>NC_066584.1:217014846-217659402 GCF_024323335.1 Lathyrus oleraceus
CTTTGAAGTTGAATGCTCTGAATGTATGAGGTATTATGGGTGAATTTGAGACCCTTTTGATGCATGTGTTTGACAAGAGGTTTAGGCCTCCTACCCTTGGTTGCTTTTTGTGAGCTTTTTGTGAATTTTAATGGCATGATTCATGTGGTTACATTTTGATTTGGGGGCAACTCTTGATTACCCTATCCTGTTTGCTCTAACCTGTTTTGTGTTTGTTATGGCATTGTTTTCTCCTAATTCCATCATATTACTCTAACCTGTTTGTTGAGTTTTTGTGAGGGCTCACATACTCTTGCAGGGATAGCTTGCCTGGTGTTCCACTTTATTTGTGGGATACCACCTGGAGGTTTATTCCGATTACCTGTACTGACTCACTTTCTTTGATGGTGTTTAGCTTGGAATGATCCCTGGGTTTCCCATTCCTCTAATTGCTGTTACTTCGGATCTTTATCCGCGTGGTACTTTTACATTTTTCCCGCATTTTACTGCTTTCCTAGCTGGAAGACCTCGATAGGAGGCAATGTTTTTGTGTGTTTATTTTTTTTACAGGTTCCTTCATCCAGGACTCCTTTTGCATGCGCGTTCCTAAAACGCAAACATTTCATTGATTTTTCTTCTCCTAAGAACATGTACTCCTTCTACTACAGGCGAGTAAGTCTCCCAAGGTCGAGCATCCGGTAGATTGCGTAGTAACGTCGTTCGTCCAAAACCCAATCCATAAACCCGTAGTTAGCCGAACTACGGCTTGCTCTGATTCTCATTCCAGATGAGATACGTAGGCATAAGACGCGATGTCTTAGCGAGCACAATTACCCTTAACCCCTAGGTAGCCGAGCTACGAAGACTCTGATTCTCATATTCAGATGAGATACGTATGCAGTGGATGCGACATTCGTGCGAGTCATTTTCTTTTGACCCCTTTTCTTTAGTAAATAACACATTAGATAAACCCACACCCTTTAGACAAGAACTACAAAAGTGGATCCCGTAGAGTACTACGGATGCGTAGGGGTTCTAATACCTTCCCTTCGCATAATCGACTCCCGAACCCAAGATTTGGTTGCGAGACCCTGTCTTGTCCTTTCCTTTTTCCAGGTTTACTTCGAGCGTTTCCTTTCCCTCCTTTGGGATAAATAACGCACGGTGGCGACTCTCCTGTCTTTCTTCGCCGGTTGTTTTTTTTCGCATTCCATTTTTCAGGTTGCGACAGCTGGCGACTCTGTTGGGGAACCGGTTTCCCTAAGCGAGTCCCTCCTAGCTTTTATAGGTTGTTTGTTTATTGGGTGTTTATTCTTTTGTACAGTTATTTATCTTTCAGCATTTACCTGCTTTATTGCATTGTGTACATATGACTGCCGTATCTGCTGATTCTGTTTGTGAGATGAGTTATATACCCGAACTCGAGTGCACTTAGGATAGGAGAATGGCATAGTCTTGTTGACTTGTGTGGAATTATTCCTTAGCAAGTTGACTTGCAAGCCCATTCACTTGGCAGAGGTCATGTTGGGTTCAATAATGTCACACAAGTAAGTTGTGGTTAGACATTACTTTTTCCAATATAGACCTTAGAAGCCAAGGACCTTAGTTTACCAAACCCATCTTGGCCTCTTCGTAGGACGTAGTGTGAAAGTCGTCAAGTGTAAGATTTGATACGATTGTTACGCGATACTACACTCATAAGAGTCTCTCTTGAGAATATTTTTGGAATACGAGTAGTCGTTCCTCCGATAATATCTGAAAGATGGGATTATGACTATGGGAACCTTTTGTAGAACATGTTTGGCAGGTTTAAACCTTAGTAGACTCCCTTTGGGTGGTTCTTAACCTAAACTCCATGCTCGTGACTTGCAACAAACCCTTGATTCATGGTTGATTCGTTCAGCTATCCTTAATATCAATGAAACTTGGGTGTTGATAAGGTGTAAACCATAATCCACCAAAAATGGATGGTTGATATTAAGGATAACATGATCCATCCCATGACCTTTGTTTGGTGTGCTTTGCTTGATCTTCTTAATTTCTCTCCAGGCAGTGCAACCTGACAGATGTTCAAGCGGATCCAGCAATTCTGATTGACATGCCATTGCATTGCATAACATCATCTGCATATTTGCATCCAACATCTCATGCTTATTCATTTGCAGGGTATTCCCTTTTTAAGGGGGGGCCTTAAAATCGAATAAGCAGTGCATCGCATACCATACATACTAACCCTTGTTTGTTTTGCAGGTGTCACCGCAGTGTCTAATGTTTGTTCCCTGTTGCAGGTAGTTATTGGTCCCAAGCGAGTTCACAGGTACCCGACAAAGAAAAACCGTCCACGACTAGCAATGGACCAGATACAGAAAGAACTGGCTGATATGCGTGAAAGGATGGATCAGTTCATGACATTGATGACTGGTATGGCAGAAGGCCAGGCGAAGCTGAAGGAATTGGTTGAGCAACCGAGGCCCGATCCAGAGGTGGAAATACCAAGTGCTGAGGGGAAACCTGGTAACCCTGGGAACCCTGGTAACCCTGGGAACACTGATAACCCTGTGAACACTGGAAACGCGGGTAACGCAAATGTTGATGGAAACCCGGGTAATGTTGGCAACACGGGAAATGTTGGGAATGGTATTGGCGGAAGGTATAATGTGAATCAAGGGATTCAGATTAACGGGCGCCCCGTTACTTAAGATTATCAGTATGATCAATTTTCTTTACACGACGAGGCCCTCGAGACCACTCGCCGTATGGATGAGCTTGCTGAGAAGCTTAAATCTTTGGAGTCTCAAAATTCCTTAGATTTTGATGTCACCAATCTTGGTCTGGTTCAGGGAGTAAGGATCCCTCACAAGTTCAAACCCCCTACTTTTGAGAAATACAACGGGGCTTCTTGCCCACGCACTCATCTCCAATCTTATTTGGGAAGGTTGGGAGCTCACACTGAAGATGAAAAGCTGTGGATGTACTATTTTGAAGACAGTTTAACTGGAGCTTCTCGTGAATGGTATTCTCATTTGTCTCGTACTACCATCAAGAGCTGGAAAGACTTGGCAGAGGCTTTTGTCAAGCAATATCAATACAACTTGGACATGGCTCCAAATCGGACCTTGTTGCAAGGAATGTCTCAGACTGCCAAGGAAACCTTTAGAGAATATGCTCAGCGTTGGAGACAGATTGCTGCGTCCGTCCAACCCCCTATGTCTGAAGGGAGATGGCGGACATGTTCATGAACACTCTTCAAGGCAATTATATTGAGAGATTGGCTGCTTGCCCGTCAATCAGCTTTGCAGAGATAGTGATTGCTGGAGAAAGGATCGAGAGTCTGTTGAAGATGGGCCAAATTCAAGACAACAGTGCTTCCAACTCATCAGTTCCCAAGAAACCGTTTGCTGGTAACGGTCAGCGAAGAAGAGAAGGTGAGACGAGCGTTGTATATGCCGGCAGAGTTAGGGGCAGAGGACACCCTAATTATTATCAAGATCAAGTGGCCGCAGTCACTATTCCAACACCTGTTCCTCAACCGCAGTATCATCCGCAACAGCAACCCAGGTACAACAATCAACAACAAGGAGGTAATCCGGGTCAGTAGAGACCCTATCAACAACGTCCAAGGCAGGCGAACCGGGTCATTGAGCCAATCCCAATGCCTTATTCTGTATTACTTCCCAAGCCGATTGACATGAATCTGGTTACGTTGAGAACTCTGGCCCCACCGGTCGATCCCAACAATCTGCCTAGAGGTTATGATGTCAACGCCAGATGTGCTTTTCACTCCAACGCACCTGGCCATACTACAGATAATTGCAAGGCTCTCCATCTAAAGGTACAAGATTTGAAAGATGCCCAGGCCATCAATTTTTCTCCGGTGCCTAATGTTATCCAAAACCCGATGCTAGCTCACGGCGGGCAGAGGATTAATGCTGTTGATAGTGGGGAAACTTTGAATTTGGTTTCTGATGTGACTAAAGTGAAGACTTTACTATCGGTGGTCAAAGACCGACTCTTGAAAGGACGGATTTTCCCGGGCTGTGGGGAAGAGTGCAGAAATTGTCAAGACGCCGAGAACGGATGTGATAGTTTGAGAATGGGTATTCAGCAACTGATAGATGAAGGTTGTCTTCAGTTCGATCAGACTCGTCCAGTGAAGAATGATGTGTCGACAATAACGTTTTATTTCACTCCTGAAGAAATATATGTTCCCGAGAGACCCGCTCCGACAACAATATATTTCCTAGAAAGTCCAGCACCAATTTACTCTGACAACCCTCAACCGACTTTGATTGGTCCGGTCACCATCACGGTACCAGGACCTGTTCCGTATGAGAAAGACAGTGCTATCCCGTGGCACTATGGGGCTGATATCTACTGCCAGGGGCAGAAAGTTAACGAAGAAGACATTGACATTGGTAGCTCCGCTGTAGATAATGTTGGAGGAATTGGTGGCTTCACTCGCAGTGGACGCCTATTTGCACCATCAACATTGCGCACGAATGCTGAAGCTGAGGCAGCTGCCAAGGCTAAAGGAAAACAGGTATCCACCGAAGAGGTTACTACCGAGGAAGCTCCTCCTAAGACCGCATTCGAGAAGGAAGTGGATGGGTTTATGAGGATTATCAAGAAAAGTGACTACAAGGTAGTCGACCAGCTAAATCAGACACCCTCAAAGATCTCCATTCTCTCACTATTGATGTGCTCTGAGGCACACAGAGCAGCCTTGTTGAAAGTACTGAATATGGCTTATGTTCCCCCAGAGATAACTGTTGACCAGCTGGAGTCGGTAGTTTCGAATGTACACACTAGCCATGCGCTAGGTTTCACCGATTATGACCTAACATCTGAGGGCAAGAATCACAACAAAGCCTTGCATATCACAATGGAATGCAAAGGGACGGTGCTTTCCCATGTTTTGGTTGATACAGGTTCTTCTCTGAATGTTCTCCCAAAGAAAGCCTTAACGAAGTTGGATTGCGATGACGCCACCCTAAGGCCGAGTAATTTAGTTGTAAGGGCTTTTGATGGCTCTAAGCGAGCTGTTTGTGGCGAAGTTGAGTTGCCAGTTAAGATTGGACCGCAGGTATTCAAGAGTACCTTTTATGTGATGGATATCCAGCCTGCCTATAGCTGTCTGCTAGGTCGACCCTGGATTCATGCTGCTAGTGCTATTACTTCTACTATCCACCAGAAGCTCAAATATGGACTAGAAGGTCATATCGTCACCGTCTGTGGTGAAGAGGATATTTTTGTTAGCCACCTGTCTACATTTAAGTATGTGGAGATGGATGGCGAGATGCATGAGATGCTGTGTCAGGACTTCGAAGCCATAAACATCAGTGAGGTCGCGCCCGAAACTCTCTTTTCACCTGAGTCTGAGAAGGTCGGGACTTCTATCTCTTCATACAAGCAAGCTGTTGAAGTGGTTAAGGCTGGTAATGCCCAAGGCTGGGGCAAATTTGTGGAGCCAATCATAAAAGAAGACAAGTTTGGATTGGGGTATGCTCCGGGGTCTTAGAAGAATGAAGCCGGTACTTTCTCCAGCGGGGGTTTGGTTTCTCCCCACACCGTCAATGCTGCAAATGAAGACAAAGCTAACAGCGACTATGACTTAGATAGCTGGATTCGCCCGTGTGTCCCAGGAGAAAAGCTCGACAATTGGTCGTCTGAAAAAGTCGTCCGGTTTACTCTACTGAAGGAGTAATTTTTATTGTTTTCCTTTTATCACATGCATAACAAAGTCTTACACTTTGACCAAGGTGTAATGACTCATCTGTAGGGCCATCCATTTAGTTACATTTCGCAATTATTTTCATCATCAATAAAGGACAGCTTTTGCAAACAATTTTGTGTTCTCTTTCTTTCAATTATTTTTACTTTTACAAAAACGGCAATGTTTCTTTTTCATGTTTCTTTTTCGTTTTTCTTTCCAAAAAACACCTCGTAAAACTGATCACCCGGATCTCACTGCTAACGACACTGCTATGGCCAAGTATGACTTTGACAATCCTATCTATCAAGCCGAAGAAGGGGTTGAGGAAGATTGTGAATTGCCTGAGGAGTTAGCCAGGTTGTTGAAACAGGAGGGCCGAGCTATCACACCTTATCAGGAGGTGGTTGAGACCATCAACATTGGTACCGAAGACGACAAGAAAGAGATCAAGATCGGGGCCAGTCTATAGGCCGAGAGGAAAAGACTATTGATCATGTACTTGACTGTGTTAGAAAGGTCAATGGGTTGTGTGCTCGGTCAGCATGACGAGTCAGGTCGAAAAGAGCATGCAATATACTACCTTAGCAAAAAGTTTACCGACTGTGAACAAAGATACTCACTGCTCGAGAAAACTTGTCGCGCTTTGGCATGGGCTGCTCGCCGACTAAGACAGTATATGTTGACTCACACGACTCTATTGATATCAAAGATGGATCAAGTCAAGTATATTTTTGAAAAGCCAGCAGGGTTGCTAGGTGGCAAATGATGCTGACAGAGTATGACATCCAATACACTTCACAAAAAGCCATCAAAGGAAGTGTCTTGTCAGACTATCTTGCCGCGCAACCAATTGATGATTACCAACCTATGAGGTTCGACTTTCCTGATGAGGACATCATGTTTCTCAAATCGAAAGATTGCGAGGAACCACTCCCGGAGGAGGGTCCTGACCCTGAATCCAAATGGATTATGATGTTTGATGGGGCGGTCAACGTCAATGGTCGCGGAGTGGGTGCAGTGTTGATCACATCGGAGGAGGTTCATATGCCATTTTGTGCCAGAATAACTTTTCCCTGCACCAACAATGAAGCCGGACGAAGCAGAATGGGTCCGTTCTCGATACAATCAGCTAAGCCTAGTTGAGGAAAAGAGACTAGCAACTATATGCCATGGCCAGCTATATTAGAGACGGACGAAGAGAGCGTTTGATCAGAAAGTGCGCCCTCGGGAGTATCGAGTCGGTGAATTGGTACTCAAAAGAATTCTTCCTCCAAACACAGATCGCAGGGGCAAATGGACACCGAACAACGAGGGTCCATACGTGGTTAAAAGAATTTTCTCTGGCGGAGCTCTGATGCTAACAACCATGGATGGCGAAGACTTCCCGTCCCGTGTCAACTCAGACGCAGTTAAAAAATACTTCGCATAAAATAGACCCGCTAGACAGTAAAAAGAATAGTCCAGGAAAAAAAGGGGCATCCCGACGAACCAAAAAAAAGAATGAAGAGGTTCGGGCAAAATTTAGGGATATAAAAAAAAAATGTACACCCGGTGAGTCGAAAACCCGAAAGGGAGGCTCAGGAAAAAAAGGGTATCCCGGTGGATTGAAAACCCAAAAGGGCGGTCCACGCAAAAGTTAGGGAATAAGCGAATAACTGCGATCTGAGTTCATCTGTATTATATCACCGTTTCATTCAATCCGGCAATCTTCGAAGGTAAAAGATCGACTAATCATCCACTTCAGAAAGCAAGATGAGCAGAGCGTCTTGAGGACATACGAGCCATAGCAGAGTCGAAACTCGGTGGGACCCCGTTTCCACATTGCCATTAGGATAGTTTCTCTTGTTCAATTTATAGCGATCGCCTCTTTCCAGGGATCAGCTTCCTAATGTACTCGCCTATTCCTGGCACAAATTTTTCAACCAACAAAAGTCGAATAATTCAGTTAAAAAGCCTCTTTACTTTTCATTTATCAGTTTGTTTGCAAAAGATGTCTGAATTCTTGAGGAAACATATTGCATCTGAATGTAATGGTGGCTTTTGCAGATGACTTACGCAGGAAAACAATCAAAATTGCTTTGAATGTGCTTAATCCCGGACGGTGAATTCAAACCGAGTAATTCCTCGGGGCATACGTGTATTTTTTGGTTACAGGTCACAGGAACCGGATGCCAAGTCATGAATCCTCACCCCTAAGCGGTTGACAAAGCCTCTCCTCTGTAGAGCAGGTTCCCCAATAAAGTTGACAGTATCCAGACTGTATATCCCCAGTAGAGTTGACAGTATCCAGACTGTATATCCCTAGTAGAGTTGACAGTGTCCAGACTGTATATCCCCAGCGGAGTCGACAGTGCCAGACTGTATCTTCCCAGCAACAGTGGAGTAGTCGCATACCCAACAAACAAGAGGGTGGTGTTCCCAGTGTTCATCTCGTCCCCAACAGATTTTTTTTTACAGATTTGTTTTAATCCCCAGCCTGAGGACGATTAGCAAGTTCATATCCCCAGCAAAGGTCAATTCCTACGACATTTCCCCAGGAAGTGCTTTCCTCACAGACTCTCCTCGCAGAGCCTCGCCAAGCAAAGTTTCCATAGTTGATACTTCCCCAGCAAGGTCAACTTTTCAAAAAAGGCCGATTTATTTTCGGTGGCTCCCTGGTCCCGGCAGACGGATCGTTCCCCACAGAGCATTCAAGGATTGATACAGCGATCCGCTCCCTGCCAGAGTTGCTTCCCCAAGCAGATTTCTTTTTTCTTTTTCACCATGCATAACATTTGCATTTGCATTTGCATGCATATCAAACATACACATAAGCTGATAAACAGGTTCTTCAAAGCAGATTGAAAAATTACTTTACAACCAAAGTCATGAGATTCGGCCAGAGGATCAAGTGTGTGTGTGACCCAGCATGAGGATCATTTCGAAGATTCAGCCTGAGAATCGTTTTCCAGAGATCCAACCTGAGGGTCATTTCGAAGATTCAGCCAGAGAGTCGACTACGAGCGTTATTTCCCCAGCAAGCCAGCTGGAGGAATAGATTGACAGCTCAACAGAAAATCAACCTACAAGAGGATCCAGCCCGCAGATCGCATTAAAAAAAAAAGTCTAATCGAAGAGTCGTTATAACATGTTCTAGCCTGAAGAATATGTACGAAGCCCAAAAGTGGGATATTCTCGAAGCTGCATATCTAACATGAAGACTGTAGATTTCGAAAGAGGGTCAACCAGCGCATGCCCCAGATGCGAGATCCTGATGATGGGAATTTATCATCAAAACAATCCAGATCTAGCCAGAAGATCAAAGTCAGGTCTAGCCCGAAGACCGAAAAATAGATAGATTCAGCCAGAGAATCAAAGAAAATAGATTCAGCCAGAGAATCAAAACAATTCAGATCTAGCTAGAAGATCGAAATAGATTCAACCAGAGAATCGAAACAATTCAGATCTAGCCAGAAGATCGAAGAAGATCTAGCCAGAAGATCGAAGTCAGGTCTAGCCCGAAGACCGGAAATAGATTCAGCCAGAGAATCGAAACAATTCAGATCTAGCCAGAAGATCGAAGTAGATTCAGCCAGAGAATCAAAGAAAATAGATTCAGCCAGAGAATCGAAACAAAGGAGATCTAGCCAGAAGATCGAAGAAGATCTAGCCAGAAGATCGAAGAAGATCTAGCCAGAAGATTGAAACCGTATCCAGCCCGAGGATCAAAATTAACATCCAACCAGAGGACTAAATTGAGTATAGATTCAGCCAGAGGATCGAAACTCCAAATTAAGTCAGAAGACTGATTCAGATTCAGCCAGAGGATCGGAAGAGAAATAAACAGCGCAGTGTATTTCAGCATTTTTGTGGTGTTCTTGGAGCGCAAATTTTCGGTCTGTCTTTGGTATTCAATCACAGCTCACCATGTTTGTCTGATAAGCTGTTCGCTTTCATCCTGCTCGGGTTAGCTGATGACTGAATAGGGGCAGCTGTAAAACCCTAAAATTTGCCCTCCTTATTCACGCATTCATTTTTAGGTCATTTAACATTAGATACATTGCATTTCATCATGTCAATCGGGATTAGCTCCAAGAAGCTTGGACATCATCCAGGACACTTTGTGGGTTCTATTTAGATGATCAGTCAACACAAGGGAAAGACTTGAGTTACTTCCAACAGGGGTCTATTCGTCAGTCAAAACGTTAATCTTGAAGGAGCAAAGGTTTGTTCATGAGCTGTCATGCTCGCTAGGCGAAGCCCACGTGTTATGCAAAAAAAAAACGAAAAATGATTTTTTTTAAAATAAATAAATAAAAAAAAAAAAAAAATCTTGGACTTGGACCTCTCTCATTTGAGCCCACAAAGCCATGAAAATCAGGTTATAAAAGAGGGAGAACAAACAGAAAAAGGAAGAGAAGCAAAACACTCTGAGGTTTCCTTGGAACAAAACCTGGAGAGAAACCTAGACAGAGAGAGTGAGAATTAATCTGCAGCAACCTCCAGGCAACTCTGAAAGGTTCATTCTGACTCACACACTTTCAGCTCAAGCAAACCCTAACATTGGTTTGCAAATCCAGCCGTGCCATTTGATTTCAACCGATCTCTCCAATCAGGTTTGCCCTTATTCCCATTACCTTTGTGCTTTGAAGTTGAATGCTCTGAATGTATGAGGTATTATGGGTGAATTTGAGACCCTTTTGATGCATGTGTTTGACAAGAGGTTTAGGCCTCCTACCCTTGGTTGCTTTTTGTGAGCTTTTTGTGAATTTTAATGGCATGATTCATGTGGTTACATTTTGATTTGGGGGCAACTCTTGATTACCCTATCCTGTTTGCTCTAACCTGTTTTGTGTTTGTTATGGCATTGTTTTCTCCTAATTCCGTCATATTACTCTAACCTGTTTGTTGAGTTTTTGTGAGGGCTCACATACTCTTGCAGGGATAGCTTGCCTGGTGTTCCACTTTATTTGTGGGATACCACCTGGAGGTTTATTCCGATTACCTGTACTGACTCACTTTCTTTGATGGTGTTTAGGAGGCAATATTTTTGTGTGTTTATTTTTTTTACAGGTTCCTTCGTCCAGGACTCCTTTTGCATGCGCGTTCCTAAAACGCAAACATTTCATTGATTTTTCTTCTCCTAAGAACAAATACTCCTTCTACTACAGGCGAGTAAGTCTCCCAAGGTCGAGCATCCGGTAGATTGCGTAGTAACGTCGTTCGTCCAAAACCCAATCCATAACCCCGTAGTTAGCCGAACTACGGCTTGCTCTGATTCTCATTCCAGATGAGATACGTAGGCATAAGACGCGATGTCTTAGCGAGCACAATTACCCTTAACCCCTAGGTAGCCGAGCTACGAAGACTCTGATTCTCATATTCAGATGAGATACGTATGCAGTGGATGCGACATCCGTGCGAGTCATTTTATTTTGACCCCTTTTTTTTAGTAAATAACACATTAGATAAACCCACACCCTTTAGACAAGAACTACAAAAGTGGATCCCGTAGAGTACTACGGATGCGTAGGGGTGCTAATACCTTCCATTCGCATAATCGACTCCCGAACCCAAGATTTGGTTGCGAGACCCTGTCTTGTCCTTTCCTTTTTCCAGGTTTACTTCGAGCGTTTCCTTTCCCTCCTTTGGGATAAATAACGCACGGTGGCGACTCTCTTGTCTTTCTTCACCGGTTGTTTTTTTTTCGCATTCCATTTTTCAGGTTGCGACACTTCCATTGCGGTAAGACCGGACACTGAAGAGAAACTGCCCAAAGTACGTAGAAGATAAGAAGAATGGAGTTGAGACTTCAACTTCAGGTATTTTTGTTATTGAAATTAATTTATCTACTTCAGCATCATGGGTATTAGATACTGGATGTGGTTCTCACATTTGTACAAATGTGCAGGGACTGAAAAGGAGTAGAGATTTGGCAAAAGGTGAAGTCGACCTACGAGTTGGCTATGGAGCAAAGGTTGCTGCTTTAGCCGTAGGAACTTATGTATTGACTTTACCTAGTAGTTTAATAATTCAGTTAGAGAACTGTTATTATGTACCTGCAATTAGCAGGAATATTATTTCCATTTCTTGTTTGGACAAGTTTGGTTTTTTTTCATTTATAATAAAGAACAATTGTTGCTCAATTTATTTGAATGATATATTCTATGCTTCTGCAAAAATGAACAATGGACTATATGTCCTTGATCTTAAAATGCCTATTTATAACATTAATACTAAAAGGATGAAACCTAATGAGTTAAATCCAACTTACCTTTGGCATTGTCGATTAGGCCACATAAATGAGAAACGCATTTCCAAACTCCATAAAGATGGACTGTTGGACTCTTCTGATTATGAATCATATGAGACATGCAGATCTTGTTTAATTGGAAAGATGACAAAGTCTCCATTCACAGGAAAAGGTGAAAGAGATAATGATCTTTTTGGCCCTCATACATACTGATGTATGTGGACCATTGAACATGTCAGCCAGAGGAGGTTTTCAGTACTTCATCACATTTACTGATGATTTCAGTAGATATGGTTATGTGTATTTAATGAAACATAAATCATAGTCCTTTGAAGAGTTCAAGGAATTCAAGAATGAAGTACAAAACCAACTAGGTAAGAATATTAAAACTCTTCGATCAGATCGAGGTGGTGAGTATTTAAGCCTAGAGTTTGATGACCATCTGAAAGAGTGTGGGATCCTATCCCAACTTACTCCTCCTAGAACACCCCAATGGAATGGTGTATCTGAGAGAAGAAATCGAACCCTGTTGGACATGGTCCGATCCATGATGAGTCACGCCGATCTTCCAAACTCCTTTTGAGGACATGCACTATTGACATCAGCTTACACACTTAACTGTATTCCATCCAAAAGGTTGAAAAGACACCATATGAGATATGGAGTGGTAAGAAACCACATATGTCTTACATGAAGATTTGGGGTTACGAAGTTTATGTGAAACGACAAATTTAACTAAGCTTGAGCCCAAATCTGACAAATGCTTATTTGTGAGGTATCCTAAAGAAACAAGAGGGTATCACTTCTACAATCCTTCTGAGGGCAAAGTGTTTGTCGCTCGAACTGGAGTTTTCCTAGAAAAGGATTTTATTTCCAAAGGAATCAGTGGGAGGAAAGTAGAGCTTGAAGAAATTCCAGAATCACAAGGCATTGATACACCTATGGATGAATAAGAGCAGGAAACACAAATAGTTGTGTAAGAGCAACCTGCTCAAGTAGAACAAGACCAGCGTAGGTCAAGCAGGATACGTCACCTACCTGAGAGATATGGATATCTCATAACAGATCAAGGTGATGTATTACTCATGGATCAAGATGAGCCTGTGACCTACTCATGGAATCTTCGTTTTGATGAAACAGTAAAACAATCTGGATTCATCAAGAACGAAGATGAGCCTTGTGTCTACAAAAAGGTTAGTGGGAGCATGATCATGTTCCTGGTATTATATGTAGATGACATATTACTCATTGGAAACGATATCCTTACCCTGCAACAAGTAAAGTCTTGGTTGGGGAAATGCTTTTCTATGAAGGACCTAGGTGAAGCAGCCTATAAATTAGGAATCAGAATCTATAGAGATAGATCACAAAATGCTTGGCCTAAGTCAGAGTACATAGACAAAGTGCTGAGACGCTTTAATATGAATGATTCCAATGGTTATGTGTTTTGCTTAAATGGTGGCGCTGTGAGCTAGAAAAGTTCAAAGCAAGATATAGTTGTTGATTCTACAACCGAGGCCGAGTATATTGCTGCCTTAAGTGCAGCAAAGGAAGTTGTTTGGATCAGAAGTTCCTTAGTGAACTTGGCATAGTTCCTGGCATTGTGGATCCCATTGGTCTCTATTGTGATAACAATGGTGCTATCGCACAAGCTAGGGAATCTAGATCTCACCAACGATCGAAACAGATACTTAGGCATTATCACCTCATTCAAGAGATAATAGATAGAGGAGATGTGAAAACATGTAGAGTACCTACACTTGACAATATTGCTGACCCACTGACAAAGTCTCTTGCGCAGCAGAAGCATGATGGCCATATTAGATCAATGGGCATTAGGGGTATGCCTGATTGGCTCTAGTGCTAGTGGGAGATTGTTGGTGTAAGCCCTAGAGGCCAATACTTTTGGTACTTGTATCGAATTATTTATTAATAATAAAAGGCTTTTTCTTTATTATGGTTGTTTAATAAAGTCCATGGAATAGATAGTCCGTTTAATGTATCAAGTGTGACTTGATCATGAGAGCACATTAAACATAGGGACACTATTCTTAAAGTATCCGTAGTCGAGCTTTATTGTGAAGTGGGATAACATTAAATCATTAAGACTATTATGTTTGTAGACTAATGATCACATCTCATAGATCATGGATAAAGAGTTATCAAGTCTTAAACATAGGTATGAATATTAAGAGTAATATTTATACCAGATTGACCCACTATGAGAATACTATATAGAAAGTTATGCAAAGTGTCATAAGTTATTCTCATGGTGATAATGGTGTATACCACTCTTCGACCTGAAACCACTATGGATCCTAGATGTAAAGTCGAGTGCTTTATTGTTGATCCAACATTGTCCGTAACTGGATAACCATAAAGACAGTTGATGGGTACTCCACGAAGCATGCTGAGGGACATGAGTGACCTAGATGGAATTTTCCCATCCTGCGTAACAGGATAAATGTCTATGGGCCTAATATTGAACTGGACAAGGATGACACATTCTATACCTTGTGTTCAATATAGACCTAAGGGTAAAGGGGTAATTATACACATAATTATTATCACAGGAGGTTTTGTCAGATCACATGACATTTTCGTGTCTTGGGTAGCAGTGATGTGTTGCTAGATACCGCTCACTGTTTATTATGTTAAATGCGTAATTTAATATAATTGCCAACGTCGCGAAAACCTACAGGGTCACACACAAAGGACGGATTGATGAGAAATAGAGTAACTAAGGAACACCATAAGGTACGGTGCACTTAAGTGGAATACGAAATATGGTAAGGTACCACACGCTTAAGTGATTTTGGGCATATTATAAGATATGGGCCAAAATACACTTAAGTGGGCTTTTTAGCTTGAAGCCCACACAAGTGGTTCTATAAATAGAACCCTTGGGTAGAAACATTGTTACACAGAGACTCAACTCAAGAGAAGACTTGGAATTTCGTTTCCCTCTCTCTCTCTCACTCAAAGCCTTCATTCGTACCAGCTAGCACTGAGATTGAAGGAACCCGTTCGTGTGGGCTGAGTAGAGACGTTGTCATCGTTCAACGTTCGTGATCGTTCCGTGGATTTGTATCCAAGGTTTTGATCGTTACAAGAGATCTGCACCAAATGTTTGAATCGCCATAAGAGGTAACGATTCTATCACTGATCATGCCCATTCGTAAGGATCACTAAATGGAGAAATTTTTAAATTCCGCTGCGCCTTGGATGGCAATTCTCCTTCAAATTCAACATATACATTCGTCTTTTTAAAGGTGTAAGGATACAGATGGTGATTCCATGTCTCTTGAAATGGCAGCCACCTTATTTCGCTTTTTGGGAGTCGGTGACCTTTTGATTTTAGTATGGTGGTCACTAAATCTTGTTTTTCTTGAGGGTTTTTGTGACCTCTTTCAATTGTTTTGTTGATCCCTAACTTTTGTATGGACCGCTTTTTGAAGCTTTAGTCCATCGTGATTGCCCCATTTTTTACCTAAATCTCCTTTTAGGGTGTTCGACTTAGCGGGCTCTTTCTTTGATCTTCTTTTGGAAAATTGTGACTGCCAAGTCATTGGTTATTGAAGAACAACTGTCATAGGTTTCAGATTTTGTCTGGTTCTTCGATACTTCAGGACGTGTGCGAAGAATAGCATGTGGTTGGTATGGGATATTTATCTTGTAATTTGAATGCGTAGTCAGATTGACTGAACACTACCCTGCCCCCGGTTAAATGTAAGGGTTTGTAGATTCAAAAGAAACTCAAATTTCTAGGCTCGAAGTGGTTGACTAGGGATTAACTCCTTATCTCTCCAGTGTTTTGGGGATTTGAAATAATGCTTGTACATCATCAGTGAGGTTTTATCCGAAAGCATACTATTAGTAATTATGAATATTTTGTTTTCGTCATCCTCCTTCCAACATTTACTAACAATGGTATAATAAAGAAAGTGAAGTGGAAAAGGATTGTGTTTGTGCTTTGCAATAAATGAGTGAATACGAAAAGATTGATTCAAAATATGCATAAGCATTTCGTTAATAAGACCAAATACAAATAACAATGCTTTAAAGAAAATAGTACTTAGACAAATGAGAACAAATTACGAGAATGCAAAATGGTAAAATGGCATAATGATTACCTTCATTGAGGGATTGAGCTGTCCTTTCTTGATTTGTTGTCTGACTAGCTTCGTTAGGAATTATTCTGCTTGTTCAGGCCGGTATGGAGTTTATCTTCGGCAATCCCTCTAACGAAGTTCGACTTACTATTCTGCATGCGCCGACATGGGTTTTGTCGCAACGTTTGGCCTAACTGGCGTGAAAAAAATTGCCTTACTGTCAATCAGGTCTTGAACTTTGTGTTTCAAAGTCTTACAATTCTCCACCGTGTGCTCTGGGGCACCCATATGATACTCACAGTGAGAATTGGCGTCATAGCCTGGCGGATAGGGTGGAATCACATGCGTGATCTCTTTCAAAGTGATTGCTCCACCTTTTAGCAGGTAGGGAAGGATCTGACTGTATGGTACTGGCAAAGAATCAAAATAACTTTCTGGCCTCCTTACCCTCTGCTGGTTAGGTTGACGTTGTTGTGTGTCGCAACCTGAAAAATACAGTGCGCGAAAAAACAACCGGCGAAAGAAAATGACAGAAGAGCCGCCACCGTGCGTTATTCATCCCAAAGGAGGGAATGGAAACGCTCGAAGTAAACCTGAAAAAGGAAAGGACAAGACGGGGTCTCGCAACCAAATCTTGGGTTCGGGAGTCGGTTATGCGAA
The DNA here is from genome assembly GCF_024323335.1 of Lathyrus oleraceus. Lineage (NCBI taxonomy): Eukaryota > Viridiplantae > Streptophyta > Magnoliopsida > Fabales > Fabaceae > Lathyrus > Lathyrus oleraceus. The sequence continues at coordinate 217,031,543 of NC_066584.1, forward strand.
GGGAAGGTATTAGCACCCCTACGCATCCGTAGTACTCTACGGGATCCACTTTTGTAGTTCTTGTCTAAAGGGTGTGAGTTTATCTTGTGCTGTTTACAAAAAAAAAAAGGGTTAAATGAAAATGACTCGCGCGGATGTCGCATCCACTGCATACGTATCTCATCTGAATATGAGAATCAGAGTCTTCGTAGCTCGGCTGACCTATGGGTTGGGGGGATGTGTGCCCGCTAAGACATCGCGTCTTATGCCTACGTATCTCATCTGGCCTGAGAATCAGAGCAAAACGTAGTTCGGCTAACTACGGGGTTATGGAGTGGGTTTTGGACGAACGACGTTACTACGCAATCTACCGGATGCTCGACCTTTGGAGACTTACTCGCCTGTAGTAGAAGGAGTTAACGTGTTGCTTTGGGTTTTAGGGTTTGGGATGCTCAAGGGCAAAAAGGCAGTCCTTGACGAAGGAACCGCGCTACCTGCAGGGATACGAACACATACAAAACAAACATGTATAAAGTAAATGTGCCAACAAGGGGCTCAGAAGTAAATAAACAAAAGAAAACAAATGTCTCCTATCGAGGTCTTCCAGCTAAGAAAGCGATAAAATGCGGGAAAGAGGTAAAAGTACCACACGGATAAAGATCCGAAGTAACAGCAATTAAAGGAGTAAGAAACCCAGGGATCTCCCGAGCTAATGCCATCAAAGAAAGGTGAGTAAGTACAGGTAATTGGAATGAACCTCCAGGGGGTATCCCACAAATAAAGTGGGAAAACCACGCAAACCATCTCTGCAAGAGTCTGTGAGCCCTCACAAAAACTCAACAAAAGGGTTAGTGAAACACGATAAGCATTTTTTTCATGGATAACAGTATGGTTTCAGAAACCTCAAACCCTGTGGCATACATTTCAGAAATTATGTGATTAAACATTCAAGGCATAGGTTTCAACCATTCATGCATAATTAAACCCGTGGGCAAAAACATAATGAAATTCATCCATCATACCTCATACATTCAGATGATCTAAATTAAGAGCATAAAATTATGGGAATGAGGCAAACCTGATGGGAGAGACCGGTTGAAATGTTAGGGTTTGCGTGAGATGGGGGTTGCTCTGAGTTCTCTGTCAGGTTCCTCTCCAGGTTTTGTCCAGGGTTTTGTTTCAAGGAAACCTCAGAGTATTTTGCTTCTCTTCCTTCTTCTCAAGTGAAGCCTTGGTATTTATAGACTGAATTTCATGGCTTTGTGGGCTCAAATGAGAGAGGTCCAAGTCCAAGTTTTTTTTATTATATTTTTTTTTATTATTATTTTTATTTATTTATTTATTATTATTTTTTTATTATTTTTCGTTTTTTTTCTTTTTTTCTTTTTTTTTAATTATTTTTCGTTTTTTTTATTATTATTATTTTTCGTTTTTTTTTTTGGATAAAGTTTCTTGGATCTAATTCTGATTGACATGATGAAATGCAATATGAAATGCAATATGAAATGCTAAATGAATGCATGAATGAGGGGGGCAAATTTTGGGGTGTTACAGCTGCCCCTATTCAATCATCAGCTAACCCGAGCAGGATGAAAGCGAACAGCTTATCAGACGAACGGGGTGAGCTGTGATTGAATACCAAAGATAGACCGAAAATTTGCACTCCGAGAACACCATAAAAACGCGGAAATACACCGCGCTGTTTATTTTTCTTCCGATCCTCTGGCTGGATCTGAATTAGTCTTCTGGCTTAATCTGGAGTTTCGATCCTCTGGCTGAACCTATACTCAATTTAGTCCTCTGGTTGGATATTAATTTTGATCCTCGGGCTGGATACGATTTTGATCTTCTGGCTAGATCTTCTTCGATCTTCTGGCTAGATCTCCTTCGTTTCGTTTCTCTGGCTGAATCTATTTTCTTTGATTCTCTGGCTGACTCTACTTCGATCTTCTGGCTAGATCTGAATTGTTTCGATTCTCTGGCTGAATCTATTTCCGGTCTTCGGGCTAGACCTGACTTCGATCTTCTGGCTAGATCTTCTTCGATCTTCTGGCTAGATCTCCTTTGTTTCGATTCTCTGGCTGAATCTATTTTCTTTGATTCTCTGGCTGAATCTACTTCGATCTTCTGGCCAGATCTGAATTATTTCGATTCTCTGGCTGAATCTATTTCCGGTCTTCGGGATAAATCTGAATTGTTTCGATTGTCTGGCTGAATCTATTTCCATTCTTCGGGCTAGACCTGACTTCGATCTTCTGGCTAGATCTGGATTGTTTTGATGATAAATTCCCATCATTAGGATCCCGCATCTGAGGCATGCGCTGGTTGACCCTCTTTTGAAATCTACACCCAACCTTCATATTAGGTATGCAGCTTCGAGATTATTCCACTTTTGGGCTTCGTACATATTCTTCGGGCTAGAACATGTTGTAACGACTCCTCAATTAGACTTGGGCTTGCTAGGGAAATAAAGCTTGTAGGCGACTTCACTGGGGAATCTTCAAATTGAGCCTTAGGCTGGCTTACTGGAACACGATTCTCAAGCTGAATCTTCGAAATGACCCTCAGACTGGATCACTGGAACACGATTCTCAGGCTGAATCTTCGAAATGACCCTCAGGCTGGATCACTGGAACACGATTCTCAGGCTGAATCTTTGAAATGACCCTCAAGCTGGATCACTGGAACACGATTCTCAGGCTGAATCTTCAAATTGAACCTCAGGCCGGATCACTGGAAAACGATTCTCAGGCTGAATCTTCGAAATGACCCTCAGGCTGGATCACTGGAAAACGATTCTCAGGCTGAATCTTCGAAATGACCCTGAGGCCGGATCACTGGAACACGATTCTCAGGCTGAATCTTCAAAATGAACCTCAGGCCGGATCACTGGAAAACGATTCTCAGGCTGAATCTTCGAAATGACCCTCAGGCTGGATCACTGGAAAACGATTCTCAGGCTGAACCTTCGAAATGACCCTCAGGCTGGATCACTGGAAAACGATTCTCAGGCTGAATCTTCAAACTAACCCTCAGGCTGGATCACTGGAACACGATTCTCAGGCTGAATCTTCAAAATGAACCTCGGGCCGGATCACTGGAACACGATTCTCAGGCTGAATCTTCAAAATGAACCTCAGGCCGGGTCACTGGAAAACGATTCTCAGGCTGAATCTTCGAAATGACCCTCAGGCTGGATTACTGGAAAACGATTCTCAGGCTGAATCTTCGAAATGAACCTCAGGCTGGATCACTGGAACACGATTCTCAGGCTGAATCTTCGAAATGACCCTCAGGCTGGATCACTGGAAAACGATTCTCAGGCTGAATCTTCGAAATGACCCTCAGGCTGGATCACTAGAAAACGATTCTCAGGCTGAATCTTCAAAACGACCCTCAGGCTGGATCACTCACGCTTGATCCTCTGGCTGGATCTCATGACCTTGGTTGTAAAGTAATTCTTCAGTCTGCTTGGAAGAACCTGTTTATCACCTTATGTGTATGCTTGATATGATATGCATGCAAATGCAAATGTTATGCATGGAGTAAAAAGAAATCTGCTTGGGGAAGCAAACTTCGGTAGGAAACAGATCGCTGTATCAATCCTTGAATGCTCTGTGGGGAATGATCCGTCTGCCGGGACCAATGAGCCACCAAAAATAAATTGGCTGCTTGAAAAGTTGACCTTGTGGGGGGAGTATCAACTATGGAAACTTTGTTCGGCGAGGCTCTGTGAGGAGAGTCTGTGGGGAAAACACTTCCTGGGGAAATGTCGTAGGAAACGACCTTTGCTGGGGATATGAACTTGCTAATCGCCCTCAAGCTGGGGATTAACAAATCTGTTAAAAATAATCTGCTGGGGAATGAGATGAACACTGGGAACACCACCCTCTCATCTGTTGGTTATGCAACCACTCCGCTGTTGCTAGGAAGATACAGTCTGACACTGTCAACTCCGCTGGGGATATATAGTCTGGATACTGTCAACTCTGCTGGGGAACATGCTCTGCTGAGGAGAGACTTTGTCAACTGCTTAGGGATGAGGATTCATGACTTGGCATCCGGTTCCTGTGACCTGCAACCAAAAATACACGTATGCCTCGGGGGAATTACTCGGTTTGAATTCACCGTCCGGGATTAAGCACATTCAAAGCAATTTTAAATGTTTTCCTGTGCAAATCATCTGCAAAAAGCCACCATTATGTTCATATGCAATATGTTTTATCAAAATTCGGACATTTTTGCAAACAAACTGATAAATGAAAAATAAAGAGGCTTTTTAACTGAATTATTCGACTCTTACTGGGGAGAAAATTTGTGCCAGGAATAGGTGAGGGTATCAGGAAGCTGATCCCTGAAAAGAGGTGATCGCTATAAAAAGAGAACTATCCTAATGGCAATGGGGATACGGGGTCCCACCGAGTTTCGACTCTGCTATGGCTCGTATGTCCTCAAGACGCTCTGCTCATCTTGCTTTCTGAAGTGGATGATTAGTCGATCTTTAACCTTCGAAGATTGCCGGATTGAATGAAACGGTGATATAACACTGATGAACTCAAATCACAGTCATTCGCTTATTCCCTTACTTTTGCCTGGATCGCCCCCTTTTTCGGGTTTTCAATCCACCGGGATACCCATTTTTGCCTGAGCCGCCCTTTTGGGTTTTCGACTCACCGGGTGTACTCTTTTTTATATCCCTAATTTTTGCCCGAACCTCTTTATTCTCTTTTTTTTGGTTCGTCGGGATGCCCTTTTTTTGCCTGGACTATTCTTTTTATCGTCCAACGGGTCTATTTTATGCGAAGTATTTTTTTTAACTGCGTCTGAGTTAATAGGGGACGGGAATCCTTCGCCATCCATGGTTGTTAGCATCAAAGCTCCGCCATAGAAAATCCTTTTAACCACGTACGGACCCTCATAGTTCGGTGTCCATTTGCCCCTGTGATCTGTGTTGGGAGGAAGAAATCTTTTGAGTACCAATTCACCGACTTGATACCCCCGAGGGCGCACTTTCTGACCAAATGCTTTCTTCATTCGTCTCTGACCGAGATACGTCAATTCTGGGTACGTAGTTCCAGCATAGCACCATTTCCCGTTGGTTTGATTGATGACCAAAGCTGAATCCCCGTATACATCCAGGGTTTTAATCTGTATATTGACGGCTTCCTCAAGTCTTAGGATACAAGCTTCGTATTCAGCTTCATTGTTGGTGCAGGGAAAAGTTATTCTGGCACCAAATGGCATATGAACCCCCTTCCGGTGTGATCAACACTACACCAACTCCGCGACCATTGACGTGGACCGCCCCATCAAACATCATAACCCATTTGGATTCAGGGTCAGGCCCCTCCTTCGGGAGTGGTTCCTCTCAATATTTCGATTTGAGAAACATGATGTCCTCATCAGGAAAGTCAAACCTCATAGGTTGATAATCATCAATCGGTTGCTCTGCAAGATAGTCTGACAAGACACTTCCTTTTATGGCTTTTTGTGAAGGGTATTGGATGTCATACTTTGTCAGCATCATTTGCCACCTAGCAACCCTTCCGGTAAACGCTGGCGTTTCAAAAATATACTTGACTTGATCCATCTTTGATATCAATAGAGTCGTGTGAGTCAACATATACTGTCTTAGTCGGCGAGCAGCCCATGCCAAAGCGCGACAAGTTTTCTCGAGCAATGAGTATCTTTGTTCACAGTCGGTAAACTTTTGCTAAGGTAGTATATTGCATGCTCTTTTCGACCTGACTCGTCATGCTGACCGAGCACACAACCCATTGACCTTTCTAACACAGTCAAGTACATGATCAACGGTCTTTCCTCTCGGCCTGTAGACTTGCCCCGATCTTGATCTCTTTCTTGTCGTTTGCGGTACCGATGTTGCGTTACACCTTGGGCAAAGTGTAAGACTTTATTATGCATGTAATAAAGGAAAACAATAAAAATCACTCTTTCAGTAGAGTAACCCGGACGGTTTTTTCAGACGACCAATTGTCGAGCTTTTCTCCCGGGACACACGGGCGAATCCAGCTATCTAAGTCACAGTCGCTGTCAGCCTTGTCTTCGTCTGCAGCATTGACAATGTGGGGAGAAACCAAACCCCCGCTGGAGAGAGTACCGGTTTCATTCTTCTGAGATCCCGGAGCATACCTCAATCCAAACTTGTCTTCTTTGATGACTGGCTCCACAAATTTGCCCCAGCCTTGGGCATTACCAGCTTTAACCACTTCGACAGCTTGCTTGTATGAAGAGATAGAAGTCCCGACCTTCTCAAACTCAGGTGAAAAGACAGCTTCGGGCGCGACCTCATTGATGTTTATGGCTTCGAAGCCCTGACACAGCATCTCGTGCATCTCGCCGTCCATCTCTACATACTTAAATGTAGACAGGTGGCTAACAAAAATATCCTCTTCACCACAGACAGTGACGACCTGACCTTCTAGTTCATATTTGAGCTTCTGGTGGAGGGTAGAAGTAACAGCACCGGCAACATGAATCCAAGGCCGACCTAGCAGACAGCTGTAGGCAGGCTGGATATCCATCACATAAAAGGTGCTCTCGAACACCTGCGGTCCAATCTTAATTGGCAACTCAACTTCGCCAAAGACATCTCTCTTAGAGCCATCAAAAGCCCTCACAATTAAGTTACTTAGCCTCAGGATGGTGTCATCGCAATCCAACTTCATTAAGGCTTTCTTTGGAAGAACATTCAGAGAAGAGCCTGTATCAACCAAAACATGGGAAAGCATCACCCCTTTGTACTCCATTGTGATATGCAAGGCTTTGTTGTGATTCCTGCCCTCAGATGTCAGGTCATTATCGGTGAAACCTAGCCCCCGGCTAGCGTTTACATTGGAAACTACCGACTCCAGCTGGTTAACAGTTATCTCCGGTGGAACATAGGCCATATTCAGTACTTTCAACAAGGCTGCTCTGTGCGCCTCAGAGCACAACAATAGTGAGAGAATGGAGATCTTTGAGGGTGTCTGATTTAGCTGGTCGACTACCTTGTAGTCACTTTTCTTGATAATCCTCATAAACTCATCCACTTCCTTCTCGAATGCGGTCTTAGGAGGATCTTCCTCAGTAGTAACCTCTTCGGAGGCCATCTGTTTCGCTTTAGCCTTGGCAGCTGCCTTGGCTTCAGTATTCGCGCGTAATGTTAATGGTGCAAATAGGCGTCCACTGCGAGTGAAGCCACCAACCCCTCCAACATTGTCTACAACGGAGCTACCAATGTCAATGTCTTCACTGTTAACTTTCTGCCCCTGGCAGTAGATATCAGCCCCATAGTGCCACGGGATAGCACTGTCTTTCTCATACGGAACGGGTCCTGGTATTGTGATGGTGATCGGACCAACCAAAGTCGGTTGAGGGCTGTCAGAGTAAATTGCAACTGGTGCTGAACTTTCGATGTTCACCGCTGCTGGTTCTGTAATTTCTGGGAAATATATTGTTGTCGGAGCGAGTCTCTTGGGAACATATATTTCTTCAGGAGTGAAATAAAACGTCATCGTCGATACATCATTCTTCACTGGACGGGCCTGATCGAACTGAAGACAACCTTCATCTATCAGTTGCTGAATACCCTTTCTCAAACTGTCACATCCGTTTTCGGCAGCTTGACAATTTCTGCATTCTTCCCCACAGCCCGGGAAAATCTGTCCTTTCAGAAGTCGGTATTTAACCACCGATAGCGAAGTCTTCACCTTCAGCAATCACTATCTCTGCAAAGCTGATTGACGGGCAAGCAGCCAATCTCTCAATATAATTGCCTTGAAGAGTGTTCATGAACATGTCCGCCATCTCCCTTCAGACATAGGGGGTTGGACGGACGCAGCAATCTGTCTCCAACGCTGAGCATACTCTCTAAAGGTTTCCTTGGCAGTCTGAGACATACCTTGCAACAAGGTCCGATTTGGAGCCATGTCCAAGTTGTATTGATATTGCTTGACAAAAGCCTCTGCCAAGTCTTTCCAGCTCTTGATGGTAGTACGAGACAAATGAGAATACCATTCACGAGAAGCTCCAGTTAGACTGTCTTCAAAATAGTACATCCACAGCTTTTCATCTTCCGTGTGAGCTCCCAACCTTCCCAGATAAGATTGGAGATGAGTGCGTGGGCAAGAAGCCCCGTTGTATTTCTCAAAAGTAGGGGGTTTGAACTTGTGAGGAATCCTTACTCCCTGAACCAGACCAAGATTTGTGACATCAAAGCCTAAGGAATTTTGAGACTCCAAAGATTTGAGCTTCTCAGCAAGCTCATCCATACGGCGAGTGGTCTCGAGGGCCTCGTCGTGCAAAGAAAATTGATCATACTGATAATCTTCAGTAACGGGGCGCCCGTTAATCCGAATTCCTTGATTCACATTGTACCTTCCGCCAATACCATTTCCAACATTCCCTGTGTTGCCAACATTACCTGGGTTTCCATCAGCATTTGCGTTACCCGCGTTACCAGTGTTCATAGGGTTATCAGCGTTCCCAGGGTTACCAGGGTTCCCCTCAGCATTTGGTATCTCCACCTCTGGGTCGGGTCTCGGTTGCTCAACCAATTCCCTCAGCTTTTCTTGGCCTTCTGCCATACCAGTCATCAATGTCATGAACTGATCCATCCTTTCACGCACATCAGCCAGCTCTTTCTGTACTTGGTCCATCGCTAGCTGTGGACGATTTTCCTTTGTCGGGTACCTGTGGACTCGCTTGGGACCAATAACTGCCTGATACAGGGAACAAACATTAGACACTGCGGTGACACCTGCAAAACAGACAAGGGTTAATATGCATGGTATGTGATACACTGCTTGTTCAGTTTTAAGGCACCCCTGTTTTGAAAGGGAATACCCTGTAAATGAATAAGCATGAGATGTTGGATGCAAATATGCAGATGATGTTATGCAATGCAAAGGCATGTCAATCAGAATTGATGGATCCGCTTGAACATCTGTCAGGTTGCACTGCCTGGAGAGAAATTCACTGAGGAATATAATACAAGACCAAAACTCTGCTCCAGAAAACCGGGTTGGTTGGAGGTTAAGGTTTCCTGAATTTAGCCCGCCCCTCACTGGTAGGTTCTAAGAACAGAAGTTCGTCAGCTTCAGCCCTTCAGTCGCGAATAATACGTTTACCACTGAAGGTTTGGTATTATTACGGGACAAAAGACCTCCATTGACTCCCCTCAACAGGACATCCTAATAGCAAGTTCCCAGTCTCGGGATCCTCGGATTGAGCAGCGAGAATGCGCCCAACAGAGCTAACATAATCACGTCTCGGAGGAGAGGCCTTGACTGAGTTCTCGGGAAATGGTCACCAGAGTTGACGATTTCTAGAGGAACATCCTGCCGTTACGGAACACCCGTAAGACATAATATATCCAAAAGAAACCTCGTCTGGGTTTGGTTCTTCACGAACGACTTAACGTAGCAACACGCCACGCAAGCCTCATGATTATCCATTCTAAAACCTGTGTGTACACTCAAGCCTGGGTAATGGGCTTATCTCTCATAGAACACCCCATCCCAACAAACAAACAAACAGATCCAACAGATACAACAGATGCATGCAAGCAGGTAAGCAAATAAAGGTACAAAAGCATGAACACCCAATAAACAAGAAATCACACAAGCTAGGAGGGACTCGCTTAGGGAAGATGGACCAGCAAAAGGTCAACTTCTTAGTCTCCCCAGCAGAGTCGCCAGCTGTCGCAACCTGAAAAATACAGTGCGCGGAAAAACAACCGGCGAAAGAAAATGACAGAAGAGTCGCCACCGTGCATTATTCATCCCAAAGGAGGGAATGGAAACGCTCGAAGTAAACCTGAAAAAGGAAAGGACAAGACGGGGTCTCGCAACCAAATCTTGGGTTCGGGAGTCGGTTATGCGAAGGGAAGGTATTAGCACCCCTACGCATCCGTAGTACTCTACGGGATCCACTTTTGTAGTTCTTGTCTAAAGGGTGTGAGTTTATCTTGTGCTGTTTACCAAAAAAAAAGGTTAAATGAAAATGACTCGCGCGGATGTCGCATCCACTGCATACATATCTCATCTGAATATGAGAATCAGAGTCTTCGTAGCTCGTCTGATGTAACACCCTTCTAAAATACCCCAATTATTTAATAACAACAACAAGTATATATATATATCAGAGTAATCATGCACCAAGGGTGTCACACAACATTTCACACCATAATAACTGTCATGCTCTTTATTTAATCAAAACAACATTTTTGCAAAATTCGCAGCGGATAGAATCAACCAACCATTCAAAACATATAACGTTTTACAGGTAAAAAGGTTCAACAATCAACAATAAACAATTAAAACATCCCGTCCCGATGTTACATCTATCAGAGCACGACCCACTACGTAGACTACACTAGACTCCAAGCATTAGCTTCTACTCACTCACTGCTCGTTACCTGAAAAATAGTTGTAAGGGTGAGTTCCTCAATCGATATAACAAACATTATAAATTATCATGTTATGTTAAGTAAATTTACACGTTAATCACCCTAATCATATCATGCATTCAGTAACGGCACATCAACTCAATTCTCATACTCAATAACAACGTAAAATGCGACTCAATAACAACATAAAATGCAACTCAAATGAGACTCGACTCGTCATGCATGTGGTACCAATCGGAGTAAAACTCCCAACTTAAAATCATTGCCAGTTTAGTGGGCATCAAGGCATAAGCCTTCAACTTTCAACTTAAAATTTTGCCAATCCAGGCCAACGTGGTGTGAGCAAAGCTCCGATTTTTTGCCAATCCAGGCCAACGTGGTGTGAGCAAAGCTCCGACTTAATGCATATGAATGTACATGGCATACACGACTTTAAATTCCGACAACATAATAATAACAGCAACACAACAATGTTTTCAACATAATCAACTTATAATCAACGTTGGCTCATCAAGCCTACAACTCAGTATTTTCAACAACTTAACACAGCTTATCAACATATTTATATCAACACTTCATAACATAAACTCAACAAAATTACTCATCGAAATCAACGAGAATATGCCAATCACCAATTATGTTCACAACATTAAAATATCAAATTTTCCAATTTCCAACAGTGTTAACCGGTTAACGCCCTGGGTTAACCGGTTAACGCAGGACAAAAATACATTTTCTGGCAAAACGCAACAGTGTTAACCGGTTAACGCCCTGGGTTAACCGGTTAACGCAGGCAAAACAGCACATTTTCACAAATTATAACAGTGTTAACCGGTTAACACCCTGGGTTAACCGGTTAACGCAGGCAAAACAGCAGTCCCTGCGCTAACACAAGGCAGAATGCAGAGTTCTCCGCATTTTCCGCCGTTGGAGGACTTTCGGACCTCCGATTCCAATTCCGTAAAAAGCTATACGTTCGGAAATTCACAACTAACCCAAACACATATTCAATTACAGCCTAAATACAGTTTCATCCAACGTAATTTTCCAGCATTCATAATCCCAATTAGGGTCAATTCAACGGCTATCACTACCCATGACATGTTAATCTATAATACCCATCAAACGACGATAAACCCCCCTTACCTGAACAATCCGGCAAATCTTCGAGCTTCAAGCTTTTCCGTTCCTCAACCTTTGCTCTCTAGCTCTTCCTCTTTGCCCTTTTTCCTCTTCTCTGCAGCTTCTCAGTTTTCACGTAAAACCCTTTTACAAAAATGAAAACTCTTTTTCCTTATTCCAACTTATATACTTTCCAATAATTATTATTCCAAAATAATAATAATAATAATAATCCAATAATTCAATTTATTTAATTAAATTAATAAATATATTATTATTAACTTAATTTAAATAATTCTCTTATTTTATTCGGGGTGTTACAACTCTCCCCCACTAAAAGAGTTTTCGTCCTCGAAAACATACCTCAAGCGAACAACTCTGGGTAAGACTCCTTCATCTTACTCTCAAGTTCCCAAGTCACATTGCCACCTGCTGGTCCTCCCCAGGCTACTTTCACTAAGGCAATCTCTTTACCCCGCAACTGCTTCAACTCTCGATCCTCAATCCTCATAGGCGATATTTCAACAGTCAGGTTATCTCTCACCTGTACATCATCTACTTGGATCACATGCGACGGATCATGAATGTACCTCCTCAACTGAGACACATGAAAAACCTCATGCAAATTCGCAAGTGACGGCGGTAAAGCGATACGATAGGCTACCTCTCCTATCCTCTCCAAAATCTGATAAGGACCAATAAATCGAGGTGTCAACTTCTTTGACTTCAAAGCTCGACCAACACCAGTTATCGGAGTAACACGAAGAAACACGTGATCTCCCTCTAGGAACTCAAGTGATTTCCTCCTCTTGTCATGATAACTCTTCTGACGACTCTGAGCAATTCTCATCTTCTCCTGAATCATCTTAATCTTTTCCGTAGTTTGTTGAACAATTTCCGGTCCAACCACGGCACTCTCACCGGACTCATACCAACATAAAGGTGTCCGACATCTCCTACCATACAAAGCTTCAAACGGTGCCATACCAATACTCGAATGAAAACTATTGTTGTAGGTAAACTCAATCAAAGGTAAATAACAATCCCAAGTACCTCCCTTTTCCAAAACACAAGCTCTCAAAAGATCCTCTAGTGACTGAATCGTCCTCTCAGTCTGACCATCAGTCTGCGGGTGATATGCAGAACTCAATCTCAGCTTAGTTCCCAAAGCCTTCTGCAAACCTTCCCAGAACTTCGAGGTAAATCTAGGATCTCTGTCCGAAACAATACTAGACGGAATACCATGCAAACTTACAATCTTCTCAATATACAACTCGGCTAATCTCTCTAACGGATAATCCATTCTGATCGGAATGAAATGAGCCGACTTTGTCAATCTGTCAACAATCACCCAAATAGCTTCCAAATTCTTACTTGTTCTCGGTAAACCAGAAACAAAATCCATACTGATACTATCCCACTTCCACTCTGGAATAGCCAACGGTTGCATTAGCCCAGACGGCTTCTGATGCTCAATCTTTGACTTCTGACAAGTCAAACAAGAATAAACAAAACTCGCAATTTCTCTTTTCATTCCCGGCCACCAAAATAACTTTTTCAAATCATGATACATCTTCGTAGCTCCAGGATGAATACTCAGACCACTACGATGTCCTTCTTCAAGAATACTCTTCTTAAGTTCGATAACATCCGGAATACACACCCGATTACCAAATTTCAGAACATCATTCTCATCAACTTTGAATTCGCCACCTTGACCTTGATTCACTAGGGTCAACTTATCAACCAAAAGCACATCGGATTTCTGACCCTCTCTGATCTCATCCAGAATACCACTTGTTAACTTCAACATTCCCAATTTAACACTATTGTGCGTACTCTCACACACCAAACTCAAGTCTCTAAACTGCTCAATTAAATCCAATTCCTTAACCATTAGCATAGACATATGTAATGATTTCCGACTCAATGCATCAGCCACTACGTTTGCTTTACCCGGATGGTAATTCAAACCAAAGTCATAATCCTTCAGAAACTCTAGCCATCTTCCCTGCCTCATATTCAGCTCTTTCTGATCAAACAAATACTTTAAACTTTTATGGTCACTGAAAACCTCAAATCTTGACCCATACAAGTAATGCCTCCATAACTTCAGAACAAATACCACAGCCGCCAACTCTAAATCATGCGTCGGATAGTTCCTCTCATGAACCCTCAGCTGTCTTGAAGCATAAGCTATAACCTGCTTATTCTGCATCAACACGCCACCCAAACCCAACAATGAAGCATCACAGTAAACTTCAAATGATTCCGACGAACTCGGTAATATCAGAATAGGAGCAGTAGTTAACCTTCTCTTTAACTCTTGGAAACCTCCTTCACATTTTGAGTCCCAAACAAACGCTTGCCCCTTCCTAGTCAACATCGTCAACGGTAACGCCAACTTAGAAAATCCCTCAATGAACTTCCTATAATAACCAGCCAAACCAAGGAAACTTCGAATCTCAGCAACAGACTTCGGAGCTTCCCACTTAGATACCGCTTCTATCTTAGAAGGATCAACAGCAACACCACCTCTTGAAATCACATGACCAAGAAAACTAACCTCTTCTAACCAAAACTCACACTTGGATAGTTTAGCAAATAACTTCTTTTCTCGTAGAATTTCTAAAACCACTCTCAAATGCTCAGCATGCTCTTCTTCAGACTTCGAATACACCAAAATATCATCAATAAACACCACAACAAACTTGTCTAAGTACGGATGGAAAATCCTATTCATGTACTCCATAAATACTCCAGGCGCATTAGTCACCAAAAGGCATTACAGAATACTCATAATGTCCATACCTTGTTCTGAAAGCAGTCTTCTGAATATCCTCGGTTTTCACACGGATCTGATGATACCCAGATCTCAAATCTATTTTGCTGAACACACTTGCACCAACCAACTGATCCATCAAATCATCAATCCTCGGCAAAGGATACCGATTCTTGATCGTCACTTTATTCAGTTGCCTGTAGTCCACACACAACCTCATAGTACCTTCTTTCTTCTTAACCAATAGCACTGGTGCACCCCACGGTGACACACTCGGACGAATAAATTTTTTTCTCCAACAGATCTTCCAACTGACTCTTCAATTCAGTTAACTCAACAGCAGACATACGATACGGAGCCATCGATATCGGCCTAGTACCAGGTACCAAATCAATCGAGAACTCCACTTCGCGTTCTGGTGGTAATTCATTCACCTCTTCCGGAAACACATCAGGAAAATCACACACCACGGCTAGATCGCCAATCACCAGTTTATCTTTAGCCTCCAAAGTCGCTAACAGCATAAACAACTCTGCCCCATCAGCTACTTCTTCATTCACTTGCCTTGCTGATAGAAACAAACTCTTTCCCTCCTCAATCTCAGGAAAGACCACCGTCTTATCAAAACAATTGATAGAAACTCGGTTAAACACCAACCAGTTCATACCCAGAATAACATCAATCTGCACTAGTGGAAGACACACTAGGTCCATCCCAAATTCTCTACCAAAAATACTCAAAGGACAATTTAAACAAACCGAAGTAGTAGTCACTGAACCCTTCGCAGGAGTATCAATTACCATACTACCAAACATCTCAGATATCTCTAACTTAAGTTTCACAGCACAATCCAAAGATATAAAGGAATGAGTCGCACCTGTGTCAATAATAGCTATAAGAGGAAAGCCATTAATATAACACGTACCTCGGATAAGTCTGTCCTCACTGGAGGTTTGAGTTCCGGTCAATGCGAACACCCTCCCCGTCTGAGATTTCTTTGGCTTCTGACACTGACTTCCAATATGCCCTTCTTCGCCACAATTAAAACAAATCAGTTCCTTGTGCTTGCAATCAGCTATTGCATGACCAATCTTACCACAGCGAAAACACCTCTTTACTTCAGCAGTGCATACATTACTCTTATGACCAGCCTGACCACATTTGAAGCAAACTATACCAGCAGGAGCACCTCCCCCACTAGCCCTCTGAGCCGGAGTAGCTCTTTGCTTCCCTTTTCCAGCTGGAGCATCATACGGCTTGCCACGATTTTGATGTTGCTTGCCTCTGCGGTCACTGACAATCTTGTAATGAGCATTATTGTCTTCCTCAAATATCCTGCAGCTATCAACCAATTCAGTAAAAATGCGTATCTTCTGATACCCAACAGCCTTCTTAATTTCAGAGCGCAGTCCATTTTCAAACTTGATGCACTTTGAAAATTCAGCACCAGCACCAGTGTAATGAGGATAAAATTTGGACAGCTCCACAAATTTCGCAGCATAATCAGTGACAGACATGCTTCCTTGCTTCAGTTCAAGGAACTCAATTTCCTTCTTACCACGGACATCTTCCGGATAGTACTTTCTCAGAAATTCCCTACGGAATACATCCCAAGTAATGGCTTCACCTGCCACGGTCAACCTCTCGTGAGTCTCTAGCCACCAGTCATCAGCTTCGACTGCTAGCATGTGAGTACCATACCGAACCTTCTGAGCTGGAGTGCAATCCATAACACGGAAGATTCTCTCAATCTCTTTCAACCATCCCAAGGCTGCATCTGGATCATGCTTCCCTTTAAACACCGGCAGATTCTCTCTTTGAAAAGTCGCCAAGCTACGTGATCCAGCATCACCACCAGCATTTGGCAAGTTCTGCACAGCTTGTGTCATCGCTTGCATTGCGGCAGCCATTGCAGCGTCATTCCTTCCAGCCATTTCAACTTATCAATACAACACAACTTAAAAGTTAGATTAGTAACAATACACAATTGTTAGACAGTAACGACACGACAACTGGCCGGACAGACCGACCTGCTCTGATACCACTAATGTAACACCCTTCTAAAATACCCCAATTATTTAATAACAACAACAAGTATATATATATCAGAGTAATCATGCACCAAGGGTGTCACACAACATTTCACACCATAATAACTGTCATGCTCTTTATTTAATCAAAACAACATTTTTGCAAAATTCGCAGCGGATAGAATCAACCAACCATTCAAAACATATAACATTTTACAGGTAAAAAGGTTCAACAATCAACAATAAACAATTAAAACATCCCGTCCCGATGTTACATCTATCAGAGCACGACCCACTACGTAGACTACACTAGACTCCAAGCATTAGCTTCTACTCACTCACTGCTCGTTACCTGAAAAATAGTTGTAAGGGTGAGTTCCTCAATCGATATAACAAACATTATAAATTATCATGTTATGTTAAGTAAATTTACACGTTAATCACCCTAATCATATCATGCATTCAGTAACGGCACATCAACTCAATTCTCATACTCAATAACAACGTAAAATGCGACTCAATAACAACATAAAATGCAACTCAAATGAGACTCGACTCGTCATGCATGTGGTACCAATCGGAGTAAAACTCCCAACTTAAAATCATTGCCAGTTTAGTGGGCATCAAGGCATAAGCCTTCAACTTTCAACTTAAAATTTTGCCAATCCAGGCCAACGTGGTGTGAGCAAAGCTCCGATTTTTTGCCAATCCAGGCCAACGTGGTGTGAGCAAAGCTCCGACTTAATGCATATGAATGTACATGGCATACACGACTTTAAATTCCGACAACATAATAATAACAGCAACACAACAATGTTTTCAACATAATCAACTTATAATCAACGTTGGCTCATCAAGCCTACAACTCAGTATTTTCAACAACTTAACACAACTTATCAACATATTTATATCAACACTTCATAACATAAACTCAACAAAATTACTCATCGAAATCAACGAGAATATGCCAATCACCAATTATGTTCACAACATTAAAATATCAAATTTTCCAATTTCCAACAGTGTTAACCGGTTAACGCCCTGGGTTAACCGGTTAACGCAGGACAAAAATACATTTTCTGGCAAAACGCAACAGTGTTAACCGGTTAACGCCCTGGGTTAACCGGTTAACGCAGGCAAAACAGCATATTTTCACAAATTATAACAGTGTTAACCGGTTAACACCCTGGGTTAACCGGTTAACGCAGGCAAAACAGCAGTCCCTGCGCTAACACAAGGCAGAATGCAGAGTTCTCCGCATTTTCCGCCGTTGGAGGACTTCCGGACCTCCGATTCCAATTCCGTAAAAAGCTATACGTTCGGAAATTCACAACTAACCCAAACACATATTCAATTACAGCCTAAATACAGTTTCATCCAACGTAATTTTCCAGCATTCATAATCCCAATTAGGGTCAATTCAACGGCTATCACTACCCATGACATGTTAATCTATAATACCCATCAAACGACGATAAACCCCCCTTACCTGAACAATCCGGCAAATCTTCGAGCTTCAAGCTTTTCCGTTCCTCAACCTTTGCTCTCTAGCTCTTCCTCTTTGCCCTTTTTCCTCTTCTCTGCAGCTTCTCAGTTTTCACGTAAAACCCTTTTACAAAAATGAAAACTCTTTTTCCTTATTCCAACTTATATACTTTCCAATAATTATTATTCCAAAATAATAATAATAATAATAATCCAATAATTCAATTTATTTAATTAAATTAATAAATATATTATTATTAACTTAATTTAAATAATTCTCTTATTTTATTCGGGGTGTTACATCTGACCTATGGGTTAGAGGGATGTGTGCTTGCTAAGACATCGTGTCTTATGCCTACGTATCTCATCTGGCCTGAGAATCAGAGTAAAACGTAGTTCGGCTAACTACGGGGTTATGGAGTGGGTTTTGGACGAACGACGTTACTACGCAATCTACCGGATGCTCGACCTTTGGAGACTTACTCGCCTGTAGTAGAAGGAGTTAACGTGTTGCTTTGGGTTTTAGGGTTTGGGATGCTCAAGGGCAAAAAGGCAGTCCTTGACGAAGGAACCGCGCTACCTGCAGGGATACGAACACATACAAAACAAACATGTATAAAGTAAATGTGCCAACAAGGGGCTCAGAAGTAAATAAACAAAAGAAAACAAATGTCTCCTATCGAGGTCTTCCAGCTAAGAAAGCGATAAAATGCGGAAAAGAGGTAAAAGTACCACACGGATAAAGATCCGAAGTAACAACAATTAAAGGAGTAAGAAACCTAGGGATCTCCCAAGCTAATGCCATCAAAGAAAGGTGAGTCAGTACAGGTAATTGGAATGAACCTCCAAGGGGTATCCCACAAATAAAGTGGGAAAACCACGCAAACCATCTCTGCAAGAGTCTGTGAGCCCTCACAAAAACTCAACAAAAGGGTTAGTGAAACACGATAAGCATTTTTTTCATGGATAACAGTATGGTTTCAGAAACCTCAAACCCTGTGGCATACATTTCAGAAATCATGTGATTAAACATTCAAGGCATAGGTTTCACCCATTCATGCATAATTAAACTCGTGGGCAAAAACATAATGAAATTCATCAATCATACCTCATACATTCAGATGATCCAAATTAAGAGCATAAAATTATGGGAATGAGGCAAACCTGATGGGAGAGACCGGTTGAAATGTTAAGGTTTGCGTGAGATGGGGGTTGCTCTGAGTTCTCTGTCAGGTTCCTCTCCAGGTTTTGTCCAGGGTTTTGTTTCAAGGAAACCTCAGAGTATTTTGCTTCTCTTCCTTCTTCTCAAGTGAAGCCTTGGTATTTATAAACTGAATTTCATGGCTTTGTGGGCTCAAATGAGAGAGGTCCAATTCCAAGTTTTTTTTATTATATTTTATTTTTTTATTATTATTATTTTTATTTATTTATTTATTTATTATTTTTCGTTTTTTTCTTCTTCTTTTTTTCTTTTCGTTTTTTTTTTTTTTTTTGGATAAAGTTTCTTGGATCTAATTCTGATTGACATGATGAAATGCAATATGAAATGCTAAATGAATGCATGAATGAGGGGGGCAAATTTTGGGGTGTTACATTGTGGAACACGTTGCTGTTGATTTTGGTGTTGTTGCTGGTAAGTTGGTTATTGATATGGCTGCTGATATGGTGTTGGCATGACAACGGCAGCCTGATGGTAAGGTACGAGAACATATGGATGTGCCCTATGTCCCCCTCCTCCCATTGGGGCATTGGCATGACCTTCTGGCTTCTTTGGGAGGTTAGGATATGATTTCTTCACTCCACTTGAGGCGTTGGCAGCGTATGGCAACTTTCCTTTCCTGATCTATCTCTTAATTCGTTCCCCCACAGAAACCACCTCAGCGAAAGTTGGGAAGCTGAATCCTACCATTCTCTCCATGTATTGGGCATGAAGAGTCCCCATAAACATATCAATTAATTCTTTATCAAGGAGAGGAGGTTGGACACGAGCTACAAGCTCTCTCCACCGTTGGGCATACTCCTTAAATGACTCATTATTGCGTTGAGTCATGTCTTGCAGCTGGGTGCGATTGGGCGCCAGGTCAGTATTGTATTGGTAATGCCTAAGAAAGGCTTCTGCGAGATCTCTCCATGACTGGACATGTCCCCTTTCTAGCTACATGTACTGAAGGTGAGAAAAACAAGAAAGGGGGGTTTGAATTGTTTTGGAAAATAAACGCTTTTTCAAAAATAAGAACACACAGAATTTTATAATGGTTCGCTTATAACACAAAGCTACTCCAGTCCACCCGGCCAAGGTGATTACGCCTTCAAAAAGGACTTAATCCACTAATCTTGAAAGATTAATACAACCAAACGTCTAAGAGAATGATCTCTTAGTCCTCCCAAGTATACAGACTACGCAGAGTCACTTGAGGAACAAAATCAATTTATCAAAAAGAATTGTAATCGAGAGTACTTCTAAGAGTAAGCAAATATTACAGCAAATAGAGCAAGCAAGTGTTTTCACGTATGAGCAACAGCTCGTGAAAAACTAAGAGAGAATGTAGAGAATTTTCTGTGCGTTGACGTGTGTCTCTCACTGAAGTATGATGTCCTTTATATAGTGGTGAAAGGACCGTTGGAGTGATGACATTATATTGGTCTTTGATGAGCATTCAATGTCATTACTTCTGTGTTTCTTTCCATAACCAATTTTTCTCCCTGAATAACTTCTTTCCAAATATACTTTCTTTCCATTTGAAGTTGTTATTTCCGTTACTCTTTCAAGATTTGGAGAACCTTCATCAGAGTCTTTGTCATCTCGGAGTTTCCGTGTCAATCGGAGATTGCGTTGAGGTTACATTAGAGCTTCTAAGAGTACTGGTCTTTTAGATCATCAGAGTTGAGTCCAGTGGTAGTTTAGAGCTTCTGGTATTCTGCTGTCCTGTTTTGCTTAGACTCAGAGCTTCTAGAGTGCACTTCTTCTTCAGATGCTTCTGATCTTCTAGTTCTTTGTATCTGATCAGAGTTTATATCTGATAAAGCGATCAGATTCCTTTGTTCTTGTTCGGAGTCCTGCACACTTAGAGAAATTTCGTTAGGGTGCCAGTTTTGGTTTCATCCTTTGTTATCATCAAAATCCTGGAATCTATTGTAGAACTAATTTTGTTCTTACAATCTCCCCCTTTTTGATGATGACAAAACAATCTTAATTTATAGATGAAACATTTAGAGATAAGAATTTATCATATCAGATAGAAGTGAGCTCCCCCTGAGATAAGCCTGAGAGTTCAGAAGTTCTTACCGGAGTTTCCATGATATGATGTTTCTAGATACTCTTCTGCAAATATCTGAGTAAAAAAAAGGATTAGAGCCATTTTATTGAATAAAATGTTCGCAGAGTACTAAAGGATTTAGATATGTTTTCATCAGAGCTGTTTTATTTCTCCCCCTTTTTGTCAGAATAAAAAAGACAGCAAAAAAAGGAGAGGCAAAAATATATCCATATATTCAGATAAACAACACAAACAACAGAAAGCAAGAACAAACGTAAACAGAGAGCAACAAGCAAATCAGCAAAGGAAAAATCCTAGGTGCCTAAGGGTTTGGAGGTGGAGGCATCCTCTGAAGCAGTTGGGTCAGCAGATTCTGAATGTTGACGTTGACTGAATCCTGTTGATCCAATCTAGCTCGGACTTCCTTCTGCTCCTTCTGAAGATCTTCAAGAGTCTTGAGAACCAGAGGGACAAAGGTGGAAGACTCCCCCTGAGTCAGAGCATCCGGTTCTACCCTGCTGGAAGATTCTTTAGCACGACGAGCTTCAGCTTCAGCAGCGGCTTTAGCATCAGCTTCAGCAGCAACTTTTGCTTCAGCTTCAGCAACAGCAACGTCAGCTAGAGCTTTGGCTTCATCTTCCTTAAGTCTTTGAATTTCCTCTTGCCTAGCTTTTTCTTCTGCTTCCTTTCTGGCTTGCTCCTCAGCTTCTCTGGCTAAGCGCTTCTGTAGTTTTACTTCAGCATCTCTGATGAAGTCGTTTCTGACTTGCTCAGAGAGGCTCTTCAGTTTGAAGGCTTCAGAGGTCATCCAGCCAATAACTTTGTTCCAGTGTGTCCTAACAGCTGAAGGATCATCACTGATGCCAGAGTTGATGGTCAGAGACTTGACCTTGTCAACTGAGGCTCCTGCAAAAAACATTATTGCTTCTTCTAGGGTTGGCAGGGTGTTTTGTGGTTCAGAGGGTGGAGGTGGAGAAGTGGGAGGGCTTAAGTTGAGATTTTGTGGTTCAACGGATGTGTTTGGTGGGGGTGTTTCAGAGGTAATTGGTTCAGAAGGTTGAAGGTCAGACGGTGTGGGGTTTGGTTGTTCTGCGGGTGGTGAGGTGACTTCAGGTTCAGGTGGGGTTTGTTGTGGCTATTGTGAGGCCAGAGTCTGAGTCTGAAGTTGGGCTAGAGTGGGAGAAGAGGGGTCAGAAGGTTCTGTGTCAGATGAGATGGTGAAGTAGGGGGGTGATTCTGGGGAAGAAGATGAAGAGGTGGTTTCATTCAGCCTTTCTGCTTCAGATAGGGGTAAGGTGGTGGTGGTAAGGTTGAATTTCTGGGATGGTTGATGAGATGTTTTGGTGGTTGAAGGAGGGGTTTCTGAGTGAGTGTAGATAGGTGTAGGTAGGGGGATAGAAGAAGAAATTGAATGTGTTTGTGCAGAGGGAGCAAGAGAAACAGACTTACCAGAAGGCTCATGCAGAGGTGCTGGAGGTCTTGATCTGGAGGATTCTTCTAGTCTTGCTTTCTTCGCTTGCCTTGCCTTCTCAGAGGGTCCTCGTGGATGCTTCATGAAGTTTGGAGCAGTTTCTGGTAGCTCGCTTAAGTTGAATTCTGAGATATCTACTCCTTCTTTCATCAGATTATCCAGATAGAAGAGGATTACATCTCGAGGGTCTTCCTTTGAGAACAGATAGAGTCCATGGGGGATCTCCCTCTGATCTTTTAAAGCATCCCAGGAAGTGTCCATAGTAGGTTTGACTTTGACCTGATCCAGAATCCCCATGCTCTTCAGATTCTTGGCGTTGAGAGGTTTTCCAACGTCGATCATTACGTCTTCCATGAGTCTGAGCTTTAACAGGTGTTCCACCATGCGACTTTCAATCAGAAAGTCAGAGATTAGCCTTCCCAGAGGAATGTAGTTTCTGGGCTTCATGTGGTTTCTAGTATCTCGCACAGAGTCTGAGGTACTTGAAGAGAAGTGCTGGAAGGCAAAGCTTCAGACCCTTGTGGATGCAGTATAGAATGCACTTCTGGTCTGTGTTGATGTAGTCTGAGGAGTTTGACGTTGGGCGATGATGGATGGTACCCAGAATGATCTTCAGCCAAACACGGAGGTTCTGAAGTAGCTCCTTGTTTTTGAAGGGGTTGCCTTCTGCGTTCAGTTTGAAGATTGTTGGGTTAATCTCTTGGGACATGTGTTTTGCCCTAGGATTGATGTTGTAGATTCTTCTGCCTCCATCCTTTTCCATGCCCAGAAGAGCAGCAATGGACTTCTCAGTTATCACTATCTTGACTCCCAGAACATAGGAGACGATGAAGTGATCATCAGCATCAGCGAATCTCCAGAATTCCTTCACAAGATTTGTGTAAACATGACCATATAGACGTTTGAAGTAGTTTCCCCAACCTTGATTACTGAGTTCTTCAGTGAGGTCGATGCCATTCCTTTTCATGTTGTCAAAATCCACCAATGATTCACATAATACTTCCAGTTTCTCAAAATGCGTGGCAAGATGAATGTGAGGCTCACGATCGAGAATGTGGGGCTCCTTGTAGATTGGAGTTGTGACTACACCAGTAACCGCTGGGTTTGGGTTGCTTGAGCTTTGAACTTGTTCACTTGAACCCATTTGTTGAGAGAAGTTGTAAACTGCTTGTTGTTGAGCATCCATGATGTTGTTGAAAACTGAGATGAAGATGAAGAAAGCTTGCAGGAATGCCTTGAGAGAGCTGAGGTTTTAAGGGTGCGTGAGAGTGAAAAGTGTGCAATGTGTGAAACGAATGTGTTTAAATACCCAAATTAGGGCGCATGTAAAACGACACACAAAACAGAGTTTAGCACAAAAACCAAGTCAACACGTTTAGAGGGAAAAATGATTACAGCTCATAAATGATGTCTAATCCCAACAGCTAGTACACTGCTCGAGGAGATCTCAAGAGACTGTTCCTTGATTACTGCTAGACAACTGTCTAGAAGTTCCAAGGTCAGACGCAAGGTACTCCACGTGTTTGCTTTATCTGATCTTCAAGAATACCAAAGGATTGGTTCTTGGAGAATTCTAACTCAGATAGCTTCTAACTTGGTAGGAGTATCAGAGTCAGAGGCAGAATCCATTGTGTTTACATTAGAGTCTCATTTTACAACTTCAGAGGCACATATTATTCAGGGCAATTTTGAATGTTCAGATTCTTTAGGATGAAGAGGAATTTATCTTCAGCTAAAGGTTTAGTAAATATGTCAGCCCATTGATGATCAGTATCAATGAATTTCAATGTTACTACCCCTTTCTGAACATAGTCTCTGATAAAATGATGTTTTATTTCTATGTGCTTGGCTCTAGAGTGTAAAATGGGATTCTTACTTAAACAAATGGCAGCAGTATTATCACAAAAGATAGGAATGTTACTCTCGAAGATTTGCAGATCCTCTAACTGATTCTTCATCCAGAGCATCTGAGTAGTGCACAATGATGCTGAGATGTATTCCGCTTCTGCAATGGACAGGGCTATGGTTGATTGTCTTTTGCTGGCCCAGGATATCATATTGTTTCCCAAGAGTTGACAGTTTCCAGATGTACTTTTTCGTTCCATTCTGTCTCCTGCGTAATCTGCATCACAAAAACCGGATAGTCTATACTCTGATGTTTTCTCATACATCAGGCCCAAGTTAGGAGTTCCTTTCAGATATTTGAGAGTTCTCTTAACTGCTGTTAAGTGAGTTTCTTGGGATCTGATTGAAATCTGGCACAGAGACAAACACTAAATAGATATCAGGGCGAGTAGCAGTCAGATAGAGAAGGGAGTCTATCATACCACGATAGAGCTTTTGACAAACCTTTTTACTGACTTCTTCTTTTTCAAGAATGCAGGTTGGATGCATGGGAGTCTTTGCAGAGTTGCATTCAGCCATATCAAATTTCTTCAGAATGTCTTTTATGTATTTGCTTTGACGAACGTACGTGACTTCTGAAGTTTGGTTTATTTGAATTCCTAGAAAGAACTTTAGTTCTTGCATTAGGCTCATTTCAAATTCTGCCTGCATTAGCTCAGAGAATTCTTGACATACAAAGGCGTTAGCTGAACCAAAAATGATATCATCAACGTATATCTGGCAAATCATGAGATCATTATTAAGGTTTTTACAGAAGAGTGTAGAGTCAACTTTTCCTCTAATAAAATCATGTTCCAGAAGAAAATTACTCAATCTTTCATACCAAGCTCTGGGAGCTTGTTTAAGTCCATATAAAGATTTCTTAAGTTTAAAAACGTGTTCTGGATAATTTAAATTTTCAAAACCTGGAGGTTGGTTGACATATACTTCTTCTGATATATAACCATTAAGGAATGCGCTCTTGACATCCATTTGATACAATTTGATAGAATGATTTATAGCGAATGAAACAAGTAAGCGAATAGATTCTAACCTGGCGACTGGAGCAAAGGTTTCATTGTAGTCAATACCTTCTTGTTGACTGTAACCTTGAGCCACCAATCGAGCTTTGTTTCTGACAACTTCTCCTTTGTCATTCAGCTTGTTTCTGAACACCCATCTGGTTCCGATAACGTGAGTGCCTCTGGGCCTAGGAACAAGATCCCAGACGTCATTCTTTGTGAATTGATCTAGCTCTTCTTGCATGGCTAGAACCCAATCACTATCTTGAAGTGCCTCATCACAGGAGGTAGGCTCGATCAGAGATACTAGTCCCATAGGAGTTTCTTTAGGAGTCTTGAAGGTAGACCTAGTTCGGATAGGTTCGTCCTTATTTCCCAGAATCAACTCTTCAGATATGTCGAGGCGACTTTTAGCTTTCTTTGGGATTCCTGGGGAGTTAGTTCCTTCTGGGGTTTGAATGGCAGTTGCTTCTGGAGTTTTAATCTTCTCGTCAGATCCTGCAAGCGTGATCTCCAAATCTGCAAGTTTCTCAACTAGCTTTGACTTTTCAGGGTCAAGCTTATCATCAAATCTGACATGAATTGATTCTTCCACAATTTTGGTTTCTGTATTGTATACTCTGTAGCCTTTTGAGCGTTCTGAGTATCCTAACATAATACCTTTTTGTGCTTTGGAATCAAACTTGTTCAGATGTTCTTTAGTATTTAAAATAAAACAAGAACATCCAAAAGGATGAAAATATGAAATGTTTGGTTTTCTTCCTTTACACAGTTCATAGGGAGTCTTCTCCAGAATAGGTCTTATGGAGATTCTATTCTGAATGTAACACGTTGTATTTACAGCTTCGGCCCAAAAGTGCTTAGCCATATTTGTTTCATTGATCATGGTTCTGGCCATCTCTTGGAGTGTCATATTCTTCCTCTCTACAACTCCATTTTGTTGTGGAGTTCTAGGGCAGGAGAAATCATGGGATATTCCATTAGAGTCAAATAGTTCCTCAAAAAATTTGTTTTCAAATTCCCCACCATGATCACTTCTGACTCTGATAATTTTAGAGTCAAATTCTTTTTGTACTTTGGAACAGAAGCTAGTGAATACAGAGTGAGACTCACTCTTGTGCTTTAGGAATTTTACCCATGTCCAGCGATTGAAATCATCAACAATGACTAGTCCATATTTCTTTCCATTGACTGATGTTGTTTTCACAAGACCAAATAAATCAATGTGAAGAAGTTCTAGAGGCTTAGAGGTAGAAACAATATTTTTCTTTTTGAAAGATGTTTTTGAAAATTTTCCTTTCTGACATGCTTCACACAGAGCATCTGAAGAAAACTTCAGCTTAGGTAGGCCTCTAACTAACTCGAGTTTATTTAGCTGAGATAATTTTCTCATGCTAATGTGGCCCAAGCGTCTATGCCATACCCATTGCTCTTCGTGAACAGACATCAGACATTTCACATTTTGTTCTTTTAAATCAGAAAGATTTATTTTATAAATATTGTTTTTCCTCTTGCCTGTGAATAGGACAGAACCATTGTTTTGATTTATGGCTTTACATGTTTTTTGATTAAAGATTACATCATAACCGTTATCACTTAATTGACTTATGGATAACAGGTTATGCATTAATCCTTCTACATATAGGACATCAGATATAGAGGGAAGAGTACCATTACCAATAGTTTCGGAGCCTCTGATCCTTCCTTTCTGATCTCCTCCAAAACCTACGAATCCAGCATCTTTAAGTTCCAGGCTTTGGAACATAGACTTTCTTCCCGTCATGTGTCGCGAGCATCCAAAGTCCAGGTACCATGACTGGTGTTTTAACTTTGCTGCATAAGATATCTGCAACATAAACAATCTTATCCTTTGGTACCCAGAGTCTTTTGGGTCCTTTGTGATTAGTTTTCCCAGAGCTTCTTAACACTTTGGGTTTTCTAGCATTATTAAATTTTTGCTCTTGTGTGTGTGTAGTGATATGAAAATAGAGATTTAGGTTGGTCATTAGTAGAAGTTTTATCTTCACTAGGATCATACCCAATTCTTCTTCTATTGTTTTGACTGACTCCATAAATCATGGATGCCATTATACTCCTCCCTATCCCATTTTTCAGAAACTTTTGAAAAGCTTTTTCATATTAATAAATTATTGTGTTTGAAGTTTGTGGAGCTTGAGATAACGCTTCTTCAAGTTTTGAGCAATTTTTCTTTGTTGCATCTCTTTCTAACGTCAAGGATCTGTTTTCATCTTTTAATTCTAAGATTGTTATCTCAAGTTTTCCACATTCTTCTAATGTTTCTTCAAGAACGCCTTTTACAGCTTTAAATTTTTGTTTTAGTTTCTGATATGAGCTGAGAGTTTCAGACAAACATGATTCTAGGTCAGATCGAGAGAGTTCAGAAAATACCTCTTCTGATTCAGATTCTTCATCTGAGGTGTTCTTGGATGTGGTAGCCATCAGTGCTACATTAGCCTGTTCATCAGAGTCTGATTCTAATGAGTCAGATTCACTGTCATCCCAGGTAGCCATCAGTCCCTTTTTGGTTCTGAGGGAATTTTTCTTGAAGTTCTCTTTTCTGGAACTGTCTTTCTTTAACTTGGGACATTCGTTCCTGTAGTGACCTGTTTCTTTACATTCATAACAAGTAACATCTTTGTTAGTTTTACCTTTTGAGGTTGATTCTGATCGATCCCCTCTGGGTCTTGGTCTCCTGAAGTTATTATTCCTCTTTTTCTAGAGTTGTTTTACTCTTCTGGTCAGGAGGGATAATTCTTCTTCATCATCAGAATCTTCCTGTTCAGAGTCATCAGCATCTTCTGTTTCGGCCTGGAAGGCTTTGTTTCTGTCAGACTTGCGCCTTTCAGACCTGGACTTTAATGCTATAGACTTGTTCTTCTTCTGAGGCTCATCTTCCTCCAGTTCTATCTCATGACTTCTGAGTGAACTGACAAGCTCTTCAAGGCTGATGTTGTTCAGATCCTTTGAAAGCTTTAAGGCTGTGACCATGGGTCTCCACTTCTTTGGCAAGCTTTTGACTATCTTTTTGACATGGTCTGCAGTTGTGTATCCTTTGTCTAGTACTTTGAGTCCTGCAATAAGAGTTTGGAATCTAGAGAACATTACCTCTACAGCTTCATCATCCTCCATCAGTGAGGTTTTATCCGAAAGCATACTATTAGTAATTATGAATATTTTGTTTTCGTCATCCTCCTTCCAACATTTACTAACAATGGTATAATAAAGAAAGTGAAGTGGAAAAGGATTGTGTTTGTGCTTTGCAATAAATGAGTGAATACAAAAAGATTGATTCAAAATATGCATAATCATTTCGTTAATAAGACCAAATACAAATAGCAATGCTTTAAAGCAAATAGTACTTAGACAAATGAGAACAAATTACGAGAATGCAAAATGGTAAAATGGCATAATGATTACCTTCATTGAGGGATTGAGCTGTCCTTTCTTGATTTGTTGTCTGACTAGCTTCGTTAGGAATTATTCTGCTTGTTCAGGCCGGTATGGAGTTTATCTTCGGCAATCCCTCTAACGAAGTTCGACTTACTATTCTGCATGCGCCGACATGGGTTTTGTCGCAATGTTTGGCCTAACTGGCGTGAAAGAAATTGCCTTACTGTCAATCAGGTCTTGAACTTTGTGTTTCAAAGTCTTACAATTCTCCACCGTGTGCCCTGGGGCACCCATATGATACTCACACTGAGAATTGGCGTCACAGCCTGGCGGATAGGGTGGAATCACATGCGTGATCTCTTTCAAAGTGATTGATCCACCTTTTAGTAGGTAGGGAAGGATCTGACTGTATGGTACTAGCAAAGGATCAAAACAACTTTCTGGCCTCCTTACCCTCTGCTGGTTAGGTTGACGTTGTTGTGGAACACGTTGCTGTTGATTTTGGTGTTGTTGCTGGTAAGTTGGTTGTTGATATGGCTGCTGATATGGTGCTAGCATGACAGCGGCAGCCTGATGGTAAGGTACGAGAACATATGGATGTGCCCTATGTCCCCCTCCTCCCATTGGGGCATTGGCATGACCTTCTGGCTTCTTTGGGAGGTTAGGATATGATTTCTTCACTCCACTTGAGGCGTTGGCAGCGTATGGCAACTTTCCTTTCCTGATCTATCTCTTAATTCGTTCCCCCACAGAAACCACCTCAGCGAAAGTTGGGAAGCTGAATCCTACCATTCTCTCCATGTATTGGGCATGAAGAGTCCCCATAAACATATCAATTAATTCTTTATCAAGGAGAGGAGGTTGGACACGAGCTACAAGCTCTCTCCACCGTTGGGGATACTCCTTAAATGACTTATTGTTGCGTTGAGTCATGTCTTGTAGCTGGGTGCGATTGGGCGCCAGGTCAGTATTGTATTGATAATGCCTAAGAAAGGCTTCTGCGAGATCTCTCCATGACTGGACATGTCCCCTTTCTAGCTACATGTACTGAAGGTGAGAAAAACAAGAAAGGGGGGTTTGAATTGTTTTGGAAAATAAACGCTTTTTCAAAAATAAGAACACACAGAATTTTATACTGGTTCGCTTATAACACAAAGCTACTCCAGTCCACCCGGCCAAGGTGATTACGCCTTCAAAAAGGACTTAATCCACTAATCTTGAAAGATTAATACAACCAAACGTCTAAGAGAATGATCTCTTAGTCCTCCCAAGTATACAGACTACGCAGAGTCACTTGAGGAACAAAATCAATTTATCAAAAAGAATTGTAATCGAGAGTACTTCTAAGAGTAAGCAAATATTACAGCAAATAGAGCAAGCAAGTGTTTTCACGTATGAGCAACAGCTCGTGAAAAACTAAGAGAGAATGTAGAGAATTTTCTGTGCGTTGACGTGTGTCTCTCACTGAAGTATGTTGTCCTTTATATAGTGGTGAAAGGACCGTTGGAGTGATGACAGAATATTGGTCTTTGATGAGCATTCAATGTTATTACTTCTGTGTTTCTTGCCATAACCAATTTGTCTCCATGAATAACTTCTTTCCAAATATACTTTCTTTCCATTTGAAGTTGTTGTTTGCGTTACTCTTTCTGGATTTGGAGAACCTTCATCAGAGTCTTTGTTATCTCGGAGTTTCTGTGTCAATCGGAGATTGCGTTGAGGTTACATCAGAGCTTCTAAGAGTACTGGTCTTTTAGATCATCAGAGTTGAGTCCAGTGGTAGTTTAGAGCTTCTGGTATTCTGCTGTCCTGTTTTGCTTAGACTCAGAGCTTCTAGAGCGCACTTCTTCTTCAGATGCTTATGATCTTCTAGTTCTTTATATATGATCAGAGTTTGTATCTGATAAAGCGATCAAATTCCTTTGTTCTTGTTCAGAGTCCTGCACACTTAGAGAAATTTCGTTAGGGTGCCATTTTTGGTTTCATCCTTTGTTATCGTCAAAATCCTGGAATCTATTGTAGAACTAATTTTGTTCTTACATGTACCACTCCAAGGATACCCCACTGAGGCTATCTTGGAAGTAATGAATCAAGAGTTGATCATTGCTGATGTGGGCCGCCATCTTGCGACAGTAAGCTCTAAGGTGAGTTCTAGGGCAGGCTAATCCTTTTGTACTTGTCAAAATCCAGAACTTTGAATTTTAATGGAATCATCAGACCTAGCACCAGGCACATGTCGACAACATCTAAATCGGAAGTAGTGTGAACCTCCAAGGATTTGAGTTTCTCCTCCAATGCATGGAGTCTCCCAACAGTTGGGTCTAGGAGACCTCCAACAACAGGTTTGGTGGGTTGTGGCGTGAAGAAAGCATTATACTGATCTTCATCACCCATCAGAGATCCTTGTCGAGCAGATGCAGCAAAATGTTCAGGGGGGTCCACATTGACCATTGAAATATGAATAGGGATAGGTCCTCCCTTAGGATGAGCAAGACTACTATCGAGGTTAGTTACTCCGGGGATGCTAAGCAATGGTGATCCAAACTGAGCAACAACTCTCCTAGCTTCGACACTAGTTTCAACATCTTTTTCCTTTTGGGCTAAGAGCAACATAGTATCAAGCAAATGATCCATCTTCGCCTGCATAGAGTCAATGTCTGTTCTCATTGAAACTTGGTTTGCCTCAAGTTGTTCGAGTGTCATCCTGTAGTTGCGGCGTGTCTTGTACTGGTGTCGAGTAGTCAGCGTTATTGGACAAAGGGTAGAATATGGTGTAAGCTTTTTGTTTCTGGTTTATGAAAATGATATGCAATTCATGTTGATGATATGCAAATGCATGAAATTTTGTCATGTTTTTTTCGCAAGGGAATAAATACTCATGATCATCCACATGTCATGTACGTCAGGGTAATAGGAAGAAGTATAGGTTTTTCTGATTACTAAAAATCCCAAAGGTATGTTCTAAGGTTGTGTTTTCAAGGAAAAAACTTAGAATCACGGATCATGTTCAAAACTTCCTCGCAATAGTGGGTTGGCCACATCATGATTGGAGTTTTGAACCAATCTAATCTGAGTGGGATCTTCGTATTGTTCGAACAGGGTGTAGACCCTTCGGTTCAATACTACACAATCACCAATCATTAAAACAGACCTTGGGTTTAAGGTGAGGTTCCTAGAGTCACGGATCGTAGTTAAAATTTCCCCATAATAATGGGCTAGCCATATTGTGATGGAAATTCCAAACAGATCTGCTCTAGGTGAAGTCTTCGTATTGTTCTAACGAGGTGTATACCCCTCGGTTCAATACTATAGAACTCTGGGTCCTAAGTTCTTCTCAAAGCTCGGGTACGAAGCTTATCTCGCAGCATACATCAAACCCCATATCATAGTATCAAAATAAATCACATACAACATAAATAACATAATAAGATACAAAGAAGCAACATGGAAGAAAGGAATATCAATTTAACATTAATAGCAAATTGGGCTAAATTAGGTTTGACTCTCTCTTTCTAGGAGCAGGGTCCCTAGTTGAGTCGTCATCTGTCGCATCTCGAAAAATATGATCCAGCGCGATGGTCGCAAAAAAAACTATTCAAACAGATTCGCCACCGAACTTTATTTATTCCAATGAAGGAATATGAAGATATCGATAAAACCTTTGAAAAACAGAATAATGGTCGTCGCAACCATATTTGGGTTTGGGAGTCGATTACGCAAGGGGAAGGTATTAGCACCCCTCACATCCGTTGTACTCAACGGGAACCTTTTAGTTTAATTTACGTATTGAATGTTAGTTAATGTTATTCGTTTTCTTCGAGTGAATAAAAGATTAAAAATAGAGATGGATGGAAACCTCAGAAGGGGATAAGGGAGATTTTTTATTAGTGTGCTTGCCAAGATATCACAATCTCGTGCCTACGTATCCTTATAGTGCAAGAAGGAAATTAGAGCATTCGTAGTTCGGTGAACTACGGTTGATTGGTCTCTTTTAATGAACGATTGTTTAGATCACGCTCTAAAGGCTAAACATTGGCTTGTCTACTCTCAGTGGAGGCTTAAGCACTAGATTGTTGTACGCGATAGAAAAGATTTAAACAGTGTTCTTTTTTAAAAGAGTTTCGATTGCACGGGGGCGATGAAAGAGGTTTGATAAGTTGGATGTGTTTTAATGAACAAGTGCTTAGATCGCATCCTAGCGGTTAAACATTGGCTTGCATGCCCGCGGTGGGGACTTAAGCGCTAGTTTGTGTATGCACTAGAAAGGATTAAGCAATGTTCTTTCTGAAAAGAATTAAGTCGTCGATCGCACGGGGGGAGAAATTTAGTTTAATGTATTTGGTATTTTGAAGAAGAACGACAAAAGATTGAGCAATGGGGTGCACACCAATCATTCAACCTTTTGAGGAATAATAAGGCGAACGCCTCCTATTTCCTTTTTCATTCAAATTATTATTGAAAATTGTTTGCGGAAATCGAATATGCGCGGTAGTGAGGAGAGCGCCTCCCACTTGCTTATTCACAGAATAATGAGGCATGCGCCACCTATTCCTTTATCCAAATTTACTTTAGAGTTTTTTAATTGGACTACGAAAATCGGAGCAATATGGCGAGCGCGAATCGTTTCAAATATTCGAGAGATAGTGAAGCGAATGCCTCCCATTCTCTTTTTCATCTGAAGTTTATAAAAATGTTTTAGAAATTATATTAATTTGGAAGAAATGATTTGAGTATTGTGCGATTAATGTTTTAATTAGGCGATGAGAATTCGAGCAATATGGCGAACGCCAATTATTCGAATACCCGAGAGATAGTGAAGCGTGCGCTTACTATACTCCTTTTCATCCAAAGATTAATTATAAAAATAAAGTCTTTAGAAATTTTAATTTTGGAAAGTGGTCTAAATTTGGAAGTTTTTTAGGGTTTTAATTGGACGACGAGAATTCGAGCAATGTGGCGAACACCAATTATTCGAATACGCGAGAGATAGTGAAGCAGACGCTTACTATACTCCTTTTCATCCACAGTTTTGGATTAAAAGGGTTTTGAGGAGTATATTAAAAGAAAGTTGGATTTAAATTTGTTAGAATTAATTGGGTTTTAACCGAGTCGCTTGGTGTTGGACCAAGATGACTATTTTTTACAACAAGGCATGAAGACTCGTCCACTTATTAATATTAAAAATTAACTAATATTTCAATTGTAGTATTCTAAAGAATATAATTATATAACGAACTAGTCTAAAATGAGGATAGAATATTTAGTTAAAAAATAATTCATCTTTATTTTACTTATATTAATATTATCATTTTAAAACAAAATTAAATAAACTTTAAAATCTAAAATAAAAAAAAAATGGGTATGAAGTTGACAAAAAGGGTTTATACAGGAGTAGCAAGCCACAAGGGCCCATGAGGCCCAAGGGCGCTAACCCGCCCACCAGATTGGGCTGAAAGCCCAAATCTTATCCAACTATTAAAAAACCTAATTAGGAAGTAACGAATGAAAAGGGAGGGAGGCCGCTGGCCTCAACCTCTCTCCTTCAGTAGACTACACGCGACAATCACTAACAACAGCATTGAATAGGGATTCGTAAGGTTATTAGAAAAGACTAAACAGATTTCAATGCACTTATCACACATTAAGTGCATCTTCTCGATAAGGCAATGCAATGAAAGGGAATGGTCAGCAAGGGACCGAATTCCACATATTCCCATGTGTCATTTAGTGTCTTTTTTTAAAATGCAATTAATTGAACAACAAAAAAACTCCTTAAAATGAATTAAAACAGCAGGAAAACCAGAGAATATGCCTCCTCCTTTCCTCACCTGCGAAACGCCTTTTCACTTTCCATCTCTCTCTGTTAAACTTTTCTTCTTAGACATCTCATTCCCATATCTTTACCTTCTCTCTTACACACCATGTAAACATAGACCTTCTTCCCAAAACAAGATCAAAACACCTACCCAAACCTCAAAAAGCATCTTAAATACCCCTCAAGAACACTTGAATGTTCTTGAGCGATTTTCCAGAGATTCGGCAACCCAACACGACCTCTGAAACCTCAAACATCAATCCTACCCCAAATTCGAATCACAAACGTGATTCTAACGTTAGATGCTCCAAATGAACACAAATGAAATAGATCGGAATTCACGGGGATGAAAAAAAAGTTTTCTCATTTCAAACATAAACCTTATATTTTCGTTTCAGACAATCTCAAACTCGGAATCGAACCTCACATACTTTGAAACAAAGGTGATCCATTCTACAACAACAACAAAAAAAATGAAAATAAAGCAACGAGTATCGCTACACATCAAAATGAAATCAAATGCTCAAAGAATTATGAATTTTCGTAAATACCGCGCGTATAATCCAACCGGACCTGCAGCGTATAAGGTATATGTAAGACCCCAATTTTGACCCTAAGATCCCTCATGCAATTTCATCATAAGCATTAGCATAGGGATCATACCTTGGCATCCTCCTTACCCCTCTTTCATTGGGTTTGTTTTGGCAGAGATCACCAAGCACTATGTGATTGTATCATACTTGTATATTACCATTTTTACTAACCAAAATATAAAAATATGTCTTTGCATTTACCTAACTCTTTTTTGTAGGTAGGGCATGATCTCCATTGATCCATCAAGTTCATATCTAGGGTTTGAGTCCCTCATGATAAAGAGCACAACCATGAATTGGTCCAAGAATAGTTATTAGCATCATATATGAGTTCCATTGATTCCTACATGTCATATTGATCAAGTTTTGTTCAAGAGTTTGAGGGTGATTTGCCTTGGAAACCCTAGTTTGACTGGGTATTTTGAGTAATTTATCCAATAAGCTATCTCACCAATTGATCAAATTTCTCAAGGGACACTTCAAAATTCATCATATTATGCATATATGATCTACCATAAGCCAAGAAAGTCCAAAGAGTTGAAGGTTAGCAAGTTGGTTGGTGGTGGTTGGCCAGATGAATTCATCTGATCAAAACTGGGTCTCCCTAGACCATATCTCCTACAATTTTCCCTATATGAAAATGATTCCAAGAGAAAACTTACTTTAAATGACTTTCCAAACAACTTTCATGTTGAGACCTAGAGCTAGCTTTGCTTGGAAAATCATTTTCTTTGTTGAAACATTATAGGTCATTTTATCTAAACCCTAATTTGAAAGTCAACTTCCCAAGGCCATAACTTGCTCAATTTTTATAAGATGAAATATTTCCAAGTTGCAAAATAAAATTCAAGATGTATACTTCAACTTTTATGTTTAGAGTGAGAGCTAATTCAACTTTTATGAGCATGTGATATGAGGTTACATTATAGGTCATTTTTGACCTATACCATTGAACAAGTGGTTTTTCCAAACTTCAAAAATGCATAACTCTATCATTCCAAATCCAAATTACATGAAATTGGTGACCATTTTGAAGGTTTTTAAATGCGCTACAACTTTGATGAATACACTTTTCTCATTTGAAGCTCACATAAAAAGTTAAGTAAGATGGAATATTGAGATATATGGCTTAACACTAAGAAATTTTTTCAACATATTGAAATTTACAAACTTCAACCTCAAAATTCTCCATGTTCCAAGCTCCAAATTAAAAAGTGTTGAACATTAAACTTGTTCCCCTTGATCCAAGCTTTCCAAAGAACCTAAGTTCATGCACTTTGGATAAGGTTTGTTAGGTCTGTGCATGGCTTTAACAGGGCTGCATAATTGGAAAGAATCAAACTTCAAAACTTCAGTTCATTTTGCCTTGCCAATCAAGCTTCCATTCAGACTTCATTTGGATTGATTTTGGACCTTTTTGCATTGCATCATCGGCCTGGACATGCCCATGCACTCGTTCCATCAACATTGTTCAATTTGGACAAAATTTGAAGTGTGCAAATATCATTCATTCATGCTATAAATACATAACCTTTGTGCTCATTTGAATCACACCTTGCGCGCCAGCTTTATCCCTATTGAAACCCTCTCATTCCAAAGGAAAACCTGATAAATTTCAATTTGAAATTTGAGTTTGAATCTCAACTATTGGAGATTCAAAAAACTCCAGGATCCAAAGCCTTGCAACCTCATCAATCACTTCCTGCTAGCTTCTCAAGTGTGATTAGACCGTGTTTGGAGCAAGCAACATCAAGAACTGCATAACATTGAAGGTAGTTTTCAGAAAACTTCATCACTTCGATTCTCTCTCAATTCTACTCAATTCTCTTGGATCTTTGGTTGTCTGAAGTCCTACCAATGTAGGCAAGAAGATTGAGTTGCTTAGAGGTTAAATCGAAGAAACTCAGTTGACACACCTCCAAATTCAACTCTCATATCTTTCTATATATGTGGAGTTAGTAAAAATTGAGGTCAGATTCGTGCTTTACGCCTTTTTTTCTTTCAGATCATGTCCTCCTTTATCATTTTCTTGATGGTGATGAGTGAACCAGTCCGGCCAGGGTCACCGGAGAAGATGACTGGCCTTTGGACTCCGGTGATGCGTTGGAAGTGTTTAGAGTCATTGATCTGTTTTAAATGTTTTAATCTCACGCGTTGGTTATGATTACCATCCTTGTGGCGCATTGACTTAAGTCCACGGTGGAAAGCGCGCTGAGGACCACTTGATCTGCCATCTCAATTAATGAGGGAGATCAAGTGGTCCACGTTTTTTTGTTATTTTCTGATTTTCTTTTATTCCTTTTATTTTCATTAATTCATATTAATTTTAATATTGATCCAAAAAATATGAGAGTTTCACCAAAAAAATTCAAATAATTTCCTCTTTCATATTCTGAATTAAAATTACTTTTTGGATCATTATTAATATTTTTCATGATTTAATTAATTTTGTGATTATTTTTAATTGTTTAAAAATACTTTTAAGTCTTTAAAAATTCTGAAAAATTTTCTCTATGGTCCTTTGACCTTGTTTGACCTATGATAAATCTCATGGCCAATTCTTTGGTATTTTGATGAGGTTTTAGGAATTGGACAAACCATATTTAATTTAAATGTATTATTTTAATCTTTTTTAATTGAATAAATGCCAAATAATTTTGTTGACGAATTGCAATGTCTTGTTTGAGTTTGACTCTTGTTGTTGGGCCTTGGTCAATATTGATTTGACTTTGTCAAGTTAATATCATTGGATTTAAGGGATTGATGGAATGTACATTCCATCTCCCAAAATGAATGGATGATATTAATTTGGTAAAAGTCCTCCTTTGACCAATTTGAGTTTTAATCCATTCCCCTCTCTCTTCATCTCATTCCCATTCTTTATGCATTCATTCCATTTGGCCTATGATATCTCAAAATCCTAAGGCTAGTTGATTGAAAAATCAACATAAGTATGGATGAGATTAGGCCACCTCTTTTGCATATTCTTTTTTATGTATGGTATGTTTCATGAGGATAGTCCATTATACTATGTCTCTAACATGCATTAACACCAAAATCCTATTGCCCGGCCTCAAATAGTTGTGACTTCTACATAAGTCCAATTACGATTGTTAACATAGCGCTAAATTTGTGACACAAAAGGCATAGCATTCTAGTTAGTGAGATTGTAAGCCTCCCCTCTTTCATGGTATTGTATGGAAACTTGGCATTTTTTCCTTCCTTTGGAAGAAGTCTTGGCTCAAGGATCCATGCTTGTGATAAGTGGGTTGAGTGTTCTCCAAAGAATGTCTTAAAATGAAAAGCAAAGGCAAAACAATACTAACTTATAATTCATTAACAACTAACTTTTAATTTCAAGCCATTTACTTTAATGTCATTTAATTTTATCATTTATTCATTTGCCATTATTCATATCATTCTAATTGTTTATGTTAATGCAATTTTCACTTTGTCCACTTGGACCATGTTGTGTGATATATCTTGTTTGTGTATACTTTGCTTGTTTTGTGTGGTCTTTGACCATTAATGTACATAGTAACAACAAAAACCCTAAAAAACTTTTGTGTGGACTGTTGGCTTGATCTTGGACAAATGGACTTAGAACTTAGGCAACATTCCTATGCTAAAGGACTTGGCCAATGCCAACATGTGTGGAACCAAGTGCTTGCAATTTGAAACTTCATCTGATACATCATTCAAGATCCCTCTGAGTTCATCTGCAACATGATCATTGTGAAGTTGTTATTTTGAACCTGTGACTTGTGGAATCCATCTGTTGCATGAGCTAATTTGAAGAAGATCATGGAATTGTTAAAGCTTGGATGTGGCTATCTTTATTTGATGCCTTTTCTCTTCAAGATGATATAATTGTGCATTTGTGTGTTGCTTAATTTTAAAAGTCCAAGAGAATTATGGGTTTCTATTGACATTTTTGTCTATTGGATTGCTACCCATTTGGTCAGATCTTTTCAACTCTTAACTTTTAATTTTGTGCATATGATTAATCTCTTCATCTTCTCCCCATTTCTTTAATTTCAAAATCTCTCCCTCCCTTTTCAAAATCTTCTTTGATTGAACTTATTTTGTTCTAAACTTTGACCACTTTGCAAAAAGATAGAAACTTTGGCCTTATGCCATTGTATTTTCAAACTTCTTTTCTTAAATCAAACGTGTAAATAAACTTAACTATACTTGACTTAAACTTTCAAAAAGCCAAAAAGAACTAACTCATTCAAGCCTATTTTAGGCATTTGTGCCTTTCAAACTTAATTTATATTAAAAGCAATGCATCCATTTTGAAATTTGTATCACGAACTACGAGGTTTTTATCCCTCATTTTTATGTTGGTACGTAGGCACAAGTCCGAAGGTCTTGTCAAACACAAAAGTATAATTAATTGAATTCTTTTCTCATCCCCCCATTCTATTGGTTTGTAAATATCATTTTTGTACCAAATACATATGCACACAAAAAGGGCTCCCTAGGAGTACCTAGGACACTTTCGGTGCTAACACCTTCCCTCTGTGTAACCAACCCCCTTACCTATAATATCTGACATTTTATTAGTTTTGATTTGAAAACTTCTTATTTTTGGGTTTTGTTCGTACTTTTTCCCTTTTCCCTTGGAAACAATAAAAGCGCGGTGGTGACTCTTGTTATTTGATGTCTAGCTTATCCATAGCTTGATGATCATGAATTTACCGCTACAGTATGCTCTCTCTTTAACCTTGTTCGAATATCTCTTTATCTTAATTCATGTTTCCTCTTCTTGTGTCGCGGGTACTGTAAGGGCACGTTTGGGAGTTTCGTGGTTTAGCTCCTTTTACTTAGCTTTAATGAGTAATTTGAATCGATTTCTACAGAATAACGGCCTCTCCTTCAATGAATTAGACTCCTTTATTTATAGAGCGAACGATCCGGCGTTGGTGTTATGCACATATTCTGTGCTGGCCGAAATAGTTCGTTAGAGAGGGATCTCATATAAGATCTTGTGGGGACCAAATATGCATTCCCTATTTTGTTAAGAGCAACCCTGTTTTCTTCTGTAGTGAGTGAGTATTTTATGTGGTCCCACGGATCTGGTATTATCCTAATGATTTTAACTGTTGTAAAAATGTGGACAGATTGCTTACCACTATGAAACTAACTAATGTATGCCTCTGATCCTTTATTCAAAACACTGCTTGGTGGTCTACTTGTTTCCAACTGATATGAGAGTTTTTTTTAAAACAATTGGATTTGGATTGTAATATCTGTTAGCTGTTCAAAGACACTTTTATATTTATTTTGCTTGCTTTTCCTATGTTTAAACTGATCTACAATTCATTTTGGCAATACCCTGTGTGGTTATGACGACAACATGGCTTTAAACAAATTGTTTCTTTTTGCAGGTTACAGTTTTGGCATCATCATCTTCTAAGTTTAAAGACTGCCAAAGTTATTCTTGACAGATCACGTTCTGCAGAGGGAATTTGGATCCCTATATTCTAAATGATCTCTTCAATTTGATAGGTTGTAATTAGAACCCCTTTGTGTCATTACGTGGATGATACTGAGGTAACTCTTGACCTTCTTTGGGCCGAACGACACAGGTACCTTGACTGGCCTGAGGTGATCTGCGTAACTGCAGTAACTTTTTGAATCCTAAAGAGTTTCTATATTTCTGTAGCAGAAACCAATTGTCATTAACTCGCGTTTAACTCTCTGTAAGAACAAAGTTGGTTCTACAATATATCTTTAAGATTTTGATGATAACAAAGGATGAAACCAAAAATGGCACTCTAACGAGAATTTTTCTTAGTGTGCAGGACTCTAAACATTTACGCAGGATTCTGACCATACATCAGATACAAAATCACATCAGATACAAAGTATTAGATGATCAGATGCCATTCATAAAGGAATACATCCAGAAAGTTCTGATTCTGATCAACGCAGATACCAGCGCAACAGTAAGAAGTCAGAAGCTCCGACAAAAGACTACTCGATTCAGACTCTGATACTTAAGAAGTCTAGAGCACTGAGAAGCTCTGATGAAGTTAGACATAATCATCCTCTGAAGACAAACTCTGGTATATCAAGACTCTGATGCAGACTCACCAGTCCAGAACGCGTAACCGAACAGAAATCTCATTATGGAAAGAAAGTATTTAAAGAAAGAAATAATGAGGCAGACACAATGGTTTTAGAAAGAAACAATAGAAGTAATGACATTAATTATTCTTCAATGACCAAGATTTTGTCATCACTCCATCGGTCCTTCACCACGAGTATATAAAGGACGAATTACTTCTCTAGAGAGACACACCTGAGACACACAAAAATATCATTCATTCTCTCTCTTTTTCATGAGTTGTTTCTCTTACGTGAAAAACTCTTGCTCTCATATTTTCTTAATAATTGTTTGTTGCTAGAAGCACTTTACATTACATTTACTTTTGCTTAAACTATTTCCTCAAGTGACTCTGCGCAGTCTAAATACTTGAGAGAGCTAAGAGATTATTCTCTTAGACGATTGGTTGTGTAATCTTTCAAGATTAGTGGATTAAGTCCTTTTTGAAGGCGAAATTACCTTGGCCGGGTGGACTGGAGTAGCTTTGTTTTTCAAGAGAACCAGTATAAAATTTTGTGTGTGTTTTGATTTCTGAAAAAGTTTTTATTTCCAAAACAATTCAAACCCCCCTTCTTGTTTTTCTCAACCTTCAGTTGGTATCAGAGCTACGACTCTGTTATTGATTTTCTATTCAAACACTTAACACTGTAGAGAGATCCAGCGTGAGAAAAACTATGGCCAACACCAATGAAAGAGATAGTTACAACGCTAAACCTTCAATCTTTGATGGAGAGAAATTTGATTATTGGAAAGACAGAATTGAAAGTTTCTTTCTGGGCTATGATGCTGATCTCTGGGATATTGTCACAATTGGCTGCACACCACCTGTGACAGACGCTGGAGTTGCTATTCCCAGAAGCAAAATGTCAGATGATCAGAAGCGTGAATTCAAGAACCATCACAAAGCCAGAACGATACTACTCAATGCCATTTCCTACAATGAATATGAAAAGATCGCCAACAGGGGAACAGCTAAAGAAATACTTGACTCCCTGAGGATGAATCACGAAGGAAATTCTCAAGTCAAAGAAACAACGGCTCTGGCTCTAATCCAGAAATATGAAGCCTTCAAAATGGAGAACGATGAAGTTGTAAAGGTAATGTTTTCTAGATTTCAAACTTTAATTGTAGGACTCAAAGTGCTAGAT
Source organism: Lathyrus oleraceus (assembly GCF_024323335.1). Taxonomy (NCBI): domain Eukaryota; kingdom Viridiplantae; phylum Streptophyta; class Magnoliopsida; order Fabales; family Fabaceae; genus Lathyrus; species Lathyrus oleraceus. The sequence continues at coordinate 217,074,065 of NC_066584.1, forward strand.
AAAGGATATACAACTGCGGATCATGTCAAAAAGATTGTTAGAAGCTTGCCCAAGAAATGGGACCTATGGTCACAGCCTTAAAGCTATCAAAAGATCTGAACAATATCAGCCTTGAGGAACTCGTCAATTCACTTAGAAGCCACGAGATAGAACTGGAGGAAGATGAACCTCAAAAGAAGATCAAATCTGTAGCACTAAAGTCCAGATCCGAAAGACGCAAACCAGATAGAAACAAAGCCTTCCAGGCTGAAGAAGAAGACATTGATGACTCTGAAAAGAAAGACTCTGACGACGAAGAAGAATTATCCCTTTTAACCAGAAGAGTAAAACAACTCTGGAGAAAAAGGAATAATAACTTCAGAAGACCAAGACCCAAGGGAGATCGATCAGAATCAACTTCCAGAGGTAAATCTAACAAAGATATAACATGCTATGAATGTAAGGAAATAGGTCATTACAGAAACGAATGTCCCAAGTTGAAGAAAGAAAACTCTAAAAGAGAAAATTTCAAGAAAAGTTCCTTCAGAACCAAAAAGGGACTGATGGCCACCTGGGATGACAGTGGATCTGATTCCTCAGAATCAGACTCTAATGAACAGGCAAATGTTGCACTAATGGCTACCACCTCCAAAAATACATCAGATGGAGAATCTGAATCTGAAGAGGTATTTTCGGATCTTCCTCGCTCTGTCATGTCTTTCTGAAACTCTAAGCTCATACCAGAAACTTAAACAAAAATTTAAAGCTGTAAAAGAGGTTCTTGAAGAAACCATCGAAGAATGTGGTAAACTTGAGATGACAGTTTCAGATCTAAAAGATGAAAATCGAACCTTGATATTAGAAAGAGACTCCACAAATAAACAATGTTTAAAACTTGAAGAAGCGTTATCTCAAGCTCCACAAACTTCGAACACAGTAATTTATGAATATGAAAAATCTTTTCAAAAGTTTCTGAAGAATGGGATAGAGAGAAGCAGAATGGCATCCATGATTTATGGAGTTAGTCAGAATAATAGAAGAGGAATTGGGTATGACTCTAGTGAAGATAAATCTTCCACTAATGACAAACCTAAATCTCCGTTTTCTTATCACTACACACATAGACAAGCACAACGTTTTAATAATGCTAGAAAACCCAAAGTTCCAAAAAACTCTGGGAAAACTAATCATAAAGGACCTAAAAGATTCTGGGTACCAAAGGATAAGATTATTTATGTTGCAGATATCTTATGCAGCAGAGTTAAGACACCAATCATGGTACCTGGACTCTAGATGCTCGCGACACATGATAGGAAGAAAGTATATGTTCCAAAGCCTGGAACTTAAAGATGTTGGCTTCGTAGTTTTCAGAGGAAATCAGAAAGGAAGGATCAGAGGCTCCGGAACTATTGGTAATGGTACTCTTCCCTCTATATCTGATGTTCTCTATGTAGAAGGATTAATGCATAACCTGTTATCAATAAGTCAATTAAGTGATAACGGCTATGATGTAATCTTCAATAAAAAAACATGTAAAGAAATTAATCAGAACAATGGAACAGTCCTATTCACTGGCAAGAGGAAAACAATATTTACAAAATAAATCTTTCAGACTTAAAAGAACAAAATGTAAAATGTCCGATGTCTGTTCATGAAGAGCAATGGATATGGCATAGGCGCTTGGGCCACATTAGCATGAGAAAACTATCTCAGCTAAATAAACTCGAGTTAGTCAGAGGCCTACCTAAGCTGAAGTTTTCTTCAAATGCTCTGTGTGAAGCATGTCAGAAAGGAAAATTTTTCCAAATCATCTTTTAAAAAGAAAAATATTGTTTCCACCTCTAAGCCTTTGGAACTTCACATTGATCTGTTTGGTCCTATTAAAACAGCATCAGTCAATGGAAAGAAATATGGACTAGTTATTGTTGATGATTTTAGTCGCTGGACATGGGTAAAATTCCTAAAGCACAAGAGTGAGTCTCACTCTGTATTCACCAGCTTCTGTTCCAAAGTGGAAAATGAATTTGACTCTAAAATCATCAGAGCCAGAAGTGATCATGGTGGAGAATTTGAAAATAAATTTTTTGAGGAACTATTTGATTCTAATGGAATATCCCATGATTTCTCCTGTCCTAGAACTCCACAACAAAATGGAGTTGTAGAAAGGAAGAATAGGACACTCCAAGAGATGGCCAGAACCATGATCAATGAAACAAATGTGGCTAAGCACTTTTGGGCTGAAGCAATAAATACAGCGTGTTATATTCATAATAGAATCTCTATAAGACATATTCTGGAGAAGACTTCCTATGAACTGTGTAAGGGAAGAAAACCCAACATTTCTTATTTTCATCCTTTCGGATGCTCTTGCTTTATTCTGAATACTAAAGAACATCTGAACAAGTTTGATTCAAAATCACAAAAAGGTATTATGTTAGGATACTCAGAACGCTCTAAAGGCTACAGAGTATACAACACAAAAACCAAAATTTTGGAAGAATCAATTCATGTTAGATTTGATGATAAGCTTGACCCTGAAAAGTCAAAGCTAGTTGAGAAACTTGCAGATCTGGAGATTACTCTTGCAGGTTTTGACGAAAAGACCAAAGCACCAGAAGTATCTGATAAACAAAGTCCAGATGGAACTAAAGCCCCAACTATCCAAAAGAAATCAAGAAATCACCCCAACATCTCTGAAGATTTGATTCTGGGAAACAAGGATGAACCTATCCGAACTAGGTCAACATTCAAGGTACCTGAAGAAATTCCTCTAGGACTAGTATCTCTGATTGAGCCTACTTCCTGTGATGAGGCACTTCAAGACAACGACTTGGTTCTAGCTATGCAAGAAGCGCTAGATCAATTCTCAAAGAATGACGTCTGGGATCTTGTTCCTAAGCCCAAAGGCACTCACATTATTGGAACCAGATGGGTGTTCAGAAATAAACTAAATGAAAAAGGCGAAGTTGTCAGAAATAAAGCTCGACTGGTGGCACAAGGGTACAGTCAACAAGAAGGCATTGATTACAACGAAACCTTTGCCCCAGTCGCCAAGTTAGAATCCATTCGCTTACTTGTTTCATTTGTTGTAAATCATTCAATCAAACTATATCAGATGGATGTCAAGAGTGCACTCCTTAATGGCTATATATCAGAAGAAGTGTATGTCAATCAACCTCCAGGTTTTGAAAACTCAAATTGTCCAGAACATGTTTTTAAACTTAAGAAATCATTGTACGGTTTAAAACAAGCTCCTAGAGCTTGGTATGAAAGACTAAGCAATTTTCTTCTAGAACATGACTTTATTAGAGGAAAAGTTGACTCTACACTCTTCTGTAAAAACATTAGTAATGACCTCATGATATGCCAGATATATGTTGATGACATTATTTTTGGTTCAGCTAACCCTTCTGTATGTCAAGAATTCTCTAAGTTAATGCAGGCAGAATTTGAAATGAGCCTAATGCAAGAACTAAAGTTCTTTCTAGGAATTCAAATCAATCAAGGTAAATACATTAAAGACATTCTGAAGAAATTCAAAATGGCGGAATGCAAACCTGCTAAGATACCTATGCATCCAACTTGCATTCTGGAAAAAGAAGAAGTTATCCAGAAGGTTTATCAGAAGCTCTATCGTGGTATGATAGGCTCTCTTCTCTATCTGACTGCTACTCGTCCTGATATTCTGTTTAGTGTATGTCTCTGTGCCAAATTCCAATTAGATCCTAGAGAATCTCATTTAACAGCTGTTAAAAGAATACTCAGGTATCTGAAAGGAACTCCTAACATGGGCCTGATGCATGAGAAAACATCAGAGTATAGACTTTCTGGTTACTGTGATGCAGATTACGCAGGGGACAGAATGGAACGTAAAAGTACATCTGGGAAATGTCAGCTCTTCGGAAAGAACCTGATATCCTGGGCCAGTAAAAGGCAATCAACCATAGCTCTGTCCACTGCAGAAGCAGAATATATTTCAGCATCACTTTGCACTACTCAGATGCTCTGGATGAAGAATCAACTAGAAGATCTTCAAATCTGTGAGAGTAACACTCCTATCTTCTGTGACAATACGGATGCCATCTGTTTAAGTAAGAATCCTATTTTGCATTCCAGAGCTAAGCACATAGAAATAAAACATTATTTCATTAGAGACTATGTTCAGAAAGGGGTAGTAACTTTAAAATTTATTGATACAGACCATCAATGGGCTGATATTTTTACCAAACCCCTTGCTGAAGATAGATTCTCTTTTATCTTAAAAAATCTAAACATTCAAAATTGTCCTCAATGAAATGTGCCTCTGAGATAGCAAAATAAGACTCTGAAGTAAACAGCTGGATTCTATATCTGACTCCGATGCTACTACCAGTTAGAAGTCATTTGAGTTAGAAATCTCCAGGAACCAACCCTTTGGTATTCCTGAAGATCAGATAAAGTAACATGTGGTACATCATGCGTCTGACCTTGGAACTTCTAGACAGCTGTCTAGCAGTAATCAAGAAACAGACTCTTGATATCTCCTCGAGCAGTGTGCTGATTTTGGGATTAGACATCATTTATGAGTTGTAATCATTCTCCTCTCTAACGTGCATACTTGGTTAATATGTTATCTGTTAAACTCTCATTTATGTGTCATTTTGCATGTGCCCTAATTTGTGTATATATATACTTTTCACTAACTACAATTGCACACTTTTACACTCACGAACTCACATAACCCTTTCTCTCAGTTCTCTCCTCTTTCAAAGGTTTTCTCTGCAGTTTTTTACCAAAGTTCTTCAACTTCATCATCATCTTCAACCTTTTTCATGGATTCTCAGCAACAGTCAGTATACAACTTCTCTCAATAGATGAACTCAACTGAGCAAGCACCAAGTTCCAGTCAACACAACCCTGCAACCACCAGCGTCGTTTCCACTCCTATCTACAAAGAACCTCACATTCTTGATCGTGAGCCTCACATTCATCTTGCAACTCCGTTTGACAAGCTGGAAGTTCTTTGTGAAACCTTGGTGGATTTTGACAACATGAAGCGCAATGGCGTCAACCTCACTGATGAACTGAAGAAGCAAGGGTGGGAAAATTACTTTCAACGCCTCTATGGCCCAGTGTACACGAATCTGGTGAAGGAGTTCTGGCGGTTCGTAGACTCTGATGATCACTTCATTGTCTCCTACGTTCTAGGAGTCAAGATAGTTATCACAGAGAAATTGATTGCTTCTCTTCTAAACATGGAGAAGATTGGAGGAAGATGCATCTGCAACATCAACCCTAGGGCAAAGTATCTGTCCTAGGAGATAAACCCTACCATCATCCAACAGAATGCTGAAGGCAAGCATTCCAAGAACAAGGAACTGCATCAGAACCTTCGGGTATGGATGAAGATTATCTTAGGCACCATCCATCACCGTCGGGCTTCAAACTCCTCTAACTACATCAACACAGACCAGAAGTGCATCCTCTACTGCATTCACAAGGGTCTGAAGCTCTGCCTACCTGCACTCTTATTCAAATATCTAAGAGATTCCGTGAAAGATACCAGAAACCATATGAAGACAAGGAACTACATCTCTCTGGGGAGACTGATCTCTGATGTGCTGATCGAAAGTGGCCTCGTGGACCATCTGATTCAGCTCAGACTCATGGAAGACGTCATGATTGACACTGGCAGGCCCCTGAATGCTTGCAATCTGAAGAGCATGGGAATCATTGAGCAAGTGAGAGCCAAGCCAACACTTGACACCTCCTAGGAAGCACTTAAAGACCAGAGGGAGATTCCAAATGGACTCTACTTATTCTCCAAGATCAACCCTCCAGAGGTGATTGCTTACTATCTAGAGGATCTGTATAAGCAAGGGGTGGACATCACAGAATTCCAAGTGGACTGGCTGCCTGAGTTTCCACCAGACTTCCAGAAGAGGACGCGAGAGCCCTCTGAGAAGACCAAGCAGGTGAAGAAAGCTAAGCTGGGAGAAACATCTGGATCAAGACCCCCAGTGCCTCTGGTTGGCTCTCCAGGTAAGTTTGTATCTCTCCCCCCTCTGTAAAAATTAAGCCAATTGCTTCTTCTCTCCCTCAAACAAACCCCATATACACCACTACTGACACTCCCCCCTCAACCACCAGACCCTCTAACCCACCATCTCAAAAATTCAATCTTGCCACCATAACTCTACCAGTTTCAGAAGTAGAAATGCTAAATGAAACCACTTCATCATCTTCATCACCATCTCCATAATCCCCACCTTACTACGACCTTTCATCTGACACTGAACCTTCTGACCCTCACTCCCCCACTCTGGCTCAGCTCCAAGACCGTGCTCTGGCCTCTCAAAAGCCATCACATTCTAACCCTAAACCTGAAGTCACTTCTCCACCTCCGGAAAATCCAAACACAACCACTTTTGAACCTCCACCATCAGAACCAACTCACCCTGAACCACAACCCTCAGAACCAATCCACTCTGAATCACAACCATCTGAACCACCACACTCTAAAATACCACAACCCATCACTTCCGTTGACCCAACAACTCCAACACTAAACCTAAGTGCCCCCACCTCACCCTCCCAAGCCTATGCCAATGAACCAGAAACCACCTTTCTAACCCTTGAAGAAGCAATTACGGTTTTTGCAGAGTCTTTAGTTGACAAGGTCAAGTCTCTGACCATCAACTCTGGTATCAGTGATGATCCCTCTGCTGTAAGGACTCACTAGAACAGAGTGATAAGTTGGATAACCTCTAAAGCCTTCAAGCTGAAAGGCCTCTCTGAGCAAGTCCGCAACGACTTCATCAGAGACGCTGAGATCAGACTCCAAGAGCGTCTAGCCAGAGAAGCTGAGGAACGGGAAAGACAGGAAGCTAAAGAGAAAGCGTGCCAAGAAGAACTTCAGAGGATTAGGGAAGCTGAAGCCAAAGCTCTTGTTGATGTTGCTGCTGCTGAAGCTGAGGCAAAAGCCAAAGTCGACGCTGAAGAAGCAACGCGCCTTGCTGATGAGTCTGCTGCCAAAGCCAGAGCTAATGAACTGACTCATGGGGAGTCCTCCAACACTGGATTCGTCCCTCTGGTCCTGAAGACTCTCGAAGAGCTGCAGAAAGAACAATATGTAGTTCGAGCCAGGCTGGATCAACGGGACTCTATCAACGTAAACATTCAGAACATGTTGTCCCAGCTGCTCCAGAGGATGCCTCCACCTCCAAACCCGTAGGCACCTAGGATATTTCTGCTTGTTGCTTTCTAAGATTTGCTTGTTGCTTTGCTTGTTGCTTTCTGTGTTTCGATGTCTGTTTCTTGCCTTCTTGCTTTCTGCTTTCTGGCTTATGTAAATGCTTATTTATATCAATATCAACTTTTTGCTATGTCTTTTTTATTCTGACAAAAAGGGGGAGAACTAAAACAGCTCTGATGAAAACATATCTAATTCCTTTCAAGCACTGCAAACAATTTTCTCTAAAATCAATGACTTAAGATATGCAGGAAAGTAGCTAAAAAGTACTAAACCATGGAAGGTCCGGTAAGAACTTCTGAACTATCCAAAGATCTAACTCAGGGGGAGCCCACTGTAATATCTGATCTAAGAGTTCTTTAAATGTTTCATCTTCAATCTGAATTGTTTTGTCATCATCAAAAAGGGGGAGATTGTAAGAACAAAGTTGGTTCTACAATATATCTCTAAGATTTTGATGATAACAAAGGATGAAACTAAAAATGGCACTCTAACGAGAATTTTTCTTAGTGTGCAGGACTCTGAACATTTACGCAGGATTCTGACCATACATCAGATACAAAATCACATCAGATGCCACTCAGAAAGGAATACATCCAGAAAGTTCTGATTCTGATCAACGCAGATACCAGCGCAACAGTAAGAAGTCAAAAGCTCCGACAAAAGACTACTCGATTCAGACTCTGATACTTAAGAAGTTTATAGCACTAAGAAGCTCTGATGAAGTTAGACATAATCATCCTTTGAAGACAAACTCTGGTATATCAAGACTCTAATGCAGACTCACCAGTCCAGAACGCGTAACCGAAAAGAAAGCTCATTATGGAAAAGAAAGCATTTAAAGAAAGAAATAATGAGGCGGACACAATGGTTTTATAAAGAAACAATAGAAGTAATGACATTAATTATTCTTCAATGACCAAGATTCTGTCATCACTCCAACGGTCCTTCACCACGAGTATATAAAGGACGGAGTACTTCTCTAGAGAGACACACCTGAGACACACAGAAATATCATTCATTCTCTCTCTTTTTCACGAGTTGCTGCTCTTACGTGAAAAACTCTTGCTCTCATATTTTCTATAATGCTTGCTTGTTGTTAGAAGCACTTTACATTATATTTACTTTTGCTAAAACTATTTCCTCAAGTGACTCTGTGCAGTCTGAATACTTGAGAGGGATAAGAGATTATTCTCTTAGATGATTGGTTGTGTAATCTTTCAAGATTAGTGGATTAAGTCCTTTTGAAGGTGAAATCACCTTGGCCGGGTGGACTGGAGTAGCTTTGTTTTTCAAGCGAACCAGTATAAAATTTTGTGTGTGTTTTGATTTATGAAAAAGTTTTTATTTCCAAAACAATTCAAACCCCTCTTTCTTGTTTTTCTCAACCTTCACTCTCCGCATGGCCTCCTCAAGAAAGTGAGTAAATTGCTTAGTTTAATGGGCATCAACTACGGCTTTGTATTGTTCTACTCAAAAACAAAGGGCCCAAAAGGAAGCATCAAGGCAGGATGTTTGTAGGGATTGCTTTATTGGAGATCCTTTGGATTAACTTCTCCCTTTCTTGATAGGTCCCGACGGTAAAAGGCGGATTTTAAGCGAAAAGTGTTTGACCAAAGGTTGCTCCATTTTAAATTTTGAAAGGGAGTTTGATGATGCATCAAATGGAGTTCTGAAGAATCGGAGCAGGTCGGTGTTCACCATGGATGGAACATTCTAAATGTGTTTTAACATAAATTGTGATTCCTGTGTTGGGTTTCTCTTTGTAATTCTATGTAACTTTTAATGTATTGTTAAATGTATTTATTGGAGAACAAATTTTGAAAAATATATTGCTTTCTTCTTGAATTTATTATTATAAGCCTTTAAACTCTAAAATGTCAAACGTAAGTAAAAACATTGGGGTCCTTTTTTATCAAGAAAAATAAATGTACTTATTTCTTGTTTATGTTTTTTTTAAGTCACAACACATGTGATAAATGATGACTCGATTAAATGACCAATACCAAATGTATCCAAAAATAAAAACCTCTCCCCAAAATCAAATGTATTTATGGATTGGAGCAGCTTGACCTTCAACCAAATGGCTTAGAGTTGTAGGTAAATGACCTTTGAAGTAATGAAAACCAGAAATGGCCAAATGCATGTTTATGAGGGTTTGTGACCGACTAAGATGGTCATGAGGTAATGATGCACATGAAATTTCATTGAGATAGGTTAATGCAATGATCATAGTTGCAAGTTCAGACTAATGATTGAATATATGCAGATGAAAATAGTCACTACTTGAATGAAATGGTTATATGAATGCAGATGAATACAATATAATTAGAGTAGGATTGAGTAGGATAAAATTAGGGTATAACAATAAAATATACAATCACAAGATATGGCTCAAATGAGCAAAGTGAAAATGACATAAACATAAGCAAGTTAAACGAAATGTAAATGGCAATGAATGATAAATGACTGAAATTTAAATTGCTTAAAGTAAATGACTTGAAAGTAAAGCAATATTAACAAGAGTTAGTCAAATGTTAGTCAAGGGTTAGTGGTGTTTTTTTAATTGATTAAGTCATTCTTTGGAGAACACTCAACCATTCTTTCACAAGCATGAATCCTTAAACCAAGACATCTTCCATGAGAAGGGCTCCAACTTGGATAATTCAACAAGTATGCCACTAAATCTCATGAAAGGAAAAAAGGTCAAGTTTCCACACAATACCATGAAGAATGGGAGACTTACAATCTCACTTACTCGAATGTTATGCCTTTAGGATCAAATTTAGCTATATGTTAAGCAATCGTAATTAGACTTATGTAGAAGTCACAACTATCTGAGGTCGGGCAATAAAAGTATAGGTGTTAATGCATGTTAGAGATTTGGTATGAAGAACCAAACTCCTAAAACATACCACACTCTAAAATAAAAGGTCAAGAGGGAGGGACCTGTCTCAATCATACTTGTATTGGTTCATCTAGCACAAGGTCATTGATGAAATAATTAGCCTTAAGACATTAGAGATTTCATTGGTAAAATGAAGGAATGGGAAAGAATAGGGATTAATATGAAGAGGGAGGGGGAGGTAGAAACGTAAGTTGACCAAGGGGGGATTTTATCAAATCAAAACCATTCATTCATTTTGAGAGATGAAATGTACATTTCATCAATCCCCTAAATTTAATGGTTTTGATCGAATAAAATTCAAATCAACCTTGACCAAGGTCCAAATAGAAAGTTAAACATCACAAGACCATAAAAATGGCTCAACATAATTATTACACATTTAATCAATTAAAAATGAATTAAAATACATTTTTTTTGGTCAAAACCTAAAATCTCTTCAAAACACCAAATAAATGGCCAAGAGATTTATCCTAGGTTCAAACAAGGTCAAAGGACCTTAGACAAAAAAAATCATGATTTTTAAAAAGTCAGAAGTATTTTTAAACAATTAAAAATATGCACAAAAACATTTAATTCATGACAAATATCAAAATTAATCCAAAAAAATAATTTCAATTCAAAATATGAAAGAGAACAACATTTAAAGATTTTTGGTGAAAGTCCCATATTTTTTGGATTAAAAATGAAATTAATATGAATTAAACAAAATAAAAGGATTAAACATAAAATTAGAAACTAAAATAAAAATAGAAAAAACAAGGGCCACCAGATCTCCCTCATTAATTGAGGTGGCAAATCTGATGGCCACACGCGTGTGTTCCATGGTGGTCATCAGTCAAAGAGATGTACACATGGTAATCAAAAGCAATGGTCCAGATTATAACATCCAATCATGATCAGATGGCCAAAAAGTTTACCAACACACCACTAGAGCTAGGCCTCCGGTCATCTTCTTCGGTGACCTCCACCGGACTGGTCCAACTTCATCTCAATAAAAAATGAAAAACAAGGACACTATTTCAAAGAGAAAATCCTCAAGATCACGAATCTGGCCTCAATTTTCTCCAATTCCAAGTATATAGAAAGATACAGGGATTTGAATTTTGAGGATCATGAATTGAGTTGCTTCGATTTGACCTCAAAGCAACTCAATCTTGTTGCGTACATTGGTAGGACTTCAGCCAACTAACAATCACAAAGAATGGTGAACAATTGAGAGAGAATCAAAGAGATGAAAATTCTGGAAAATCACCTTCGAGTGAGCTTCAAACTTGCTTGATCTTGCTTCCAATTGGCCTTGGCTTGACATCATAAGCTTGCAGGAGTTGAATTGGATCAAGGAAGGGCTTGGATTCTTGGAGTTTCAATCTTAAAACAAAAGGAGATTTGAAACTCGGTTTTCAAATGAAAACCTTCAAGATTATCCTCTAATGGTGAGGGTTTGGATTGTAGGTTCAAAGCTTGGGCAAGGTGTCCTTAATTCTGAGCAATAAGGGTTTTATTTATAGGCAAGGCAATTGCTTTCTACATATTTTCAAAATTTGGCCAAAAATAGCAATTCACTTGCATGCTTGCGTGGGCGTGTGATAGGCCCATGAAATGATGCAATCAGGTCCAAAACCCCTCATGTGCAATGCTGAAAGTATGTCATGTGATCATGCAATGGAAAATGAAATGTGAATGTGAATTTCATCCAAATGATCCCTTGAAGAGAAACCATGTGCAAGTCCTCCAATTCTTGGCCAAATGAGATGATCTTAGACTTTTTAGAAAGGTGAGATCAAGGGAAACAACTTTCATGTTGAACACCATTCCATTTGAATCTTGGATCATGATGAATTTTGAGGTGGAAATTTGGAAAATCTAACATATTTGAAAATTTTCTAAGAACCAAGTCAAATGTTCACTTCTTCCACCATGAATAACTTTTGCTATGAGTTTCAAATGGAAAAAGTACCTTCATAAAAGTTGTATTTATTTTAAACCTATTCAATTTGGTAACAAATTTGACCTCATTTGGGTTTGGCATGAAGGAGTTATGCATTTTAGACATTGAGGAAAATCACTTGTTCAATAGTAATGACCCAAAATGACCTATAATGTTTCCTCTTGGCACATGTATTTGCAAGTTGAATTTGAACTTATCCTAAACATAAAAATTTAAAATGACATCTTGAATTTGATCATGGAACTTGAATGGCTTTCATCTCATAATAATTGAGCAAGTTATGATCCTTGGAAGTTGACCTCCTAACTAGGGTTCAGACAAAATGACCTATAATCTTTCACCAAAAAAAATTAATTTCCAAGCAAACCTAGCTCTTGACTTCAACATTAAATTTGTTTGGAATGTCATAAGGAGTAACATTTCTCTTTGAATCATTTTAATATGACAAAAATTGTAGGAGATAGGGTCTAGGGAACCCCAGTTTTGACCAATTGACTTTCTCTGGTCAAGCACCATGAACCAACTTGAAAACTTGACATTATCTTGATCTTTGGGACTCATGGAGGATCATATATGCATAATATAATGTAATATGAAGTATCCCTTGCAATATTTAATCAAATGGTGAAGAAACTTGCTAAGGAAGTCACACAAGATACCCAGATGAATTAGGGCTTCCAAGGCAAACAAGCTTCAAACTCTTGATGATTTCTTGATAAAAATGATAAGTGAAGATCATGGGGATCCATACGTTATGTCTAGAGTCAATGTGAATTATCTCTTAATTATTCTACTTTAATTGAGGGTCTCAAACCCTAGATATGAGCTTGATGGAGCATGGGTGAACACACACATTACTTATAAAAGAAGTAAACTATACATTGACATATTTTTGGTATTTTGGTTAGTAAATAATGAAAAATAAAGTATGATACAATCAAATGTGCTTTGTGACCTCTCCCAATGCAAACCCAATTAATGAGGGGTAAGGAGGATGCCAAGGTGTGATCCCAAAGCTAATGCATATGATAAGATGGCATGAGGGATCTTATGGTCAAAATAGGGGTCTTACAGGGTTGTTGAAGATGAAAATAAAATATTAAGAAGATTATTTAGAAGATGGTTGTACATATAAAGATTGGCATGAGATGCTCCCATTTGCTTTGCATGGGTACCATACATCCATCTGCACTTCAACAAGGGCAACCCCTTTTTCTCTCGTTTATGGCATGGAAATTATGCTCCCCGTGAAGGTTGAGATCCCATCATTGCGTGTTTTAATGGAAGCCAAGTTAACTGAAGCTGAATGGTGTCAAACCAGATATGACCAGTTGAATTTAATTGAAGAGAAGAGATTGAATGTCATGTGTCATGGTCAGTTGTATCAGCAGAGAATGAAGAAAGCTTTTGATAAGAAGAAACCATTTTCATTTGGATCCCATAGAAAAAGTTATTCAAGGTGGAGGAGTGGTCATTTGACTTTCTACTTAGAAAATTTTCAAATATGTTTGATTTCTCCAACTTCCACCTCAAAATTCATCATGATCCAAGCTCCAAATGAGAAAGTGTTCAACATCAAAGTTGTTCCCCTTGATATCACCTTTCTAAAAAAGTCCAAGATCACTTCACTTGGACAAGAATTGAGGGACTTGCGTATGAGTCCTTTATTGGGTTTATTTTGGCAAGTTTTGAAGTCAAGTGATCATTTCCTTTTGCATGCTTACATGTCATGATTTCAGTATCCATTATGTAGAAATTAGAGTGGGATTACATCATGGTTTTGGCCCAAATCAATTTCCATGCATCCATGCACCAATGTTACTATTTTTGGCCAAAATTTCAAAGGGTGCAAAACCGAATTCCATAGCCTATATATACCATTGCATTGTCTAAAGATCAACACATATATTGCCCAAGCCTTGCTATATCATTTCCGAACCCTACACCATAGAATACCTTGAGGATTTCTTTGAAATCAAGTTTGAATTTCACCTTTTGTTTTGAGATTCAAACTCCAAGGATTCATTGATTTGTTCATCTCAATTGGTCACTACAAGCAAGAGGAGGAAGAACTAAGTGAATTCAGATCAAAATCAAGCCAAATTGGAGCTACCCGAAGGTGAATTTTCTCAAACTTCTCTTCTTCGATTCCCCATCATTTCTCAACTATTTTACTTGATTGTTGGTTGGGTAAAGTCCTACCAATATAGGCAACAAGATTGAGTTGCTTTAAGGTCAAATCGAAGCAACTCAATTCATGATCCTCAAATTTCAAATCCATGTATCTTTCAATATACTTGGAATTGGAAGAAATTGAGGCCAAATTCGAGCTCCTGAGCATTTTTCCTTTAAAATGATTACTTTTTATTTTGGTGGTGGTTGATGGTGGACCAGTCTGGTGACATCCACCGGAGAAGATGACCAGAGCTAGGGCTCCAGTGATATGCTGGAACATCCCAGACCATCTGATCTCATATCCACGTTTTAATCCTGGCCCTCCTTCTTGATTATCACACGTGTACACGCGTTGACTGCAGAACATGATGGAAGTGTGCGCTTCGCCATCAAATCTGCCACCTTAATTAATGACGAGATCTGATGGCCCTTATATTTTAGAATTTTATTTTAATTTCTGAATTTCCATTTAATCCCTCTATTTTGTTTAATTCATAATAATTTCATTTTTAATCCAAAAAATATGGGACTTTCACAAAAAATCTTTAAATATTTTTCTCTTCCATATTCTGAATTAAAAATTTTTTTTGGACTAATTTTGATATTTTTCATGAATTAAATGTTTTTGTGCATATTTTTAATTGTTCAAAAATACTTTTGATTTTCCAAAAATCATGATTTTTTTGTCTAAGGTCCTTTGACCTTGTTTGGCCTAGGATAAATCCCTTGGCTATTTATTTGGTGTTTTGAAGGGATTTGAGGTTTTGAACAAATTAAAATGCATTTTAATTCATTTTTAAATTGATTTTTAATTGAATAAATGCTTGAAAAATATGTTGAGCTATTTTTATGGTCTTGTGATGTTTGACTTTCTGTTTGGCCTTGATCATGGTTGATTTGACTTTTGCTTGACCAGTACTATTGGATTTAGGGGATTGATGAAATGTACATTTTATCTCCCAAAATGAATGGATAGTATTGTTCATATGAATTTCCGCCTGTGGTCAATTTGGATTCTATTTCCCCTTCCCTCTTCATCTTCATTCCTATTATTCACATATCCATCTTTGACCAATGAAATCTCTTCATGTCTAATGCTACTTGATTCATCAATGACCATGTGTCAGATGAATCAACATGAGCTAGACTGAGATATGTCTTTCCCCCATTTCTTTTAGTGTGTGGTATGTTTTAGGAGTTTGGTTCTTTGTACCAAATCTCTAACATGCATTAACACATGTATTTTTATTGCCCGACCTTATATAGTTACAACTTCTACATAAGTCCAATTATGATTTGTAGATGTTTAATTGGTTGCATTGTATGGTAAAACACTAGCTGGATTCTAATGTCTTGACTGATGTCATGACATGCTGTGGAGATGTTTGTTTGACTGCATTGTATGTTAGAATATCTAGTTGTACTCTGATGTCTTGGCTGATGTCATGACATTCTGAGTAGTATATTGCAGGTTTAGCTAATACAGGATGTATTGAATGTCAAAATGGATGTTATGACATTCATCCCTGTCAGCAAATACTGAGGAATAGAACAGTTGGTGTTCTGCTATAACTCAGTATTTATTTTCAGTCTGTTTATCAAGGAAATAACAGACCTGACACAAGGCCTACTGTCTGAATGTCAAACTGGATGTTATAACATTCATCATTGACAGCATATACTGAACAGTAGGTAGATTGGTTTTCTGCTACATTTCAGTATGCAGCTCAGTCTGCTTATCAAGAGGATAACAAACCTGATGTAAGGCTCTATGTGTGAATGTCAAATTGGATGTTTTGACATTTATTAATGTACGCTGATACTGAAGTATGGACAGATTGGTTTTGTACAGTACAGCAAATTTGTACAGTCTGTTTTCAGGAAAAACAGACTTAGCATATGGTCTATGTTTTGGACGTCAAACTGAATGTTGTGACATTCATTCCTGACAGCATATGCTAAAGTGTAGGCTAGTTAGTTTTTTTGTTTCAGTATTTATCTCAGGCTGTTTTTCAGGAATCTAACAGCTGTGCTAAAATCCAGGAAACTAACAGAAGAGCTAAATTCAAGAGCCCTAACAAATAGCCTATTTGTTAGCACCCTAATATGTGGAAATTAGGTCAACTTGCCTAACCTTAATTTTAGGAAATACAAGTACAAGGCCCAAATCCAGTTGGGTGTTTAGGTTATAAATAGCAGATTGTAACCTAGGTTTTGTAAGCCTCTTAGAATGAAAAATTAGGGGTATGTGTAAGGTAAACCTCCCAACCTGTGGGAAGGTTACCATGTGTTTCTCAGTGTTCCAAAACTGAGAGTATTTGTGACTCAAAGCCTATAGGCAAGAGTTTGTTATGATCTTGAATGAAGTTGTGAAGCAAGTTCAAGTGGTTTAGCATTACATTGTAATTGTAGTGATAGGAATGGAAACTGGAGGTTTCTATCTAGGAGTTCCTAGGCATAGATTGCATTGGGTAGGGACTAATTGAAGAGTTGTAAACGGGGGAGTTTAACTCTGAATTAATACTGCTGATAGTGGATCTTCTTCCTGGCTTGGTATGCCCCCAGAGTAGGTGATGTTGCACCGAACTGGGTTAACAATTACTTGTGTTTTTACCTTCTGCACGTTATAATTATGTATGTTATAAAATAAGGTAAACCTATAATGCTGTAACAGGTGATGTTCAAATCAATGTTAAGGCATCATGCTGATCACTGTGCAGGTTCAACAGAAGTAAGTCTTATGGTTAACCTCTGCTGTGTCTTTGTACCAGATGGACAGAACTGGGTGTTCTTCCATACTATGGTGATATAGTAGCAGATGTCGTGACATCTGTGAATGTGTGCATATCAGTACTGGAATTTAATTTGTATAAATGTCTTGTTGTATTAGTGACATTGTTGGATCAGATATCATGACTTCGTGTAGAACATCTGAACTCTGACTAAACCAGAATTTCAAATGGTATCAGAGCATGCATCCTGTTCTATTTCTGGATGAGATCCATGGGTGATACTTTCTGGTATCTTGCAAGGAGTTATGCTAGTACTGATGTTGGAACCTGTGGAAGGTTCTGTGATTTATCTGAATGGTCCCTTGAAGTAGGTGGATGGACTATTCATGACAGGAACTGTGTGTACCTGTCTCTGGAGGTTGGCAATTGGCCTTTGTGTAGGACACCTGTGCCAGTATTGAATCATATTCAAACTAGGTATGTTCTTGGAGGCTGATCCTGTGAAGTGTGTGTTCATAGGTTGAGTTGTATTATGATTTCCGTTGCATAATCCCTGGCAAAACTCAAACTCTGATGTAGTTTCCCCTCATGTGGATGAAAGGCTGATGTATTCAAGATTTCATCATAATCTACTGAAGATGTCAAGGATATTTGAGTCTCCCCAAGTCCACTCATCATGGTAAGAATCACCTGATCACTGATTCTTTTACACTCTTGGGTAGTGCATATGAAGACCTTGAAGACTTTCAAGGAGGGTTTGTTCCAAGGAGGTGGAACTAATGTTCTATGTGATGTCAGAACATGTTGTTCAACAAGTATGCACCTACTAGTTGAAGAGCAGATGTTTTAGGTGTCAAACAAAGGGATACTTTTGTTTGGAACCTACTCCTGACCTGGAAGAGGAGACATCTGTGTGTGCTAAGTTGACAAGGGTAGGGTCAACTGTGTGTATGCTCAAGAAGGTCACTTTTAGAAGTCTGATCTCTAGAAGTGGAGATGGTTGAGATGTGACATTGTGCAACTTCCTGCTGCTTGTCTTATTCCTGTAGATTGATCAGGGTTGGATAGTTGTTCCCAGAAGTACTATGTTGTGTTGGAAGACAAGTCCCCTGGATGTTAGAAGTCAATGATGGGGTAACCTGATTGCTATTTCATTTAAGAGGATTGGGACCATGAATCTTGTTATTCAAACACCACGCTCAGAAGTGGCAGTTCTTTCAAGGAGTGAGAATATGAAGATTCAGAGGTTGGTTGAGGTAGTATGCTCTGGCAATGCATATCTGCCATTGACTGGTGCTGTTTTTGTATCACTAGTACTTATGGTCAGCTAGAGTCTGATTGGTGTGATTGGAGTATGTATAGGTGTAACTCATAGAGTTAGTTGCCACCAATAGGGATGTTGTATGTCATGTTGAGACATTTGTGTACAACACATGGAGATTGGTGTGGAGTTTCCATGATTGTTAATTTGAGGGGGAGTTTTGGTTAACCTCCTCACGTTTGGTCAGCCTAGGGTCTGGTTGGCTGTTGACCTGTGTCACATGGGTTCTGGTGGTTGTGTGACACATTTGCAAGGAAGAATTCATCTCTCTCATTCCTAAGGGTGAATTGAATCTGGGAAGAGTTTTCAAAACTGTTGAGGTGCTTGCAAGCAGAAGATGGTGACACTAGAAGAGTATTTTCAAAGTATTCTTATGGTAGAAGTATCTGAAAGGAATATTGGGAAAGGATTTAAGATCAATGTCTACTTGTGCCAAGTACAAGTATTTAATTGATTATCCTTGGAGCTCAAGATAAATGATGTTTTTAAAAGATGTTGGAACATCTCATCTTCAAGATCCTGTGCAAAATCACAGGAAGGATAGTACATTGGTTTATGATCTATCACTTTGGTGGCAGCAAAAGTATATGATCTCTGAAAAGGTTTCCTGGCAAGAAACATGTTCATCCTTGGTGTATACAAGAAGAAGAAAACATCATAGTCCTGATGGCGGTTACTTGGATCAGTTTACTTCTGATCTAGGTAAGGAAGTGCATTAGCTAATGCACACTATGGAGTCAAGAACAAGTGGCAGCAGTCTTGACATCATGGAAACAGCTTTGCTTTAGGAAGTGGAATCCTTGGTATAGCTGAAGGGATAGTTTCTAACTGGTCCTTCTGAAGACTCATGCATCAGAGTGTCTGATGTCTTTGGATAAGAAGCAGGGATTCATCAAGGTGTGAGCTTGGATGACTTAACTGCAAACCTGCAGGATGGAGGATGTTTACTCAAACTTGGTTCCACAATCAAGTCTATGAGAACATTGAACTCTTGTTCTGTGAAGGGAGGAAGTTCTTTCAAGTGGCAGAAGAAGGAGCTGAATTCAACAGCTAGATGTCAAAACACAATGTTGTGACATTTGGTTCAACATCAGAATCTTAGTTGGTGAAGTGGCACATCAACTTGAGATAGAAAGGTCTATAGGGTTGTAGATTGGATACTTCAAAAAGATCGTTCTCGTTGCAGTTCTTTGGAGTTGCTGGATGGAGAGGATGTTACATGTTCATGTCTTAGAGAATCTAAGTTTTGGTTAACATGTAGCTTGAAGTTCAAGTCTCACTTGGAAGGTCAGAATATCTTTGGGAGAAGTCTAATAAACGTGGAGAGGTCAAAAAGTGGCATTTGACTTTTTCATATGAGGATTCATGAAGGAGGTAATCAACCAGTGGCAATTGGTCTATCTTAGAAGTGAGTTCGAAGAATCAAGATAATCAACATATGACAGATGATTACTCTTGAAGAAAGTCTGAGACAAATTACTTTTGAGGAGAAAAGTAGTAAGTTGAAGACACAAGGAGGTGTTTTCTATTCTTCTCTTGGAGCTTGTGGAAGGAGTCTTGAGCTATCTATGGAAGACTATCTCTTGTAATGGGATGAGAATGTATATGTCCCAATGTGTGTCTGGTTTCTTGTGGATCAAGCTAATGACTCAGCGATATCTAAAGATTATCAGATGGTGTTATGTTGTGAAGGATGTCCTAACTCATGTTAGAACATTTTGTGAAGTGGTTTTCTGTTCTGGTTAGAAGAGAGAATGAAACAGAGTATGGATGTGTTCAGCCAAGAGGATTGAACAGAGGGTGTGCTCTTGAAGACATGAAGATGCGTCTTATGTTTTCCATTCATCAAGTGGTCTGGGTTCTCATTGAATCAGGATGTTGGTAAAGGTCCAACTTTGGGGTGTTGGATATGTTCACATGTGATCTCCGTGTTTCAAGAGGAGAGTTGGTTGTTCATGATAGGGGGAGTTCTGTCTTTGCGCTGCAAGTAATCATCAAGCTTGTGGTCTATGAGTTCTCAGATAACAAGGTATGACACCTTGTTAGTTATTGGGATGATGTGGTGTGTGTCAAGGCTGAGTGAGCAGAAGAATGTCTGACCGGATGTCATGACATTGCCTTGGACAATATTGTTATTTCCTTCTGAAACTTACAATCATAAGGAAATATGGATGTGGTGTGTCTCATTATGATATATTAGAATGAGCCTGTGTGTTACAGGTGTGTGTTACAGGTGCTGGAGTTACTGTTATTTGATGTATGCACAGATTTAGGGGGAGGAGGAGTACCCTTGTGCATTTGTGTGTCTTACTAGTTGCATCCTTAACTAGTAATTCTGTTTTTGTTGCACAGATTTAGAGGGAGGAAAAGTACCCTTGTGCATGTGTGTATTACTAGTAACCAGAAAGCTAGAAATTGTGTTGCTTCTGTTGGTGTTTAAACTACTCTTATGTTGTTTAACTGCTGATAGTTTACCTTGTGAACAAAAAGGAAAGATATATGTTTCAGCCAAAATTTGCCAAATGGGGAGCAATTTTGGTAAAACAAAGAGTGTTCACAAGATGTTATGTGTGATGTCTTAACATAAGATATCCTATGTACCTGCTGGAAGTTATAAAAGGAATTATGGAATTATGCAGGAATTTTCCAGGATGTCAGACCCGATGTCATGACACCCTGTACACAGAACATTCAGTGTGAATGTCTGGTGTTTTGTGATTGCACACTTAATGGCAATCTGTGTTTGATTGAAGATCTGATTTGTGGCTGAAATCCGTCACTCTAAAGCAAAAGCGGGTGTAGTCTTGATCAAAGCAGTAAAATCAAGTGTGTGTTTCTGAAATTTGCTTGTAACTTTATTGTTGTTGGTCTGTAATGTAAAGTGTTGCTTTGGCAACATTTTTGACAAAAAGGGGGAGTAACACCTGTGATGCCCCAGGACAACAGATATTGAAGATCCTCTACTCCAAAAAGGGGGAGCAGCTGATATTCCACTTCCATGAGTGTGAGTGTGTTTATGTGTGTTGCAATTAGAAGTTTTCATTTAACTTTTGTATGTGTGCTGATATGTGAAGTTTTTATTTAACTTCCATGTGTGTGAGTGTGCTGCTACTCTGAGTGTATTAGCTAGGTTAATTTCCTGCTAGATGTGAGATTTCCGCTGTTACGGACTCTGTTGTGAGACCAAAGTGTTTTAGCCAAAAATTTGCCAAAGGGGGAGTTTGTAGATGTTTAATTGGTTGCATTGTATGGTAAAACACTAGCTGGATTCTAATGTCTTGACTGATGTCATGACATGCTGTGGAGATGTTTGTTTGACTGCATTGTATGTTAGAATATCTAGCTGTACTCTGATGTCTTGGCTGATGTCATGACATTCTGAGTAGTATACTGCAGGTTTAGCTAATACAAGATTTATTGAATGTCAAACTGGATGTTATGACATTCATCCCTGTCAGCAGATACTGAGGAATAGAACAGTTGGTGTTATGCTATAACTCAGTATTTATTTTCAGTCTGTTTATCAAGGAAATAACAGACCTGACACAAGGCTTACTGTCTGAATGTCAAACTGGATGTTATGACATTCATCATTGACAGCATATACTGAACAGTAGGCATATTGGTTTTCTGCTACATTTCAGTATGCAGCTCAGTCTGCTTATCAAGATTATAACAGACCTGATGTAAGGCTCTATGTGTGAATGTCAAATTGGATGTTTTGACATTTATTAATGTACGCTGATACTGAAGTATGGACAGATTGGTTTTGTACAGTACAACAAATTTGTACAGTCTGTTTTCAGGAAAAACAGACTTAGCATATGGTCTATGTTTTGGACGTCAAACTGAATGTTGTGACATTCATTCCTGACAGCATATGCTAAAGTGTAGGCTAGTTAGTTTTTCTGTTTCAGTATTTATCTCAGGCTGTTTTTCAGGAATCTAACAGCTGTGCTAAAATCCAGGAAACTAACAGAAGAGCTAAATTCAAGAGCCCTAACAAATAGCCTATTTGTTAGCACCCTAATATGTGGAAATTAGGTCAACTTGCCTAACCTTAATTTTAGGAAATACAAGTATAAGGCCCAAATCCAATTGGGTGTTTAGGTTATAAATAGCAGATTGTAACCTAGGTTTTGTAAGCCTCTTAGAATGAAAAATTAGGGGTATGTGTAAGGTAAACCTCCCAACCTGTGGGAAGGTTACCATGTGTTTCTCAGTGTTCCAAAACTGAGAGTATTTGTGACTCAAAGCCTGTAGGCAAGAGTTTGTTATGATCTTGAATGAAGTTGTGAAGCAATTTCAAGTGGTTTAGCATTACATTGTAATTGTAGTGAAAGGAATGGAAACTGGAGGTTTCTATCTAGGAGTTCCTAGGTATAGATTGCATTGGGTAGGGATTAAGTGAAGAGTTGTAAACGGGGGAGTTTAACTCTGAATTAATACTGCTGATAGTGGATCTTCTTCCTGGCTTGGTATGCCCCCAGAGTAGGTGATGTTGCACCGAACTGGGTTAACAATTACTTGTGCTTTTACCTTCTGCACGTTATAATTCTGTCTGTTATAAAATAAGGTAAACCTGTAATGCTGTAACAGGTGATGTTCAAATCAATGTTGAGACACCATGCTGATAACTGTGCAGGTTCAACAGAAGTAAGTGCTATGGTTGATCTCTGTTGTGTCTTTGTACCAGATGGACAGAATTGGGTGTTCTTCCATACTATGGTGATATAGTAGCAGATGTCGTGACATCTGTGAATGTGTGCATATTAGTACTGGAATTTAATTTGTATAAATGTCTTGCTGTATTAGTAACATTGTTGGATCAGATGTCATGACTTCGTGTAGAACATCTGAACTCTGACTAAACCAGAATTTCATGATTGCTTAATATATAGCTAAATTTGATCAAGAAGGCACAACATTCTAGTAAGTGAGATTGTAAGTCTCCCATTCTTCATGGCATTATATGGAGACTTGACATTTTTTCCTTTCATGAGAGCTAGTGGCATACTTGTTGAGTTATCCAAGTTGGGCCCTTCTCATGGATGATGTCTTGGTTTAAGGATTCATACTTGTGAATGGATGGTTGAGTGTTCTCCAAAGAATGACTTAACAAAATTAAAACTCTTCACTAACATTTGACCAACACTTGACTAACTTTTATTCATTATGCTTTTACTTTCAAGTCATTTAATTTATGCAATTTAAATTTCAGTAATTTACCATTCATTTACCATTTACATTTCATATAACTTATTTATGTTTCAGTTCTTTTCACTTTGCTCACTTGAGCCATATCTTGTGAATGTATATATTTTTTTATTTGTTTTGATTTTGTTTGTGGTCTTAGGACCTTAAAATACATAATAACAACAACAACCCTAAAAAACATGTTGGTGGACCGTTGGACTTAATCTGAACCTTTGGACTTAGGATAGACTACTCCCCTATGCTTTGAGGACTTGGTGTCGCATCCGCGAAAAAACAACCGGCGGGCTGAAACAAAAAACAACACAGAGCCGCCACTGCGCGTTATTTATCCCAAGATAGGGAAAGGAAACGCTCAGAGAAACCTGGAAAAAGCATGGTCTCGCGACCAAAGAGAAAGGTTAAGGGAGTCGGTTACGCAAGGGGAAGGTATTAGCACCCCTCACGTCCGTCGTACTCGACGGGATCCACGTTCTAAAATAAAGAAAAGGTTGCTAAACATCACACACACACACAGGGAACGCAGGTGGGGTTAAGAGAAGGGAGCTCGATAGGACATCGCATCCTATGCCTACATATCTCGTCTGGAACGAGAATCAGAGCTGCTGTAGTTCGGCTCACGCACGCCAAACAAGACACACACACCCACAGGCAAACCTGGAACCCGACAACCACTCGATGGAATTACGTCAGCTTCCGAACCAAAACACGCACAAAACGGCAAACGTGGAGCCCGACCGCCAATCACTGGACTTACGTCGGCATCCGAACCAAACACACGCACACTGGAACCCGAAGGCCACTCGATGGACTTACATCAGCTTCCAAGCACACAACAACCAACAAGTTAATAGGGAGTCGGGAACTCGAGCCTATAACTGTCAAGCACACACACAAAAAGAAAAAAAAAGTGCCCGGAGAGACCTCGCACGGTCTCCTGCCTACATACCTCGTCTGGAACGAGGATCAGGGCGATGTAGTTCCCCCTCAAGGGAAAGAAAATCTAGCCAGAAACCAAGGGGAGACACACTACCAGGGAGCTGTACTCGAGCCTAGTGTTGTCATGCATCATTGCCCTACGTTGAGGTTTCTACCTACTTGCACAACTGCAAGCTAATCCTATCCAGGAAGACAAGCAAGCATACAAGCATACAAGCAAACAGAGCAAACAAATATTCACAAAGCACACATTATAACCAGTCAAGTGAGCTCAAACAATGGGTTTGACTGCCGAAGCAAGTCATCTGTACATGGGTAGTATTCGCTCTTAACCTTGCCATTGCGAGGCTAAGGTGAAGCAGATGAAAGGTGAGTGAAGATTAGACTTCACAGCTCTTATCCCTAACCAGGGAGAGCTTTAGACAAAGGAGCGTGGGTCCAGAATGAAGGGACCCTTCTACGCTCAAGACTCTGACTCGATTGTGCAACAGCACAAGATCTTGGGTTTGTGCCCCAATGCATCAACACACAGCCGTGCGAGCAGAGGGACGACTCAACAGAATAGTGGGGGATAGATTGCATATCCCTTTGATCCACCAATTGCCTCATAGAGGTCTTTACCTGCTTGGGCACAAATGTAAACAACCACAAACATCGCCTCTTAAGGAGGACTTTAGACAGTTGCCTGGCCAAGTAACAGGCCAGGTCTTCCAGACTACATGAAGAATAGAAGTCCTACCTCAAGTGGTTTAAAAACCAAGCAGCAGCAAGCAAGTTCTTAAAGAACTGTAAGCGACTAAATGTACCTGAAATCAATCAAGTATCATCAGTACTCAGACAAACCAACAATAAACAGCAAATGTTAATCTATACAGACAACACAAGTTAATGCACACAAGTGCAAGCTACAAGCCCGAGCTCAAGCATCACCACCTACAAAACAAAGTCAAGTTAGTTTATAAACATCATCCAAACTCAATTCAAATTGCCTTGAAGCAATCTCCTTAAGCATTGTGCATTTCATCCTGAAAATCCACACCAAATGTGAGAAACTAGACCACTAGGCCAAGCCTAGGGTCCAAAGGGATAAAAAAATCTAAACAGCAAGTTAAATTCAACCAAAATCAAATTCAAACAATTCAAAAGCAAATGCAATTGGTCCCATGCTCATACCATTCACCATTATCATTTCATGCACAATTTACCACAAACTAGGTCAAATACAACACCAAAAGTCCAAACAGAATGACTTCAATCTAAGGCATACCAAAACAATTCCAAAAATCCTCAAATAATTCACACCTAAACAGGACACAATCAACAAGTAGCATGTCAATTTTCAGCTCAATTGGACAAAATAAAGTAGGTCAATGAAAATCAAAAAGTCCAGACACAATTATTCAAGCCAATTCAAGGCATCAACATAAGCATCAACTTCCATAATTCATAAAACAGTGACAACAATTAAGAAATGAATGGGATCAAAACTATGATGTCCTATAATGTGTCTACAATGCTCACACCAAATTTCATCTTCGTCCAATACACTATGAGAATTTCACAAGCAAAATGCCAACATGTATCACACAATGTTGCAAAATGAACCAACAGTGAAGAAAATTATCAATAAATTTGAAAATGCAACCAAAAATTCCATTAAAAATCACATGTTATGTTGACATATCAATGATCATTCATGCAAACAATTGGAGCAATTCAACATTTTTAAGCCAGGCAAATAAAATCAGAAAGTTGACCTAGCTTGGTGTGACACAAATTGTCACACCTTACTCCAAAAATTCATATCTAATCAACCAAGTATCCAAAATTCACAAACTTTACATGGAAATCACCATCAACATGTCCAGAATAAGCACAAAAATTTTCATTCATTTCTTTGGAAGTATGAGCATTTCATGAAGGATATGGTGAAACATGTAAAAATATACACATGAACAAAATCAATAGGCCAATCAAATTTCCACATGTGCAAAAATTTCACAAAAATCATCATAAAATTCTACACATTCTCATGAGCATGGCATAAAAAATTTCACAAAATTTGGATGAGTTTTGAGTGAGTTATCAATTTTCTAATTTGTGGTAACAAAATTGAAATTAAAATGAAAAACAAAATAGAAATAATAATAATTAAATGGATCAGTGGCATTTTTGCAATTATCATGAAGTACGCCAAAACGGCGTCGTTTCAAACAGACTGCATGGCGCGTTTTCATTGGTTCGTGAAGGCGGTAAACACATTTCAAAACCAGGAAAGGCAAAACGAAGATCTAGCAGCCTATTTTCATCATCTTCTTGGACCAAAGCAAACTAGTTTTTGCAGAAAATCGAAAATCACCAAACCATAACGAAAATCAACAAGCTTATAATCATTGGAATCGCATGAGCATGAGGATTCAAGATATGCTAAGGATTTCACCTAATTCAAACTGTAGCTCACGGATCGAGCGAAAACGCAAACACGCATCAATCTTCCAAACACGATTTCTCAACCTATAGTTCACCATTCCAAAAACTGGACCTAGCATGATCATCTACGCGGAACGCTCTACATAAAGCACATAACAATTGAAGGAATCATGATATTCGAAAACTCACCTTAAAGTGATGGCAGTGGTGATTCTTTGAGCTTCCACGAGTGATTCCTCAAAACAGATGCAGCATGATGATAGGGAAGGTGAATGCAAAAGATAGATTAGCTCAAGGTTGCTTCTATTGGAAAAAATTGCAAAATGCCATTGTTGAACCAAAGATGAACAGTCACGATCTTGACACTTTCTTGCTCCAAATCACCAAAACAGTTGAAGATGATGATCTATGGAAGAGGAAGCAAAAAGAATTTTGCCAAATGATCAAGAATTGAGAGAGTTTGGATCAAGAGAAGTTTGATGAAGTTCTTGAGATTTTTGCAATTTGGAGGGAAAAGTTGTTATGAATTCTTGTGATTTGTGATTCTGATCAATATTCAGTTATAATTAAGGCTATATACTCTTGCTTAATCACCTTGTTAATCACCAATTAACCAAAATGCAATGGATTAGCTTAATGTGAATTTTCAATGCAAGGGCAAAATGGACATTTCCCCCTAGGCCTTGTGACAGCTGTATGACAGCTCACACATTCTCCAATTATCAGTTATGATGTGTCGGCATTGGTCCCACACCAATTGGCATTGTATTTTTCAATTTCACTATGCTATGCCACAAAATGCATTTTCAAGTGAAGTTCCAAAATGGCCTATCCAAATATTGAACTTTGTAAGCTTATGACAATTCAAACCATCTCTAATTGGCATATGTGAGGTGTTGCAAAAACTCCCATGCCAAAATTCCCATTATTTCTCAACTTGGACCATTTTGCCCTTGACTTTTTAATTGTGCACTTGAAAATTGACTTTTTGCATTGACCATTTTTGATGAATTCCAATTATGCACCATGAAAGTACACGTTAAATGGAGTTTGCACATAAAAAGATCACTCAATTTGGACACTCCATGTGAAAGTTATGTCACTTTGATTATAGGTCTTTTTTGAAATTGAATGGACCATAACTTGTCAACCATACATGGGAATTTCAAGTTCTTGGACTTTTTGGAAAGGTGAGAACAAGATCTACAACTTTCATGTTGAACAAATTTTCATTTGAAGCTTTTTTGGACATGTAAATTTGAGGTCAACAACTTTCCATTTTTGGAAACTTCCATTACAAGCCACTTTCTATTTTTGGCAATTTTTGTTCTGACTTTATTTTCTCCATTCTTGAGCTTTGCATTGTCAAATAACACTTGTTTCAACATAAATGAAGTGTATCCAACTCTCTCCCACCTCCAAATCCATAAAATCAAGCACAGTTGACCACAGTTGACTTTTCAATTGATAGATGAATCTGGCCATGCACTGATCAAGCTGAGCCCCAATTCTCTGATGAAATGGCTCAATGGTGAAACCCTAGACTCCATAAGCTCAATACAATCACATTATGATCCCCATATCCATTATAGGCCCCATTTCCTTGCCAAGCCCTGATTGGCCCAATGCAACTGATTAGGGTTGACCATTGGTCAAAACCCTAATCTCAAGGAATATGCTTCAACACTAGAATCTTCTGATGATAAACCATGATGATGATGTATCCTTTCAAACAAGATGAAGACCAATCTCCTTGAGAAATCAAAACCCTAATTTATAGCCCAATTCTCAGATGGCTAATGATCAGTCAATAAAACCCTAGCTTGCACATCTCCACCTCTTATCTTCTGACCAAGACTTAGGAGGATAACTTGCACAATGTAACCACATGATATGCAATATGCAATGCCTAATGACCTAAAAATGATATGTAATATGTTATGCTAGTCCCAAGAGAAGAGGGCAAATTTTGAGGTGTTACAGCTGCCCCTATTCAATCCACTGTGAACCTGTCGATATGAATAGCCTCGGCTTTCAGATGATCAGGATGAAGAGTGATTGAATACCAAGAACAGACGAACAATTTGCACTCTGATGGGAAAATAATTAACAATGCCTCTCAGAATCGGCAAAGAAGCAGTCTTGAAGAAAAGTCCGTCGGGAACGGAGAAAACTCGGCTTGATCACCGAAACAGCAAAGTCGACCTGGATACCAAAATAAATGGTAACGCAGGGATAACCATGGCCTGAACACCACCTATCCGCTGGGGATTATCTCCTTCTTCTTTCTTCTTTTCTGCTTTTCTTGAACCCCGAATTTTTTTTGGATAATTGCTCTTTTTTTTTCATTTTCTTGAACCCCGAACTCCAGAAAATGTCGCAACACTTCCCTTTCTTCATTTGAACCCCATCTCCAGAAAATGCCTCAACATCTCCTTTTCTCCATTTGAACCCCGGAATCGCGCTGATCGCGTAACGTCTTCTGATATTATTTCCATCTCTGTCCGACGGAAACATTTCCTCCAATATCGCACTACTGGGGAACATTGCTGATCTGACGTCGTGATGCTGAACTCCTCGGAGTACCATCTTCACCATCTGATGAAACCAAACCTTCAAGCGGTAACCACGGCTTGAATCGCGCTGATCGCGTAACCTTTCCATCTCTGCCTGACGGAAAAAACTCCTCCAGTATCGCACTACTGGGGAAATACCTTTGACCAAATCATGAGGCCAAAATCCTCGGAGTAACACCTCTACTTTGCGGATAAAACCACCTCTCAAACGGTAACCACGGCTTGAGACTAGCTTGTGCTTGCAATATGATGCATGATTGATTTTTTCTGCGTAATGCTCCATAATTATGGAAATGCTACGCGCTTTATTATTTTTCTATGCAACATGCTATGCTATTTTTTTCATGATGAATGTATAAAAAGTATCCCCTTCAAGGGATTCTGCTGAGGAGCAGGAGATACTCTACTGAGGAACTCGTCAATACTCCAATCTCCACCCCGCTGGGGAATAATACTGCGGCTGGGAAAAGGTAATCCTTGCTGGGGAAGAACCTCCTTTGCACCCGATCCACTCGAGAAACTGCTGGGGATAAGCACCACCAACACTCTGTGGGGATACAACAGTCTTTGACTTGCTAGGGATATCAATCCCGACTCTGCTTCGGGAAACCCTCACAGATACCCAGCGACTTCACTGGGGAAATGCTCACAGATACTCTGCTGGGAAACAGCCACCTCCAGGCCTGGCAACTGGGGAAGCATCGATCTGACACCTGTTGGGGATAACCATCCAAACCCTGCTAGGGAAAACGAATGCTACTCCGCTGGGGACAACCCATGCAATCCACTGGTAGGATGAACTCAGCTGGGGATGCAGATATCAATCTGCTATGGAAACTCATCCAATCCACTGGTAGGATAAACACTGCTGGAGATATATTTCATTGAAACCCGCTCCACTCGGGGAGTAGCAACCTTCAGGCCTAGTTGCTGAGGAAACACTGTTTTAAACCTGCCAGGGATAACCATCCTGACTCAGCTAGGGGATCCACAGACCTTAGATCTGCTGGGGAGTTAGTCCTCTAATTCTGCTTGGGGACCTCGCCGGGGAAATGAGAAAAGTTGGTACAGAACACCCGTCGACTCATCGAACCATGGTATCCACCTCCCAATCTCGTATCAGCTTTCCACTTTTGAGAACTCCCAGACTCGTCTGGCCCTTTTCTGCTCCATCATCTTGCATTCCTAACCGCTCCGCGCTCGACGGAGAGCGAACTCCTGGGGATTATACAGAATTTCAATTTTCCAACTTTGAAGAGTCTTCTTGATTAATTCCAAAGGTCGTCGGACGTCTCAACGTCTCTTCGTTGCTTCTCTACCCATTCATTCGTCACCGATTGGACCCTGCGGGGAATTTCTACGGACTTTCCAATCTTCCGATTTTGAAGAGTCTTCTTGATTATCATCAAGGATCGTCGTACGTCTCAACGTCTTCTCGTCATCCCTTCATATTCTTTCGTCCGTCCCTCGTCCCTAATTGGACTCCATAGGGATTTGCTTTGCCAACAACTTCCTCATCACAACCTGCATGCGAGTGAAAAATATCTAACAACACCTGCAAAACAGATCGTTAGATAAAACCGTGCCCCAGGCGTGTCAAGATTTCAACACTTGGGTCACTCAATCCTTCCGAATAAGATTTCAAGCTTTCAATCTCATAAACATGCATTGGAAGGGACCTGTATGTCTTAAAATGCAAGATTCTTTATCAAAAATATCTGGATGTTTTTGCAATCAAAGCGGTAATGAAAACAAAAAACAAAATTATTTGACTGAATATGCATTTTATTGATTGGAAAAAGTGTGTGGCTCAAATGAGCAATACAGAGGAAGCAATTCCTGAAAAGAGGTAATTGCACACAAAAGGAAAAATCTATCCTAATGGCAATGTGAAACTCGTGATCTCATCGAGTTCCAACTCGGTTACACCCCATATGTCCTCAGACTCTCCGTGCTTTCTGCCTTCTGAACAAGACGTTTCTGATTGATCCCTACCGGGTATTATCCATGATGCCTTAACCAAAGCGCAAACGATTATGCTGGACGCAGTTGTTCGTTTCAATCCCTCTTTTGTCTGGACCGCCCTTTCGGGTTTTCAGTCCACCGGGATACCCATTTTTGCCCAAGTCTCCTTTTCAGGTTTTCGACTTGCCGGGTGTACAATCTTTCATTTTTATCCCTAATTTTTGCCCGAACCTTTCTTTCTGTTTTTGGTTCGCCGGGATGCCCATTTTTGCCTGGATTATTTTATTCTTTTCGTCCAGCGGGTCTCTTTATACGAAGTATTTTTTAACTGCGTCTGCATTCACAGGGGACGGAAAATCCTCGCCATCCATAGTCGTTAGCAACAAGGCTCCACCAGAGAAAACCTTCTTGACCACGAATGGACCTTCATAATTGGGTGTCCATTTGCCCCTTCGATCGTTTTGAGGAGGAAGGATCCTTTTCAGCACCATATCACCTACGTGATACCCGAGGCCGCACCTTTCGGTCAAAAGCACGCTTCATCCGTTGCTGGTATAACTGCCCATGACAGATGGCCGTCAGCCTCTTTTCCTCAATCAGGCTCAACTCTTCGTACCGGGTCCTTACCCATTCAGCCTCTTGCAATTTCACGTCCATCAGGACTCTCAAAGAGGGAATTTGAACCTCAACCGGTAACACAGCTTCCATTCCATATACCAATGAGAAAGGAGTTGCCCCAGTATGCGCACCGAGGTTCGATACCCGGGCTACAAGTTTCCTACTCAATCACACCATCGGTGCATTCAAACGTTATCCGGGCCACAAAAGGAACGTGAGATCCTGTTGGCGTAACCAAAGCAGTACTAACTCCTTCACACTAACCCCATCAGACATCAGAATCCGTTCGGATTCAGGGTCAGACCCCTCCTCCGGGATCGGTTACTCTCAATCTTTCGATTTGAGCACCTCGAGATGCCCTCATCGGGGAACTCAAACTTCCTCGGTTGATAATCCTCCACCGGGTTGTGGGGCGACGTAATCAGACAATACACTCCCCCTGATTGCTTTCTGAGCGGTGTACTGAATATCGCATTCAATCAAAATCATTGGCCCTTTCGCAACCCGTCCGGTCATTGCTGGCTTCTCAGATATGTACTTGATCAGATCCATCTTGAAATCCACAAAGTGATATGAACCAGCACATACTGTCTCGGTCGGCGAGCAGCCTATGCCAAAGTACATCAAGTTTCCCGAGCAGTGAATGTATTGTTTCACAGTCGGTAAACTTTTTGCTTAGGTAAATTGCATGCTCTTTTCGACAAGACTCGTCATGCTGATCCAATACACCTCATAGACCCCTCGAGGACTGTCAAGTACCAGATTAACAGTTTCTTTCCATGGGAGGCATCAGAATCAGAGGCTCCTGCAACTCAATCTTTTATTTCAATATGCCCCTTGGCAATCATTATTTCACCTGACCGTTTGATCTTCTTTTCTTGAATGGGTTCCCTCGTGGCTGTTAGACGAGATGTGAACCATGACATATAGTTCAATCTATCTAAGAAACCACGAACCTCTCTTTTTTGTTCTCGGTTCAGGCGTTTCTCTTATTTATCTTTTTTTTTTTTTTTTTTTTTTTTTTTTTTTTTTTGCAGGATGAACCTCGATTCCTCCCTTACAATGAACCCCAACAGCTTACGGGCCCGCATTCTGATAGTGTACTTACTCGGATTCAACCTCAGTCTGAACTGTCTCAGCCGGTCGAACAACTTGGCCAGATCTACCAAATGCCCCTCTTCTGTCTGGGACTTTGCTATCATGTCATCAACATAGCATTCGATTTCATGATGAATCATATCATGAAACAAAGTCACCATGGCTCTCTGATAAGTAGCACCGGCGTTCCGCTTCTCTAGAGGACAGTCTTCTCTCCATGGTAGCTTGTGCACAACGATATCGGTGTTCAACCCTGGCATATTCTGACATGACCAGGCGAAAGTATCCACATACTCCTTCAACAAGGCTACCATTCTGCTCTCGACTTGCCTCTGAAGCGGCCCTAATTTCACTTCCTTCCTGACCTCGGCGGTGCTTGGAATAACAACCTCAATCCGCTCCGCATGCGGCTGAATCACCTTCTCCTCTTGTTTTGACAACCTGGTTAATCCCAGCAGATCACAATCTTCTTCGCCTTCTTCTTCAGCCTGATCGCTCGGATTGTCGAAGTCATATGAGGTGTAACCAAATTGTTATCAATGAGATCCGGAGAATTATTTTTGAATTCGGAATGAGACAAATCAAAAGAAGAGAAAAATGAAAATAAACATTGCCATTTTTATTTTTTTTTAAACTGCAAAAATAGATGAAAAACAAGGAACACCGCTTTTTGACTGAAAAACATCCATTTATTAATGATGCAGAAATGTTGCAAAATGAAACATGAGGTGGCCCTTACAATGGACCAATACGTTTCGGGCAAAACGTATGGCTTTCATGCAAATAAAACTGAAAACAAGAAAATATTACTCTTCCAGTAGAGTGACACTGATGATCCTTCTAGGCCTCCCAGTTCTGGACTTCCATCCCTGGTGCGCACGACTTTATCCAACCATCACTTGCAGTTACCGTCAGTCTTTTCACC
The DNA here is from genome assembly GCF_024323335.1 of Lathyrus oleraceus. Taxonomy (NCBI): domain Eukaryota; kingdom Viridiplantae; phylum Streptophyta; class Magnoliopsida; order Fabales; family Fabaceae; genus Lathyrus; species Lathyrus oleraceus. The sequence continues at coordinate 217,108,124 of NC_066584.1, forward strand.
CACTGTATAGGCGTGACCTGAATCTTCAACAATTGCACTCACCATTGCTTGACCATGCGCCGGCATGGGATTAGCATTAACATTCGGCGATGGCGCAAAACTGATAGCCTTGGAGTCTACCAGATCCTGGACAACATTCTTGAATGCTCTACAGCCCTCAATGTTATGCCCCGGTGTTCCAGAATGAAATTCACATTGGGCATTCTCATCATAGTTAGGAGGCTTCTGATCTGCTCTCATCGGAACCATCGCCCTCGGCTGAACCAACCCAAAATCCATCAACTTTTTAAACAGAACAGCATATGTCACGGGCGGCTTGTCAAAATGGCGATCGACCCCCTTTCCTCTCACTTGGCTCCCAGCTCCCTGTGCTCTCTGTAAGGTTGGCTGATGTTGCTGTCGGATTGACTGATTGCCAGCAGGGATGGTTACCGCAGCAGTGTGCTGGTAGTAACGATCCCTACCGTGTCCTCTCTGGGCATACACAACACTTGATTCACCCTCATTCTTGCGCTGACCATTCCCGAATGGCTTCTTTGATCCTGATGACAGAGCATTACCTTGAATCTTCCCCATTTCCAGCCAACTTTCAATTCTTTCTCCAGCCACCACAATGTCTGCAAAGTTGGTCACCGGGCATCCAACCATTCTCTCAGCAAAAAAACCCCTGCAGGGTACCCATGAAGAGATCAGACATCTCTCTGTCCACCAGTGGAGGTTGAACTCTGGCAGCCAACTCCCTCCACCTTTGTGCATATTCTTTAAACCCCTCACTTGACTTCTGAGACATACCCTCCAGCTGGGTACGACTAGGAGCCATGTCAGCATTGAACTGATACTGTTTAAAGAAAGCGTCACCAAGATCCTGCCAGCTCTTGATATCAGACGACTTAAGCTTGGTGTACCACTCCAAAGATCCTCCGGACAGACTGTCTTGGAAGAAGTACATCCAGAGCTTCTGATCTGTTGTGTATGCAGAGATCTTGCGGACGAAAGCTTAGAGGTGAGTTTCTGGACAGGAACTCCCATTGTATTTGTCAAATGCAGGCGCTTTGAATTTCTGTGGGATCACAATCCCCTCTACCAACCCCATGTTGGACATATTGACAAATCCCGGAGTAGCATGGCTTTCCAGAGCCCTTACCTTCTCTGCCAGTAACTGAATTTCTTTGCTTTGTGGTTGAACACCATATTGACCGAATGGCTTATTCAGCATAGAGAACTGATCAGCCTCTCTGTCCTCCTCCCTGTCATCATCGACCCCAAAGAAAGGCGGGAACAGACTATCCTTCAGATTATGGCCCAGACCGGGCCCACCACCAGTATTATCATTTACCATACCCACAGTTGCTCTTTTTCCACCGTCTCTGGATCCACCAAGCCCCTGGTTGGAGACACCATCCAGGTTTACACCACTATTAGCCGCTGAAGCCCGCTCGAGCTTCTCAACCTTGTCAGCCAAAGCTTTCTGACCAACTGCAAAACCCTGCATGATGTTGATCAGCTCAGTCATCTTGTCCTTCAGCTCGAGGATATCTGTGTTTGAGAGATCCATTAGTCTGGGAGTATTGCGTCTGGTGAAGTATCTGTGAGGACGGGTTGAGTGCAAGGGTACGACTCTACGAGCGCGAGCAATGATTCCTACAAAACAGCAAACAGGTTAATATGCATGAATGCACGTCTATCCATACGAGGAAGATTCTGTCCTTTGATTCTGGTTTCATCGAGACAGATAATATTTCACCAATAACATTCTGACATCCGGATGTCTCTCAACCAGATTCTCAATCCATAATACTCCCCATATGGCTAGACGTAGGTTTGGTGCAGATGAATGCAAAATGAGAATGATGCAGATGTATGTAATGCACTGTGCCATCCTCCAAGTCATCTGAACATCTGTTGCACTGAGTTACGGCCTCTGAACCGATCACAACCATCTGAGGGAAAATGTAACCACAAATCCAACTCAAGAGAGTTCCGAAATAAACGGAACCGAAAGATACATCATCATCATCATCACCCTCAGAGATCCACTGAACAGATAACCACAACCCCTGAATCGGCCCGGGGAATCCTGAAATAAACGGATCCCCACTGATAAATAACTTGGACAGCACTTCGGCGTCTCGGCAATAAACGACCATAAATCCGACTTATAAATAGGACTTTGATCAACGGAACCATTAGTCACCATCTGAGTCACCATCTGTACCTGTAATAAAGATCATTCCCTCCCCACTCACGGGTGTCATCTAGGCCAGGGTAAGGTCGAGAGAAACGCAACATAAATAACCTTTCGCAGAATACCATCATATACACACCCGAAGTATGTAACGATAATATCCCACCAGAGTCTGAACTACTCGTGATGTCAATGTTCCGCTAAGTGGCGCATACCACCCGCTTCCCATGAATCACTCTATTCCTAGGTTTCCTAGATTGCACTCGTAGCCTGGGTATTGGGCCTTTTACCTCGAGTAACTCCCACCCCAAACAGAGAGACAACACAGCACAGCCAGATGAACAGATGAATATGAATGAATGCAAACATTAATGCAAGCATAAATGCAAACAATAAACAATGAATGCAATAAATAACAGCACACAGCAACCAAAACCCTAACCTAGAGAGCGCTAGGAGAGACTCGCTTAGGGAAGATGGACCAGCAGAAGGTCAACATCTAACATTCCCCAGCAGAGTCGCCAGCTGTCGCATCCGCGAAAAAACAACCGGCGGGCTGAAACAAAAAACAACACAGAGCCGCCACTGCGCGTTATTTATCCCAAGATAGGGAAAGGAAACGCTCAAAGAAACCTGGAAAAAGCATGGTCTCGCGACCAAAGAGAAAGGGTAAGGGAGTCGGTTACGCAAGGGGAAGGTATTAGCACCCCTCACGTCCGTCGTACTCGACGGGATCCACGTTCTAAAATAAAGAAAAGGTTGCTAAACATCACACACACACACAGGGAACGCAGGTGGGGTTAAGAGAAGGGAGCTCGATAGGACATCGCATCCTATGCCTACATATCTCGTCTGGAACGAGAATCAGAGCTGCTGTAGTTCGGCTCACGCACGCCAAACAAGACACACACACCCACAGGCAAACCTGGAACCCGACAACCACTCGATGGAATTACGTCAGCTTCCGAACCAAAACACGCACAAAACGGCAAACGTGGAGCCCGACCGCCAATCACTGGACTTACGTCGGCATCCGAACCAAACACACTGGAACCCGAAGGCCACTCGATGGACTTACATCAGCTTCCAAGCACACAACAACCAACAAGTTAATAGGGAGTCGGGAACTCGAGCCTATAACTGTCAAGCACACACACAAAAAGAAAAAAAAGTTCCCGGAGAGACCTCGCACGGTCTCCTGCCTACATACCTCGTCTTGAACGAGGATCAGGGCGATGTAGTTCCCCCTCAAGGGAAAGAAAATCTAGCCAGAAACCAAGGGGAGACACACTACCAGGGAGCTGTACTCGAGCCTAGTGTTGTCATGCATCATTGCCCTACGTTGAGGTTTCTACCTACTTGCACAACTGCAAGCTAATCCTATCCAGGAAGACAAGCAAGCATACAAGCATACAAGCAAACAGAGCAAACAAATATTCACAAAGCACACATTATAACCAGTCAAGTGAGCTCAAACAATGGGTTTGACTGCCGAAGCAAGTCATCTGTACATGGGTAGTATTCGCTCTTAACCTTGCCATTGTGAGGCTAAGGTGAAGCAGATGAAAGGTGAGTGAAGATTAGACTTCACAGCTCTTATCCCTAACCAGGGAGAGCTTTAGACAAAGGAGCGTGGGTCCATAATGGAGGGACCCTTCTACGCTCAAGACTCTGACTCGATTGTGCAACAGCACAAGATCTTGGGTTTGTGCCCCAATGCATCAACACACAGCCGTGCGAGCAGAGGGACGACTCAACAGAATAGTGGGGGATAGATTGCATATCCCTTTGATCCACCAATTGCCTCATAGAGGTCTTTACCTGCTTGGGCACAAATGTAAACAACCACAAACATCGCCTCTTAAGGAGGACTTTAGACAGTTGCCTGGCCAAGTAACAGGCCAGGTCTTCCAGACTACATGAAGAATAGAAGTCCTACCTCAAGTGGTTTAAAAACCAAGCAGCAGCAAGCAAGTTCTTAAAGAACTGTAAGCGACTAAATGTACCTGAAATCAATCAAGTATCATCAGTACTCAGACAAACCAACAATAAACAGCAAATGTTAATCTATACAGACAACACAAGTTAATGCACACAAGTGCAAGCTACAAGCCCGAGCTCAAGCATCACCACCTACAAAACAAAGTCAAGTTAGTTTATAAACATCATCCAAACTCAATTCAAATTGCCTTGAAGCAATCTCCTTAAGCATTGTGCATTTCATCCTGAAAATCCACACCAAATGTGAGAAACTAGACCACTAGGCCAAGCCTAGGGTCCAAAGGGATAAAAAAATCTAAACAGCAAGTTAAATTCAACCAAAATCAAATTCAAACAATTCAAAAGCAAATGCAATTGGTCCCATGCTCATACCATTCACCATTATCATTTCATGCACAATTTACCACAAACTAGGTCAAATACAACACCAAAAGTCCAAACAGAATGACTTCAATCTAAGGCATACCAAAACAATTCCAAAAATCCTCAAATAATTCACACCTAAACAGGACACAATCAACAAGTAGCATGTCAATTTTCAGCTCAATTGGACAAAATAAAGTAGGTCAATGAAAATCAAAAAGTCCAGACACAATTATTCAAGCCAATTCAAGGCATCAACATAAGCATCAACTTCCATAATTCATAAAACAGTGACAACAATTAAGAAATGAATGGGATCAAAACTATGATGTCCTATAATGTGTCTACAATGCTCACACCAAATTTCATCTTCGTCCAATACACTATGAGAATTTCACAAGCAAAATGCCAACATGTATCACACAATGTTGCAAAATGAACCAACAGTGAAGAAAATTATCAATAAATTTGAAAATGCAACCAAAAATTCCATTAAAAATCACATGTTATGTTGACATATCAATGATCATTCATGCAAACAATTGGAGCAATTCAACATTTTTAAGCCAGGCAAATAAAATCAGAAAGTTGACCTAGCTTGGTGTGACACAAATTGTCACACCTTACTCCAAAAATTCATATCTAATCAACCAAGTATCCAAAATTCACAAACTTTACATGGAAATCACCATCAACATGTCCAGAATAAGCACAAAAATTTTCATTCATTTCTTTGGAAGTATGAGCATTTCATGAAGGATATGGTGAAACATGTAAAAATATACACATGAACAAAATCAATAGGCCAATCAAATTTCCACATGTGCAAAAATTTCACAAAAATCATCATAAAATTCTACACATTCTCATGAGCATGGCATAAAAAATTTCACAAAATTTGGATGAGTTTTGAGTGAGTTATCAATTTTCTAATTTGTGGTAACAAAATTGAAATTAAAATGAAAAACAAAATAGAAATAATAATAATTAAATGGATCAGTGGCATTTTTGCAATTATCATGAAGTACGCCAAAACGGCGTCGTTTCAAACAGACTGCATGGCGCGTTTTCATTGGTTCGTGAAGGCGGTAAACACATTTCAAAACCAGGAAAGGCAAAACGAAGATCTAGCAGCCTATTTTCATCATCTTCTTGGACCAAAGCAAACTAGTTTTTGCAGAAAATCGAAAATCACCAAACCATAACGAAAATCAACAAGCTTATAATCATTGGAATCGCATGAGCATGAGGATTCAAGATATGCTAAGGATTTCACCTAATTCAAACTGTAGCTCACGGATCGAGCGAAAACGCAAACACGCATCAATCTTCCAAACACGATTTCTCAACCTATAGTTCACCATTCCAAAAACTGATCTGACGTCGTGATGCTGAACTCCTCGGAGTACCATCTTCACCATCTGATGAAACCAAACCTTCAAGCGGTAACCACGGCTTGAATCGCGCTGATCGCGTAACCTTTCCATCTCTGCCTGACGGAAAAAACTCCTCCAGTATCGCACTACTGGGGAAATACCTTTGACCAAATCATGAGGCCAAACTCCTCGGAGTAACACCTCTACTTTGCGGATAAAACCACCTCTCAAACGGTAACCACGGCTTGAGACTAGCTTGTGCTTGCAATATGATGCATGATTGATTTTTTCTGCGTAATGCTCCATAATTATGGAAATGCTACGCACTTTATTATTTTTCTATGCAACATGTTATGCTATTTTTTTCATGATGAATGTATAAAAAGTATCCCCTTCAAGGGATTCTGCTGAGGAGCAGGAGATACTCTACTGAGGAACTCGTCAATACTCCAATCTCCACCCCGCTGGGGAATAATACTGCGGCTGGGAAAAGGTAATCCTTGCTGGGGAAGAACCTCCTTTGCACCCGATCCACTCGAGAAACTGCTGGGGATAAGCACCACCAACACTCTGTGGGGATACAACAGTCTTTGACTTGCTAGGGATATCAATCCCGACTCTGCTTCGGGAAACCCTCACAGATACCCAGCGACTTCACTGGGAAATGCTCACAGATACTCTGCTGGGAAACAGCCACCTCCAGGCCTGGCAACTGGGGAAGCATCGATCTGACACCTGTTGGGGATAACCATCCAAACCCTGCTAGGGAAAACGAATGCTACTCCGCTGGGGACAACCCATGCAATCCACTGGTAGGATGAACTCAGCTGGGGATGCAGATATCAATCTGCTATGGAAACTCATCCAATCCACTGGTAGGATGAACACTGCTGGAGATATATTTCATTGAAACCCGCTCCACTCGGGGAGTAGCAACCTTCAGGCCTAGTTGCTGAGGAAACACTGTTTTAAACCTGCCAGGGATAACCATCCTGACTCAGCTAGGGGATCCACAGACCTTAGATCTGCTGGGGAGTTAGTCCTCTAATTCTGCTTGGGGACCTCGCCGGGGAAATGAGAAAAGTTGGTACAGAACACCCGTCGACTCATCGAACCATGGTATCCACCTCCCAATCTCGTATCAGCTTTCCACTTTTGAGAACTCCCAGACTCGTTTGGCCCTTTTCTGCTCCATCATCTTGCATTCCTAACCGCTCCGCGCTCGACGGAGAGCGAACTCCTGGGGATTATACAGAATTTCAATTTTCCAACTTTGAAGAGTCTTCTTGATTAATTCCAAAGGTCGTCGGACGTCTCAACGTCTCTTCGTTGCTTCTCTACCCATTCATTCGTCACCGATTGGACCATGCGGGGAATTTCTACGGACTTTCCAATCTTCCGATTTTGAAGAGTCTTCTTGATTATCATCAAGGATCGTCGTACGTCTCAACGTCATCTCGTCATCCCTTCATATTCTTTCGTCCGTCCCTCGTCCCTAATTGGACTCCATAGGGATTTGCTTTGCCAACAACTTCCTCATCACAACCTGCATGCGAGTGAAAAATATCTAACAACACCTGCAAAACAGATCGTTAGATAAAACCGTGCCCCAGGCGTGTCAAGATTTCAACACTAGGGTCACTCAATCCTTCCGAATAAGATTTCAAGCTTTCAATCTCATAAACATGCATTGGAAGGGACCTGTATGTCTTAAAATGCAAGATTCTTTATCAAAAATATCTGGATGTTTTTGCAATCAAAGCGGTAATGAAAACAAAAAACAAAATTATTTGACTGAATATGCATTTTATTGATTGGAAAAAGTGTGTGGCTCAAATGAGCAATACAGAGGAAGCAATTCCTGAAAAGAGGTAATTGCACACAAAAGGAAAAATCTATCCTAATGGCAATGTGAAACTCGTGATCTCATCGAGTTCCAACTCGGTTACACCCCATATGTCCTCAGACTCTCCGTGCTTTCTGCCTTCTGAACAAGACGTTTCTGATTGATCCCTACCGGGTATTATCCATGATGCCTTAACCAAAGCGCAAACGATTATGCTGGACGCAGTTGTTCGTTTCAATCCCTCTTTTGTCTGGACCGTCCTTTCGGGTTTTCAGTCCACCGGGATACCCATTTTTGCCCAAGTCTCCTTTTCAGGTTTTCGACTTGCCGGGTGTACAATCTTTCATTTTTATCCCTAATTTTTGCCCGAACCTTTCTTTCTGTTTTTGGTTCGCCGGGATGCCCATTTTTGCCTGGATTATTTTATTCTTTTCGTCCAGCGGGTCTCTTTATACGAAGTATTTTTTAACTGCGTCTGCATTCACAGGGGACGGAAAATCCTCGCCATCCATAGTCGTTAGCAACAAGGCTCCACCAGAGAAAACCTTCTTGACCACGAATGGACCTTCATAATTGGGTGTCCATTTGCCCCTTCGATCGTTTTGAGGAGGAAGGATCCTTTTCAGCACCATATCACCTACGTGATACCCGAGGCCGCACCTTTCGGTCAAAAGCACGCTTCATCCGTTGCTGGTATAACTGCCCATGACAGATGGCCGTCAGCCTCTTTTCCTCAATCAGGCTCAACTCTTCGTACCGGGTCCTTACCCATTCAGCCTCTTGCAATTTCACGTCCATCAGGACTCTCAAAGAGGGAATTTGAACCTCAACCGGTAACACAGCTTCCATTCCATATACCAATGAGAAAGGAGTTGCCCCAGTATGCGCACCGAGGTTCGATACCCGGGCTACAAGTTTCCTACTCAATCACACCATCGGTGCATTCAAACGTTATCCGGGCCACAAAAGGAACGTGAGATCCTGTTGGCGTAACCAAAGCAGTACTAACTCCTTCACACTAACCCCATCAGACATCAGAATCCGTTCGGATTCAGGGTCAGACCCCTCCTCCGGGATCGGTTACTCTCAATCTTTCGATTTGAGCACCTCGAGATGCCCTCATCGGGGAACTCAAACTTCCTCGGTTGATAATCCTCCACCGGGTTGTGGGGCGACGTAATCAGACAATACACTCCCCCTGATTGCTTTCTGAGCGGTGTACTGAATATCGCATTCAATCAAAATCATTGGCCCTTTCGCAACCCGTCCGGTCATTGCTGGCTTCTCAGGTATGTACTTGATCAGATCCATCTTGAAATCCACAAAGTGATATGAACCAGCACATACTGTCTCGGTCGGCGAGCAGCCTATGCCAAAGTACATCAAGTTTCCCGAGCAGTGAATGTATTGTTTCACAGTCGGTAAACTTTTTGCTTAGGTAAATTGCATGCTCTTTTCGACAAGACTCGTCATGCTGATCCAATACACCTCATAGACCCCTCGAGGACTGTCAAGTACCAGATTAACAGTTTCTTTCCATGGGAGGCATCAGAATCAGAGGCTCCTGCAACTCAATCTTTTATTTCAATATGCCCATTGGCAATCATTATTTCACCTGACCGTTTGATCTTCTTTTCTTGAATGGGTTCCCTCGTGGCTGTTAGACGAGATGTGAACCATGACATATAGTTCAATCTATCTAAGAAACCACGAACCTCTCTTTTTTGTTCTCGGTTCAGGCGTTTCTCTTATTTATCTTTTTTTTCTTTTTTTTTTTTTTTTTTTTTGCAGGATGAACCTCGATTCCTCCCTTACAATGAACCCCAACAGCTTACGGGCCCGCATTCTGATAGTGTACTTACTCAGATTCAACCTCAGTCTGAACTGTCTCAGCCGGTCGAACAACTTGGCCAGATCTACCAAATGCCCCTCTTCTGTCTGGGACTTTGCTATCATGTCATCAACATAGCATTCGATTTCATGATGAATCATATCATGAAACAAAGTCACCATGGCTCTCTGATAAGTAGCACCGGCGTTCCGCTTCTCTAGAGGACAGTCTTCTCTCCATGGTAGCTTGTGCACAACGATATCGGTGTTCAACCCTGGCATATTCTGACATGACCAGGCGAAAGTATCCACATACTCCTTCAACAAGGCTACCATTCTGCTCTCGACTTGCCTCTGAAGCGGCCCTAATTTCACTTCCTTCCTGACCTCGGCGGTGCTTGGAATAACAACCTCAATCCGCTCCGCATGCGGCTGAATCACCTTCTCCTCTTGTTTTGACAACCTGGTTAATCCCAGCAGATCACAATCTTCTTCGCCTTCTTCTTCAGCCTGATCGCTCGGATTGTCGAAGTCATATGAGGTGTAACCAAATTGTTATCAATGAGATCCGGAGAATTATTTTTGAATTCGGAATGAGACAAATCAAAAGAAGAGAAAAATGAAAATAAACATTGCCATTTTTATTTTTTTTTAAACTGCAAAAATAGATGAAAAACAAGGAACACCGCTTTTTGACTGAAAAACATCCATTTATTAATGATGCAGAAATGTTGCAAAATGAAACATGAGGTGGCCCTTACAATGGACCAATACGTTTCGGGCAAAACGTATGGCTTTCATGCAAATAAAACTGAAAACAAGAAAATATTACTCTTCCAGTAGAGTGACACTGATGATCCTTCTAGGCCTCCCAGTTCTGGACTTCCATCCCTGGTGCGCACGACTTTATCCAACCATCACTTGTAGTTACCGTCAGTCTTTTCACCCACTGTATAGGCGTGACCTGAATCTTCAACAATTGCACTCACCATTGCTTGACCATGCGCCGGCATGGGATTAGCATTAACATTCGGCGATGGCGCAAAACTGATAGCCTTGGAGTCTACCAGATCCTGGACAACATTCTTGAATGCTCTACAGCCCTCAATGTTATGCCCCGGTGTTCCAGAATGAAATTCACACTGGGCATTCTCATCATAGTTAGGAGGCTTCTGATCTGCTCTCATCGGAACCATCGCCCTCGGCTGAACCAACCCAAAATCCATCAACTTTTTAAACAGAACAGCATATGTCACGGGCGGCTTGTCAAAATGGCGATCGACCCCCTTTCCTCTCACTTGGCTCCCAGCTCCCTGTGCTCTCTGTGAGGTTGGCTGATGTTGCTGTCGGATTGACTGATTGCCAGCAGGGATGGTTACCGCAGCAGTGTGCTGGTAGTAACGATCCCTACCGTGTCCTTTCTGGGCATACACAGCACTTGATTCACCCTCATTCTTGCGCTGACCATTCCCGAATGGCTTCTTTGATCCTGATGACAGAGCATTACCTTGAATCTTCCCCATTTCCAGCCAACTTTCAATTCTTTCTCCAGCCACCACAATGTCTGCAAAGTTGGTCACCGGGCATCCAACCATTCTCTCAGCAAAAAAACCCCTGCAGGGTACCCATGAAGAGATCAGACATCTCTCTGTCCACCAGTGGAGGTTGAACTCTGGCAGCCAACTCCCTCCACCTTTGTGCATATTCTTTAAACCCCTCACTTGACTTCTGAGACATACCCTCCAGCTGGGTACGACTAGGAGCCATGTCAGCATTGAACTGATACTGTTTAAAGAAAGCATCACCAAGATCCTGCCAGCTCTTGATATCAGACGACTTAAGCTTGGTGTACCACTCCAAAGATCCTCCGGACAGACTGTCTTGGAAGAAGTACATCCAGAGCTTCTGATCTGTTGTGTATGCAGAGATCTTGCGGACGAAAGCTTAGAGGTGAGTTTCTGGACAGGAACTCCCATTGTATTTGTCAAATGCAGGCGCTTTGAATTTCTGTGGGATCACAATCCCCTCTACCAACCCCATGTTGGACATATTGACAAATCCCGGAGTAGCATGGCTTTCCAGAGCCCTTACCTTCTCTGCCAGTAACTGAATTTCTTTGCTTTGTGGTTGAACACCATATTGACCGAATGGCTCATTCAGCATAGAGAACTGATCAGCCTCTCTGTCCTCCTCCCTGTCATCATCGACCCCAAAGAAAGGCGGGAACAGACTATCCTTCAGATTATGGCCCAGACCGGGCCCACCACCAGTATTATCATTTACCATACCCACAGTTGCTCTTTTTCCACCGTCTCTGGATCCACCAAGCCCCTGGTTGGAGACACCATCCAGGTTTACACCACTATTAGCCGCTGAAGCCCGCTCGAGCTTCTCAACCTTGTCAGCCAAAGCTTTCTGACCAACTGCAAAACCCTGCATGATGTTGATCAGCTCAGTCATCTTGTCCTTCAGCTCGAGGATATCTGTGTTTGAGAGATCCATTAGTCTGGGAGTATTGCGTCTGGTGAAGTATTTGTGAGGACGGGTTGAGTGCAAGGGTACGACTCTACGAGCGCGAGCAATGATTCCTGCAAAACAGCAAACAGGTTAATATGCATGAATGCACGTCTATCCATACGAGGAAGATTCTGTCCTTTGATTCTGGTTTCATCGAGACAGATAATATTTCACCAATAACATTCTGACATCCGGATGTCTCTCAACCAGATTCTCAATCCATAATACTCCCCATATGGCTAGACGTAGGTTTGGTGCAGATGAATGCAAAATGAGAATGATGCAGATGTATGCAATGCACTGTGCCATCCTCCAAGTCATCTGAACATCTGTTGCACTGAGTTACGGCCTCTGAACCGATCACAACCATCTGAGGGAAAATGTAACCACAAATCCAACTCAAGAGAGTTCCGAAATAAACGGAACCGAAAGATACATCATCATCATCATCACCCTCAGAGATCCACTGAACAGATAACCACAACCCCTGAATCGGCCCGGGGAATCCTGAAATAAACGGATCCCCACTGATAAATAACTTGGACAGCACTTCGGCGTCTCGGCAATAAACGGCCATAAATCCGACTTATAAATAGGACTTTGATCAACGGAACCATTAGTCACCATCTGAGTCACCATCTGTACCTGTAATAAAGATCATTCCCTCCCCACTCACGGGTGTCATCTAGGCCAGGGTAAGGTCGAGAGAAACGCAACATAAATAACCTTTCGCAGAATACCATCATATACACACCCGAAGTATGTAACGATAATATCCCACCAGGGTCTGAACTACTCGTGATGTCAATGTTCCGCTAAGTGGCGCATACCACCCGCTTCCCATGAATCACTCTATTCCTAGGTTTCCTAGATTGCACTCGTAGCCTGGGTATTGGGCCTTTTACCTCGAGTAACTCCCACCCCAAACAGAGAGACAACACAGCACAGCCAGATGAACAGATGAATATGAATGAATGCAAACATTAATGCAAGCATAAATGCAAACAATAAACAATGAATGCAATAAATAACAGCACACAGCAACCAAAACCCTAACCTAGAGAGCGCTAGGAGAGACTCGCTTAGGGAAGATGGACCAGCAGAAGGTCAACATCTAACATTCCCCAGCAGAGTCGCCAGCTGTCGCATCCGCGAAAAAACAACCGGCGGGCTGAAACAAAAAACAACACAGAGCCGCCACTGCGCGTTATTTATCCCAAGATAGGGAAAGGAAACGCTCAGAGAAACCTGGAAAAAGCATGGTCTCGCGACCAAAGAGAAAGGGTAAGGGAGTCGGTTACGCAAGGGGAAGGTATTAGCACCCCTCACGTCCGTCGTACTCGACGGGATCCACGTTCTAAAATAAAGAAAAGGTTGCTAAACATCACACACACACACAGGGAACGCAGGTGGGGTTAAGAGAAGGGAGCTCGATAGGACATCGCATCCTATGCCTACATATCTCGTCTGGAACGAGAATCAGAGCTGCTGTAGTTCGGCTCACGCACGCCAAACAAGACACACACACCCACAGGCAAACCTGGAACCCGACAACCACTCGATGGAATTACGTCAGCTTCCGAACCAAAACACGCACAAAACGGCAAACGTGGAGCCCGACCGCCAATCACTGGACTTACGTCGGCATCCGAACCAAACACACTGGAACCCGAAGGCCACTCGATGGACTTACATCAGCTTCCAAGCACACAACAACCAACAAGTTAATAGGGAGTCGGGAACTCGAGCCTATAACTGTCAAGCACACACACAAAAAGAAAAAAAAGTTCCCTGAGAGACCTCGCACGGTCTCCTGCCTACATACCTCGTCTTGAACGAGGATCAGGGCGATGTAGTTCCCCCTCAAGGGAAAGAAAATCTAGCCAGAAACCAAGGGGAGACACACTACCAGGGAGCTGTACTCGAGCCTAGTGTTGTCATGCATCATTGCCCTACGTTGAGGTTTCTACCTACTTGCACAACTGCAAGCTAATCCTATCCAGGAAGACAAGCAAGCATACAAGCATACAAGCAAACAGAGCAAACAAATATTCACAAAGCACACATTATAACCAGTCAAGTGAGCTCAAACAATGGGTTTGACTGCCGAAGCAAGTCATCTGTACATGGGTAGTATTCGCTCTTAACCTTGCCATTGCGAGGCTAAGGTGAAGCAGATGAAAGGTGAGTGAAGATTAGACTTCACAGCTCTTATCCCTAACCAGGGAGAGCTTTAGACAAAGGAGCGTGGGTCCATAATGGAGGGACCCTTCTACGCTCAAGACTCTGACTCGATTGTGCAACAGCACAAGATCTTGGGTTTGTGCCCCAATGCATCAACACACAGCCGTGCGAGCAGAGGGACGACTCAACAGAATAGTGGGGGATAGATTGCATATCCCTTTGATCCACCAATTGCCTCATAGAGGTCTTTACCTGCTTGGGCACAAATGTAAACAACCACAAACATCGCCTCTTAAGGAGGACTTTAGACAGTTGCCTGGCCAAGTAACAGGCCAGGTCTTCCAGACTACATGAAGAATAGAAGTCCTACCTCAAGTGGTTTAAAAACCAAGCAGCAGCAAGCAAGTTCTTAAAGAACTGTAAGCGACTAAATGTACCTGAAATCAATCAAGTATCATCAGTACTCAGACAAACCAACAATAAACAGCAAATGTTAATCTATACAGACAACACAAGTTAATGCACACAAGTGCAAGCTACAAGCCCGAGCTCAAGCATCACCACCTACAAAACAAAGTCAAGTTAGTTTATAAACATCATCCAAACTCAATTCAAATTGCCTTGAAGCAATCTCCTTAAGCATTGTGCATTTCATCCTGAAAATCCACACCAAATGTGAGAAACTAGACCACTAGGCCAAACCTAGGGTCCAAAGGGATAAAAAAATCTAAACAGCAAGTTAAATTCAACCAAAATCAAATTCAAACAATTCAAAAGCAAATGCAATTGGTCCCATGCTCATACCATTCACCATTATCATTTCATGCACAATTTACCACAAACTAGGTCAAATACAACACCAAAAGTCCAAACAGAATGACTTCAATCTAAGGCATACCAAAACAATTCCAAAAATCCTCAAATAATTCACACCTAAACAGGACACAATCAACAAGTATCATGTCAATTTTCAGCTCAATTGGACAAAATAAAGTAGGTCAATGAAAATCAAAAAGTCCAGACACAATTATTCAAGCCAATTCAAGGCATCAACATAAGCATCAACTTCCATAATTCATAAAACAGTGACAACAATTAATAAATGAATGGGATCAAAACTATGATGTCCTATAATGTGTCTACAATGCTCACACAAAATTTCATCTTCGTCCAATACACTATGAGAATTTCACAAGCAAAATGCCAACATGTATCACACAATGTTGCAAAATGAACCAACAGTGAAGAAAATTATCAATCAATTTGAAAATGCAACCAAAAATTCCAGCAAAAATCACATGTTATCTTGACATATCATTGATCATTCATGCAAAAAATTGGAGCAATTCAACATTTTTAAGCCAGGCAAATAAAATCAGAAAGTTGACCTAGCTTGGTGTGACACAAATTGTCACACCTTACTCCAAAAATTCATATCTAATCAACCAAGTATCCAAAATTCACAAACTTTACATGGAAATCACCATCAACATGTCCAGAATAAGCACAAAAATTTTCATTCATTTCTTTGGAAGTATGAGCATTTCATGATGGATATGGTGAAACATGTAAAAATATACACATGAACAAAATCAATAGGCCAATCATATTTCCACACGTGTAAAAATTTCACAAAAATCATCATAAAATTCTACACATTCTCATGAGCATGGCATAAAAAATTTCACAAAATTTGGATGAGTTTTGAGTGAGTTATCAATTTTCTAAGTTGTGGTAACAAAATTGAAATTAAAATGAAAAACAAAATAGAAATAATAATAATTAAATGGGTCAGTGGCATTTTTGCAATTATCATGAAGTACGCCAAAACGGCGTCGTTTCAAACAGACTGCATGGTGCGTTTTCATTGGTTCGTGAAGGCGGTAAACACATTTCAAAACCAGGAAAGGCAAAACGAAGATCTAGCAGCCTATTTTCATCATCTTCTTGGACCAAAGCAAACTAGTTTTTGCAGAAAATCGAAAATCACCAAACCATAACGAAAATCAACAAGCTTATAATCATTGGAATCGCATGAGCATGAGGATTCAAGATATGCTAAGGATTTCACCTAATTCAAACTGTAGCTCACGGATCGAGCGAAAACGCAAACACGCATCAATCTTCCAAACACGATTTCTCAACCTATAGTTCACCATTCCAAAAACTGGACCTAGCATGATCATCTACGCGGAACGCTCTACATAAAGCACATAACAATTGAAGGAATCATGATATTCGAAAACTCACCTTAAAGTGATGGCAGTGGTGATTCTTTGAGCTTCCACGAGTGATTCCTCAAAACAGATGCAGCATGATGATAGGGAAGGTGAATGCAAAAGATAGATTAGCTCAAGGTTGCTTCTATTGGAAAAAATTGCAAAATTCCATTGTTGAACCAAAGATGAACAGTCACGATCTTGACACTTTCTTGCTCCAAATCACCAAAACAGTTGAAGATGATGATCTATGGAAGAGGAAGCAAAAAGAATTTTGCCAAATGATCAAGAATTGAGAGAGTTTGGATCAAGAGAAGTTTGATGAAGTTCTTGAGATTTTTGCAATTTGGAGGGAAAAGTTGTTATGAATTCTTGTGATTTGTGATTCTGATCAATATTCAGTTATAATTAAGGCTATATACTCTTGCTTAATCACCTTGTTAATCACCAATTAACCAAAATGCAATGGATTAGCTTAATGTGAATTTTCAATGCAAGGGCAAAATGGACATTTCCCCCTAGGCCTTGTGACAGCTGTATGACAGCTCACACATTCTCCAATTATCAGTTATGATGTGTCGGCATTGGTCCCACACCAATTGGCATTGTATTTTTCAATTTCACTATGCTATGCCACAAAATGCATTTTCAAGTGAAGTTCCAAAATGGCCTATCCAAATATTGAACTTTGTAAGCTTATGACAATTCAAACCATCTCTAATTGGCATATGTGAGGTGTTGCAAAAACTCCCATGCCAAAATTCCCATTATTTCTCAACTTGGACCATTTTGCCCTTGACTTTTTAATTGTGCACTTGAAAATTGACTTTTTGCATTGACCATTTTTGATGAATTCCAATTATGCACCATGAAAGTACACGTTAAATGGAGTTTGCACATAAAAAGATCACTCAATTTGGACACTCCATGTGAAAGTTATGCCACTTTGATTATAGGTCTTTTTTGAAATTGAATGGACCATAAATTGTCAACCATACATGGGAATTTCAAGTTCTTGGACTTTTTGGAAAGGTGAGAACAAGATCTACAACTTTCATGTTGAACAAATTTTCATTTGAAGCTTTTTTGGACATGTAAATTTGAGGTCAACAACTTTCCATTTTTGGAAACTTCCATTACAAGCCACTTTCTATTTTTGGCAATTTTTGTTCTGACTTTATTTTCTCCATTCTTGAGCTTTGCATTGTCAAATAACACTTGTTTCAACATAAATGAAGTGTATCCAACTCTCTCCCACCTCCAAATCCATAAAATCAAGCACAGTTGACCACAGTTGACTTTTCAATTGATAGATGAATCTGGCCATGCACTGATCAAGTTGAGCCCCAATTCTCTGATGAAATGGCTCAATGGTGAAACCCTAGACTCCATAAGCTCAATACAATCACATTATGATCCCCATATCCATTATAGGCCCCATCTCCTTGCCAAGCCCTGATTGGCCCAATGCAACTGATTAGGGTTGACCATTGGTCAAAACCCTAATCTCAAGGAATATGCTTCAACACTTGAATCTTCTGATGATAAACCATGATGATGATGTATCCTTTCAAACAAGATGAAGACCAATCTCCTTGAGAAATCAAAACCCTAATTTATAGCCCAATCCTCAGATGGCTAATGATCAGTCAATAAAACCCTAGCTTGCACATCTCCACCTCTTATCTTCTGACCAAGACTTAGGAGGATAACTTGCACAATGTAACCACATGATATGCAATATGCAATGCCTAATGACCTAAAAATGATATGTAATATGTTATGCTAGTCCCAAGAGAAGAGGGCAAATTTTGAGGTGTTACACTTGGCCAATGCCAATATCTGAGACTGAGTTATCCTTGTATATACCTTTCATCTGATGCAGGACCTTTGATCTTTTTGATTCATCTGCTACTTTGACTTTGTGCTTACTTGTTATACTATTATTATTATTGATTTCTGATGATTGTTCTGAGTTGATTAAGGAATATTTCATCTGATGCATTGGAAGAAGTTGGAGAATGCTACCTATTGGAGTTGCTTGCTTGGATATTTTGGCTATCTTTATTCGATGCCATGGCCTTCATGTAATTACTTGGATATTACTTATGTTTGTTGCCTGCTAAAGTCCAAAGGAAAATGGGTTTCTATATGGCATTCTTGTTTGTTGGATTGCATCCCATTGGTCAGATCTTTTCAACCCTTAACTTTTAAAAAAATTGTCTAGGATACCTTCATCTCCTCTCATTTCTTAAATTTCAAAATCTCTCCCTCTTTTCAAAAAACTTTATTTGCTTGTGATTTCAAACTTAGACATGTTTTAATGATTAGAAACTTTGGCCTTATGCCAATGAATTTTAAAATCTTTTTCTTAATCAAATTTGTTAATGAATTTAACCATATAAACTTCAAATTTCAAAAAGACAAAAAGAGCTAACAACCCCATTTAAAACTTTGGCCTTTTGTGCCCTCTTCTTAAATTTTTGATTAAAATCAATTCACCAACTTCTTTGAAATTTTTACCATGAACTACGAGGTTTTGATCCCTCATTTTTATGTTGGTACGTAGGCACAAGACCGAAGGTCTTGTCAAACACAAAAAAAATATAATTAATGAATTCTTTTCTCACCCCCTCACTCTATGCTTTATCAAACATCATTTAGAATAAATCATATCACACAAAAAAGGCTTCCTAGGAGTACCTTGGACACTTTGGGTGCTAACATATTCCCTCTGTGTAACCAACCCCCTTACCTGTAATCTTTGGCATTTTATTAGTTTTGATTTGAAAACTTCTTATCTTTGGGTTTTGTTCGTACTTTTGCCCTTTTACTTTGGAAACAATAAAAGCGCGGTGACGACTCTAGTTTTACTGACGTCAAGTTTATCCATAGCTTGATGGTCATGAATTTACCGCTACAGTATCCACTTTTTACTCATAGACTTTAGTGTGATTCTTATCAAGTAACTATCAAGTCTATTCCACTTTTTCAATCAATCAATCACTCATCTTGCCTCCTTAATCATTCTTGTTTTCAGCCTTGGCAGGCTAAACTACGAAAGCTTTGATTTTCTCATTGCATAATGAGAATATGTAGGCAGGAGAATTCAAATTCTTCGTGAGCTACCCTATTTATTAATTAATCATTCTTCATTTATCAATCAGTACCATCTTTTGAGATCAAATATCACTTTTCCTTGGTTTCCATGTTCATCCTTTTAGGACGCCTAATGAACAGTCTGCCTTGTGAACCAAGAGTTGTTTGGCTTGTACCCAAATGTTTAATTCACTTTGTTTCTGGTTAAGACAATAGTGGGTATGAGCAGGTCCCTCCACATCCTAGTCAATACCTCTTTCTCTCTTCGATTCGAAGTTTATTCCTTCATGGATCCAAGATACTATTTTTCTTTAATCTCGAACTGTTTGTTCCCCGGCAAGTGATATATTCTTCCTTGCACCCAGCAATACTTTCTTGTGGGCCTCATACTCGTCCTTTTAGGACATTTGTCCATCTTGTGGACCAAGAGTCATTTGGATTGTACCCAAACATCTAATTCATTCTTTTGGTAAGACAATACAGTGGGTATGCCTATGTTCTTCCACATTTTAGTCTGTACCTTTTCACTCTTTGGTTCAAAGCCAGTTTACCTTATGGGTTCCCATTTTACCATTCTGTTGGTATAAGTTATACTTTCTCCTCACTGCAATCATACTTTGGAAGTTGTTTGTCTTGTTAATCATAGTTGTTTAGACAAACACTTCTTATCTCCTCTTGTTTTCGTGGTTCCGCGAACTACGAATGCTCTGACTTTCTCATTGTGCAGTGAGAATACATAGGCACGAGGACGTTAATCCTTGGAGAGCATATTCCTAATTATTCCTCTTCCAGCTTAGGGCACCAGCTATATCTTTCATGATCCATGATCCACCCTCGATCATAAACCGTTCACCCTAGTGACATACTGTTTCTTTGAAATCAGATACACTTTCTTTGGATACCCATATATATCCTTTTAGGACGCCTAGTGAAAAGTCCGTGTTTGCACCAAGAGTTGTTTGGATTATCCCCAAGCATTTAATTCTTCTTTTTAGGCCAACCATATAGTGATGCCATGTCATACACCCCTCACTTGTGGACGATGCCACCTTTCCCTCTATGGTACAAATCCAATTTCTCTTATAGATTTCAATACACCTTTACCTTTCGGTTTCAAATTAAACTTCTTCAATCACTTGTTATCAAACATTTCACTTCCGTGACTTTGATCGCTTTGTTCCGTTCATCTCCATGATGCATTCATATTCTACCGTCATTCACTTCTTGTGATATATCCTATTCTTCGAGCCAGATACATTATCTCTTTGAGCTCCATCTTGTATCTCTTTTTGAACCAATAGCCGGTTTGTTTGTCTTGTCAGACCTTGTAGCTTAGACAAATATCTTCTTACTTACTTTGTAGCCGTATTCAGGCAACCCTTCTTTTTCGGCAAACCATACAATGATACCATGTCTTAGACCCATCACCTGTTGGTTCATACCAGTTTCACTCTTGAGTTCATATTTCACCCCTTGTTAGAGTTCAAATAACGTTATCCTTTGGTTTATACCATACTTTGATCACATTTCTTTCACCTCTCACTGTTAGTTCTTGGAACTACGGAGCTCTGAATTCCTCATTGCACTATAAGGATACGTAGGCATGAGGGCCCTAATCCTCACCGAGAACTTTATCTATTTACTTTCCTTTTCCTCCATTTATTTGCGGGTAATTTTTAGATATCACACCCATTCGAGCGAGAACAATCAAAACGGTTCCCATGGAATACCATGGATGTTTGGGGTGCTAATACCTTCCCTTTGCATAACCGACTTCCTTACCCATCATATCTCTTACCCCTGGGTTTTATCGATGTTTTCCCTTTCCTTCGGGAATAAATAAAGTTCGATGGCGACTGTGTTGTATGTTCGAGCGTGCCATATGTTCGGGCATATTTCCGCTAGCTTCAGTCATCATCAAAAAGGGGGAAATTTTTAGAATAAGATTTTGATTATGCAATATATCTCTAAGTTCTTATGATAACAAAGAATGAAACAATTTTGTACCCTAGTAATTTTCCTAAGTGTGCAAGCGTCGCATCTCGAAAAATACGATTCCTCGCGATGGTCGCGGAAAAATTTAATGTTCGAACAGAGTCGCCACCGAACTTTATTTATCCCAATGAAGGGATAGGGAAATATCGATAAAGACTTTGAAAAATAGAATAATGGTCGTCGCAACCATATTCGGGTTCGTGAGTGGATTACGTAAGGGGAAGGTATTAGCACCCCTTACGTCCGTTGTACTCAACGAGAACCTTTTAGTTCTAATTTGCATTTCCTGTGTTAATTTATGTTTGTTTGTTATCTTTGGGTTATAAAATATCGAAAATAGAAATGGATGAGAACCTCAGAAAGGAGAAAGGGGAGGTTTTTTATTAGTGTGCTCGTGAAGATACAACAATCTTCTGCCTACGTATCCTTAAATAAGGAAATTAGAGCATTCGTAGTTCGGGGACTAGAGTTGGTTGGTGTTTTTTTAATGAACAAACTGTTTAGATCGTATCCTAAAGGCTAAACATTGGCTTGTCTACTCTCGGCGGAGGCTTAAGCATTAGTTTGTTGTGTGCATTAGAAATGATTAAATAGTGTTCTTTTTGAAAAGAGTTTTGATCACACGAGGGTGACAAGCTGGATTAATATGTTGGATATTTTGTTTGACTGGTTTCGATCGCACGAGGGCGAGGATAGATAAATTTGATGTGTTGAGATATTTTTGGTTGGATGACGATTAACCGGATAGTCGAGTAAGACAACTCGTATCCTAACAGTCAGGAAAGGGAATAGAAGACTCTAGACCACTTTCTTTTTCATCCTTAATTATAGAAAGGATTTGATAATAATTAAGGTGTTTTAAATGGATGACGAATACTCGGATAATCGAGTAAGACAACTCGTATCCTAATAATCGGGAAAAGGAATAGAAAACTCTAGACCACTTTCTCTTTCATCTAAGTGATTATAAAAATAAGTTTATGTATGGTCGATATATTTTTAGAATAAACGACAAGTGCTCGAATGACTGAGTAAGACAACTCATATCCAAGCATTTGAGAAGAGGAATTGAAAACTCAATACCATCTCCCTTTTCGTACAGTTTATTATGAAATGATTTGACTTACGGTATAAGTTGGTGGAAAAATGACAATTGTTCGACTGACCGAGTAAGAGAACTCGTATTCGTCCAATTGAGGAGAGAAGTTGAAAACTCAAAGTCATCTCCTTTTTCATTTCATTGTCATGAAAGTGTTTTGATTTAATCGGGATTTGGAAGTTTGTAGAGGAACGACAATTATTTGACTAACCAAGTAAGAGAACTTGTATTCAAATAGTCGAGGAGAAAAATTGAAGACTCAAAGTTATCTCCCTTTTGTTTTCTTGTTATAAAAGGATTTGATTTGTTTGTACTTAAATGAATTAGAAATGACGACCATTTGACTAACCGAGTAAGAAAACGCGTATTCAAATAATCGAGGAGAGGAGTTGAAAACTCAAAACCATCCCCCTTTTTATTTTCAAATGAAGTGTTGTTTAGATGTGATTAAGTATTTTAATTTAACTTTCGATATCGGATCGAGGTTTTAAAATTGCATTCTTGTGAATGAATTGAATTTATTTGGTGAATAATCCATTTAATCGATTAATTAAAATCCAATAGGTCTCATTGTAAGAAAGCCCAAGAGTAAGCCATGTGAGGTTGATGGCGATGCTTTTTCAAGCGATCGACTTACAAAGGCATTTAAAATGGGCTCGACTTTGAATCGAGAAGTTCTATTTGTTTTAAAAATTGATTTGAATTGATGGCATGGGAATTATAATCTTTTTGTATTTTTTAAGTCTTTATCATTTTTAGGTTCATTTTAAGATGGGATGAAGAATGTACAATGATATAGCAAAAAGCGAAGTAAAGTAAATATAAAAAAAAATGTTAGAAGCGGAATTTAAAAGAATTAGATGTTAATTGCGGAAATTAAAAAAATTAGAGTTAATCGTTAAATGTTAGGTGTTAATTGAAATCAACATGAAATAACAAGAGAATTGCAATAAAATCTTAAATCTAAAACAAATAACTAAAGTTTAAACAATTAACAAAAGTATCATTAAATTAAAACTCAAAACAATATTAAACTATCAAAAATCTCAATTCTAAACTATTATCCAAAATATTAATTTTAAAATATTAACAAAGATTAAATTCTAAAATCATTCTAAATTAAATTAAAAATTCTAAAACAATTCTAAATCACCTTATAATTCTAATTAATCTACAATCATTTCTAAAAAAGAGATCTAATTAAATTCTAAAATATTAACAAAGATTAAAATCTAAAATCATTCTAAATCAAATTAAAAATTCTAAAATAATTCTAAATCAACTTATAATTCTAATTAATCTACAATTATTTCTAAAAAAATCTAATTAAATTCTAAAATATTAACAAAGATTAAAATCTAAAATCATTCTAAATCAAATTAAAAATTCTAAAATAATTCTAAATCAACTTATAATTCTAATTAATCTACAATTATTTCTATAAAAAAATCTAATTAAATTCTAAAATATTAACAAAGATTAAAATCTAAAATCATTCTAAATCAAATTAAAAATTCTAAAATAATTCTAAATCAACTTATAGTCCTAATTAATCTATAATTATTTCTAAACTAAATTTAATATTTCTAATATTTCTAAATCCAACTCTTCAAAAAAATTATAACCTAAATCTAAAAATTCTAATGAACCTAAATTCCTAATTATTTCTAATATTTCTAATCCTAAAATTATTTCTAATTAATCCTAATCATAACTAATTTAATCTAATTAATATCTAATCATCTAATTAAGCTAAGTAACCTATATTAACTAAACTTAATCAACTAGTAACCAAAAACAAAGAAAATAAGCCCAAAAAAATTGAGAATGGATTCAACAAAGGATAGCAGAGCCCAATCGGATGGGGTGCTGATAGGGATAAAAAACACAACAACAAATGAGAAAAATGGGGGTTCACCTCTTGGGCGGTGACAAGTGTCCAGGGTTGGTGACACTTGTCACCACTACTTTCACTCTTCCAGCGGTTACGTTAAAAATAAAACAGAGAGATTAAAAAAACACTTTCCAAGTTTCACTCTCTCTCTTAAACTTCTAAACCTAAAACGCTTTACAAACACGCTCTCTCTTCACTCCAGCCTTCCTGCCTGAGAAGAAGATGGAAGACGGCCGCTCACGGCGGCGCCGCCCCTCTATTCCGGCAAACGAAACCAAAATTCCACCTTCCCATTAACACACTCTCCTAGGTACGAATCCAAACTCAGATTCCTCATTACTTCATCTCAAATGCACGAATCGGGGTCCCCAAACCGAACCCTAGAATCGAATAATAATATCAACCAAGCTAGCTCAGAGCGATTAGACCAAGGATTCAGCATAGATCAACAAGGCGTGAGGGGTCTAAGAGGCGTATCGATCAAAACCCAAAAGTAAAACCTTAAATTTGGTGGTGATGGAGCGTTACTTCAAACCCAGACGTTAGGGGTTTCAATCAGCGTAAACAGGAGAATACAAAAGTGCACTGGATTAGTCAAGGCGTGAAGAAATCTACCTGATCGGAGTTCGTTCGGTGACGTGCTTTCCGGCGACCAAAGATAAGTTTACTTTCCCTCTCGTCTCTGCTTTGTTTCTCTTCGTTACTAGCTTCGCCTCATCCACTTCTTTGATTGCAGTGGTATGTATATGTTGTTGTTGTTCACTGTTGTTGTTATATTCTTTTAGGGTATTGAAAAAAATAACTTTGTCGTGCGGTTGTTGTTCTTGCTTCTTTGAAACGAACTCTGTTGTGTTTATGTTATTCTTGATTTTGGGAAAATCTCTTACTGTAATGTGTTGTTCTTTAGGCTTTTTGAGAAAAAGTTGTTTTTTCTGTTGTTGTGGTTTTGGCTTTTTGAGAAGAAATCTCTTACTGTGTTGTGTCTCTTTGGAGTTAACAGAGAAAAAAACTTTGAAAATTTCTTCTGGATTTTATAAAACGTGTTACTGTTAATTAATTTTGCGGTTTATATACATGAATGTTGGTTTCTGAGATAACTTGTTGGATCCTATTTCCAGATTTTGTGGGATGATTAATCTATGGATTTAAAGTTGTTTATTTGGATAATGCAGTGTGTTTCTGAGCGCTTCCTTTGATTCATTGTGTAATATATTAATTTTCTCTTTCTATTAATTATTTTCCAGATTTTTAAGTGCTTATTTGATAAGCTGTTTTTAATTTTGAATTGGTTTTGCAGGTGAAGTGATGTTGATGCTGATTGATTGAAAAAGGGGGTTGTTATTCAACAGGTTTTGGAAAAGTTCTGAAGAGTTGGTTTTGAATTGGGAACTTCCAAAAGAGACTTAATAAAATTATTTCTGATGTAACAGAGACTTTTGGATTATGAACTTAGGGATTGCTTGTAACATGTACAAACTTAATTTGGAATTTTTCTTTTTGGACAGTTATGTAATTGTTTTGGATTATTAGGAATTTTTGGATTAGTTAGGATATATTAACCGTAAGAAAAATTGGGTTAGATATGTAACACTTTGGATCATTTGCAAAATTTACATAATTTTAATTTAAGTTTTTTTTTTGTTATTTATGTGGATACTTTTGGGTTATTATGTAACATTTGGATTAAATTGGAATATCACTTGGAGCATTATTTGGAATATGATTTGGGAATATTATTTGTGTAATCTCTCTTTCTTTTTTTCTTTTTTTTTTAAAATTAAACTTTGTCTTAACAATTTAATTGTATTAACCAGAAGAATATTTAAATTATAATTCAAACCAAAAATGAATTGGGCCCAACAATGCAATTTAATTGACTTTTAATTTGATTGATTTTAACACATTAATATTATCGAAAAACACATTTATATTATCGAAAACAAAATATGCCAAAAAGGCCTAAGATAAAAACATGTCACAAAATGTTGCACTTTCAAACTTTGATCATAGAAAACTAATTAAATACCCATGCACGCAATATCTCAATCCTAAACCAACATACTCACTTAGCTTAAGGATTTTTATGAATGGTTTAAAGATTTGGCATATGTACTTGGGACGTGCAAATAGGTTTAATGATGAGTGATCATAAAAACATCCATGGCTCTTAATACCTTACTAATAATCAAATGCATTTTGAATTAGTAGTGTAAAAAGGTTCAAACCACATCTTAAATTATGGACACATTTATGCAAATGGGCTTTTGAAACAAAATGATCTCGCGGGTAAACCACAATGGGCTTTGTTATCCAAAGATGTATATATCATCCCATGCTTCAGTGAAAACAAATGCAGTAGATATTTTCTTAAGGATCCTAACAGATGAAAAATGTCATTGAAGACTTGATGTCACCAAGGACCGGGCAAAATTGGGGTATGACAGCAAGATTCTATGTTAAAATAACTTTGAGGAAACGAATATCTGGCATCTAACATAGTCAAGAACAAGAACACATCTGACTTGAACAAGAACACATTTGAAGGGAAATCGCGTAAATAATCTGAACGTTGAAGTTTAAACCCTGATATCTGAAGACTATTCAAGAGAATATCTGAAGACTATTCAAGAGAATATCTGAAGACTATTCAAGAGAATATTTGAAGACTTTGCAAGAGAGCATCTGAATACTCTGCAAGAGAATATTTGAAGACTCCAAGATATCTGGACTCTAGCTCAAATACTTTAATCACACTCACTCTGATACATGCACAACCCATCACTTGATCAAAAACTTACGCTGGAAATATTATAATTTTAGCATAATTCCTTTTAAGGAAACTATGGATTATGTTCCAAGACTGCTATGGAAAGGACAAGAAACTTAATATCTTTAACTCCCATAGCTGGCAAGAAATCTCCATTAATTTCCCCTCAATGGTAACATCTCAAAGTGTTATATAAAGGCCTCCTCACAACTTGCTTAAGACAACAACTTGATACAACGAAACAACTTTGCTACAACAACATTCTCATAATTCAAATATTCTCACTATCATTGTTGTAAGAAACAGTTTCCATACAACAGTTGTTGCCAAATTTGTGGTTGTGTTTCATAGTTCCTCAAAGTGTGTTTATGCTGCTTATCTAGAAGCATCTGGTCAAAAACTTATATTCCTGAAACTCTTTGTAATTCCTCAAGTGACTTGTTTAAGTCTGTAGACTTGATAGGGCTAAGAGGTTGTTAAGGTCTTAGACGTTTTTGTAATCTGTTGAGATTATTGGATTAAGTCCTTATTAAAGGCAAAATCACCTTGGCCAGGTGGACTGGAGTAGCTTTGAATTTCAAGTGAACCAGGATAAACTCTTTGTGTTGTTAATATCTATTTTGTGTGCGTGGTGTCGCAAAAGTTTTTAAATATTGTGAAAACAATTCAAACCCCCCTTTCTTGTTTTTCTCTACCTTCATGACTAACCATCTCGGGGAGATTTACTTCTTGTGCTCTTGGGGTGGCCTGCCCCAGTACGAGCTCTGAAGTAACTTTGCCTATGGTTGGTTGATATTTAAGGGAATTCCCCTGATTAACTAATCTTCGGAGATTTATCGAATTTTGACACAACTACCTCAAATTGACTGAATCTTGAAGAGATTTCTTGATGTGACTGCGTCCGATTAATTGAATCTTGTAGAGATTTCTCGACATAACTACTTCAGATTGACTGGATCTTGAAGCGACTTGTCTTCCTGCTCAACAGAGTCCTTAGACATTTTGCCCTAGTGTGATCAAGAGAAATAGCTTGCCCCTACTCAGCGGAGGTCTCAAGCATTATGCACTTCTGGTGCAAATCAGGTTCCCCAATTCATGTTCATTTTGGAAGATTCCTTGATGTAAAATGCTTACTAACGAGTAAGACAAGTTCATTTTGGAAATGATAATGCTAATGTCATGTTTATGCTAGTTTTGAAATCCCATTATGTTCATTGGAATCATGAAATATAGTGAATGAATCACTAATGAGAATACTATATACCAACATAAATGATAAGCAAATCATTAAGGAGTCAGTTTTAACACGATTGTACTGACTATAACATGCTTTCGAAATAAACCCTACTTCAATTAGGTATTTTGAGGGTTGTAACATGGCCTAGTTCATGGTTTTTAGAAAAAAAGGATTTATGGCTCGAAACCTATTCTAACCCACCCATTCTCCTTGATGTTCTCGGGTCCTATGTTCAGCTAGTTCGATACAAGTGCTCATCTTCCAAAAGGGATTTCAGAGTGAAAATGATAAACCAACGGGGTTTTCCTTTTGGAGTGGTAGTCATGCACCTTCTGTTTGGTTTGTAGCCACACGATTTTGTTTGTTGAGGATTTTCTTCTTCTCTTTCTTTTATTCCTCTTTGCTTTGTTCTTTCTTGATTTCCCTAATTTTGTTGGATTGACTCAGATTTGTAATCCATAAGGATGCCCTAATTTTGGCCTAAATCACTTGTTCTCAAGTTTTCGACTTAGCAGGATTTCTTCCTTTTCTTTTGATTTTTGCATGGAACAAATCGTGTGACATTTGTTCGTTTGATTTGAAGAGGTTGTGACTGCCTCGTGTCTTTGTTGGTGAGGGACAACCGTTGTGGATTTGTAATTTTTGACCTCTTATGAGGGATAAGATATGGTTGATCCTTAGATATGATACTCCTCTTTTGAAGTTTTAATGCTTGGTCAAACTAACTGACGACTACCCTTCCCCGGGTTAAGATTAAGGGGTTTATATTCAGAAAGAAACTCTTACTCCTTGGCTTGAAGTGGTTGAATATGGATTATCTTCCTTATAACTCCAGTGTTTGGGGATTTGAAGCAATGCCTTACATTGTCAGCAAGGTATTATTCAAAAGCACACGTGCAGTGATTTCATGTTTTCAATTTCATCATTCTCCTTTTGATTTAGCTTAACAAAAGTTTAATACCAATGAGAAGTATGAGTGGACATGAATGGATTTATTCAAAACATTCATATTTATTTCAATGTCATTATTATTAAAAAATAAACGAGTTTATTACAAGTGAATATTACAAATGACAAACTAGAAAAATTACACATGAAAATGATTGAAACAAATTGGTGATTGCTAGAGTGATCATCCTTATTCTTCCCACAACTTTGGGGTCTTAGTGCTTGTAGAAGTTGATGGAGTAGTCCTACAGATGGAACTTCTTTAGATCTACCTTGGCTTCTACTTGCACTGATCGTGGCATTTGAGATATGCCTGCTTGTGGAGTCTTGGGGGTGCGTACTACATTCAGGCCTTGCAGTGTGAACATAATAACCCTTGAATCAATCAAGTTTTGTACCTTGTACTTAAGACTCTGACAGTCTCCAGTTGAGTGTCCAGGTGCCCCATAACGAAATGCACACCAGGCATTCACATCATACCCTGAAGGAAGAGGCGTTGGAGGGGCTTTAGCTGCCCTTAGCCGTACCAATGAGTGTATAAGAAAGAAAGGGAGAAGTATACTGTATGATATAGAAACATGGTCAATATGCCTCTCTGACTTCTTTGTCTTTCTCTGACCTTGACGAGCATAGCTCCCTCGCTGATTGGGATATTGATTCTGCACTGGGTTGCTCTTCCTGGGTTGGGGAATAGAAAATGATTGTTGAGATGGAGCCTTTGAAGATCCAGGCTGAGGATGGTGTTCATGAGGTAACTCTTGATGTGAGTATAGTCAGTCACGTTCACAAGAGTGATCATTTATGGTACAACAACTAGCTTATGATAGCTCAACAATACATTCATGATATCCAAGGCTCGGCTAAATTGACTCTTCAGCTCGTTGAGTTCCAAGCTCAAAGCTTCATGACTTTCCAGTAACTCATCCATGGCAACTCGAGACAAACTTCTAGCTTGAACGAATATCGGGTAATCAACTAGTTGTTCAGAAATGAGAGGTAATGTGAGGTCTTGTTTGGAGACAGATGCATGAATATATGATTGATGCATGATGTATGCTTATTTTTGTTTTTATTCTCGGAGAAACCTTATATGATTCATAATGTGACAATAAACATTATAAAACGACAAATAAAGTAAGAATACCAGATTCTAAACAAGTCAAGCATTTTACCCATGAGTTTGATATTACAGTTAGAAAGAGGTATAGTAAAGTGACTCAAAACATGAAAAAGGAATACAATAAAGTTATGGTCAGATGGTACACTTTGCTTTCCGTTTCTTTAACTCCTTTAATTCAACTTTGAACCTTCTCATCATGCGATCACAAAGGTAGATGAATCAGAGTATAGAGTGAGGAGTAGTATTCTCATCAGCATCCTCTAGCTTCCAAGGAACTTCCTTAGTTAACTCGTTACAAAACCTCACTAAGCAATCATACTTGGCTCGGTACATAGAGGCAGCAGGTTACAACAAGTTGATAGATCCAGCATAAGTATCAAGAAGACTATTCATACGAGCTTTCTGATTGAGCCAACCCAAACTCTTATTCTTCAAAGCAGAAAAATGATATCTCCAATGTTCTACACTCAAAGTGGCAAGTTCAGCTTTGTGACATTTCTCTCTCCAGACTTGAGGTGTGATGTAGGAAACCCTGATTGCTTCCTCCTTTAGACGACGTTCCACCTCTACCTTGGCGTTGGCCTCGCAGAGGGAAAGTTTGAGTTTCTGAATCTCCAGGTCAAATTCATCTCTCAATACCTTCTTCTCTTTGACATCCAACTCGAACCAACAGTGGTTGTCACCTCTCTCTTTTTCAATCTGCTTCAACTGTTTTCTGAGAGAAGTTAGCCCCATATATGCTTGAGCTAAACCATCTTGGTATTTCTCTTTGAGGTTGTCCTCAATCTTTGCCTTCTTTCTGATTTTTGATAAGATCTCAATATCTTCTTCACTCTTTCTTTTCAACTTAGCATGATCTATATCCAATGCATGGAGCTTCGACTGCAAGTCTTCATTCTCTTTGGTTAACTGTGCGTAATTGCTTTAAATGCATCTGCTTTTTCCTTGTATGCATATACTGGCTCTGGTTCTGGGGGAGGAATCTGGACATCCACACTATATGGTAGTTTGACTTCTTTCACCCTTTGTACCACCCATTGGCGATATGGCTCCTTAGCTTGGTAGTCACGTTTGCCTAGCTCTTTGTCTTTGCGATGAATTTAAGTCCAAGCTTGTTTAATTTTCTACAGCATATTTGGGGTCTCAGCTCCCAAACTGGGTAATATGAAGTCCTTCAGTAATTCAACCCTAGGTTCATTCTCCATCAAGTATCCCAACTGCCTCATCGCCAATGAAGGGTTGTAATTTATGCAACCTCGTGGACCCATGAGTGGCACATTCGGAAAGTCTCCACAGCTCGTGATAACCTGCTCTATGTTGGAGGCAGGAAGGTACCAAACCAAAGCTTTAGCAGTAAGGGAGGAAAACTTCTGAGACCATTTCAAGTCCTTCAAGAAATCTACCTAAGGCCCATTTTGAGGCATGTGAGATAAGAGTCAAGTGTACAACAGTGAAGCACAACTCAATACCACACCTTTCGTATTTTCATACCTAGTGCGTAAGCAATAATATACATCAGACACTAAGGCGGGGACATGATTCCCAGATTCTGACTTGCTAATGATGGAAGGGTTTATGTAGTCGTCATCATTTGGAAACATGACTACTCCATAAATCGGAAGGGCTAGAGTAGCACTGAAGGGAAACCATTTCCCTTCTTTCTCCAAGGCCCATGCCTTCTCTTCCATGAACTTCCTAGAAAACCCTTAGGTCCAAGACCAAGGGCTACCTCTTCAACAAATAAGTGCAATGCTTCGGAAATTAATTCATGCATCAACAGTTCACCCAACTTTACAAAGGGAGGGTGGTCTTTCACATACCAACCTAGAAGTCTCTCGTATTCTTCAATTGTTTGAGCCAACTGAAAGTATTTGAAGGTAAAGCATCTGAGTGGTGGATCATAATACTGAGATAGGGCCACCAAGACTGAGACATTTACAGAGGTAGTAAGAAGATCCAGGATCTATCCATATATGCAGATGAAGTTGTTCTTTTTGCAAGAAGTAATTTTGCTGCTGAGAGCCAAGAGAGTATTCACTCTTGGAAGCTTGAACTTGAGTGGAAGAGTATTCTTCTTTTCTGATCCCATCTTGGAATGTTCACTGCACAATTACAAACCCTTAGAGTTTTCCTAGAATAAGGCCCAAGTATGTATGCAATGCAATATGTCATGAATGCATATGCTACAAGAGAACATGATCACTGAAGATTCAATGTGTCTTGGAGGTTAAGTTTCCCTACAAGAAACTCATATACCCTCACAAGGTGAGTACTAAGACTTATGAAGATGCTTAGATTCACGGATCATGAGGCAAAAGTATCGTCATCGCCACAAGATAACTTATGAGTTAACAACACTTTCGGGATGACCTCCTCTGAGTGAAGTTGCCTTCAACTTCAAAAGCCAAGTATTGTGTAAAGGTCCTCAGAGTCATGGACCCTCTTTGGAAGAATGAATGTCAGCGCAAACATGACTCACATGCCAGCGAAACTCCAAAAAGAATCTACTCCAAGCGGGATTTCCGTATCTCCCCCTTAAGACAACTACATCCGACAATACAAATGACAAGAACATCATTCTCATTTGACTTGAACATCATTCAACTAATTAAATCAATTAAAATGGCAATGGATTAATCAATGACAAGTAATCAAAGATCTACCATGTGATAATGGTAAATGAAGTTAAGCAGACAGAGCATTCATCACCTAAATTGAAATGGGATTTTCAATTTATTCAATATGATCACAAACCAAATGAATCGATTAAATAGACAATTAAAGTGAACATTAGTTCTAAGGATTAAAATATATGTAAACATGAATTAGGGAACATACTAATCAACTCCAAATCACAACTTCATCTAATGAACATGATTATGACAATCATAATGTGATATACGGGTCAAACTGGAAATTAACCTAATAGATGATTCATCATAAAATCTACAATTAACCATATTATTCAATCATGAATAAAGTCAACAAAATGGATTAGGATCAAACTAAAGCAATGAGAAATTAACAATCTAAATCAAGAATGGAATCTAATCCACATGAGCATGGACATGACAATGCAATATATGAATCAAATAGAAAAATTAACCTAAAACGAATCATGATAAAATATACCATTAAACGTGTTAATCTAATCATGAATTAAATTTTAAAAAATGGATTAACCATAACCTAATGGGCAATTATATCACATTCAAAGCATGATATGATTAAACTACTACTGAATTAAGTCTAAAAATTATAAAATCAAGATTAACCTAATTTCTAACCAAATTATCTTAATTCCTAATTAACCCTAATTCATCAAAAACTATGTTAACTCCTAATTGTCAAAAATCAAGAAGAAAACCCTATTTCTGATAAAATCAGCAAAACAGGATCAAGATTAACAACAAAAAAACCTGGAATTAAAATGAATAAATTAAGCAAGGATTAATCACACGAATCTATGCAGTTGGGCTCCGTTGTTGTTGCTCGATTGCATTGCGATGAAGAGCGAGTGATGGTCGTTGATTTGTGATGAAAAGTTGAGTTGATGAATGACGAAGGGTGTGTGACGGTGACCTTCTCCAAGTTGCAGTAGTTTTGCTTATGCCTTTGCTCTTTCTGTTATGCTCGATTTCCATTTTCCGTTTTCTCGTTTTTCTCTTACGCTTCTTTTGAGAATTTGTCTTCTTTCCCCCAATGTTATTTCTGCTTCTTTGTGAATTCTCTGTTGGAAGCTCTTGCAATTTTCGGTTTCGGAATGGTTTTTGAGATGAGGTTGATTTTGTTATGTATGATGGAGGGTGAAGAAGTGTGAGAGTTTTTTTGGTAGGGTTCTGTTATGGAATTGGAGGAGGATGAAGAAGTTGGAGTGGTGATTGAAGGTTATTCACGAAAGTGGTTAGGGAGAGTCAAGAATTTTTGTGATGGAAGTTGAGGTTAGTTAGAGCTTTTAAATGGTTCAGAAGTGGGTTGGAGAATGGAGGGAGTTCTGTTATCAGTTGGAGGTTGAAGGTTCGAAGAGGGTTTTTTTTAGGTTACCCGTGAACTCCGTTCTGTTATGAGGTTCTTTGTCCATCTTGTAGCAGGTTCGAGAGAGTTAGAGGAGGTTTAGTGAGATATTTTTGGAAGTTATTTTGTGTTGGAAGTTTTTTTTGTAGGATCGAAAGTATTGGTGAGAGGAGTTTGAGGGAGTGGATTTCCAGTTCCTTCTTAACTCCGAACTGAATTCAGTTTGGGAAGTTAGAGATTGGTTAGAAGCATTTGAATGGAGGTTGTTATGGGAAGTTATGCAAGATCCATGAAGTTATGCAGGAACAGATTTTTAATGCAGGATCAGGAAGTTATCAGTTCAAGGTGGTTCGTTTCGTTAGTGTTCAATTTTTGAGTTTTATTCGCCGTTGGAGTGGAGTTCCGTTTTGGGAAGTGGTTGAGGTCTTGAAATCAATCGGTTTTTAGGTTATTATGAGGTTTTGAAGGTTATGCTCTATTAAGCTTGTTGGTGCGGTTCAGTTAGGAGGTGAAAAAAATGGAAGTTAGAAGTTGTTAGTTTGTTATGACAGTTATGTTAGTCATGGTTGTTAATATGTGGTTCAGAAGTTATGAAAATTGGTGAGTGGTTTCTAATTCTCTCTTAACTCCGAACTGAATTCAGTTTGAAGAAGTTATATTGGAGGGGGCAATTGAAATTGGTTAGAATTTGGATTTTAAATCGTGCGAAAGATTGTGATTTTGAAATACTTGTTGAATTGGTTGTCAATATTGGAAGTCAGTGTTAGTTAGGATTGTTATGAAAGCAATGAATATGAACTGTTAGTATTGAATTAGAACACCTTGATTGAAATATATAACTCACTGTTAGAATTAGTGGTTTAAATGAAATTGAACTTCAGTTAATTACTTTGCTTATATTAATTTATTTAAAATTTTGAGATTATGATAGGGACCTTGGAAACTATTGTTAGGGGCTGAATCAATTGGATTTTATTACATGATTTTTTGTGGATTTCTTTACAGGTTGGGATCAAAGGGGCTCTTTTTGTTGTGGAGCTTGCTTGAATTTGCTATGGAATAATGGCTTGGTGAAAGTGGCATTGCTTGGAATTTTGGCTAGGATGTTTGGGATTTATGGAGCTAGTTGGTTATTATGGAATTTTCTATGGACATTGTTGTAGTGGTTTATGTTATGAATTTGGAAATAGAAATTGTAATGGAATTGATGTAATGGTTTATGTAGGGATTGTGGTAATCTTTGTTATAATGGATTGGTTTTGAAAACGTAATTTGAATTGGTCATTATGCATTTGAAATTGAATATGTGTAATTGGGATTGAATGGTTAAATGAAATGTGATTTGGAAATTGAAATCATAATGGAATTGATGTATTATGGAAATGAAAGTATTGAAAATGATTGTGGATTGAATCAAATGGTTTGTGCATTGTAATTTGAATTGGTCATTGTGCTAATGAATGGATTTGAAATTGAATATGTGTAATTGGGATTGAATGGTTAAATGAAATGTGATTTGGAAATTGAAATCATAATGGAATTGATGTATTATGGAAATGAAAGTATTGAAAATGATTGTGGATTGAATCAAATGGTTTGTGCATTGTAATTTCAAAATTGAAATATTATAGCTATGAATGGATTGAAAATCTAATTGGAATTAGATTGCTTGTAATTTGAATTTGGTTTATGTAATCTTGAATGTGGTCTTGGGACTTGAAGATTGAATTGAAATGGTCTATTGGGAACGATAATGGAATGGTTTGAATTAGCCTAAACATGGTCAAAAATGGTTTAAAATGAACACGAATGGACAATGAACATGGCTTAACCAAGTTTACAAGTGAGCATGAATATGAACATGAGTTAGAACTAGGAAAGTGATTTTGGTTAGATGGTTGACCAAAAAGTCAACAGTTGACCAAAAGTCAACTTAAGCAAAAATGTGTATTTTTGTGTAATTTCTTATGAACAATTGTGATATAATTGTGATGATACCGAATGGTATTGACATGAACTTGAATGATTTGGGTTGAACATGTATGATGACTAACTGTGGACCAAAGATATACAAATAATCTAAGAAAGAATGACACATGACAAGTTTGAATGAATCCTATTTGGCCTTAGCAAACTTGAATGGACAATGATAAACAACAAACAATCGAAATGGCATGAAGTAAACTTGACTAACATTGACAAGATGAAACCAAGTAAGGCATGAACTAGACTCTTGAAATGACCAGATGAAAAAGGCTTAAGCGAGACATGAACTTGGACACTAGGTATGAAGAGATGACCCATATGAAAGACCATGGATGAAAGTTGATGAAGATAGTGGGACTATAGACTTAGACTCGAACCAATCGACATAAACATAAGATGAATGGAATCAAGCACCATAAACAAAAAAATGAATGCAATTTGACCAAGCAAGAGAATTAAGCCATAACTGAATGAAAGTGGATCAGATGAAACTAGGGTTGTGAGCCCACATAAGGGGTGTTAGACATAATTATGGTTTATGGAGTCATGATCAAGTGAGGATCCCTAAACTAGGGTTTTGCTTCACCAAGAAGCCACAGTTGAATCTTCAATGTTGCGCGTAATGCACAAGCCTCAAGAGATACCTCCAATTAGGGTTTGATTGAGCCACCTCTATCTGCAAAGAAACCCTAGTTTCCACTAGGTGCAAGCACAAAGCTTGGAATCCATGATATTTGTCCTCTTGTATTGGACCATGGTTATGCAGATGAAATGAATGATCACAAGGACATGGATATGATTAGGGTTAGTGATCTAGATGAATCTTGTGAATTTTGGGGTATGACAATAAGCTTTCCCCATTTTTCCCTCCAACGGTCTTCTTCTTATGCTATATAAGTGAGACTTGGAGACTTGAAGAAAAGCCACCGGTGATACAATGTTTTGACAAGTTTGTTTCTTTGTAAAGAACTATCATTCTTTTGTACACATTTTTTTCTTTAAGTGTTTGTTTATCATTTGTGTAAAATCTTCTTGTATAGAAGCAACTTGTAACACACAAAATATTATTCAAACTGTTTCTTTGATTCCTTAAGGAGGTTATTCTTGAGAAGACAAAGAAGGTTATTCTTTGTGAAATTCTAGTTATCAGACTTTCGATGTCACACGGGTTGTTATGACATCCAATTCTGCGCAGACAAGAATTATGCAGAACTTAAAAGTAAGTGCAGTAAATAACACAAGTAATTGTTCACCCAGTTCAGTCCAACATGACCTACGTCTGGGGGCTACCAAGCCAGGGAGGAAATCCACTATTAGTAGTATTAATTCAGACCTTAAACCAACTGTTTAACCCTATCACTTAATACCTACCCAATGCAATTTCAATCTTACACTAAGATCAGAGTTCCTACTCACTCCCCCTCAATCACCTCAGTGATTACTACCTTTAATCAATATTAAAGACAAGTATGAAGTCACACTTCAAACAACTCTTGATTGTGCTTAACAGCTTTAATCAAGATACACAGCACTCACGCTTAAAAGCTTAGAGTGACACAACACTTACAACTCAATGAACACCCTATACCAATGCAATCATCTCAGTGATAATAGCTTGGCTTACAAGATACGTCTAATACAAGACACACAAAAATACAGCAGTGAAGTATAATGGACACACTAAATCTTCACGCCTAAAAATCCCCAGTTCTGAATGAAGGATTGCCATCCTTTTATATTGCAGCACTTGGGCCTTGAACTTGTATCTTCCTGATATTAAGGTCACGCGAGTTCCCCTAAATTCCATATCTAGGTTACTAACAAATAGGCTATTTGTTAGGTTCATTAATTGTAGCTTGGTTGTTGGTTTCCTGGATTTTCTCTCAGCTGTTGAATCCTTGAAGAATAGCCTGAGAAAAATGCTGAAACAGAAAAACTAAACAACCTACAATATAGCATATGCTGTCAGGAATGAATGTCACAACATTCAGTTTGACATCCAAATCAAGGACCATATGCTAAGTCTGTTTTTCCTGAAAACAGTCTGTACAATTTGATGTACTGTACAGAATCAATCTATCCATGCTTCAGTATCAGCGTACAATAATAAATGTCAAAGCATCCAATTTGACATTCACACATAGAGACTTACATCAGGTTTGTTATCCTCTTGATAAGCAGACTGATAATAAATACTGAGTTATAGTAGAATATCACTTGTTCTATTCCTCAGTAACTGCTGACAGGGATGAATGTCATAACATCCAGTTTGACATTCAATAAATCCCGTATTAGCTAATCCTGCAGTACACTACTCAGAATGTCATGACATCAGCCAAGACATCAGAGTACAGCTAGATATTCTAACATACAATGCAGTCAAACAAACATCTCCACAGCATGTCATGACATCAGTCAAGACATTAGAATCCAGCTAGTGTTTTACCATACAATGCAGCCAATTAAACATCTACAAACTCCCCCTTTGGCAAATTTTTGGCTAAAACACTTTGGTCTCACAACAGAGTCCATAGCAGCGGAAATCATACATCTAGCAGGAAATTTACCTAGCTAATACACTCAGAGTTGCAGCACACTCACACACATGGAAGTTAAATAAAAACTTCTAATTGCAGCACACATACACATACTCACACTCATTAGAAGTGGAATAACAGCTGCATAGTAGGGGATCTTGAATCTGTCACGAATATCTGTTTTAACAGCACACTCTGTTGTTGTCCTGGGGATATCATGGGGTTATCAGGGTTATCACAGGTGTTACTCCCCCTTTTTGTCAAAAATGTTTCCAAAGCAACACTTGAAATACCCAGAATGACAGAATTACAGTCTTGGTTTTACTTCACAGTTTCAACCAAGTCAACACCCACTTGATCTTGCTTCACAGCTTTGATCAAGTAGTCAGACACTCTTGCTTTACAGTAGGTACCACCATATCAGATGCCATGACTTTGTGTCTGACATCCAGAACCACTCCTGCATGAACATTGTCCTTGAACTCCTGCAGGAGCATAGGCTGCCTCAAGATAGGATATCTCCTTAACCTCTTGTTGTCATCCTTATTGCAGGTGACATAGTTATGATCTGTTGACAAATCAGAGCACACTTCCAATTGTTTAATAGGCAGAGATATTAAACAATACATCCCAAACATCATTGGTTGCTATAAGTTCTCAGAGAGACATATTCCCAGTTTGCCCCTTAAGTTTTCAAACTGAGTAGCATCCAGAGCCTTTGTAAATATGTCAGCCAGTTGAAGTTCAGTGGCTACATGTTCCAAGGTAATCACTTTGTCTTCCACCAGATCTCTGATGAAGTGATGTCTAATGTCAATATGTTTGGTCCTGCAGTGTTGGATGGGATTCTTGGAAATATTGATGGCACTGAGATTATCACAGAACAATGTCATGACATTTTGAGAGACATTGTACTCAGTGAGCATCTGTTTCATCCAAACCAGTTGGGAATAACTGCTTCCAGCTGCTATGTATTCAGCCTCTGCAGTGGACAGAGATACATAATTCTGCTTCTTGCTGAACCATGATATGAGATTGTTTCCCAAGAAGAAACATCCTCCTGATGTGCTTTTTCTATCATCAGCACTCCCAGCCCAGTCAGCATCACAGTACCCAGATAGGACAGACTCAGAACCATGTGAATACAGCATCCCATAATCACAAGTCCCATTGATGTACTTGAGAATCCTCTTGACTTGATTCAAGTGGCTCACTTTGGGCTCTGCTTGGTATCTAGCACACACTCCAACTGCATAGGAAATGTCAGGTCTACTTGCAGTTAGGTATAGAAGACTACCTATCATGCTTCTATACAAGCATTGATCGACACTGGGCCCTCCATCATCTTTGGTTAACTTTAGATGAGTAGGTGCAGGAGTTCTCTTGTGCCTAGCATTATCCATACCAAACTTCTTAACTATGTTTTTGGCATACTTGCTTTGGGAGAGAAACATAGAATCCTCCATTTGGTTGACTTGCGTTCCAAGAAAATAAGTCAGTTCCCCAACCAGACTCATTTCAAACTCAGATTGCATCTGGTGAACAAAAAGTTTTACCATTTGCTCTGACATTCCACCAAACACTATATCATCCACATAAATTTGAGCAATCATGATTTTGCCATTTTCATCTTTCACAAACAAGGTCTTATCTATCCCACCTTTTCTGTATCCATTTGAGGTCAGAAATTCAGTCAACCTTTCATACCAAGCTCTAGGTGCTTGCTTCAACCCATACAAGGCTTTCCTCAACTTGTACACATGTTTAGGTTGGTTAGGATCCCAGAACCCTTTCGGTTGTTCCACATAGACTTCTTCATTTAAGTAGCCGTTTAAGAATGCACTCTTCACATCCATTTGGAACAATTTGAATTTCAGAATGCATGCTACACCTAACAACAATCTGATTGACTCAAGCCTAGCAACAGGTGCAAACGTCTCATCAAAATCAACCCCTTCAACTTGAGTATATCCTTGAGCTACTAGTCTTGCTTTATTCCTAGTAATTACTCCTTTCTCATCAGACTTGTTTTTGTAGATCCACTTGGTACCAATGATGTTAGTCCCTTCAGGTCGTGGAACTAGCTCCCATACTTCATTCCTTTTAAACTGCTCCAGTTCATCTTGCATGGCATTGATCCAATATTCATCAGTTAGGGCTTCTTTCACATTTTTTGGTTCAACCTTGGATACAAAACAGGAATTTGAGCTAATTTCCCTTGATCGGGTAGTCACACCACTGTTGGGATCTCCTATGATAAGATCCTTAGGGTGGTCTTTCTGAATTCTGATAGATGGCATTTTGGTGGGTGCATCTACCTCACATTCAGTAGGAGTCTCCTGTACTTCTTCAGACTTGACTGGTATGTCTGTTGTAGTATTAAGGAATGTTCCAACATCCTCTATGACATCGATTCCTTCCTCTTTATCATCCATAATAACATTTATGGACTCCATCAGGACATTGGTCCTATAGTTGAACACTCTGTACGCTCTGCTGTTAGTTGAGTATCCTAGGAATATACCCTCATCACTTTTGGGATCCATTTTCCTTCTCTGTTCTCGATCTGTGAAAATGTAGCATTTACTTCCAAAGATATGAAAGTACTTGTCATACCCCAAAATTTGCCCATTAATATCTTAAGACATTTTTCAGGGCACTCCGACTCATTTTTATGACACTGATCTTACAGGAACAAAGGCCCAGCTCACGAGTGGCCCAATCCAGAAAATGGCCCAAACTGGCCTGCTCGCTAGGCGAGCAAATCCTTCGCCTAGCGAACGTTCGCTACACGCTCGCCTAGCGAAGCTGACAGACAACAGAAAATTTCGGGCTTCATTCTGAGCCCATTAGGTCATGAAAAAGAGCATTATAAATACCAGCACTTCAGTAATGAAAAGGGGAGAACGAAAAAGGACGAAAGGAGAACCCTAGCAAGCAAACCCTCGCGCTCACAGACGGAAAACCCTAGAGGCTAACCCTGAGAATTCCGAGAAACCCTGAAGGAAAAGTCGGCGGCAGCAAGGTCACTTCCGCTCAATTCGATCCAGTCGGCCAATTCAAGGTTACAATTGCTATTACTACCTTATGTTCTTAATTTGCATATGGCATTATGATTAAATTTATGAAAATATCTTAAGTTTGTCATGTGAATTGTAGTGTGCACTTGAATACCTTAAATGATTAACCATATAATTGCTGTAATGAAAGCCATAAGGCATAAAATTGGTTGAAATTGTACTGATATCAAAACCAGAATCCGCAGTCGCTCGCTAGCACGTCGC
This sequence comes from Lathyrus oleraceus, assembly GCF_024323335.1. Taxonomy (NCBI): domain Eukaryota; kingdom Viridiplantae; phylum Streptophyta; class Magnoliopsida; order Fabales; family Fabaceae; genus Lathyrus; species Lathyrus oleraceus. The sequence continues at coordinate 217,150,625 of NC_066584.1, forward strand.
TAAACGAGCATGAAGCGAGTATTCGCTAAGCCTTCGCTAGGCGAGGCAGGCGCGAACCTGACAGTAGCCGACTTTTCTATTCTGATTTTTCACTCATGTTTTATCATAGCCAGGCATTGTTTATCTGATCATATTACTGTTGTGATTTCTTTTGCGGTGTAATCCTCGATTGCACCCTGATTTGGTATGCTAACCCGTTTGTTGAATTTTGCAAAGGTTCATATGTCCCAGAAAAAAGATCGCCGTTTAGGTCTTCCACTTTATTTGTGGGATACCCTTGTGGAGACTCACCCTAAATTGCTTAATTAATTTTAATGTGTTAATTTTAATGTATTAATTTTAATGTATTAATTTTAATGTATTAATTTTAATGTATTGATTTTAATGTGGAGGCTCATCCTAATTACCTAATTGACTTTAAAATATGGCCTTTAAATATGTGATCTTGGACCTCTCTTGTGCCTTACGATATTACGGTATTACGGTCATGTCCCGCGAATGTAGGGATACACTTAGCAAAGACCCTTCGTTTAAATCATCATAAAATAAATCATGGTCCCTCGGATGTTGCTTTCAAAAATCCGATTTTTGTCCCTCGATGACCCTTCGGTGTAGCCTACGGTTAAATGATGATCGTCCCTTCGAATGCTAAGGTATCCTTACAACTGTTGCCTTCAATGACCTATCGATGACCCTACGATGACCCTTAAACATCCAAAGGGTAAAATTACTTACTTCTCAATAGTAAGGACAGTTTTACCCTCATAAAGATAGGAAACGTTCATAACGACCTTAGGAAGGTATAACTCTCAATTGCTGGATCATAACCTAAAACATTTCCCACCCCTCACACTTTGCAAATCCTAGAAAATCACCACTTGGTATACATTCATACTAGAATCATTACCAAGGTATATTTTTCTAAACCATTTTCAAAATCAAACGAGATAAATACTTTGTATACATTCATACGAGAATCATTACAAAGTTAAACTCTCTTTTCGAAACATTTTTTTAAACAATTCACGAACACTTTTCAGACAAAAATATAAGTGATCCAGCAATTAAGAGCCCATGGATAACCATGGATACCAAGGGTGCTAACACCTTCCCTTTGTATAATGTACCTCCCGAACCCAAAATCTATTGAGGTCTTTCCTGTTCTTTTCCACCTTTCCTTATTGGATAAAAGAAAAGTCGGTGGCGACTCTTGCTATCCGCGACATTGCGATAAAAAGCAAAATACCCCAAGTCAGTTCACCGTATGACAGAACTGGCGACTCTTCTGGGGATACTTTAAAAAGAGAGGTTACCTTAAAAACAAGATCACTTATTCCAAATTGTCTGATTTACTTTTAAGGGATTGCTTGGGTATTTTTGAGTGAAAGATCCTACACCCGGATCTAGTGTACCTTAGGTAAGTAGCAATAGATCATCGCGACTATCCGGCGTATACTGGAATGGTTAAAATGATGGCTACGGTTAATGTGACACTTTGGATGTCCTGATGTTCCTCATGTTCACTTGAGGAAAAATTTGGCTTCCGCGTGGTGTCATTAAAGCATTAACCAGACCTTTAGAACCCTAATTGACTCATCCTGGCCATTAGAAAGTAGTGAGATAACTGACTTCGGTTCTGACTGGGGTTGGTTGAGACTCGATACTACACTCTTTGAGATTGGACTTTAGGGAAGCTTCGGTCAACCACTTGGTGTTGCACTGAAGTGGACTTAAAGGAAGGTCGGTGATTTGAGATCCTTCTAGAACCCGGTTACTATTCTAGGACAGGTTGAACCAACTAAACTTCAGTGGGGAGGGTACTTACCTATGGAACTCATGCAAGCCTTAAAACCTAGGAATGATGGTTGTGTGACTTGCTTGTGCTTGTTATTTATTTAACCTCATAACATCATAACATCTTAACATCATAACATCATGACATCATAACATTGTACTAACCATTTCAAGGACTTAGGGATTTAACTTTGCTCTGTTTTGTAAGGCTATGGCTCCCAGGAAGACCATCCGGATCAATTTTGTAGCAATCTCTCCTCAACTGAAGAATTTAGTGTCAGAGCTCCCCGATCATGCCCAGTTCATCAAGAAACACGGTTCTCTCCTCAATTTGGTTACCACTGGTTTCAAAGAAGATATGATGAGAGTTTTATTCCAGTTCTTCGACCCTAAACATCATTGCTTCACATTCCCAGATTATCAGTTGGTACCTACACTTGAAGAATTCTCCAGACTGCTTGGGATACCTATCCTTGATCAAATACCTTTCAGTGGTTTAGAAAAGGTTCCGAAGGCTGAAGAAGTTGCCGCAACTTTACACATGACGAAGTCCGACATTGAAGCTAATTGGGTAACAAGGAGTGGAGTTAAGGGTTTACTTGCCAAATTCCTGACAAATAATGCCCGAGAATTCTTAAAAGTTATGAATGTCCGTGCTTTCGAAGACATCCTGGCATTGCTAATCTATGGCTTGGTGTTATTCCCTAATCCAGACCAATTCATAGACATGAATGCTATTAAGATATTTCTCACTCATAACCCTGTACCTACCTTGCTGGGAGACATTTTGCATTCCCTCCACACTCGTACCATGAAGAAGCAAGGGACTTTCATGTGCTGCATACCTTTGTTGTCTAGGTGGTTTATTTCGCACCTTCCTCAATCAGTCTTGAAGAACGAGCAGAATTTGAAATGGTCTCAAAGGATAATGTCGCTCTCCCACCCAGACATCTGTTGGTGTCCTCAGTTCAAGGAAAATGTTACCATTATTGACCGTTGTGGCGAGTTCCCTAATGTACCACTCCTAGGAATAAGAGGAGGTATTACTTATAATCCTGCTTTAGCTCTGCGACAGTTTGGTTGTGCTCGAAGAGATGGTCCACATGAAATGATCATCGAAGGCATTGTGTTCGACTATGACAACGATTCCCAAGGCCTCCGTCAAAGATTTGTACGAGCTTGGGGCATGGTGAAGAGAGGTACGTTAGGACAGAAAATTTTTATTCCTATGGAACCTTATCTCAGATGGGTACGCGCCAGAGCTCGTGAACTTGTCATGCCATATCTTGCAATCGGACCTCAGATTGTCGAACCTGAAGCTGAAGGAGGTGCTCCTCAGATCATTCCTTATCCAGATATGCCTACCAACGTTGAGGAACTAAAGAGATCCTGGATCCAGTTGAGAGAAGAAAGGGATACTTTCGAGACTCAGTTCGTCACAGAAAGAAAGAAAGTGTTAGAACTTACCAGTCAGCTTAATGAGGAACGAAGACTCAATGCGTATCTTCGCCCAAAAAGAAGTCGCCCCTGGGAGATTTGAGCTTTCATTGTATTTTTATTATTATTCCTTTTGTAATGAACATTGATCAAAGAAATTAGCAATAAACATTTCTCTCTTGTTGGTGATTTACGCAAAGTTAAATTCCAAAAGTCCTTGAAAACATTTCATGCATTGCATAACATAACATAACACTGCATAACAGGTATTCTACAAGTTCAATGTTCTCACGGTCTTCATTACAAACAGAAAAATGGATCTCGAACAAACTGTCAAAGATCTCCAGACTCAGAATGCTCAATTCAAGGAGATGATGCTAAGCTTATCCAAGGGGCAGGAGGAACTGAAGGCTCTTTTGCTCGAAAAGAAGAAAGACAAGAAAGCTGTGAGTTTCATTAACCCGGGAAGAAGGCGTAAAGGACAGGCCGCAGGAGTCAAGTTTGGAATCCCGAATGGTCCAAAAGAGGGAGCGGAGAATGATTCAGAGGAAGAGAATGCTGATTTCTCCAACCCTGAGGATGACGATGAAGATTATGAAAATGAACAGTACTCTCCAAGAGATGATAAGTACAAGTTGCTGGAAGAACGTATGCTAGCTATGGAGGGCCAGAAGGCGCCCGGTCTGGATTTCGAAAGTTTGGGTCTGGTCTCCGATGTGACCATTCCTCGCAAATTCAAAATCCCCACTTTCACTAAGTACGATGGTGCGTCTTGTCCTCAGATGCATCTGAGAGCTTATGTGAGAAAGATTTAGCCGCATACCACTGACAGGAAGCTATGGATCCATTTCTTCCAAGAGAGCCTGTCTGGCACACAGTTGGAATGGTATTATCAGCTCGAGAGCTCTGACATCCGCACCTGGACTGATTTAGCAACAGCTTTCTATAAACAGTACCAGTATAACTCTGAACTAGCACCTACCCGGCTACAGTTGCAGAATATGACTATGGGATCTAAAGAAAGCTTTAAAGAATATGCTCAAAAGTGGAGAGACTTGGCTGGCAGAGTCAAACCCCCTATGACTGACAGAGAATTGGTGGACATGTTCATGGGCACACTGACCGGCCCATTCTACATCCATCTACTGGGAAGTTCTTCATCAGGTTTCACTGAACTTATATTAACAGGTGAACGTGTTGAAAGCGGCATCCGAAGTGGAAAGATACAGGCGGCTACCTCTGCAAGCACCAAAAGGTCCTATCAAGGGAGGAACGAATCAAATGCTGTGTACGGTCAAAAGGGTCGTAACAAGAAAAACCGTGACCACGACATTGGAGCAGTTACGATTGCAGCACCACCATCTCAAAACTTCCAGCCCAAACAAGACAGGCCAAGAAGGCAGTTTACCAGGATCAATATGACCTTGGCACAGGCACTGCAGGGAATGCTAAAGGCAAATTTGATCACCCTTAGAGATCCTCCTACAAATCCCAACACTACCTCTTCTCGTTATAATCCCAATGCCAGGTGTGCATATCACTCCGATAGCCCCGGGCATGATACAAACGATTGCTGGTCATTGAAGAATAAGATTCAGGATATGATCGAAGCTGGAGAAATTGAGTTTGAGCCTCCGGAGACTCCTAATGTCATCACTGCTCCTATGCCTAACCATGACAAGACTGTTAATACTATGGATGACGATTCTCATATTTCCAATGTGGCAGACTTAACATCTCCTCTCCCGATCATAAAGAGGAATTTATTGCAAGCTGGTTTATTTCCAGGTTGTGCTGAAGATTGCAATCTCTGCATACTCCGGCCCGAGGACTGTTTGAAATTGAAGAATGGTATTCAACGGCTGATGGACGATCGTACAGTTCTCTTCGAAAGGATTCCTAAGGCGGAAAACCCTATTGAAGAAATATCTGTGATTGCTAGGTCCAAAGTTCCAGTGAAGATTACCGCTACCAGGGCGCCTGTGAAGATTACTGCTGAGCCCAGGGTTGCTCCCCTAATCATCACTGCACCTGGCCCGATCCCGTATTCCTCAAGCAAAGCTATTCCGTGGAATTATGGCGGTGATGTTTACGTCCATGGCGTAAAGCAAGTTGACAATGCTACTAATCCTAATGGCATCGTTGGGACTAGTAAAATTACTCGAAGTGGAAGGATCTTCTCTCCAGAAATCTCACCTCCTGTCCTTGAAACTCGAGGAAAGGAACCAGTCAATCCTTCTCAGTCAGAGACACCGGTCGAAGTTACTCCCGAAGATGTTGCCAAACAAGAAATGGAAGAAGTGCTGAAAATCATCCGCAAGAGTGATTTCGATGTGGTAGAACAGTTGGGCCATACCCCGTCTAAGATCTCGATGTTATCCTTGTTGTTATCTTCTGAATCTCATGCCAATGCATTGATAAAATTCTTGAAGACTGCTCATGTGCCTCAGGAAACATCTGTCGATCAGTTCGAAAATTATGTTGCTCACTTGGCTGTTGACAATGGCCTAGGCTTTTCCGATGCTGATCTGACACCAGCAGGAAAGAATCACAATAAAGCCCTGCATATCTCCATTGAGTGTAGGGGAATCACTTTGTCTCATGTGTTGATCGATAATGGCTCTTCCTTGAATGTGCTGCCGACAGCTGTGCTGGATAAGCTGGATTGTAAAAGCATTGAACTAAAACCTAGTGACATTGTGGTACGTGCTTACGATGGTGCGAAGAGTGTTGTCCATGGAGAAGTAGTCCTTCCTATCAAGATAGGACCTCAAGTCTTCAACACTACCTTCCATGTAATGAACATTCGTCCTGCCTATTCCTGCTTACTGGGACGCCCTTGGATTCATGGGGCAGGCGTTGTAGCCTCGTCTCTCCATCAAAAGTTGAGGTATCCCACAAAGGGCAAAATTGTCACCGTGTGTGGAGAAGAAGAGTACATTGTCAGTAGTGTGCATACCTTCAGATACGTCGAGATGGATGGTGAATTCATTGAGACTCCTTGTCAGTCATTTGAAGTAGTTCCTCCGACCAATCCTGTCCTTAAGCCAACTTCCGGTGTGCCCAAGGTTATTCGTGCTCCTCCTGCTATGATTTCTCTGAAGGACGCTCAAGCCGTGGTTGAAGATGGTGGTCGTACTGCCTGGGGTCAATTGATCAACGTACCGTACAAGTCTGACAAATTTGGCCTGGGGTTCAGCTCTGACAAGAGTCAAATTAATGTTGTAGAAGATGCTGACAGCGATTGCGACCTGGATAGCTGGATTTTCCCAACAATTGGTGACGGACTCAATAATTGGAAGGCTGAAGACACTATCCCGATTTCCTTTAGTCAGGAGTAATTGTTATTGTCTATTTTAGTGTTGCAAATTTTTGTTTTTTTTACAATTGAACTTCTCCAAGCGTTGTGTCTATGCCTGGGGCACAATAGCTAATTTGTTAAGGGTTTTGTCATCTTCATAAGCATATTCATATTCAATAAATCAATGGACTTTTTGCATTCAAATATTGCGCTCTTTATCTTTTCTGTCATCTTCCAAACGAGCTATGTTTTCTTACACACACTCACGTAACGAATTGCAGATCCATACCCACTCTGGATCCTGTTGACAATAGTTCTACTACTGTTCATTATGACTTTGAAAATCCGATCTACCAAGCCGAGGATGGAAGTGAGGAAGATTGTGAAGTACCTGGAGAACTTGCCAGACTGTTACTGCAGGAAGAAAGGACTATACAGCCACACGAGGAGTCAGTTGAGACTGTAAATCTGGGCACTGAAGTAAACAAGAAAGAAGTCAAAATAGGAGCAGGCTTGGAAAACAGTGTCAAGAGAAGGTTGATTCAGATGTTACAGGACTATGTAGAGATTTTTGCTTGGTCTTATGAAGACATGCCAGGACTGGATACCGATATAGTAGTGCATCGACTGCCAACGAGGGAAGAATGTCGTCCTGTTAAGCAAAAGGTTCGTCGCATGTGTCCTGAAATGTCTGAGAAAATCAAAGCCGAGGTGATGAAACAATTTGATGCAGGTTTTCTGGCTGTTACTTCTTATCCTCAATGGGTTGCTAATGTGGTACCAGTGCCAAAGAAGGATGGTAAGGTGCGAATGTGTGTAGATTACCGAGACCTGAATAAAGCGAGTCCCAAGGATGACTTTCCACTCCCGCACATTGATGTTCTGGTAGATAACACCGCTCAACACAAGGTGTTCTCATTCATGGATGGATTCTCAGGTTACAACCAGATTAAGATGGCGCCTGAGGACATGGAGAAAACTACGTTTGTGACGCAATGGGGCATGTTCTGTTATAAAGTAATGCCATTTGGTTTAAAGAATGCAGGGGCAACGTACCAGCATGCTATGGTGGTTTTGTTCCATGATATGATCCATCATGAAATAGAAGTATATGTGGATGACATGATAGCCAGATCTCATACTGAGGAGGAACATCTCGATCATTTATACAAACTGTTCGAGAGGTTGAAGAAGTACAAGTTGAGATTGAACCCGAACAAATGCACCTTTGGAGTAAGATCCGGTAAACTCTTGGGCTTTATTGTCAGTGGTAAAGGGATTGAGGTTGACCCGGCCAAGGTGAGAGCTATTCAAGAAATGCCAGTTCCTAGTACAGATAAAGAAGTCAGAGGTTTCTTGGGACGCTTGAATTACATTGCCCGATTTATCTCCCATTTGACCGCCACCTGCAAACCCCTCTTCAAGCTATTGAGGAAAAATCAAGAGATGATATGGAATGAGGAATGTCAAGAAGCTTTTGACAAAATCAAGAAGTATCTCCAGGAACCTTCGATCCTGATGCCACCGGTTGAAGGAAGACCTCTAATCATGTATTTGACCGTGTTAGAAAATTCAATGGGGTGTGTGTTGGGGCAACATGACGAATCTGGTCGAAAAGAGCATGCCATATACTACCTTAGCAAAAAGTTTACCGACTGTGAAACAAGATACTCACTGCTCGAGAGAACTTGCTGTGCTTTGGCCTGGGCTGCTCGCTGTCATACCCCAAAAATTACCCATCATTTTTCCTAAAAAAAAAAAAAAAAAAAAAAAAGAAGAAAAAAAATTTTAATTAATTAATTAATAAAATATAACAAATTATTTTGGACTTGGGTCTCCCTCATTCCAAGCCCATTACCCACGAAATTAGTCTATAAATACTGAAGTTTCAGTAGAGGAAAGGACACTTGGAGTTAGACTTGGAGTTACACTTGGAATTTACAGTGGGAGATTTACTGGAGAAAGAAGGAAGAGAAGCAAAACACTCTGAGGTAACAAAACCTTGAGGAAAAAGAAAGAGAGAGAACAGAGAAGGACGGATAGAAACTTTGGCATAGGAACCCTGTCTACCCGGAGAAGTCAGAGTAAAGAAACCCTGAAGGCAGCCCATCTGCACCGAAGCCATCGCCGTCCAATTCCCGCTGCCTAACTTATTCCGATACTACAAGTGGTTAATCCCTTCAACCTTGAATTGGCAAACAGGTTTTGCGTATCTCTATTGTTTATACTTTCAATTAGCCATATCTACATATATAATGCATCATGATTAAATGTTGATATATAATTTGCTTTCGTATGGGAATTTAAATATGCCTGAATACCCTAAATGTTTGACCATGTTATTCCTGTGATAAAATGCCATAAAATTCAAAGTTCCTAACATGGGGCTGTTTTCAAATTCAAAATCCGTGGCCTTCGCTAGGCGAGGCAGAGGCGAACGAGACAGTAGCTGACTTTTCTATTCTTTTTTTTTTATGTTTTATCATAGCCATGCATTATTCATCCTATCCTATTTATTGTTGTGATATTTCTCCGGTGTAATCTTCGATTGCACCCTGATTTGGTGTTCTGACATGTTTCTTTTTTTTTTTGAGTTTCGTAAAGGTTCACATATCCCAGGAAAAGGTTATTGGCTAGGTATTCCACTTTATTTGTGGGATACCCTTGTGGAGTTTCACCCTAAATTAATTTTTAATGTATTAATTTCTAATGTATTAATTTTTTTAATATATTATTTTTAATAATTTTAATGTGGAGTTTCATCCTAATTATATAATTAATTGTAAAACTTTGCCTTTGAATAAGTGATCTTGGACCTCTCTTTGTTGCCTTACGATTACGATATTACGGTCATGTCCCGCGAACGTGGGGATACCCTTAGCAAAGACCCTTCGGTTAAATCATCATAAAATAAATTATAGTCCCTCGGATGTTGCCTTCGAATATACAACTTTGTCCCTCGATGACCCTCCGATGTTGCCTACGGTTAAAAGATGATAGTCCCTTCGAATGCTAAGATATCCTCGTAACTGTTGCCTTCAATGACCTATCGATGACCCTACGATGACCCTTAAACATCCAAAGGATAAAACTACTTATTTCTCAATAATAAGGACAGTTTTACCCTCATAAGGATAGGAAATGCTCATAAAGACCTTGGGTCGGTATAACTCTTAATTGTTGGCTCACAATCTAAAAACAATTTTCACACCTCACACCTTTCAAAATATCTTTAGAAAATCACCACTTGGTATACATTCATACTAGAATCATTACCGAGTTATATTTTTCTAAACAATTTTCAAAACTAAAACGGGATAACCACTTTGTATACATTCATACAAGAATCATTACAAAGTTAAATTCTCTTTTCAAAACAATTTTCCAAACAATTCACAAACACTTTTTTAGACAAAAATAATATAAGTGATCGAGCAATTAAGAGCCCATAGATAACCATGGATACAAAGGGTGCTAACACCTTCCCTTTGTATAATGTACCTCCCGAACCCAAAATCTAAATTAAGGTCTTTCCTGTTCTTTTCCACCTTTCCTTATTGGATAAAAGAAAAGTCGGTGGCGACTCTTGCTAACCGCGACATTGCGATTAAAACCACAAAAAAGTCCAGTTCACCGTATGACAGAACTGGCGACTCTGCTGGGGACCCTAAATATTTAAAAAGAGAGGTTACCTTAAAAACAAGATCACTTATTCAATTTGTCTGATTTATTTTTAAGGGATTGCTTGGGTATGTTATGCTTGAGTGAAAGATCCTACACCCGGATCTAGTGTACCTTAGGTAAGTAGCAAGAGATCATCGCGACTGTCCGGCGTATACTGGAATGGTCAAAATGATGGCTACGGTTAATGTGGCACTTTGGATGTCCTGATGTTCCTCATGTTAGTTGAGGAAATATTTGGCATTCGCGTGGTGTCATAAAAGCATTAACCAGACCTTTAGAACCCTAATTGACTCATCCTGGCCATTAGAAAGTAGTGAGATAACTGGCTTCGGTTCCGACTGGAGTTGGTTGAGACTCGATACTACACTCTTTGAGATTGGACTTTAGGGAAGCTTCGGTCAACCACTTGGTGTTGCACTGAAGTGGACTTAAGGAAAGGTCAATGATTTGAGATCCTTCTAGAACCCGGTTACTATTCTAAGACAGGTTGAACCAACCAAACTTCAGTGGGGAGGGTATTTACCTATGGAACTCACGCAAGCCTTAAAACCTAGGAATGATTGTTGTGTGACTTGCTTGTGCTTGTTATTTATCTAACAACATGACATCATAACAACATAACATCATAACATCATGGCATTGTACTAACCATTTCAAGGATTTAGGGATTTAACTCTGCTAAAAAAAAAACAGAAAAAACGAAAACAAAAGCAAAAACAAAAGAGAAAAGAAAAAAAAGCTCTTTTTGGTAGTTTATGCAAAGTTAAATCCCGAAAGTCCTTGAAAACATTTCATACATTGCATTGCATCGCATAACAGGTATTCTAAAGGATCAGTGTTCTCACGATTTTCCTATCAAACAGATTCCAGCAGATTCAAACAGATTGAACAATGGCTCTCGAACAAACTGTCAAAGATCTCCAGGCCCAGAATGCTCAATTCCAGGAAATGATGCTGAGCTTATCTAAGGGGCAGGAAGAACTGAAAGCTCTTTTGATGGAGAAGAAGAAGGACCAGAAACCTGTGGGTTACATCAACCCGGGGAGAAGGCTTAAGGGACAGGTTACAGGAGTCAAGATTAGAATTCCGAAGGATTCAGAAGAAGAGACCGAGAATGATTCGGAAGATGAGAATCCTAATCTCGTCAATTCTGAGGACGACGATGAAGATTATGAACATGAACAGTACTCTCCGAAGGATGATAAGTACAAGTTGCTGGAAGAACGTATGCTAGCTATGGAGGGGCAGAAAGTGCCCGGTCTGGATTTCGAAAACTTGGGTCTGGTCTCTGATGTGGTCATTCCCCGCAAATTCAAGGTTCCCATTTTCACTAAGTATGATGGTGCCTCTTGTCCTCAGATGCATCTAAGGGCTTATGTGAGAAAGATTCAGCCGCACACTACTGATAAGAAACTGTGGATCCATTTCTTCCAAGAGAGTCTGTCTGGCACACAGTTAGAGTGGTATTATCAGCTTGAGAGCTCTAACATCCGCACATGGACTGATTTAGCAACAGCTTTCTACAAGCACTACCAGTATAATTCTGAGTTAGCGCCTACTCGGCTACAGCTACAAAATATGACTATGGGCTCTAAAGAAAGTTTCAAAGAATATGCTCAAAAGTGGAGAGATTTGGCTGGCAGAGTCAAACCCCCTATGACTGATCGAGAGTTAGTGGACATGTTCATGGGTACACTGACTGGCCCATTCTACAACCATCTACTGGGAAGTTCCTCGTCAGGTTTCACTGAACTTATCTTGACAGGTGAACGGGTTGAAAGCGGCATTCAAAGTGGAAAGATACAGGCAGCTACTTCTGCGAGCACCAAAAAGTCCTATCAGGGAAAGAATGAATCAAATGCTGTGTACAGTGAGAGGAAGCATAACAAGAAGAATCGTGACCATACTATTGGGGCAGTTACAATTGCCGCACCGCCATCTCAGAACTTCCAACACAGACAAGACAGGTCGAGAAGACAGTTTACCAAGATCAATATGACTTTAACCCAAGCACTGCAGAGTATGTTAATGGCCAATTTGATTACCCTCAAAGGCCCTCCTGCAAATCCCAACACTACTTCTCCTCGTTATAATACCAACGCCAGGTGTGCCTATCACTCCGATAGCCCCGGGCATGATACGAATGATTGCTGGTTGTTGAAGAACAAGATTCAGGATATGATCGACGCTGGAGAAATTGAATTTGATCCTCCGACGACCCCCAATGTCATCACAGCACCTATGCCTAATCATGACCAGAATGTTAATGTTGTGGACGACAATTCTCACGTTACTGACGTTGCTGATTTAGCATCTCCTCTCCTGATCGTTAAGAAGAATTTATTGCAAGCTGGTTTATTTCCAGGTTGTGCTGAAGATTGCGATCTCTGTGTACTCCGACCCAATGATTGTTTGAAGTTGAAGAACGGCATTCAACGGCTGATGGATGATCGTACAATTCTATTTGAAAGGGTTCCTAAGGTGGACAACTCTATTAAAGAGGTATCTGTGATTGCTAGGTCCAAAGCTCCAGTGAAGATTACCGCTACTAGAGTGCCTGTGAAGATTACCGCTGAGCCCAAAGTGGCTCCCCTGATTATTACCGCACCTGGCCCCGTGCCATATTCCTCCAGCAAAGCTATTCCGTGGAACTATGGAGGCGACGTTTACATCCATGGCATAAAGCAAGTTGGTAGTTCTGTTAATCCTAATGATATTGTGGGGACTAGTAAAGTTACTCGAAGTGGAAGGATCTACTCCCCAGAAATCTCACCTCCCGCTCCCGAAATTCGAGGAAAAAGACCAGTCTATCCTCCTCAGTCAGAGACATCGGTCGAAGTTACTTCTGAAGATGTTGCCAAACAGGAAATGGAAGAGATGCTGAAAATCATCCGTAAGAGCGATTTTGATGTAGTGGAACAATTGGGGCATATACTCCGTCTAAAATCTCAATGTTGTCCTTGTTATTATCCTCTGAATCCCATGCCAATGCATTGATGAAATTCTTGAAGACCGCTCATGTGCCTCAAGAAACATCCGTCGATCAATTCGAACATTATGTTGCTAATTTGACTGTTGACAATGGCCTAGGCTTTTCCGATGCTGACCTGACGCCAGCAGGAAAGAATCACAATAAAGCTCTGCATATCTCCATCGAGTGTGAGGGGATCACCCTGGCTCACGTGTTGATCGACAACGGCTCTTCCTTGAATGTGCTCCCGAAAGCTGTACTCGATAAATTTGACTACAAAGGCATTGAACTGAAACCTAGTGATGTTGTGGTGCGTGCTTACGATGGTGCGAAGAGTGTTGTCTATGGTGAAGTGGTTCTCCCTATCAAGATAGGACCTCAAGTCTTCAACACTACCTTTCACGTGATGGACATTCGTCCCGCCTACTCCTGCTTGTTGGGGCGCCCTTGGATCCATGGGGCAGGTGCAGTAGCTTCGTCGCTTCATCAAAAGCTGAAGTATCCAATAGCAGGCATGGTTGTCACTGTATGTGGAGAAGAAGAGTATATTGTCAGTAGTGTGCAAGCCTTCAAATACGTCGAGATGGATGGTGAATTCTTTGAGACTCCTTCTCAGTCATTTGAAGTGGTTCCTCCACCCAGTCCTGTCCTTAAGCCAACTCCCCTTGTGCCCAAGGTTGTTCGTGCTCCCCCTGTCATGATCTCTCTGAAAGATGCTCAAGCCGCGATTGAAAATGGTGATCACGCTGGTTGGGGTCAACTGATCAATGTACCATACAAGTCTGATAAAGCTGGCTTGGGGTTTAACTCTGGAAAGATAGTCAAAAATCAGATTAATGCTATGGAAGATGTTGATAGTGATTGCGACTTGGATAGCTGGATTTTCCCAACAATTGGTGACGGACTCAACAATTGGAAGACTGAAGACATTATCCCGATTTCCTTTAGTCAGGAGTAATTGTTATTGTTTATTCTAGAATTGCAAATTTTAATTTTCTTTTACAATCAAACTTCTTAAAGCATTGTGTCTATGCCCGAGGCACAATGGCTAATTTGTTAGGGGTTTGTCATTTTCATATTCATATTCAATAGATCAATGGACTTTTTGCATTCAAATATTGCGTTCTTTATCTTTCCTGTCATTTTTCAAACAAGCTATGTTTCTTGCACACACTCACGTAACAATTTGCCGATCCATATCCACTCTGGATCCTGTTGGTAATGACTCTGCTACTGTTCATTATGACTTTGAAAATCCGATCTACCAAGCCGAGGATGGAAGCGAGGAAGATTGTGAAGTCCCTGGAGAACTTGCCCGACTACTGCAAGAAGAAAAGACTATACAGCCGCATGAGGAATCAATTGAAATTGTAAATCTGGGTACTGAAATAAACAAGAAAGAAGTCAGAGGTTTCTTGGGGCACTCGAATTACATTGCCCGATTCATTCCACACTTGACTGCTACCTGCAAACCCATCTTCAAATTACTGAGACAAAATCAAGAGATGGTATGGAATGATGAATGCCAAGAAGCTTATGACAAAATCAGGAAATATCGCCAAGAACCTCCAGTTCCGATGCCACCAGTTGAAGGAAGACCTTTAATTACGTATTTGACCGTGTTAGAAAATTCAATGAGGTGTGTTGGGGCAACATGACGAGTCTGGTCGAAAAGAGCATGCCATATACTGCCTTAGCAAAAGGTACCGACTGTGAAACAAGATACTCACAGCCCGAGAAAGCTTGCTGTGCTTTGGCCTGGGCTGCTCGCCGACTAAGACAGTATATGTTGAATCATACCACCTTATTGACTTCTAAGATGGATTCTATCAAATACCTATTTGAGAAACCTGCTGTCTCCTGAAAGAGTTATCACTGACAATGGTACTAATTTGAACAACAAGATGATTACTGAACTCTGCACGCAGTTCAAAATAAAACACCATAACTCTTCTCCGTACCGGCCAAAGATGAACGGCGCCGTGGGGACTGCTAACAATATCAAGAAGGTCATGCAAGAAATGACAGTAACATACAAAGACTGGCATGAGATGTTACCCTTTACTCTTTACGGTTATCGCACTTCAGTGCGCACTACGACAGGGGCAACTCCGTTCTCTTTAGTCTATGGAATGGAAGCCATCTTACTAGTGGAAGTTCAGATTCCCTCTCTAAGAATCATGAAAGAGGCGGGCTTAGATGAAGATGAATGGATTCAGACTCGACTCGATCAGATAAATCTGATTGATGAGAAGAGACTTGCGGCTGTTTGTCATGGGCAGATATATCAGAAATGCATGACCCAGGCATTTAACAAAAGAGTTAAGAGACAGGTGTACCAACTTGGCGACTTGGTGATCAAGCGTATCATTCTACCACAAGGTGATCCCAGAGGCAAATGGACTCCCACATACGAAGGGCCATTTGTGGTTAAGAAGGTATTCTCTGGTGGAGCCATGATACTTGCTACAATGGATGGCGAAGATTTCCCGCATCCCGTGAACGCGGACATAGTTAAAAAATACTACGCATGAAAGAGACCCGCTAGATCGACGTATCTAGGCAAAAGTAAGGGCATCCCGGCGAACCAAAAGGGTTTGGGCAAAAATTAGGGATATATATAAAAAAATGTACACCCGGCAAGTCGAAAACCTGAAAAGGCGGCTTGGGCAAAAAAGGGTATCCTGGTGGACTGAAAACCTGAAAAGGCGGTCCAGGCAAAAATTAGGGATTAAAGCGTATGACTATATCCCGTTCTCAGTCAACTTTCATCCAAGTTCGAGGGACTGACCAAGCCAATCACTTCTATCCGACAGCAAGGGATGAGATGCTCGAAGACATAATGACAGTAGTAGGCTTAAAATCAATAGGACTTCTTCCACATAGCTTTCTCTTTGTTTTCGACAATTTCCTCTTACTAGGATTTCTGTCTCCTTGTACACAAATTGCCTGTTTATAGGCCTCCTTTCAAAATCAATACAACCCTCTTTCAAAAAAAAGATGCTTTTGTTTTTACTTTTCTGTTTTGGTTGCGTAAATGTCCATTGATTTAATTTGAATTAATATGTGCATTTGAATATGACTGATGTTTACCAAAAATACATGCATAGAATAGCAATAGCAATTACTACCCGACTTCAGGATCAAGGAAAAGGTCTAATCATGCTTCCAATGAATCCGCTACCAATTCTCTTCCCCAGCAAGCCTTTTTTTTCCCTCAGAAAATGGCAGTATCCCCAGGCACAGCTAGTTACTCCCCAACAGAGGTCGGCGTCACCAGACAGATTGATCATCTCATCCATCCCCAGCCAGGCTCTGTTGAATATTTCCACCATCAGACAGAAATCAAGCATCCCCAGCCGAGAAAGGGTCATCGACACAAATGTCTCAAATCAGTAGATGGGGATTTATTTTCCCCAGTAGAGTCCCCAAGCAGAACTTCTCATACGCATAGCTCATTCATTACATCCTTTCACAGCATACGCATGCATACAACATTCACATTTATTTTAGCATAACACGAAACATCTCATGCATCATGACATAGCATGAAGCTAACTTTTCTTTGCAGGTTATTTATCCTCCTGATATAGTCAAAATAAAAGGTTCATTCAGACAGACACCTTTATCAATCACAGTCAAGATTCAGATACATATTTCAAATACAGTTCATGGGAACATTCATTCTGACAACACTTCGATATCCTCCTAACGATGGCATCTTTAAGCCCATCCCAGACATTTATTGCAAGTACAACATATACAGGTTATCAGATACAGCCTAACGTACGGTTCATTCTGATTCAGCCCAACATATGACTCCTTCAGCAACTCCAATGCGGTCTAACGTACGACCCATTTGGACCTTCAAATCCTCAGATGCTGCCTAGCGTACGGTACATTCAGGGGTGTAGTCTAGCGTACGACTACTTTCTTTTTCAGATGCAGCCTAACGGACGGCTCATTCTACAACTCGGATACGATCTAACGTACGATCCATTCTGAACTTCAACAACCCCAACGCGGTCTAACGTACGACCCGTTTGGATCTTACAACCCTCAGATGCTACCTAACGTACGGTACATTTCTGAAGTGTAGTCTGGCGTACGACTACCGCTTTCATCATCAGATGCGGCCTAACAGACGACTCATTCTGCGACGGTCTAACGTACGACCCGTTCGGATGTCCATCCCCTCAGATGCTACCTAACATACGGTACATTTCTGAAGTGTAGTCTAACGTACGACTACCCCTTTCGTCATCAGATTCAGCCTAACGTACGGCTCATTCTGCAACTCAGATACGATCTAGCGTATGGTCCATTCTGATCCTTTATCCCCAACAGCATATGACACACTCCGACTCCCCAGCGAAGTCGGCAGCCTAATGGATGACTCATTATACGGTCTAACGTACGACCCAGTGTGGCACCCATGTCTTCAAATTGGCCTAATATACGGCGCGATCTGAAGCTTTCGTCATCAAACCTCCCGGATGGCATCTTTAAGCCCATCTCCATCAAGACCAACTGTCGATTCTCAAGTGCAAATTTTTGGGGCATTCTAGTGTTCAATAATCTTCCACCTCCAGACCACGAATGGCATACACGCCATCCTAACTCTCTCGGTTCAAGAATATTGAACAGGGGCAGCTGTCATACCCCAAAAATTACCCATCATTTTTCCTAAAAAAAAAAAGAAGAAAAAAAAATTTAATTAATTAATTAATAAAATATAACAAATTATTTTGGACTTGGGTCTCCCTCATTCCAAGCCCATTACCCACGAAATTAGTCTATAAATACTGAAGTTTCAGTAGAGGAAAGGACACTTGGAGTTAGACTTGGAGTTACACTTGGAATTTACACTGGGAGATTTACTGGAGAAAGAAGGAAGAGAAGCAAAACACTCTGAGGTAACAAAACCTTGAGGAAAAAGAAAGAGAGAGAACAGAGAAGGACGGATAGAAACTTTGGCATAGGAACCCTGCCTACCCGGAGAAGTCAGAGTAAAGAAACCCTGAAGGCAGCCCATCTGCACCGAAGCCATCGCCGTCCAATTCCCGCTGCCTAACTTATTCCGATACTACAAGTGGTTAATCCCTTCAACCTTGAATTGGCAAACAGGTTTTGCGTATCTCTATTGTTTATACTTTCAATTGGCCATATCTACATATATAATGCATCATGATTAAATGTTGATATATAATTTGCTTTCGTATGGGAATTTAAATATGCCTGAATACCCTAAATGTTTGACCATGTTATTCCTGTGATAAAATGCCATAAAATTCAAAGTTCCTAACATGGGACTGTTTTCAAATTCAAAATCTGTGGCCTTCGCTAGGCGAGGCAGAGGCGAACGAGACAGTAGCTGACTTTTCTATTCTTTTTTTTATGTTTTATCATAGCCATGCATTATTCATCCTATCCTATTTATTGTTGTGATATTTCTCCGGTGTAATCTTCGATTGCACCCTGATTTGGTGTTCTGACATGTTTCTTTTTTTTTTTTGAGTTTCGTAAAGGTTCACATATCCCAGGAAAAGGTTATTGGCTAGGTATTCCACTTTATTTGTGGGATACCCTTGTGGAGTTTCACCCTAAATTAATTTTTAATGTATTAATTTCTAATGTATTAATTTTTTTAATATATTATTTTTAATAATTTTAATGTGGAGTTTCATCCTAATTATATAATTAATTGTAAAACTTTGCCTTTGAATAAGTGATCTTGGACCTCTCTTTGTTGCCTTACGATTACGATATTACGGTCATGTCCCGCGAATGTGGGGATACCCTTAGCAAAGACCCTTCGGTTAAATCATCATAAAATAAATTATAGTCCCTCGGATGTTGCCTTCGAATATACAACTTTGTCCCTCGATGACCCTCCGATGTTGCCTACGGTTAAAATATGATAGTCCCTTCGAATGCTAAGATATCCTCGTAACTGTTGCCTTCAATGACCTATCGATGACCCTACGATGACCCTTAAACATCCAAAGGATAAAACTACTTATTTCTCAATAATAAGGACAGTTTTACCCTCATAAGGATAGGAAATGCTCATAAAGACCTTGGGTCGGTATAACTCTTAATTGTTGGCTCACAATCTAAAAACAATTTTCACACCTCACACCTTTCAAAATATCTTTAGAAAATCACCACTTGGTATACATTCATACTAGAATCATTACCGAGTTATATTTTTCTAAACAATTTTCAAAACTAAAACGGGATAACCACTTTGTATACATTCATACAAGAATCATTACAAAGTTAAATTCTCTTTTCAAAACAATTTTCCAAACAATTCACAAACACTTTTTTAGACAAAAATAATATAAGTGATCGAGCAATTAAGAGCCCATGGATAACCATGGATACAAAGGGTGCTAACACCTTCCCTTTGTATAATGTACCTCCCGAACCCAAAATCTAAATTAAGGTCTTTCCTGTTCTTTTCCACCTTTCCTTATTGGATAAAAGAAAAGTCGGTGGCGACTCTTGCTAACCGTGACATTGCGATTAAAACCACAAAAAAGTCCAGTTCACCGTATGACACTCGCCGACTGAGACAGTATATGTTGAATCACACCACTTTATTGATTTCTAAGATGGATCCTATCAAATACATATTTGAGAAACCCGCTCTCTCCGGAAGAATAGCAAGATGGCAGATGATCTTAACAGAGTATGACATCCAGTATACTACTCAGAAAGCAATCAAAGGAAGCGTGCTAGCTGATCATTTGGATCATCAAGCGGTGGATGATTACCAATCTATGAATTTTGAGTTCCCAGATGAGGATGTCATGCTTGTTACTGATTATGAAGAACCTGGACCGGATGAAGGACCCGAACTAGGATCCCGATGGACTATGGTTTTCGATGGGTCTTCTAATGCATTGGGCAATGGTGTTGGTGTGGTAATCATTTCTCCCGAGGGTTACCATACGCCTTTCACTACTAGACTATGTTTTCATTGTACCAATAATATGGCTGAGTATGAAGCATGTATTTTGGGACTCAAGGCTGCTATAGACCGGCGGGTCAAGTTTTTGAGTGTGTACGGAGACTCAGCATTAGTAATCAGTCAGATCAAAGGAGAATGGGACACTAAGCATCCGAATCTCATCCCTTACCGAGAACGGGTGATGACATTAATCCCATACTTTGAAGAGATAACATTCGAACATATCCCACGAGAAGAGAATCAGTTGGCAGACGCATTAGCTACCATGTCATCTATGTTCAGAGTCAGATGGGACAATGAAGCTCCCAGGATCACCATTGAGCGACTAGATGAACCGGCATACTGTTATGAACTTAACACCGAGGGAGTACGGGAAAAACCTTGGTTCCACGAAGTAAAAAGATATTTAGAAACTCAGGAGTACCCTGAGGGGGCATCTAATAATGATAGAAAATTCCTGAGGAAGTTCTCTGCTAAATTCTTTTTGAGTAATGGAGTATTATACAAACGTAATCATGACTCAACTTTGCTTCGCTGTGTGGATAAAAAGGAAGCAGAAGAGATTATGGAAGATATGCACGACGGTATTTTCGGGACTCATTCTAGTGGACATACGATGGCCAAGAAGATTCTGAGATCAGGGTATTATTGGTCTACCATGGAAGCTGATTGCCACCATCACTCCAGAACCTGTCACAAGTGCCAGATATATGCGGATAAAGTACATGTGCCTCCTGCTCCATTGAACGTGTTGACAGCACCTTGGCCCTTTGCAATGTGGGGCATTGATATGATTGGAGAGATTAAACCTACTGCTTCTAATGGACATCGCTTCATCCTTGTCGCTATTGATTACTTTACAAAGTGGGTAGAGGCCGCCTCATTTGCTTCTGTCACCAAGAATGTGGTGGCACGATTCATCAGGAATAATCTCATTTGTCGGTAGGGCATCCCTGAAAGAATTATCACTGACAATGGTACTAATTTGAACAATAAGATGATTACTGAACTCTGCACGCAGTTCAAAATAAAACACCATAACTCTTCTCCGTACCGGCCAAAGATGAACGGTGCCGTAGAGGCTGCTAATAAGAATATCAAGAAGATCATACAAAAGATGACGGTGACGTACAAAGACTGGCATGAGATGTTACCGTTTGCTCTTCACGGTTATCGCACTTCAGTACGCACTTCGACAGGAGCAACTCCTTTCTCTTTAGTCTACGGAATGGAAGCCGTTTTACCAGTGGAAGTCTAGATTCCCTCTCTAAGAATCATGAAAGAGGCGGGCTTAGATGAAGATGAATGGATTCAGACTCGACTCGATCAGATAAACTTGATTGATGAGAAGAGACTTGCGGCTGTTTGTCATGGACAGATATATCAGAAGCGCATGACCCAGGCATTTAACAAAAGAGTCAAGAGACAGGTGTATCAAATTGGCGACTTGGTGGTAAAGCGCATCACTCTACCACAAGGTGATCCCAGAGGCAAATGGATTCCCACGTACGAAGGGCCGTTTGTAGTTAAGAAGGTATTCTCTGGTGGAGCCATGATACTAGCCACAATGGACGGCGAAGACTTCCCACATCCCGTGAACGCAGACATAGTAAAAAAATACTACGCATAAAAGAGACCTGCTAGGTCGACGTACCTAGGCAAAAGTAAGGGCATCCCGGCGAACCAAAAGGTTCGGGCAAAAATTAGGGATAAACATAAAAAATATGCACCCGGCAAGTCGAAAACCTGAAAAGGCGGCTTGGGCAAAAAGGGGTATCCTGGTGGATTGAAAACCTGAAAAGGCGGTCCAGGCAAAAATTAGGGATTAAAGCGTATGACTATGTCCCGTTCTCAGACAGCTTCATCCAAGTTCAAAGGACTGAACAAGCTAATCACTTCTATCCGACAGCAGGAGATGAGAGGCTTGAAGACATAATGGCAGTAGTGGAATTAAAGTCAATAGGACGTTTTCGGCATAGCTTTCTCTTTGTTTTCTTGACAATTTCCTCTTACTAGGATTTTTGTCTCCTTGTACACAAATTGCCTGTTTATAGGCCCTCTTTCGAAATCAATATAATTTTAGTTTCAAAAAAAATGCTCTTGTTTTACTTTCTCTGTTTTGTTTGCATAAACGTCCATTGATTTAATTCGAATTAATATATGCATTTGGATATGATCGATGTTTACCAAAAATGCGTGCATAAAATAGAAATAGCGATTACTACTAGGCTTCAGGATCGAGGAGAAGGTCTAACCATGCTTTCCAATGAATCCGTCGCTAATTCTATTCCCCAGCAAAGCCAGTTATTCCCCAAAAGCAATTGGCATTACTAGACAAATTGGTCATCTCTTCCACCCCCAGCCAGGCTTCTATTAAATATTTCTACCCTCAGACAGAATCAAGTATCCCCAGCTAAGAAAGGATCACCGATACCAGTATCTCCAACCAGAAGATTGAGATTTGTTTTCCCCAGTAGAGTCCTCTGGAAGAACTTTTCAGATGCATAATTCATTCATTACATCATTTCACAGCATACGCATGCATACATCGTTTGCAGTTATTTTCGAAAGCATAAAGCATCTCATGCATCATGACATGGCATGAAGCTGACTTTATTTTTCAGGTTAATTATCTTCCTGATACAGTCAAAATAGAGAGTCATTCAGACGGACATCTTCATCGATTACGTTCAGATTCAAATACATCTTTCAGATACACTCCATGACAACATTCATCCTGACGTCCTCCTAGTGACGGCATCTATAAGCCCATCCCAGACATTTATTGCAAATACAACGTATACAAATACTATCAGATATAGCCTAGCGTACGGTTCATTCTGATTCAGCTCAACATATGACTCTTTCAACTCAGATGCGATCTAACGTACGATCCATTCCGACCTTCAACAACTCCAATACGGTCTAATGTACGACCCAATTAGACCTTCAAGTCCTCAGATGCTACCTAGCGTACGGTACATTCTGAAGTGTAGTCTGGCGTATGACTACCCCTTTATTATCAGATGCAGCCTAATGGACGGCTCGTTCTGCTACTCAGAGACGGTCTAGCTTACGACCCGCTTGGATGTTCATCCCCTCAAATGCTACCTAGCGTACGGTACATCCTGAAGTGTAGTCTGGCGTATGACTACCCCCTTCATCACCCGGTACAGCCTAACGGACGGCTCAGTCTACAACTCAGATACGATCTAGCATACGATCCATTCTGATCCTTCACCCCCAGTAACGATACAGCCTAACGGACGGCTCGTTCTGCAACTCAGATACGATCTAGCGTACGATCCATTCTGATCCTTTATCCCCAACAGTGTATGACTCATTCGGATTCTTATCTCATTTTGATTCGGCACAACATATTACTCCTCCAACAATACGGTCTAGCGTACGACCCATTCGGATCTTCATTCCTCAGATACTACCTAGCGTACGGTACATCCCGAGGTGTAGTCTAGCGTACGACTACTTTTCGTCAGATACAGCCTAACAGACGGCCCATTCTACAACTCAGATACGATCTAGCGTATGATCCATTCTGATCTGTTATCTCCAGTGGCGTATTGAAATTCTAGTTATCAGACTTTGGATGTCACACTGGTTGTTATGACATCCAATTCTGCACAGACAGGGATTATGCAGAACTTAACAGTAAGTGCAGTAAATAACACAAGTAATTGTTCACCCAGTTCAGTCCAACATGACCTACATCTGGGGGCTACCAAGCCAGGGAGGAAATCCACTATTAGTAGTATCAATTCAAAGCTAAACTCACCCGTTTACAACTTCTCACTTAATCCCTACCCAATGCAATTTCAATCTTAACCTAAGATCAGAGTTCCTACTCACTCCCCCTCAATCACCTCAGTGATATTAAAGACACTTTGAAGTCACACTTCAAAAACAACTCTTGATTATGCTTCACAGCTTAAATCAAGATACACAGCACTCACGCTTAAAAGCTTTGAGTGACACAACACTTACAACTCAATGAACACCCTATGCCAAAGCAATCATCTACTTGATAATGGCTTGGCTTACAAGATACGTCTAATACTAGACTCACAAAATACAACAGTGAAGTATGATGGACACACTAAATCTTCACGCCTCAAAATCCCTGAAACTGAATGAAGGAATGCCTTCCTTTTTATATTGCAGCACCTGGGCTTTTGCACCTGTATTTTCCTGAATTTTAGGTCACACAAGTTCCCTCAAATTCAACATTTAGGTTGCTAACAAATAGGCTATTTGTTAGGTTCATTGAATGTAGCTTGGTTGTTGATTTCCTGGATTTTCTCTCAGCTGTTGAATCCCTAAAGAATAGCCTGAGAAAAAGCTGAAACAGAAAACTGAACAACCTACAATTTAGCATATGCTGTCAGGCACGAATGTCACGACATTCAGCTTGACATCAAGGTCCACATGCTGAGTCTGTTTTTCCAGAAAACAGACTGTACAATTTTGCTGACCTGTACATGATCAAAATGACCGTACTACAGTAACAGCTTACATTAATAAATGTCAAAGTGTCCAACTTAACATTTATACATTTGGCCTTAAGTTAGTTCTGTTATTCTCTTGAAGAACAAACTAAGTTTTATGCTGAAGTATAGCAGAACACCACTCTGCCTAATCTTCAGTAGCTGCTGTCAATGATGAATGTCACAACATCCAGTTTGACATTCAGTCAGTAGGCCTTATGCCAGGTCTGGTTCTTCCTTGATAACCAGACTGCAAATGAATACTAAGTTCTAACAGAACTTCTGTTCCTTAGTATCTGTTGACAGGTATGAATGTCACAGCATTCAATAATCCTGTGTTAGCTAGTCCTGCAGTAACTACAATGTAGTCACATATACATGTCATGACATCAGTCAAGACATTAGTGTTTTACCATATAATGCAGCCAATTAAACACCTACAAACTCCCCCTTTTGCAAATTTTTGGCTAAAACACTTTGATCCCCATAACAGAGTTCATAGCAGCGGAATAATACTAGCTAATACACTCAGAGTGGCAGCACACTCACACACATGGAAGTTAAATAAAAACTTCTCATAGCAGCACACACATATTAGAAGTTACACCTAAACTTCAACAACAGCTGCAGGGGGGAATCTTCAGATCTGTCATGAGAGTCTGTTGTAGAGACTCACTCTGTTTGTCAGGGGTATTGGTGGTTATTACTCCCTCTTTTTGTCACAAATGTTGCCAAAGCCAACAACATAGCCAGAGCACGATGACAGAGTTCCAGACTTGGTTTTACTTCACAGTTTCAACCAAGTTAACATCCACTTGATCTTGCTTCACAGCTTCGATCAAGTGATCACCCACTTTTGCTTTACAGTAGGTACCACCATATCAGATGCCATGATTTTGTTTCTGACATCCAGAACCACTCCTGCATGAACAGCATCCTTGAACTCCTGCAGGTACAGAGCCCTTCTCTCTGTTGGGTGTCTCCTTACCCTCTTGTATACACCCTTGTTGCAAGCAGCATAGCTATGATCTGTTGACCAATCATAGCCTAGTACAAATTGTTTAATAGGCAGAGATATTAAACAATTTATCCCAAACATCAGTGGTTGCTATAAGGTCTCAGAGAGACATATTCCCAGTTTGCTCCTTAAGTTTTCAAACTGAGTAGCATCCAGAGCCTTTGTAAATATGTCAGCCAGTTGAAGATCCGTGGCTACATGTTCCAAAGTGATCACCTTGTCTTCCACCAGATCTCTGATGAAGTGGTGCCTAATGTCAATATGTTTGGTCCTGCTGTGTTGGATGGGATTCTTGGAGATGTTGATGGCACTGAGATTATCACAGAATAATGTCATGACATTTTGAGTGACATTGTACTCAGTGAGCATTTGTTTCATCCAAACCAGTTGGGAGCAACTGCTTCCAGCAGCTATGTATTCAGCCTCTGCAGTGGTCAGAGAGACACAGTTCTGCTTCTTGCTGAACCACGATATGAGGTTTTCTCCTAAGAAGAAACATCCACCTGATGTGCTTTTTCTGTCATCAGCACTTCCAGCCCAATCAGCATCACAGTATCCAGATAGGACAGGCTCAGACCCATGTGAGTACAGCATCCCATAGTCACACGTCCCATTGATGTACTTGAGAATCCTTTTGACTTGATTCAAGTGGCTCACCTTGGGCTCTGCTTGGTATCTGGCACACACTCCAACTGCATAAGAAATGTCAGGTCTACTTGCAGTTAGATACAGCAGACTACCTATCATGCTTCTGTACAGGCATTGATCAACATTAGGCCCTCCATCATCTTTGGTTAGCTTCAGATGAGTAGGAGCTGGAGTCCTCTTGTGCCTGGCATGATCCATACCAAACTTCTTAACTATGTTCTTGGCATACTTGCTTTGGGAGAGAAACATAGAGTCCTCCATTTGGTTTACTTGCATTCCAAGGAAATAGGTCAGTTCTCCCACTAGACTCATTTCAAACTCAGATTGCATCTGGTGCACAAATTTTTTAACCATTTGTTCTGACATTCCACCAAAGACAATATCATCAACATAGATTTGAGCTATCATGATTTTGCCTTCTTCATCCTTCACAAACAAGGTTTTATCTATGCCACCCTTTCTGTATCCATTTGAGGTCAGAAATTCAGTTAACCTTTCATACCAAGCTCTGGGTGCTTGCTTCAACCCATACAAGGCTTTCTTCAACTTGTATACATGCTCAGGTTGGTTAGGATCACAGAACCCTTTGGGTTGTTCCACATAGACTTCTTCATTCAGGTAGCCATTCAAGAATGCACTCTTCACATCCATTTGGAATAGCTTAAACTTCAGGATGCATGCTACCCCCAACAGCAATCTGATGGACTCAAGTCTAGCCACAGGAGCAAATGTCTCATCAAAGTCTACTCCTTCAACTTGAGTGTATCCTTGAGCTACTAGTCTTGCTTTATTTCTAGTAATTACTCCTTTCTCATCAGATTTGTTTTTGTAGATCCACTTGGTACCAATGATGTTGGACCCTTCAGGTCTTGGAACCAGCTCCCATACTTCATTCCTTGTGAACTGCTCGAGTTCCTCTTGCATGGCAATGATCCAGTATTCATCAGTCAGGGCTTCTTTCACATTCTTTGGTTCAACCTTGGAAACAAAGCAGGAATTTGAGTTTATTCCTCTTGACCTGGTAGTTACACCACTGGTGGGATCCCCTATGATAAGATCCTTAGGGTGGTCTTTCTGAATTCTGATAGATGGCACTTTGGTGGGTGCTTCTACTTCACATTCAGGAGGAGGTTCCTGTACTTCTTCAGGCTTGACTGGACTGTCAGTTGGACTATCAAGGAATGTTTCAACATCCTCCATGACATCGATTCCTTTCTCTTTATCATCCACAATGACATTTATGGACTCCATCAGGACATTGGTCCTGTAGTTGAACACTCTATAGGCTCTGCTGTTAGTGGAGTACCCCAGAAATACGCCTTCATCACTTTTGGGATCTAGCTTCCTTCTCTGTTCACGATCTGTGAGAATGTAGCATTTACTTCCAAAAATATGAAAGTACTTCACAGTGGGTTTTCTACCCTTCCATATTTCATACAGAGTGGAGGAGGTTCCTTTTCTCAAGGTGACTCTGTTGTGAACATAGCACGCGGTATTCATTGCTTCAGCCCAAAAGTGCATAGGGAGCTTCTTTGCATGAATCATTGCTCTGGCAGATTCTTGAATAGTTCTATTTTTTCTTTCAACTATTCCATTCTGCTGAGGAGTTATAGGGGAGGAGAACTCATGGCTTATTCCTTCAGATGAGCAAAACTCATCAAACTTGGAATTCTTGAATTCAGTACCATGATCACTTCTAATCCGGACCACACAACTGTCCTTTTCCCTTTGAAGTCTTATGCACAGATCTTTGAAGACATCAAATGTATCTGACTTCTCTCTGATGAAGCTTATCCACGTGTATCTGGAATGGTCATCAACCACCACGTAGGCATACTTCTTCCCACCAAGACTTTCAACCTGCATAGGTCCCATTAGGTCCATGTGCAGCAGTTCCAGAACTCTGGAGGTTGTGGAATGTCCCAGCTTTGGGTGTGACATCTTGGTTTGCTTGCCCACTTGGCATTCTCCACAGACTCCTCCTTCATCAATCAGAAGCTTTGGCATTCCTCTGACTGCTTCCTTGGATATGATCTTCTTCATTCCCCGTAAGTGGAGATGTCCAAGTCTTCTATGCCACAGCTTCACCTCCTGTTCTTCCTTGGCTGAGGAGCATGTTGTGGAAAAGTTAGAGAGATCAGGTTCCCACAGGTAGCAGTTGTCTTTGGACCTGGTTCCTCTCATAACTTCCTGATTGTCACCATTTGTCACAATGCACGGCTCCTTAGTAAACTGAACATGAAAACCTTAATCACACAACTGACTTATGCTGATGAGGTTTGCAGTTAGTCCTCTTACTAACAACACATTGTTCAGTTTTGGCACTCCAGAACAGTCCAGTTTGCCCACACCTCTGATTTTTCCTTTGGCACCATCACCAAAAGTCACATAGCTGGTGGTGTGAGGTTGAATGTCTACCAGTAGATTTTCCATACCAGTCATATGTCTTGAGCATCCACTGTCAAAGTACCAGTCTTCTCTGGAAGAAGCCCTTAGGGCAGTGTGTGCTATCCTAGCATACCATTGTTGCTTCTTAATGGGAACACATCGCTTACGTGTTTTATGCTTAGGTCTGACATGTGAGGCTCTGTTAGGGAAACCATGAATCCAGTAGCAGAAGGCTTTTATATGTCCAAGCCTACCACAGTGATGACACCTCCAATCCTGGTATTTCCTCTTCTGATGATCATTCATCCTAGTTCCTCGATGTTGAGACATTGGCTTTGACATCCGCTTGAACTTCTGAACTCTAGCCTTTGGGCGTTTGTGTTCAGCTCTTTTTCCAAATCCTAGCCCAGATTTGGTTCCAGACAGCTGTCCCACCTTTAGAATCTCTTCCAAGGTGTCAGTTCCCTTCTTCATCATTCTGATGGATTTGGTCATCTGGTTCAGCTTGGAGGTCAGCAGGGCTATCTCACCATTTAGCCCCTCTATGGCAGACAGTTGCTTCTGTCTCTCATCTTCCAGTTCCTTGATGAGTTTCTTCTGCTTTTCTCCTTGTGCACGCACTTCTGCACTGGTGGTACACAGCTTCTTATATGCTGCAGCAAGTTCATCAAATGTCAGCTCATCTGCACTTGTGTCATCTTCAGAGACACAAACACTGGTTAGTGCAGTGACATGTTTGGCAGATTCTCCTTCAGATTCACTTTCAGAATCTCCTTCAGACCATGTGATAGCTAGCCCCTTATTTTGCAATTTGAGGTAAGTAGGACATTCAGCTCTGACGTGTCCATACCCTTCACAACCATGACACTGGATTCCCTTCCCATGGTTGAACTTCTCCTCAGAAAATGATCTTTTCTTAATGTCAGACGGGATGTTCTTGACATTAGGTCTACCTCTTTGATCAATCTTCTTCATGAACTTGTTGAATTGCCTCCCAAGCATGGCTAAGGCTTCTGATATACTTTCATCACCTCCAGTATATCCTTCTTCTGACTCCTCTTCAGCATTAGATATAAAGGCTATGCTTTTCTTCTTCTCAGCATACTCACCTAAGCCCATTTCAAAGGTTTGGAGAGAACCAATGAGCTCATCTACCTTCATATTGCTGATGTCCTGAGCCTCCTCTATGGTTGTGACCTTCATAGCAAACCTCTTAGGCAAGGACCTGAGAATCTTTCTTACAAGTTTCTCTTCAGTCATTTTCTCACCTAGTCCACCAGAGGTGTTTGCAATTTCAAGAATATTCATGTGAAAGTCATGAATAGTCTCATCCTCTTTCATCCTCAGATTTTCAAACTTGGTTGTCAACATCTGAAGTTTGGACATCTTCACCTTGGAAGTACCTTCATGAGTTACCTTGAGGGTATCCCAGACTTCCTTAGCTAGTTCACAATGGTGCACCAGCCTGAAGATGTTCTTAGTGTTGGTGTAAGCCCTAGAGGCCAATACTTTTGGTACTTGTATCAAATTATTTATTAATAATTAAAGGAATTTTCTTTATTATGGTTGATTAATAAAGTCCCTAGAATAGATAGTCCGTTTAATGTATTAAGTGTGACTTAATCATGAGAACACATTAAACATAAGGACACTATTCTTAAAGTATCCGTAGTCGAGCTTTAATGTGAAGTGGGATAACATTAAAGCATTAAGACTATTATGTTTGTAGACTGATGATCACATCTCATGGATCATGGATAAAGAGTTATCAAGTCTTAAACATAGGTATGAATATTAGGAGTAATATTTATACCGGATTGACCCGCTATGAGAATACTATATAGAAAGTTATGCAAAGTGTCATAAGTTATTCTCATGGTGATGATAGTGTATACCACTCTTCGACCTGAAACCACTATGGATCCTAGATGTAGAGTTGAGTGCTTTATTACTGATCAAACGTTATCCGTAACTGGATGACCATAAAGACAGTTGATGGGTACTCCACGAAGCATGCTGAGGGACATGAGTGTCCTAGATGGAATTTGCCAATCCTGCTTAACAGGATAAATGTCTATGGGCCCAATATTGAACTGGACAAGGATGACACGGTCTATACCTTGTGTTCAATATAGACATAAGGGCAAAGGGGTAATTATACACATAATTATTATCACAGGAGGTTTTGTCAGATCACATGACATTTTCGTGACTTGGGTAGCAGTGATGTGTTGCTAGATACCGCTCACTGTTTATTATGTTAAATGCATGATTTAATATAATTGCCAACGCCGCGAAAACCTATAGGGTCACACACAAAGGACGGATTGATAAGAGATAGAATAATTAAGGAACATCGTAAGGTACGGTGTACTTAAGAAGAATACGAAATATGGTAAAGTACCAAATACTTAAGTGATTTTGGCATATTCTGAGATATGGGCCAAAATGCACTTAAGTGGGATTTTTGGCTTGAAGCCCACACAAGTGGTTCTATAAATAGAACCCCTTGGGTAGAAGCATTTACACTCCAGACAACACAACTGAAGAGTTGGAATTTCGTATCTCCCTCTCTCTCACTCAAAGCCTTCACTCACAAACAGCTAGCACTGCGATTGAAGGAATCCGTTCGTGTGGACTGAGTAGAGACGTTGTCATCGTTCAACGTTCGTGATCGCCCCGTGGATCTGTATCAAAGGTTGATCATTGTCAGAGATCTGCACCAAAGGTTTGAATCTCCACAAGAGGTAACGATTCTATCACTGATCATGCTCATTCGTAAGGATCATTAAAGGAGAAATTTTTATATTCCGCTGCGCCTTGGATGGCTATTCTCCTTCAGTGGTATCAGAGCCACTTACGAAACCATGAATCTGATAACTGTTTTTGTTCTGTAATAATATGATTAAAACAGAATGAATCAAAGGTTAAATTGAGATCGATCAAGTTACATATATGTGATATATGTAACCCTGATGCAAAATACATTATATATGATATAGTGTTCTTGTTTCATTCATTCAAAAACCTCGATGATTGTTTTCCTTTGAGCGATCAATGGTCGTTTGCTTCTTGATCCGACATTAGTATGGTGAAGCAATGACGTGTTGATCAATCATACTGAATTAACAATCGAGACGTGTTTGACGGTCTGAAATTGGTGCATCAGGGTTAGTGACGACACAAGGGTTGTGTTGTTAGAGAGTTATGCGATTGGGGTTTGATTGCACAAGAGTTGTGCGTCCTAAACACTTTTCCGAACAGTGTTAACCGGTTAACGCGTAAGGTTAACCGGTTAACGTAATACGAAATATTTTTTTTTTAAATTTTGGAACAGTGTTAACCGGTTAACGCATATGGTTAACCGGTTAACGGAATGCGAAATAAAATTTTTGAGTTTTTTAAACAGTGTTAACCGGTTAACGCATTTGGTTAACCGGTTAACGCAAGGCAGAAAAGAGTTTTCTAAATGTTTTCAAACAGTGTTAACCGGTTAACGCATATGGTTAACCGGTTAACGCAAGGAAAAATTCACCCGTTCGGCTAGAAAAAGTGTTTTGAAGTATCAAGTGTTGATACGGAAAACGACGTCAATTTTAAATGAATTGTTCATTAAAATTTTCGAGCAGGGGCGCTGCCCCTTCGACCCCGCAAGGGGCGCTGCCCCCTTGACCCCTGTCCGCTGAACGGTCAGCGGAACCACCGTCCGCTGACCGGGCAGCGGAACACCCGTTCCCGCTGTCCGGGCAGCGGACCCCCGGCTAACTCTGCGTAGTGTGATCGGTCGTCGAAATTTAATTTGATTTTATTAATTAAAGGAATTAATAATAATAATAAAGTTTTTATTATTGTGGTGATCGGTTATGGCCTTAGTTTTCCTTTGTTTTGTTTTTGGATTTTAAAATACGACCTGCGTGTCGTGCCTCTCTCTTAATCTCCCAAATGTAACTTCTTTTCTCATCTCACTCCCTCGTATGTAAAACGAGTTTCTTTCATGTAATGTAATGATATGAAGAAAGCAAAGAAGTCAGTGCCAAAGGAAGACAACCTTGAAGATCTTGCTTGGAGAAGCTTAGATCGTTATAGGTTAGCTTAGGTTCTCTCATTGGCTTGGGAGAACAATTGCGCTAGGGGCCATAACTGTTTCATTTTGTTTATATGTATGTTGATGCATGTGTATGTATGTTGATGCATGTGAGAGACGGTTTATATGATAAACAAGCCGGTGAGATCAGTAAAATTGCAATTCCCTCAAAACTAAATATTAAGTTTTAAGCTTTCCAAGTTTTAACACTCATCAAGACTAGTAATGGAAATTGTAGGTTTCGCCTACGCGAGGTGCATGATCTATATATTAGTAAGGTGCGATGGGATAATTGTAATATCCAACTGTTAAAACAATGGGTCAAACTTAACTAAACAAATTATAATAAGATTATATATGTTTAGAAGCAAGAGTTGGGAATAATCCATATGATGGATTAGAATAAGGAGTTATTCACCCAATTGAAATTTTCGAGAGTTGTATGAGATACAATTGGAAGGAGTTCCTACCTAAATAACCTAGTTTTGTGTAATCCGCCTACGCGGACTTAGAACGAAGTGAAATATGGATCTCGACCCACTAGAAAATCTTCCAACGGGATTTTCCGAATCAGATGATGAGGGTCATTTGTTTTGAGTAAAATAGTGGGAGCATGTTTAATTAAAGGCCTAATTAAATATGCCAATGATACTTATATTTTCATTATTTCTTATGTAGATTACCATGACAACAAACACCTCTAACAACATTTTGCGATCGATCCTTGACAAGGAAAAATTGTCTGGGACAAATTTTCTGGATTGGCACCGAAACCTGAGGATTGTCCTCAAACATGATAAAAAGCTGTATGTCTTGGAGACACCTGTTCCTGAAGAGGAACCTCCTAGTTCTGCACCTAAGGCAGAAAGAGATGCTTATAAGAAGCATGTCGATGATGCCAATGAAACTGCTTGTCTCATGCTAGCTACCATGAACTCAGAATTGCAAAAGCAACATGAGAACATGTCAGCGTTCGATATGATCGAACACCTGAAGTTGCTCTATCAAGAGCAAGCAAGGCATGAGAGGTTTGAAGTTTCAAAAGCCCTTTTTCAAAGCAAGTTAGCTGAGGGAGCCCCTGTAGGTCCCCATGTACTCAAGATGATTGGGTATGTGGAAAACCTTGAGAGATTGGGTTTTCCCCTCGAAAAGGAACTTGCAACTGATTTGATCTTGCAATCGTTGCCAGATAGTTTCAGTCAATTTGTCCTAAATTTCAATATGATTGATATGGACAAATCTCTTCCTGAACTGCTCGCCATGTTAAGAACTGCCGAGCAGAATGTGAAGTCAAAAGGGAAGTCCATTCTGATGATCGGAAATGGAAAGAGACAGAACAAAAGGCCCACTAAACAGAGTGATAAGGGGAAGGGCAAGGAAGTTGCCAATCCCAGACCCACTGCTGCTTTGAAGCCTAGTGGAGGTATAGCAAAAGAAGGCACCTGCTTCCATTGCGGTAAGACCGGACACTAGAAGAGGAACTGCCCAAAGTACCTGGAAGATAAGAAGAATGGAGTAGAGACTTCAACTTCAGGTATTTTTGTTATTAATTTATCTATTTCTGCATCATGGGTATTAGATACTGGATGCGGTTCTCATATTTATACAAATGTGCAGGGGCTGAAAAGAAGTAGAGATTTGGCAAAAGGTGAAGTTGACCTACGAGTTGGCTATGGAGCAAAGGTTGCTGCTTTAGCCGTAGGAACTTTTGTATTGACTTTACCTAGTGGTTTAATAATTCAGTTAGAGAACTGTTATTATGTACCTGCAATTAGCAGGAATATTATTTCCATTGCTTGTTTGGACAAGTTTGGTTTTTCATTTATAATAAAGAACAATTGTTGCTCAATTTATTTGAATGATATATTCTATGCTACTGCACAAATGAACAATGGACTATATGTCCTTGATCTTGAAATGCCTATTAATAACATTAATATAACTAGGTAAGAATATTAAAACTCTTCGATCAGATCAAAGTGATGAGTATTTAATCCTAGAGTTTGATGACCATCTGAAAGAGTGTGGGATCCTATCCCAACTTACTCCTCCTGGAACATCCCAATGGAAGGGTGTACCTGAGAGAAGAAATCGAACCCTGTTGGACATGGTCCGATCCATGATGAGTCACACCAATCTTCCAAACTCCTTTTTAGGACATACACCATTGACATTAGCTTACACACTTAACCGTGTTCCATCCAAAAGGTTGAAAAGACACCATATGAGATATGGAGTGGCAAGAGACCACATATGTCTTACATGAAGATTTGGGGTTGCGAAGTTTATGTGAAGCGACAAATTTCAACTAAGCTTGAGCCCAAAATCTGACAAATGCTTATTTGTGGGGTATCCTAAAGAAACAAGAGGATATTATTTCTACAGTCCTTCTGAGGGCAAAGTGTTTGTCGCTCGAACTTGAGTTTTACTAGAAAGGGATTTTATTTCCAAAAGAATCAGTGGGAGGAAAGTAGAACTTGAAGAAATTCAAGAATCACAAAGTATCGATACACCTATGGAGGAATTAGAGCAGGAAACACAAGTAGTTGTGTAAGAGCAACCTGCTCAAGTAGAACAAGACCAGCGTAGGTCAAGCAGGATACGTCACCTACCTGAAAGATATGGATATCTCATAACAGATCAAGGTGATGTATTACTCATGGATCAAGATGAGCCTGTGACCTACCAAGAGGCCACAACTGGTCCCGAGTCTGAGAAGTGGCTAGAGGCCATGAAATCCGAAATAGATTCCATGTACACGAACCAAGTTTGGAACTTGGTAGAGCCTCCTGTAGGAGTTAATCCTATAGGATGCAAGTGGGTCTTCAAAAAGAAGACTGACATGGATGGTAAGGTACATACCTATAAAGCATGACTGGTTGCAAAAGGATATAAACAAATTCATGGCGTTGACTATGATGAAACCTTTTCACCAGTTGCAATGCTTAAATCTATTCGAATTTTACTTGCTATCGCTGCATATCATGATTATGAAATATGGCAAATGGATGTCAAAACTGCTTTCCTTAATGGGAATCTTCTTGAGGATGTGTACATGACACAGCCTGAAGGATTTGACATACCAGAAGAAGCCCATAAGATATGTAAGCTACAAAGATCAATCTATGGATTGAAGCAAGCTTCCAGAAGCTGGAATCTTCATTTTGATGAAACGGTAAAACAATATGGATTCATCAAGAAGGAAGATGAGCCTTGTGTCTACAAGAAGGTTAGTGGGAGCATGATCGTATTCCTGGTATTATATGTAGATGACATATTACTCATTGGAATCGATATCCCTACCCTGCAACAAGTAAAGTCTTGGTTGGGGAATTGCTTTTCTATGAAGGACCTGGGTGAAGCAGCCTATCAGAATCTATAGAGATAGATCGTGAAATGCTTGGCCTAAGTCAGAGCACATAGACAGAGTGCTGATACGCTTTAATATGAATGATTCCAATCTGGTTATGTGTTTTGCTTAAATGGTGGCACTGTGAGCTTGAAAAGTTCAACGCAAGATGCAGTTGCTGATTCTACAACTGAGGCTGAGTATATTGCTGCCTTAAGTGCAGCAAAGGAAGCTGTTTGGATCAATAAACTTGGCATAGTCCCTAGCATTGTGGATCCCATTGGTCTCTATTATGATAACAATGGTGTTATCGCACAAGCTAAGGAGCCTAGATCTCACCAACGATCCAAACACATACTTAGGCGTTATCATCTCATTCGAGAGATAATAGATAGAGGAGATGTGAAAATATGTAAAGTACCTACACTAGACAATATAGCTGACCCACTAACAAAGCCTCTTGCGCAGCAGAAGCATGATGGCCATACTAGATCAATGGGTATACGGGGTATGTCTGATTGGCTCTAGTGCTAGTGGGAGATTGTTGGTGTAAGCCCTAGAGGCCAATACTTTTGGTACTTGTATCGAATTATTTATTAATAATTAAAGGCATTTTCTTTATTATGGTTGATTAATAAAGTCCCTAGAATAGATAGTCCGTTTAATGTATTAAGTGTGACTTAATCATGAGAACACATTAAACATAAGGACACTATTCTTAAAGTATCCGTAGTCGAGCTTTAATGTGAAGTGGGATAACATTAAAGCATTAAGACTATTATGTTTGTAGACTGATGATCACATCTCATGGATCATGGATAAAGAGTTATCAAGTCTTAAACATAGGTATGAATATTAGGAGTAATATTTATACCGGATTGACCCGCTATGAGAATACTATATAGAAAGTTATGCAAAGTGTCATAAGTTATTCTCATGGTGATGATAGTGTATACCACTCTTCGACCTGAAACCACTATGGATCCTAGATGTAGAGTTGAGTGCTTTATTACTAATCAAACGTTATCCGTAACTGGATGACCATAAAGACAGTTGATGGGTACTCCACGAAGCATGCTGAGGGACATGAGTGTCCTAGATGGAATTTGCCAATCCTGCTTAACAGGATAAATGTCTATGGGCCCAATATTGAACTGGACAAGGATGACACGGTCTATACCTTGTGTTCAATATAGACATAAGGGCAAAGGGGTAATTATACACATAATTATTATCACAGGAGGTTTTGTCAGATCACATGACATTTTCGTGACTTGGGTAGTAGTGATGTGTTGCTAGATACCGCTCACTGTTTATTATGTTAAATGCATGATTTAATATAATTGCCAACGCCGCGAAAACCTATAGGGTCACACACAAAGGACGGATTGATAAGAGATAGAATAATTAAGGAACATCGTAAGGTACGGTGTACTTAAGAAGAATACGAAATATGGTAAAGTACCAAATACTTAAGTGATTTTGGCATATTCTGAGATATGGGCCAAAATGCACTTAAGTGGGCTTTTTGGCTTGAAGCCCACACAAGTGGTTCTATAAATAGAACCCCTTGGGTAGAAGCATTTACACTCCAGACAACACAACTGAAGAGTTGGAATTTCGTATCTCCCTCTCTCTCACTCAAAGCCTTCACTCACAAACAGCTAGCACTGCGATTGAAGGAATCCGTTCGTGTGGACTGAGTAGAGACGTTGTCATCGTTCAACGTTCGTGATCGCCCCGTGGATCTGTATCAAAGGTTGATCATTGTCAGAGATCTGCACCAAAGGTTTGAATCTCCACAAGAGGTAACGATTCTATCACTGATCATGCTCATTCGTAAGGATCATTAAAGGAGAAATTTTTATATTCCGCTGCGCCTTGGATGGCTATTCTCCTTCACTTAGTGATTCCATTGAACAGTGCATTCAAGGCTTTGGAATTTCCAAGAGCTAAAGCCTTTTGTTCCTTGTCCCAATCTTCTTCAGGAATCTGCACACTGACTCCATCTTCATCTGTCCTCGTTGGATGTTCCCATCCCTTCTTGACAGCTCTCCAGACTTTGCTGTCTAGAGACTTTAAGAAGGCTACCATACGAGGCTTCGAGTCATCATAATTAGATCCATCCAACATGGGTGGTCTGTTTGAGTGTCCTAAATCCTTGTCCATGGTACTAGAAAGTAACTTCCCTAGATCTCACCCAGAACTTCACAGGCAGGGTGCCTGCTCTGATGCCAATTGAAATTCTAGTTATCAGACTTTGGATGTCACACTAGTTGTTATGACATCCAATTCTGCACAGACAGGGATTATGCAGAACTTAACAGTAAGTGCAGTAAATAACACAAGTAATTGTTCACCCAGTTCAGTCCAACATGACCTACATCTGGGGGCTACCAAGCCAGGGAGGAAATCCACTATTAGTAGTATCAATTCAAAGCTAAACTCACCCGTTTACAACTTCTCACTTAATCCCTACCCAATGCAATTTCAATCTTAACCTAAGATCAGAGTTCCTACTCACTCCCCCTCAATCACCTCAGTGATATTAAAGACACTTTGAAGTCACACTTCAAAAACAACTCTTGATTATGCTTCACAGCTTAAATCAAGATACACAGCACTCACGCTTAAAAGCTTTGAGTGACACAACACTTACAACTCAATGAACACCCTATGCCAAAGCAATCATCTACTTGATAATGGCTTGGCTTACAAGATACGTCTAATACTAGACTCACAAAATACAACAGTGAAGTATGATGGACACACTAAATCTTCACGCCTCAAAATCCCTGAAACTGAATGAAGGAATGCCTTCCTTTTTATATTGCAGCACCTGGGCTTTTGCACCTGTATTTTCCTGAATTTTAGGTCACACAAGTTCCCTCAAATTCAACATTTAGGTTGCTAACAAATAGGCTATTTGTTAGGTTCATTGAATGTAGCTTGGTTGTTGATTTCCTGGATTTTCTCTCAGCTGTTGAATCCCTAAAGAATAGCCTGAGAAAAAGCTGAAACAGAAAACTGAACAACCTACAATTTAGCATATGCTGTCAGGCACGAATGTCACGACATTCAGCTTGACATCAAGGTCCACATGCTGAGTCTGTTTTTCCAGAAAACAGACTGTACAATTTTGCTGACCTGTACATGATCAAAATGACCGTACTACAGTAACAGCTTACATTAATAAATGTCAAAGTGTCCAACTTAACATTTATACATTTGGCCTTAAGTTAGTTCTGTTATTCTCTTGAAGAACAAACTAAGTTTTATGCTGAAGTATAGCAGAATACCACTCTGCCTAATCTTCAGTAGCTGCTGTCAATGATGAATGTCACAACATCCAGTTTGACATTCAGTCAGTAGGCCTTATGCCAGGTCTGGTTCTTCCTTGATAACCAGACTGCAAATGAATACTAAGTTCTAACAGAACTTCTGTTCCTTAGTATCTGTTGACAGGTATGAATGTCACAGCATTCAATAATCCTGTGTTAGCTAGTCCTGCAGTAACTACAATGTAGTCACATATACATGTCATGACATCAGTCAAGACATTAGTGTTTTACCATATAATGCAGCCAATTAAACACCTACACGTATGACCCATTCTAACTCCCCAGTGAAGTCGACGGCCTAATGAATGACTCACTATACGGGCTAGCATATGACCCTGTGACACCCATGACTTCAGATATCTTCTAACGTACGACGCACTCTGAAGCTCTCATCATCAAACTTCCTAGATGGCATCTTTAAGCCCATCTCCATCAAGACTAACTAATTGACAAGTGCAAATTTTTGGGGCGTTCTAAGTGTTCAATAATCTTCCACCTCCAGACCACGAATGGCGTACATACCATTCTGACTCTCTCGGTTCAAGAATATTGAACAGGGGCAGCTGTCATACCCCAAAATTTGCCCATTAATATCTTAAGACATTTTTCAGGGCACTCCGACTCATTTTTATGACACTGATCTTACAGGAACAAAGGCCCAGCTCACGAGTGGCCCAATCCAGAAAATGGCCCAAACTGGCATGCTCGCTAGGCGAGCAAATCCTTCGCCTAGCGAACGTTCGCTACACGCTCGCCTAGCGAAGCTGACAGACAACAGAAAATTTCGGGCTTCATTCTAAGCCCATTAGGTCATGAAAAAGAGCATTATAAATACCAGCACTTCAGTAATGAAAAGGGGAGAACGAAAAAGGACGAAAGGAGAACCCTAGCAAGCAAACCCTCGCGCTCACAGACGGAAAACCCTGGAGGCTAACCCTGAGAATTCCGAGAAACCCTGAAGGAAAAGTCGGCGGCAGCAAGGTCACTTCCGCTCAATTCGATCCGGTCGGCCAATTCAAGGTTACAATTGCTATTACTACCTTATGTTCTTAATTTGCATATGACATTATGATTAAATTTATGAAAATATCTTAAGTTTGTCATGTGAATTGTAGTGTGCACTTGAATACCTTAAATGATTAACCATATAATTGCTGTAATGAAAGCCATAAGGCATAAAATTGGTTGAAATTGTACTGATATCAAAACCAGAATCCGCAGTCGCTCGCTAGCACGTCGCTAAGCGAGCATGAAGCGAGTATTCGCTAAGCCTTCGCTAGGCGAGGCAGGCGCGAACCTGACAGTAGCCGACTTTTCTATTCTGATTTTTCACTCATGTTTTATCATAGCCAGACATTGTTTATCTGATCATATTACTTTTGTGATTTCTTTTGCGGTGTAATCCTCGATTGCACCCTGATTTGGTATGCTAACCCGTTTGTTGAATTTTGCAAAGGTTCATATGTCGCAGAAAAAAGATCGCCGTTTAGGTCTTCCACTTTATTTGTGGGATACCCTTGTGGAGACTCACCCTAAATTGCTTAATTAATTTTAATGTGTTAATTTTAATGTATTAATTTTAATGTATTAATTTTAATGTATTGATTTTAATGTGGAGGCTCATCCTAATTACCTAATTGACTTTAAAATATGGCCTTTAAATATGTGATCTTGGACCTCTCTTGTGCCTTACGATATTACGGTATTACGGTCATGTCCCGCGAATGTAGGGATACACTTAGCAAAGACCCTTCGGTTAAATCATCATAAAATAAATCATGGTCCCTCGGATGTTGCTTTCAAAAATCCGATTTTTGTCCCTCGATGACCCTTCGGTGTAGCCTACGGTTAAATGATGATCGTCCCTTCGAATGCTAAGGTATCCTTACAACTGTTGCCTTCAATGACCTATCGATGACCCTACGATGACCCTTAAACATCCAAAGGGTAAAATTACTTACTTCTCAATAGTAAGGACAGTTTTACCCTCATAAAGATAGGAAACGTTCATAACGACCTTAGGAAGGTATAACTCTCAATTGCTGGATCATAACCTAAAACATTTCCCACCCCTCACACTTTGCAAATCCTAGAAAATCACCACTTGGTATACATTCATACTAGAATCATTACCAAGTTATATTTTTCTAAACCATTTTCAAAATCAAACGAGATAAATACTTTGTATACATTCATACGAGAATCATTGATGCGTGTTTTCCGCAAGTGTACGAATCACGTCAAAGTAATATAAAAGATTATCGAATCCACAGAGACCAAGTGTCAATCTATCAAACCTGTTGTTATGGTGTGTATCTAAGGCAACTATTTTTAAGGGTTTTAATAAGGGTGCAATGGTAAATAAAATTATAATTTTAAATAATAAATAAAGACAGGCTCGAATGTAATTCACGCAATCAATGATAATCCAGTACTTGTTAGTGGAACTACTTATGGGCAATGTTTTCTCCTTTGAAAAGAACTAATTTAACAGGAACTGTCGCTTTCGCGTATTCAGAACCGAGTTGTACTCTCTAATCAACCCCTCCTATTGTCACGGATAAAAAGGTGCGTACTGCGTTAGAGTAGTAAACCTATTTTTAAGAAATATAGTATCTTAACTAAGTTGAAAAGTATTTTAACCTGGACTTCTTAGCAAAAAGAGGTTCTTACGAACCAGAGTTTAAACTTCCTAACGCGTCCGAAAATCGTTTTAAAATCTCTTTTCTTTTTAATCTAAAATCTCCTAATAAACTAGACAAAGCGCTTTTGGCTGTTTTTGAAATAGTTAAAAACAATTACTTGAATTGAAAGATAAAATAGCCCTTAGGTGTTTCCACGAACAATTATACTGATTACTGGTTTAATTACGATCCTTACATTCTAACCTTTATAGAATTAGTTAGACATGATAAAGTAAATATTCTTTTTATAGTTTTTCATAAAAGTAATTTAAAGCGAGTGCGGATAATAAACAAAGTAAAGTGCGAGTGCAGGAAATAAACAACGTAAATGTGCGAGTGCAGGAAATAAACAACGTAAATGTGCGAGTGCAGGAAATAAACAACGTAAATGTGCGAGTGCAGGAAATAAACAACGTAAAGTGCGAGTGCAGGAAATAAACAACGTAAATGTGCGAGTGCAGGAAATAAACAACGTAAATGTGCGAGTGCAGGAAATAAATAAAAGTAAAATACGAACTTGAATTAAAATGGCGGCAGGATTAACTTCCTCCAGAGTGCTCCAAAAACTCGAACCACAGACAGATTACAGACTCGATCACTCGATTGCAGAGGCACCCCGATGTGGAATGGCAACTGCTTTATAACTGATATATGCCTAGAGAATTCTAATTCTGGATGAAGAAAAACGAAAATCTAAGGTCCTATTTATAGTAAAAACTGAAAGCATGAAATGACAGGGACGCCCCTCCACTAAAAAGTGGAGGTTACTGATTTTGGCCTTGTGGCGCCCGCCACAGGCCTATGGCGCCCGCCATGGTCCCTACAGGGGATGATGGAGTGGGGATCGTGGGTCTTGACGGTTGAGGAGTGGTCTTGAGACGTGGCCACGTCATGGCTAACCCCATGGCGCCCGCCACGGTGGGTGCCGTAAGTGCAAAACG
Organism: Lathyrus oleraceus; assembly: GCF_024323335.1. NCBI lineage: Eukaryota > Viridiplantae > Streptophyta > Magnoliopsida > Fabales > Fabaceae > Lathyrus > Lathyrus oleraceus. Next base: position 217,193,746 of record NC_066584.1, read on the forward strand.
CTGAATTTCTAGGTTTTCGCCCGTTTTCACTCCTTTTTCGCTCCTTTTCCCGATTCAAGCTCCGATTATTATAAAAACCTGAAAACATAAGAAAACAAAGAAATAACAAAGCAAAACAACAATAAAAGCTAAGAATGCATGCGAAATCGGAGTCAGAAATACGGTGAATTTTAGTGTGATCAAATTCTCCCACACTTAAACCTTTGCTTGTCCTCAAGCAAACATTAAAGCTTAAGAAAATATGGTGTCAACACTTGTCTTTGGGCTAAAGGGATTCTAAGTTCAAGTCAGGATGCAGTGACAGATACTAACTAAGTGAACCAAGGGTACCATAGTAACACAAACACAAACTTCAATCCTATATTAACCACTCCATATCATCCCACAATACCTAGGCCTATCTTCTCATCTTTTTGTGTCCTTTTCATTCAGGCGCAATCACATTAAGCCCGTTATCTGTACATGCTTCATAGTAGAGTGACCGGTTAGTGATTCTGATCCATAACATAAGGTTTCTGGCACATAAGCATGTGTAAACCTGTTTTATTTCGCCTAAATGTAGCTGCGGGGGATCGGATCGTAATCCGCCCTACCAAGTTCAGTGCCAGATACCTCTGAACCAACTAACAATAGGTGACTTGCAAAATTTTTTTTTTTTTTCGGTTTAAATGACTTTGTGAGGGTCACCTATACCAGAGTTTGCCTTTTTTTTTTTTTTTTTTTTTTTTTTTTTAGTATTAGCACTGGATCATTCACTTATGTTCATCGGCCCCCTACGTAGAGCATGCTTAAGCCGGAGCTGACTGCTAAGATAAACTACTTAGGACAATTTTTAAAATGATAGTAAAGGCCAAGATGGTGGGGTTTAGGAGTGATTCCTATATTCAAGAGGTCTATGGTGCTAAAATGGTTCTGATGTTTCAAAAAGTTGACCTAGGTCACTACATCCTAATCTAAACCTGTCCCAAAGCCCAAAAAACATGTGAAACAACATCATTTTCTTTTTTTAAAAATTTTTTGGTAAGGCTAAGGAAATGGGAAAAAATGAAGATGAACTAAAAAGACATTATACTGGTGACTCGTCAGACTCATGCATTATCTAAGAAAATTAAATTACTGAAAGGAAATAACTGAAAGGAAATAATTAACTAAAAAGGGAAATGACAGAAAGCAATAAAATCCCCTCCCACACTTAGATCGAACATTGTCCCCAATGTTTCGAAATAAGATAAGGGGGGTAACCTGAAAAAAGACTACTGAGGAGGGGCACTGGTGCCTTCGCCGTCCTGATGTGATGGTCTGGAACGACGGGATCTACTACGATGCTGGTCCCTCCGGTCGAGTCGTGCTGATAAAGCAGCCTGAGCACTCCGAACCTCTCGAAGGTTACCTAAGATGGAACCCTGAGTGGCCTCGACAAGCTGGTAGTGTTGGCTGTTGAACTCTCTCTGACGGTTCTGCTCTAATGAGATATCGTTCAAGGTACGGCAAACGTTGCTATAGGCACGATCCGAAACCAATCGCGATTGTTGCATGAAGCTCATATTGTCCGTCAGCTGCTGTGAAATAGTAGAGAGAAGGCCATCACGCCTTTCTTCTCTAGCTGTCATATCACGCCACATCTCCTCGGTGACATGGAATCCAGGAGCAGTACCTGCAACAGGGTTAGAGGAAGATAGTGCGGTGTGTGACTGTGAAGGACGATGGGGGGACATGTGAGGGATGGGAGACTGCTCTCTCCGATCATACTCATCATCAGTGTCATGTGCCTCCCCATCGGGAATATTAGGAGGAAGTGGACCCAAAACACGTGGAGCATTAAGATCATAGGTCCAGTTCCTTTCATCACGTACATCAGTACGTCTACTGCATGGTAAAGCAACAGATGGGATAGCTACCCCATGAACCATCAACTCATAACCACCTTCTCTCCTTGCTCGGCACAATTTCATGTCTTTCAGAAATTTTAAATTAATTGTGCGAGGAGGTAGTGGTTCAAGTGTAGCTATCTCATCGTTCAGGCCAAGAGCCCGAGCAATATACGTAACAAGCCCTCCAAAAACAATCGGTCCTGTTTTGTTAGTAAATAAAGTCATATGAGCAAGCATAAACGGGACCGGATTGATGTGGGTTCTAGTGAGGCATCCTTGCAAAAATAGGAGTTCACGAGCATTTACCTTGTTTGGACTTTCCCGGCCAAAAATAGTACATGCCAAAAGAAGTCTAAAAACTCTTATGGCCGGGTTGTGAATGGTCGACGCAAGTATCCCTTCGAAAGAATTAATTGAAGAACTTGAAAGCCTTTGCCAGAAGGTAAATACCTCGGCCGACCACTCCGCATCCAAAGGTGCCTCACAAATTGCACCTTCCCTATGAGGGATTCCTAACAAACCTGCTAGATTGTCGGTACTGAATTCATACTCAATTCCGAACAGTCTAAAAATAACAGTACCAACAGTGCTAGCAGTGTTAGGACTGACAGTGTATATTAAAGAACTCAAAAACTCAGTTGTCAGTCGCTCATAGGTAGGTTCCTGATTAATGAAAATATTATGCAAGCCTAGAAATTCTAATAAATTAAAAACACTATGATAAATACCCAAAGCATACAGACAGTTATCGTCGACGTACCTAGTCGAGAGAATTTCTCGACTTTGAAGCCTCTGAATAATTTTCCGTTGCCTTTCGCCCGGTCTTCCATCACGAAGAAGAAATCCGTTGAACTCCATTGTTGAATGCTCCTTAGGTAGTGAAAATGGTAGAAAAAGTGGTTTATGAGGGAATGATAAAGTTTTGATTTTTTTGGTTTTTTTGATGGATGAAAATGGAAATGGATGTTGGATATGTTTTATGGATGGTGGGTATTTTGGAAATGAGGGAGCTTTAATGGGGTTCAAGGAGGATTTGGAAGGTTGGAAAAATGGGTTTTTGGTGAAGAAAGGGATGAAAATGGTGGAAATGGGGATTCAGCCCCGTACTTGTTGTTGGTACGGTGTGGCGCCCGCCACAGGGCCTATGGCGCCCGCCACAAGGCCAATTCCTGGGCCTTGTGGTTTTGGATCCTCCTTTTGGGCCTTCTTGCACCTTTGTCTTCCGGGGGGTCTGAATAGCGTTTTCTTCTTCTTTTCAAGGCTTGAGGCTTGCATATTTTTTTGTAAAGACAAAAATGAAAATATTTTTGTCTTATATATATATATATTTTTTTTTTCTTTGCACGACAAAAAAATAAAATAATTAAAGAAACAAAAGAAAAAGAAAAAGTTAACATTAGTGCATAATATGTATATATATAAGAAATTCAGAGTGCATGAAAATATAAAAGCTGCAGTAAAGTAAAATATGTCTGGAAATGCGATAAATAAAATACTAGGGTAATGCTGTCAGGGTAGAATGAGTCATGTGGTAGGCGTCTTTTCCTGGCTTGATCCACGAAACTCAGCTATCTCCCTCCAAAGCTCTTCAATCTCCTGATGTAGAGCATCGGTCTCTGAGGCATGAGTGAGATCAGAAACCTGCATCTGTAACTCTAAGTCTGCCACTTCCTGCTTGAGCAGGGCAGTCTCCTTACGGAGCTCATAAATCTGTGTTTGTAGGTCAGGTGGCTGCAGAGACAAATTGTTAGACATAACAGTGATCTGGGGAGTAAGAGGTGTAGGAGTGTACTCAGCGGCGGGAGGCGATTTCGGCTCTTCGACAGTCTCTCCATAACCCTCTAGAGCATAACTCCAATTTTCAGGATCATGGACACTGGTCATCAGTTGATCTGGTAATGTGAAATAGTGTATCGCTTCGCCGTCGATCAGCAGTCTAAACATGTTGGGCTCAAAAGAAGCCCTCCTCATCAGTCCTCTATCAAGACAAAAATCAATATCCAGGGTGGTGTAGAAGCAGAAGGTCCTGAGGTGCAATAACTTGCGAGACAGACCCAATGCAGTAGCAATCTGTGTAACAATCCCACCGACATGGATGATGCCTACGGATGATCTGGCAACACTAGCCAAGCCCTTTAACAGAAAGTTGCCACACGCAACAGGGCGAGACTGAGTCGCACAAAACAGTAGGAAAATCTCCTCTTCACTTAGCAGTGTCTCTGTATCTGGAAAACCTAGGAAAGAATGTGCTAGAATCATCTGGAAGTACCTCAATGCAGGGTTGTGAATTACCTGAGAAAACTGGGTAGAAGGATCTTGGCTCCCTCCGCCGGATATTTTGGTCCAAAACTTTTCCACTTCTCTGCTCATAAAATACCCCATCGGTGTATCTGGAATAGCATCAGGAGTAGTCTGGAAACCTAGCAAATCACCAAACTCCTTGTGAGAGAATGAGTAGTCAATCCCGAACAACCTGAAAACAGCGAGTCCATCGGGTCCAGCCCAGGGGTCATAATGAAACGAGCTGAGGAACTCAAGAGTCAAGTTCCTATAAGTGTTGTTCCTGTAGTCAAACTGTTCCCACTGGAGTTGATGGCATAAAAATCTGACGCTTGGCTCTATCCCCAAGGCATCCATGCAGTCATGGTCAGGGTACCTGGTAGGAGCCATAGGGCGTCTCATGTGAACATAGTAACGCTCTCTCTGTGCATCATCTCTAAAGGCCACGTGCATGTCATCAGGGTTCTGCATTCTGTACAAGGTTAGCAAACAAGTCCTGAAAGCACATAAAACATTCAATCGTTAGTCCTGACATAATAATAATAATATAAACAAAATAAAGTAAAAGTAAAAAATAAAAAGTACAAAAAATAAGAAAAACCATGGGTTGCCTCCCATGCAGCGCTTGTTTAACGTCATTAGCTCGACGACCGATATTTAAACATCATTGGAAGGATATGGTGGATCACTCAGAGTATGGCAGGTGTATGTTGTCGGGATGTCACCTCCTTCGTAGGGCTTCAACCTCTGTCCATTGACGATGAACGGTTTACATGTCTGGTTCTTGATTTCAATAGCACCGGATCTCAGGATCTTAGATACTTCGAAAGGGCCAGTCCATCTCGAACGGAGTTTACCTGGAAAAAGTCGTAACCTAGAATCGAACAGGAGAACAGGATCGCCTATTTTGAAGTCTCTTCTTATGATTCTTTTGTCATGCCAAGCTTTTGTTCTTTATTTGTATATGATGGCATTTTCGTAGGCAGATTGTCTGAGCTCTTCTAATTTGTGGATGTCAAGGATACGTTTCTCACCAGCTGTCAAGTAATCCAAATTCAAAGTTTTGATGGCCCAATAGGCCTTATGTTCCAATTCAAAAGGTAAGTGACATGATTTTCCATAGACCAGTTGATAAGGGGTTGTTCCTATAGGAGTTTTGAAAGCGGTTCTATAGGCCCATAATGCTTCTTGAAGTTTCTGTGACCAATCCTTTCTAGATATAGAGACAGTCTTCTCGAGGATTTGTTTTATCTCCCTATTAGATACTTCCACTTGTCCATTGGTCTGTGGGTGGTATGGTGTTGCTACTCTATGCTTAACTCCATACTTGCTTAAAAGTTTATCAAATATTCTCGATATGAAGTGCGATCCTCCATCGCTTATGACTAAACGGGGTGTTCCAAACCTGGGAAATATATAATTTTTGAATAATTTGATGACTACTCTGGTGTCGTTTGTGGGTGCGGCGATAGCTTCAATCCATTTAGACACGTAGTCAACAGCTACTAAGATGTACTGATTTCCAAAAGATGGTGGGAACGGTCCCATAAAGTCTATACCCCATACGTCGAAGAGTTCTACTTCTTGGATATTTCTTAACGGCATTTCATTACGTCTTGAAATATTTCCTGTGCGTTGGCATCTATCACACTTGACAATGAAAGCATGGACATCACGCCACATAGTAGGCCAGAATAGGCCAGCTTGAAGAATCTTGGCGTAGGTCTTAGATGTGCTTGCATGTCCACCATAGGGTGCAGAGTGACAATGCTCAATTATATTATTTACCTCTTCTTCTGGAACACAACGGCGGAAAATGCCATCTTTACCTCTCTTGAAAAGAAATGGTTCGTCCCAATAGAAGTTTCTCACATCACTATAGAACTTCTTCTTCCGGTGGTAGTTTAGATCAGGGGGTATGATGTCAGCGGCTAGATAATTAACAAAGTCTGCATACCAAGGTACATCACTTATGGCTAAGGATTTTTGAAAATACTCATGAGGGTCTGGGTTATCTTCTTCAATGGTTTCTAGTTGGGCTATCAGTCTATCATAGGCAAAATCGTCATTTATGGGAACTGGATCAGGTTTCAGGTATTCTAGCCTAGATAGGTGATCAGCTACCACATTATCAGTGCCTTTCTTATCACGGATATCCAAATCAAACTCTTGCAGTAATAGAATCCATCGAAGTAACCTAGGCTTGGCATCCTTTTTGCTTAGTAAGTAACGAATGGCAGCATGGTCGGTATAAACTATAATCTTGGCTCCTACTAGATAAGATCTAAATTTGTCTATTGCAAAAACTACAGCTAGGAGCTCTTTTTCGGTTGTTGCGTAATTGAGCTGTGCAGCGTCTAGGGTTCTACTGGCATAATAAATCACATGTAACTTCTTATCTTTTCTCTGACCTAGAACGGCTCCAACAGCGTAATCACTGGCGTCACACATTATCTCAAACGGTTCTGACCAATCAGGGGGTTTCATTATAGGTGCTGAAGTCAGAGCTTCCTTCAGAAGATTAAATGCTTCAGTACATTTTTCATCGAAGATAAATTCAGCATCTTTCATTAAAAGACCAGTTAAGGGCTTTGTTATTTTGGAGAAATCTTTGATGAAACGTCGGTAAAATCCGGCATGTCCAAGAAAACTTCTTATCTCCCTGATAGTCTTCGGCGGTTTTAGATTCTCTATGACTTCTATTTTTGCTTTATCTACCTCTATACCTTTTTCGGAAACTATATGTCCTAAAACAATCCCTTCGGTGACCATGAAATGACATTTTTCCCAATTTAGCACAAGGTTTACCTCCACACATCTCTCCAGGATTTTCTCAAGGTTGACAAGACAATTTTTGAAATCTGATCCACAAACTGAGAAATCGTCCATAAATACTTCCATAATTCCATCTAAATAATCAGCAAAGATAGACATCATGCAGCGTTGGAAAGTTGCAGGAGCATTACAAAGTCCAAAAGGCATTCTTCTATAGGCAAAAGTTCCAACTGGGCATGTAAAGGTAGTTTTTTCTTGATCTTCGGGGTGAATAGGTATTTGGAAGAATCCTGAATATCCATCTAAATAACAAAAGTAAGAGTGTCTGGCTAGGCGCTCCAACATTTGATCTATGAATGGTAATGGGAAATGGTCCTTCCTAGTTGCTTTATTTAATTTTCTATAATCTATGCACATACGCCAACCTCCATCAGTTCTTTTTGCTACAGGTTCGCCCTTCTCGTTTTGCACGACTGTGATGCCTCCCTTTTTGGGTACTACATGCACGGGACTCACCCATTTACTGTCCGAGATCTGATATATTATACCTGCCTCTAGTAACTTAAGAACTTCAGTCTTAACTACCGCACTCATTATAGGATTTATTCTACGTTGGTGTTCTCTGGAAGGTTTTGAATCTTCTTCAAGCAAAATCCGATGCATGCATACGGATGGGCTTATTCCTTTTAGATCAGAGATCTTATATCCTAAGGCTGAGGGGTACCTACGTAAAACTTCTAATAATTGATCGGTTTCTTTTTGGTTTAAGGTAGCACTGACTATAACTGGACGATTCATATCTTCATCCAGAAATTCATATCTCAGGTTTTTAGGCAGTTCCTTAAGTTTTACGGTCGGTTTCATAGGGCAAGGCATAGGATCTGGGGTAAGAGATAAACATTCGTGAAGGTTATCATCAATGTAGGGTGTTTTATAATTGTCATCTTCCAAAATAAGGGTTGATGGCAATTTTATAGATTTATTTTCTTCTTCTTGTTCTAATTCCCTAATGCATTCTTCGATGATATCTAAGGCATAACAAGAATCTCCTATCACAGGTGCCATAAGAAATTTTGACAATATAAATTCTATCTTCTCTTCACCTACCTCAAAAGTTAGTTTTCCTTTTTTAACATCTATTACGGCTCCAGCAGTCGATAAGAACGGTCTACCTAGGAGGATTGGTATGTCGTCATCTTCTTTAATGTCCATGACAACAAAATCAGTAGGTATAAACAACTGACCCACCCTAACAGGGACGTCTTCAAGTATGCCTATAGGGTATTTAACGGATCTATCGGCTAATTGAAGCGACATCTTAGTAGGTTGTAATTCTCCTAAGTTTAATCTCTCACAAACTGCTAAAGGCATTAAGCTCACACTAGCTCCTAAGTCTAGAAAAGCTTTTTCGATGACATGATTCCCTAAAATACAAGGAATGGAAAAATTTCCGGGATCTTTATCTTTCTTTGCTAACCTATCTTCGGAAATAGAATTACATTCCACGGGTTTCGGATCTTCAAGTCTACGTTTATTCGTAAGTATGTCTTTGAGAAACTTAGCATAAGAAGGTATTTGGGTGATGGCTTCTGTAAAGGGGATTTCTACGTGAAGTTTTTCTATAACCTTAACGAATTTTTGATATTGATTATCGATTTGGGTTTTCTTTAATCTTTGAGGGTATGGTATTGGTGGTTTGTATGGCGGTGGTGGTACATAGGTTTTATTTTTAGGTTCTTCTCCTTTTTCTTGACTTTCCGGGGTTTCAGGCTTCTCTGGTTCCTTTTCCTCACTCCTCTCAGAAGTTTCAGGCTCACTTAATCTAGGGTTTAAAGGCTCCTTATAAGCGGTTCCACTTCGTAGAGTAATGGCATTAGCTTGCCCTTTCGGGTTTTGTTGAGGTTGTCCAGGGAACTGTCCTCCAGGGGTAGTCTGTGGGGCTTGGTTTAACGCTACCTGAGAGATCTGGGTTTCAAGCATCTTATTATGAGTAATGATTTGATCAACCTTGGTTCCTAACTGGGTAATTAGTTCGTTAACATGGACGCTTTGGTTCATGAACTCTTTGTTTTTCTGTTTTTGAGCAACGATGAAATCTTTTACAATTTCTTCAAAGCTCGGGTTTGGCGGTACAGGTTGCATAGGTTGATTTGTTCTAGGGGCTTGGTAACCTTGTTGTCTCGGAGGTGCGGTATTTTGAATAGGGTTATTATTTTTGTAGGAGAAGTTTGGGTGATTCCTCCATCCAGGGTTATATGTGTTAGAAAATGGGTTCCCTTGGGTATAGTTCACTTGCTCAGTGTTGGTTTCATTTAACAGATTGCATTCGGCGGATTGGTGTCCTTGCGTTCCACATATCTCACAATTCGGCGAAACTGCGGCTACAGTATTCGGAGTTGTACACATATGTTCGACTCTAAGGGCCAACGCGTCCATTTTAGCCTGCATCATGTCTATAGAGCTTAGCTCATGTATTCCTCCTTGGGCTTCCTTCTTTTCCACTGTCGCTCGTTCTACTCCCCATGATTGATGGTTTTGGGCCATATCCTCGATAAGGGCACTAGCTTCAGGGTAAGGTTTATTCATCAGTGCGCCACCAGCGGCAGCGTCGATGGTCATCTTAGTGTTATAATGAAGTCCATTATAGAAGGTTTGGATGATTAGCCAATTCTCTAAGCCATGGTGTGGGCATGCTCTCAATAGTTCTTTATATCTCTCCCAGGCTTCGAACAACGACTCTCCTTGGAGTTGGGTAAATCTAGTTATAAGGTTTCGAAGAAGAGCGGTCTTACTTGGGGGAAAATATCTAGCAAGAAAAACTTTCCTAAGGTCATCCCAAGTTGTTATTGAATTGGGTGGAAGGGAATCTAACCATGATAGAGCTTTATCTCTGAGGGAAAAGGGAAATAATCTTAAGCGTATCGCCTCAGGAGAAGCTCCATTGGTTTTAAAGGTGTCTGCTAACTGAAGAAAGTTTTTTAAATGTTGGTTTGGGTTATCAGTAGCGAGACCTGAGAATTGTCTCTGTTGCACTAATTGCAGCAGGGATGGTTTAAGTTCAAAATTATTGGCTGGGATAACGGGGTTTACTATACTGGAACTAGGTTCCTCGTTTGATGGTTGGGCGAAGTCCTTAAGAAGTCTTCGGTTTTGTTCTTCGGCCATAGCTATCCTATTCCTATGGAAAAATAAACGTGCGCGAGCGTAACGTTCAGGTTCAGCTAGAGGGTCTACTAAACTTCCGGCACTGCGAGTCTTTCGCATTGACCGGTGGGTAACAACCTTAGTCTAAACGGTATAACTACAGGGTAATGAAATTTGACGAAATTGGTCCCCGGCAACGGCGCCAAAAACTTGATGCGTGTTTTTCGCAAGTGTACGAATCACGTCAAAGTAATATAAAAGATTATCGAATCCACAGAGACCAAGTGTCAATCTATCAAACCTGTTGTTATGGTGTGTATCTAAGGCAACTATTTTTAAGGGTTTTAATAAGGGTGCAATGGTAAATAAAATTATAATTTTAAATAATAAATAAAGACAGGCTCGAATGTAATTCACGCAATCAATGATAATCCAGTACTTGTTAGTGGAACTACTTATGGGCAATGTTTTCTCCTTTGAAAAGAACTAATTTAACAGGAACTGTCGCTTTCGCGTATTCAGAACCGAGTTGTACTCTCTAATCAACCCCTCCTATTGTCACGGATAAAAAGGTGCGTACTGCGTTAGAGTAGTAAACCTATTTTTAAGAAATATAGTATCTTAACTAAGTTGAAAAGTATTTTAACCTGGACTTCTTAGCAAAAAGAGGTTCTTACGAACCAGAGTTTAAACTTCCTAACGCGTCCGAAAATCGTTTTAAAATCTCTTTTCTTTTTAATCTAAAATCTCCTAATAAACTAGACAAAGCGCTTTTGGCTGTTTTTGAAATAGTTAAAAACAATTACTTGAATTGAAAGATAAAATAGCCCTTAGGTGTTTCCACGAACAATTATACTGATTACTGGTTTAATTACGATCCTTACATTCTAACCTTTATAGAATTAGTTAGACATGATAAAGTAAATATTCTTTTTATAGTTTTTCATAAAAGTAATTTAAAGCGAGTGCGGATAATAAACAAAGTAAAGTGCGAGTGCAGGAAATAAACAACGTAAATGTGCGAGTGCAGGAAATAAACAACGTAAATGTGCGAGTGCAGGAAATAAACAACGTAAATGTGCGAGTGCAGGAAATAAACAACGTAAAGTGCGAGTGCAGGAAATAAACAACGTAAATGTGCGAGTGCAGGAAATAAACAACGTAAATGTGCGAGTGCAGGAAATAAATAAAAGTAAAATACGAACTTGAATTAAAATGGCGGCAGGATTAACTTCCTCCAGAGTGCTCCAAAAACTCGAACCACAGACAGATTACAGACTCGATCACTCGATTGCAGAGGCACCCCGATGTGGAATGGCAACTGCTTTATAACTGATATATGCCTAGAGAATTCTAATTCTGGATGAAGAAAAACGAAAATCTAAGGTCCTATTTATAGTAAAAACTGAAAGCATGAAATGACAGGGACGCCCCTCCACTAAAAAGTGGAGGTTACTGATTTTGGCCTTGTGGCGCCCGCCACAGGCCTATGGCGCCCGCCATGGTCCCTACAGGGGATGATGGAGTGGGGATCGTGGGTCTTGACGGTTGAGGAGTGGTCTTGAGACGTGGCCACGTCATGGCTAACCCCATGGCGCCCGCCACGGTGGGTGTCGTAAGTGCAAAACGCTGAATTTCTAGGTTTTCGCCCGTTTTCACTCCTTTTTCGCTCCTTTTCCCGATTCAAGCTCCGATTATTATAAAAACCTGAAAACATAAGAAAACAAAGAAATAACAAAGCAAAACAACAATAAAAGCTAAGAATGCATGCGAAATCGGAGTCAGAAATACGGTGAATTTTAGTGTGATCAATCATTACAAAGTTAAACTCTCTTTTCGAAACATTTTTTTTAAACAATTCACGAACACTTTTCAGACAAAAATATAAGTGATCCAGCAATTAAGAGCCCATGGATAACCATGGATACCAAGGGTGCTAACACCTTCCCTTTGTATAATGTACCTCCCGAACCCAAAATCTATTGAGGTCTTTCCTGTTCTTTTCCACCTTTCCTTATTGGATAAAAGAAAAGTCGGTGGCGACTCTTGCTATCCGCGACATTGCGATAAAAAGCAAAATACCCCAAGTCAGTTCACCGTATGACAGTACTTCACAGTGGGTTTTCTGCCTTTCCATAATTCATACAGAGTGGAGGAGGTTCCTTTTCTTAAGGTGACTCTATTGTGAACATAGCAGGCGGTATTCATAGCTTCAGCCCAAAAGTGCATAGGGAGCTTCTTTGCATGAATCATAGCTCTGGCAGATTCTTGAATAGTTCTATTTTTCCTTTCAACTATCTCATTCTGCTGAGGAGTTATAGGAGAGGAGAACTCATGACTTATTCCTTCAGACGAGCAAAACTCATCAAACTTGGAATTTTTGAACTCCGTACCATGATCACTCCTAATTCGGACAACACAACTGTCCTTTTCCCTTTGAAGTCTGATGCACAGGTCTTTGAAGACATCAAATGTATCCGACTTCTCTCTGATGAAGCTTATCCACGTGTATCTGGAATGGTCATCAACCACCACATATGCATATCTCTTTCCACCCAGACTTTCAACCTGCATAGGTCCCATTAAGTCCATGTGCAACAGTTCCAGAACTCTGGAAGTTGTAGGATGTCCCAGCTTCGGATGTGACATCTTGGTTTGCTTGCCCACCTGGCATTCTCCACAGATTCTTCCTTCATCAATAAGCAACTTTGGGATTCCTCTAACTGCTTCCTTGGATATGATCTTTTTCATTCCCCTTAAGTGTAGATGACCAAGGCGTCTATGCCACAACTTCACCTCCTGTTCTTCCTTGGCTGAGGAGCACATTGTGGAGAAGTTTGAGAGCTTAGGTTCCCACAGATAACAGTTATCTTTGGATCTGGATCCTCTCATAACTTCTTGATTATCTCAATTTGTCACAACACATAACTCCTTAGTGAACTGAACATGGTATCCTTGATCACACAGCTGGCTTATGCTGATGAGGTTGGCTGTCAGTCCTTTTACTAACAGTACATTATTCAGTTCTGGGACTCCAGAGCAGTCCAGCTTACCCACACCTTTTATTTTTCCTTTAGCACCATCACCAAAAGTCACATAACTGGTAGTGTGAGGTTGTATATCCACCAATATATTCTCCATACCAGTCATATGTCTTGAGCAGCCACTGTCAAAGTACCAGTCTTCTCTGGTAGATGCCCTTAGAGCTGTGTGAGCTAACCTAGCATACCATTGTCACTTCTTGATGGGGACATAGTGCCTATATGTCTTATGCTTAGGTCTGACATGAGGGGCTTGGTTAGGGTAACCATGAAGCCTGTAGCAGAAGGCTTTAATATGGCCAAGCCTACCACAGTGGTGACATCTCCATTTCTGGAATTTCCTCTTCTGATGATTATTCATCCTGGTTCCCTGATGTTGAGACATTGGGTGTGACCTCCGCTTGAATTTCTGAACTTTAGCCTTTGGGCGTTTGAGTTCAGCTGAGGTTTTTTTCACAAATCCTAAACCAGATATGGTTCCAGACTTCTGTCCCACCTTTAGGATCTCTTCCAATGTGTCAGTTCCTTTATTCAACATTCTGATGGATTTAGTCATTTGATCTAGCTTGGAGGTCAGCAAGGTTATCTCACCATTTAGACCCTCTATGACTGTCAGATGTTTCTGTCTCTCACCTTCCAGCTCCTTGATGAGCTTCTTCTGCTTTTCTCCTTGCACACGCACTTCTGCACTGGTGACACATAGCTTCTTATAAGCTGCAGCAAGTTCATCAAAGGTCAGTTCATCTGCACTTGAGTCATCATCAGTGGCACAAACACTTGTTAGTGCAGTGACATGTTTAGCAGATTCTCCTTCAGATTCACTTTCAGAATCTCCCTCAGACCATGTGACAGCTAGCCCCTTCTTTTGCATCTTGAGGTAAGTGGGGCATTCAGCTCTAATGTGTCCATAACCTTCACAACCATGACACTGGATTCCCTTGCCTTGGTTGAACATTTCTTCAGAAGTTGATCTTTTCTTGATGTCAGACGAGATGTTCTTGACATTAGGTTTACCTCTTTGATCAATCTTCTTCACGAACTTGTTGAAATGTCTCCCAAGCATGGCTATGGCTTCTGATATGCTTTCATCACCTCCAGTATATCCTGCTTCTGACTCCTCTTCAGTATTAGATACAAAAGCTACGCTTTTGTTCTTCTTTTCAGCATTCTCACACAAGCCCATTTCAAAGGTTTTGAGAGAACCAATGAGCTCATCCACCTTCATATTGCAGATGTCTTGAGCCTCCTCTATGGCTGTGACCTTCATAGAAAATCTCTTAGGCAAGGACCTGAGAATCTTTCTTACAAGTTTCTCTTCAGCCATTTTCTCACCTAGTCCACCAGAGGTGTTTGCAATTTCAAGAATATTCATGTGAAAGTCATGAATAGTCTCATCCTCTTTCATCCTCAGATTTTCAAACTTGGTGGTCAGCATCTGAAGTTTGGACATCTTCACCTTGGAGGTACCTTCATGAGTTATCTTGAGGGTATCCCAAACTTCCTTAGCTAGCTCACAGTGGTGCACCATCCTGAAGATGTTCTTACTGATTCCATTGAACAATGCATTCAAGGCCTTAGAATTTCCAAGGGCTAATGCCTCTTGCTCCTTGTCCCACTCTTCTTCAGGAATTTGCTCACTGACTCCATCTTCACCTGTCTTCGTTGGATGTTCCCATCCTTTGTTGACAACTCTCCAGACTTTGCTATCTAGAGACCTTAAGAAGGCTATCATACGAGGCTTCCAATTATCATAGTTAGAGCCATCCAACATGGGTGGTCTATTTGAGTGTCCTATATCCTTGTCCATGGTACTAGAAAGTAACTTCCTTAGATCTCACCCAGAACTTAACAGGCAGGGTGCCTGCTCTGATGCCAATTGAAATTCTAGTTATCAGACTTTCGATGTCACACGGGTTGTTATGACATCCAATTCTGCACAGACAAGAATTATGCAGAACTTAAAAGTAAGTGCAGTAAATAACACAAGTAATTGTTCACCCAGTTCAGTCCAACATGACCTACGTCTGGGGGCTACCGAGCCAGGGAGGAAATCCACTATTAGTAGTATTAATTCAGACCTTAAACCAACTATTTAACCCTATCACTTAATACCTACCCAATGCAATTTCAATCTTACACTAAGATCAGAGTTCCTACTCACTCCCCCTCAATCACCTCAGTGATTACTACCTTTAATCAATATTAAAGACAAGTATGAAGTCACACTTCAAACAACTCTTGATTGTGCTTAACAGCTTTAATCAAGATACACAGCACTCACGCTTAAAAGCTTAGAGTGACACAACACTTACAACTCAATGAACACCCTATACCAATGCAATCATCTCAGTGATAATAGCTTGGCTTACAAGATACGTCTAATACAAGACACACAAAAATACAGCAGTGAAGTATAATGGACACACCAAATCTTCACGCCTAAAAATCCCCAGTTTTGAATGAAGGATTGCCATCCTTTTATATTGCAGCACTTGGGCCTTGAACTTGTATCTTCCTGAAATTAAGGTCACACGAGTTCCCCTAAATTCCATATCTAGGTTACTAACAAATAGGCTATTTGTTAGGTTCATTAATTGTAGCTTGGTTGTTGGTTTCCTGGATTTTCTCTCAGCTGTTGAATCCCTGAAGAATAGCCTGAGAAAAATGCTGAAACAGAAAAACTAAACAACCTACAATATAGCATATGCTGTCAGGAATGAATGTCACAACATTCAGTTTGACATCCAAATCAAGGACCATATGCTAAGTCTGTTTTTCCTGAAAACAGACTATACAATTTGTTGTACTGTACAGAATCAATCTGTCCATGCTTTAGTATCAGCGTACAATAATAAATGTCAAAGCATCCAATTTTACATTCACACATAGAGACTTACATCAGGTCTGTTATCCTCTTGATAAGCAGACTGATAATAAATACTGAGTTATAGTAGAATATCACTTGTTCTATTCCTCAGTAACTGCTGATAGGGATGAATGTCATAACATCCAGTTTGACATTCAATAAATCATGTATTAGCTAATCCTGCAGTACACTACTCAGAATGTCATGACATCAGCCAAGACATCAGAGTATAGCTAGATATTCTAACATACAATGCAGTCAAACAAACATCTCCACAGCATGTCATGACATCAGTCAAGACATTAGAATCCAGCTAGTGTTTTACCATACAATGCAGCCAATTAAACATCTACACTTTGTGAGTCCTTAAGGAGACTAGGGTATAGTTGGATCATTGATAAGACAAATAAGGGTATTCTTTATGGTTATTATAATTTGTTGATTATAGTGGATTAACTCCTTCTGTACAAGGCAAAATCACCTTGGCGGGTGGACTGGAGTAACTTTGAGTTTCAAGTGAACCATGATAAAAATATTTGTGTTTTTATCTATTTGTTATTAAGTTATTATTGGTATTCTTGTTTTGGAAAAAGCTTTTGCTTGTAAAACCCAATTCAAACTCCTTTTTCTTATGTTTTTCACACCTTTAAAGGGTCCTCTTTATGGAGTGTGCTGACATGAGGAAGTGTACTTGGGCTGAGAATAAGCTGAGGGAGAAGCTTTATAGCTACAAAGGCGTCCTGAACAAAGGCCATGCAATCATAGAGACTCTGCAAAAGGATAAGGAGACCTTGACGGTCAAGCTTCAGGAGGCGGAGACAAAGGTCAAGGAGTTTGCTATCAAGGAGCAGGAAATGTAGAAATCATTAGACCAAACCTTTAAAACTTAAAAGAAGCTATACGATGGGGTGTTTGTGCTCAAGGATGACTTGATAGAGACCTCTGATATCTACTTTAAGAGGGAGAAGGAACAAATGGCCTTCCTTTATCCTGGACTATATTGGAGCCTCATAGACTTGTTCAAGGTTGTCTGCAGTGCCCAATTGGTGAATGACAAAAGTGATCCCCAACCTGCCGACCCTGTCGCCTCCCATGCCAAGGAAACTTAAATTGAGTATAAGGGAAATAAAGAAATAGAGGATGATAGTCTGGAGGCAACTCACCCCAGTGGCACTCTAGAGGGAAATGGCTTCTGAGGGGAGTTAATGAACTGCAAACTCCTCCTCTTTTTTTTCTTTCCTTTCTTTGTAATCATTCCCTTGGTGGTTAGTCTCTGGACCCTTTTATGTACTATTGAATATTGACCCTAAGGGCTCTTTTGATATTTGATCTTGTTTAATTGTTATTATTTATGTTATGATTTGTTTGGGAATTTCCTCACCCAAGTTTAGATCAGTTGCTCTCATGGATGGCAAGGATCTCTTAATGATGCTTCAGGGAGACAAAGGTTTTCATGTAGGTATCCCACATTCGTAAGAGCCTTAAAAGAAGATAATGATTCATGTATAAGAATTCAACATTTTTAATATACTTACAAGGTGGCAAGGACTTCCACATAGGGATTAATCATATTCAATAGACTTAGAGGTGGCAAGGATTTCTACACAAGAATCCAACATATTCAATAGCCTTAGAGGTGGCAAGAATTCCCACATAAGGATCCATCATATTCAATAGTCTTAAAGGCGGCAAGGATTTCCACATAGGGATTTAACAAATTCAATACCTTAGAGGCAACAAGGATTCACATATAGGAATCCAACAAACTCAATAGCCTTAGAAGCAATTTCGATAATATTCCTTTGCTCCTCAACATCTTTCATATGAATCAACAATCATCCAAAACACATGTAAATAAAGTAAGGGCCTCATTTAAAACTGTATGCTAACCATCACGAGAAAAAAGACTCCCCACGAAAATGTTATTATCCTTAAAAAATGGCCGAGAATATAACTCACCTAAATAAGATAAAACATCAAACAATTTGAACTAAGTGAGGGTCATCTCCTTAATAATTATGCCTTGACAAGTAATCTTTTTACAAAACCTTTGTTCTCTACTCATTTGGAATGGTTAAGTACCCCTATACGAGAACTTCCTATGGTAGTTTTACCTCTAACTTCATACTCACGACATCTATGCCTAATGTTATGACCTTTTTCAACTTCAAGCTTTCTACATGCCATTTTCTGGAAATCTCTTGGTCCCTTGGAGAACATTAACTCGGCCATCTAGGAATGAGTACATCATACATAAGTACAAGGTAGATAGGGCGGCCCCTAGATCGTGGACCTCTCTATGACTAAATACCTTATATTGACTTGTCTCACATTTTCTTCTTCCCAAAGGCGGCCTTTAATGTTATGTAACTCTCCGCCTATACTGAATCGCCCGAAAAACCCACCAACGACCCCTGGAAGGGTTTGAGGTCATCTAACTCCAGAAGAAGCCTCTAAAATGCATCCTTGTAGAGGATGTCTACAGAGCTCCCTTGATCAATTAAGACTTTTTTATCTCCCATTCATCATATCCAACAGTGATATCCATTGGGTCATCGTTATATGGATGAATGACGAATGCATAATTCTCGAAAAAGGTAATCTTGGCCTTTTGAGCTTCTAATTCGCTTGCCTATGAGTCAATGTGTGAACCATCAATGGCTAGGATTTGGCGGACATATCTCTTTCGGGAAGAACTGATCTTTTCACTTCCTTTGCTTGGCTTCATCATGTTCTTAAATATTTGACTATCTAAGGAATCTTTCCCCTGAGAATTATATTCTCTTGGTCTACGGGAAGAGCTACCCTTTCATGTATTTTTTCAGGTTCCCCACTTGGATGACGCATTATATTTCCTTTTTTATTTGGTAACAGTCCTCTGTTTGATGTCTCTTGACCTTAAGGAACTTGCACCGGCTATAGGTATCAGATCATGTAACGTCTGTCTTGGAGGCTGACAGTTGGGGGATGTTATGCATATGTAGGACCTCTCGGTGTATCTGTTCCTGACGGGAATTCAGGGGAGTGAAGCTTTCAGTGGGTTTTCAACCTTGTTTTAATGTTGTTCTATCCCTCAAAGACGACTTGTATTGGTTCCTTCATGAGCTATATGTATTAGGAGTGTGTTCTTTTGCATCCCGAGTCTTATTTTCAACATTTCTCTCTCGGACTTGAAGTAACTTTTTTTTTTGCATTACTACTTCAGCTAAGGACTTCATTTTCCTTTGGGAGAGGGATTTATTAAAGTGTACCGCCCTTAGCCTATTCTAGAATGCTCATACGAACATTTCTTGGTTTGGATGGATTACCTTTATTGTTGCTTCATTGAAACATGTGAGATACTCCATCAGGGATTCTAAGGGACCTATCTGAATGTTGAATAGATTGGTGGAAATCAACTTCATATTCCGACTTATAGTGAATTTGTAGGCTAACATTTTCACTAGGTCTTGATAGCTTGTGATATAGATTCGGAGGAGTCCATATACCACCCTAGACTTATGTCTATAAAGGTTCCATATACGAGCTTGCACTTCAAGGAGCTAGGTGCCCCAATGATGGTCATTTGAGTGTTTATGGAGGCAACATGTTTACACGGGTCACAACGCCCGTCAAACTTAGCCAATGATGGAGGCTTGAAGTTCTCTAATGACAGAGGTTGGGAATCCAATACCTCTAACTCATCCACCATATTGGTCTCCTGTTGACGCTGTTGGATATGGAGAATGTTATCCTATAGAGTTTGGTTTTGACAATGAAGGTCGTCCATAGTAACACGCATATCTACTATGGCACTTTACTCTCTATCTAGATCCTTGATGGATGGAGTTGTTATCCGTTTGTTCGCCATTGTAGTTAGCGATATTGAATAGAAGGGCAATAATCTGGCACAGTGGTGTTATGGTGGCTAAATTCAGAGTTATCGTGGCCGCATAGTGGGCACCAATTGTTATTGCCAAAATTACAAATGCGTGACAACCTCTTGTGATTAATGGTTGTCATAAGCTTTAAGGTTTATTGAGAGGTTGAGAGTTTGGTCAAGTAGGGGTAAGAATCTCTGTTTGTGTGAATTTATTTAACGAAAGTTCGCTCATATCTCCACCATTATGCGGGGATATTTATAGTCATATTAGGCATGGATCCAAGGCTTCCTTGGAAATAAAAACTATTGAGGAAATATGAAGTTTATCTCTTGGTATTCATGGAAGTGTGATCCAATTCTCCCATCACCTTTTTCCATGCCGTTACAAGATGAGGCCGTGTCACTCCCTAATCCCTAAGTCAAGCGACTTATCCTAGAGGAAAGTGTGATATCCAATAGTAGGGAGACATATCTAGTAAATAGGTGATTGATATGATAAATGGGTGGCTAAAGACATTCGCAAAGATATATCGATACATGTATTATGGTTTGTATTTTGTGTACAATGATGTTTTGTAATTTGTTAACAAATGATGTATGATGGTAACATTCTTACCATAATTATTACTTAATATATGGTATTTTATTTGAATGACAAATGTCTATGATTTAATTAAATAACATTTATGTATACTTTATATATAATATTTATTTAAAAATATATATATATATTTTAAGAAATTTACTGGAAAAACTAATACATCGTTCTGAGATTGGGTCTAGATTTTTTATTCGGGTCACCTTTGGGTTTATCTAGACATTAATATTTAAATTAAGTTTAAGAAGAATAAATGTGCCTATCTGCTGAAGTCATTTTTTTAAATAGGTGCGTTCTAATTCCAATCTCTACACGCTACGAAGGGCATTATTCAATTTCATAAGTTTAAGAAAAATAGAGGTAGCTGTTGATGATGTCATTCTTAAGGTTTTTGAATGAGGTCTCAATGACACTTCACTATTACCTCTATATCCAAACCATGTTTCTAGACACATATGATATATAAAGGTGAATGTGGGTTACGTTAGATACTTCATTAAATTCAAGCGGATTCATGAGTACAACTGCAGACCATTTGTTTGTTTTACCTATATTCGAAGTTAGGTGAAACTTGTCTTTTGATGACTAGACAGGTGACACCAAGCTGCATGTTGTTTATGGTAATATATTTCACCTTTATTGTTACTAATATTTCATAACACTTGTGCTACACGATTATTAGTATTTCACCTGGACCACTTTTTTAGGCATGAATCCTTTATAAATTAAAGTATACACGATTACTAATATTTCACCCGTATCATGTATAAATGACATTTAATATAAGATTTCTTAAAAATATCAAATTTTTATTATCTATGAATTATTACGAAAATATACTTTTAGTTATTTTTCAAATTGTAAAATATACATATTGTCATGGATTTAAAATGGGTTGAGAGTGCACATGCACAAACTCACCCTTTTATAAATGTGAAAATATATTTCCAAATTATTTTTTAAATAAAATGAAATGGATGATTCACTTATAAATAAATAAATGTGTGTATTTGAAGTGCATCTTTCTTCCAAATTTAAAAAGAATAATTTTAGGCTTTAAAAATGTGGCGAATAGGCTTTAAAAATGTGGCTTTTTACCGCTAAAGATGAGAAAAGAAACCCTCTTTATTTTTAAC
This sequence comes from Lathyrus oleraceus, assembly GCF_024323335.1. Classification (NCBI taxonomy): domain Eukaryota; kingdom Viridiplantae; phylum Streptophyta; class Magnoliopsida; order Fabales; family Fabaceae; genus Lathyrus; species Lathyrus oleraceus. Next base: position 217,215,319 of record NC_066584.1, read on the forward strand.
TTAAGATTGGTTTAAGGTTGAGCTGAATCCGAATCAATGTCCAACCATACTAAACTCAAGAAAGGAATTATAGAAAAGAATAAATGAGATAGGATCGTGAGATTGTAAATGTTAAGTAATGTCGATGATTGTATCTGACTTTGCAAAAATAAAAAACTAAATTTAAAGGAGATAGTTGGAAAGATAACTAAATGAAAATTAGCTAGTACTAGTACGTTGGGATTAGGACAAATCTATTAAAAAAACGAAAACACCACACACAGACGCCTACCCGAGATGAGCAACACTTTCATTTCATGTTAAGAACTAACTCATGAAAAATTGAACCCAAACAACTTCAATTCTCTTTCAATGGCTACTTCTGTTTCTGCTTCTCATCCCTGTATTTCATCTATCACCAATTGTTCAATCCCTTCATCATCATCTTCATCTTCTTCTTCTTCATGGAAAGTCTCATCCTCACGCGTCAAGTGGCAGAGACGTTCCTATTGTAGAGCTATGGTTCAAATTCAAACTGGCGCACCCGCCGCGTATGCTAAGGAAATGGAACGCCTATCCGCCAAAGAATCGCTTCTCCTTGCGGTTAGTCAACCAGTCCCTTTTCTCTCTTATGCTTTCTGCTTAATGTTGTCAATTGATTAACTCGTTCGATTCGTTTTTTGAATTGTTGCTGTGCTCCATTGGTTTGATTTTCTCTATATTTTGTAAACCAAATTGTGAGGAAAGAAGCAAATTGGGAAGTGTCAAAATTTACCAATTTTGTTTATCTACCCCTTTGGACTTCCTAAATAAATACTTATAATTGTTTTATGTGGTGAAATCAAAAGGAAATAGTCATGAAATTGAATTTACTTAATATATGTTTGCTTTAGTGTTTGGACGAGTGAAAACCAATTTTGAGGTTTAGAATTGATTTTAGAATGATTTTGAGGTGTTTAGTTCTTCTAAAGTAGATCGATTCTGTCTAAAGAATTTATTCTACTTTGAATATAAAATTTGTAGTTTTTGAATTTAAACATATTTTGTACATTGAAAAGTTTATGTTCAACTCAATTTTGTATAAAATTATTCAAATATAAATCACTTTACATTCAACTCACTTTTAACCGTAATCAATTCCCTCAAAATCAATTTTTTTTCACCGCAACATCAGCTAAATGTATGTTTGATTCTACTTTTGAATGAAACAATTTTTTTTCTAAGAGGCATAGAATTGATTTTGACATGATTGATTATTCTCGAGAAAAATTGATTTTCCTCTATAATTTGAAGGTTTTGCCTCTGCAATTGATTTTAGTCTATAGTTAATTATTCAGCTCGTTTTTACATGAATATTTCCAATCATAGATCACTACTTAACTCACTCTTAGTGGGAAACAATTTTACCAAATCATTTCATTCAAATTTAAATTCAATTTTTGACATGATAGAACCAAACGCATAATAAATTAGTTATCATTGAAAACTAGTTTACATAGGGGTTATCAAAAGATTCATGAACTAACAAAAAAAACAGCTACGAGTAGTTGAATACAATGATATGACTATTAAATGGTACTAACTACACAAATTGTTGAAACTCAAATGTGTAGTTAGTTCTACATTGATTAGGAATGAATTAAGTTCTACATTAACTAGGAAAGAGCTAAATGAAGGATCATAAGAGAGGTGACCCATAAACACAATACCTTTAAATTGTGGGTATAGATGTGGTGTTCATACTCTTGTTGGTTCAGGTTTTTAGTTTGTTGTGTTCGTGCTCTCTGGACTTCCCGACAAAATTAAAATGAAGCTGATTATATTATATATCATCTAATATAGCAGTTTGTGCAAATTGTCAAGTTTTGATTCAAACATACTTACTCTTGAGATATGCTTTCAGTTTAAAGATGCAGGTGAGTTTGAGGGCTTAGTCTCTGGGAAGACAACCGAATATCAAAGAATTGATGTGAATGAGAGGATAACTGGTCTTGAGCGGCTCAATCCAACACCTCGACCCACGACGTAAGGGAATAAGAATGTCCATGTCTATGCTTTACGAATAAAATATTTATGTTCTTATTTGCTACAGGTCACCTTTTCTAGAAGGTCGATGGAAATTTGAGTGGTTTGGTCCTGGATCTCTCGGGTTGTTTGCGGCTAGGGTTATATTTGAGTGAGTTTTATCAATTTGCTTTTACCTTGTCAATGTGATGTCTTGCTTAGGCTTGCTTACTCTATCTGTATTTTAAGCTGGCACGATCTCGCCTGAATTTTAATGCTTCCCTGTGCCTTATATGTTTGCAGGAATTTTCCTTCAAGTTTAGCTAATTTGTCGAAAATGGATGTCTTCATCAAGGACGGAAATGCAAAGATTACGGCAAACACAACATTTTTAAACTCGGTACTTCTTTTTAGCGTCTAATTTTTGTATACATCTACAAATCTTGGATCAGCATTCAGAAAGCATTGCAAACATCTTTTATAATTTACTCTCAGCTTGAAAATCAAAATCCCCCCATTATAATACTGTTTTTTGTAAAGCTTTTTTCTTCTATGTGAATTAAATGGTTTTGAGTAGTTTTTCTTGCAAGATTTTTTCCAACTCAGATTCATTTGGATTGGAGAACTCAGGTTGTTCTTAACTTAGAATGGTTGTTTTACTATGCAGCCAAGTCATGGCTACCATGTATATTTACCTCTTGATGCTATTTAAACAGTAGCCTGTTAAAATATACTTTATAATGCACTTCCAACAAAACTTAGCATATATATTTCGTACTACTAATCATACCCAGGAAATCTTTATATTCATTTAATATCTAGGCCATCATGAAGAAGTACTTGAAAATGGTTAAATTGTTTTGACAGAACATGTATCTCTTATGCTTCTTTATTTCCCTTAGTTGCAACTTCTTTGTGATGCAATATCAAAAAAAGAAGCTGCAACTAAGAGAAGAATTTGACTCCTCTTAAGTGAGAGGGTCCACTTTACCTGGTGTAACTTTGGTTTTTGACTCCTCTTTAGACTTAGAAAAACCATAAGAGAAACTATTAGGAAAGATCTTGGGATTAACGAGTTGGATAGAAACTTGGTTTTTGATAAAAATATTACGGCGTAATTTGATCCATGTAGCCGATTCCACTTGGTCCGATAAAGCTTGGTTGTTGTATATTTCTAGTTGGTACTTTTTAAAAGCAACTATAGTGCCTAGAAAGAGCTTGTACCTTTCCTATTTTGTTTAAATTTGTTTTAGTTGAGTGTTGTAGATAGAAAGCAGTGTTATTCTCTCAACCAAGTTAACTGTCGAGGGGCCACTTAGAATGAAAGAGGAGTATGTAGAAGGGATTCTTGTGTCACCAACAGTTTTGGAAAACAGAGTACCAGAACAGCTCAAAGGTGCACTTGGACAGGCAGTTAATGTTTTACAACAGCTACCGGTACCTTTACGCGATGCTCTTTCCAATGGACTAAAAGTTCCTCTAAGTAAGCTACCCTTGATTTCTATATTCACTTCTGAACATGTTCTCTGATTTCTTTATGTACAATCTGTTGATTATTGGTTTCACTATGCACTGCCAATGTTAGGGTTCGTTTATTCTGTTGTTTTCACTGACAAAATATCCATTAGAAAAGACATTATGAAAGTTTTTGAAAATTTATTATAGATTGAATAAATAAATATCTGTTCTACTCATACCATTGATCTACACCTTCGGAGACTCTTATGTTGGTAGATATTTACCATGATAACATGTTCTGATATTTCTCTTGCAAAATGCATCTGAAGAAAGACAGTATATGAGAAATGAATGATGTAACTGAGTTGTGATTATCATGTTCCTTGAAAAAGTTTTTTTCGATCTACACTTTTTATGTCATTTCATGTTTGAAGGTGGAAGCTTTCAGAGACTCTTCATGATTTCTTATCTCGATGAGGAGATACTTGTAAGTTTTGAATTCAGTAAATAATTTTAGATAAGTTTAATCCTTGTGTTCCTGTATAGATTACAATGCATATAAAGCTAACATAAATTCTCAAACTTTAATTCATGAACTAAGAAGCACATATATGCTCGGCATGTAAGTTGAGGCATGTCTACCATTTATGAACACATTATCTGATCATATCTTATTTAATGCGGTGCTCTCAGCACAGTCTCTCACACAGTCTCTCACACCCAAGATTGAGTATCTGGAGTGTGACTCGAGGGGCCTGATAGTGGATAACTAAACAGATCATGGATACTCTGATATTATGATAGAATTAATGTTGTGGTTAACCTAACCCTACAAAACTGGTTTGTAAGATGAGCGATATCTTCCACTTCTATACATTTTTCTAGCAATATCACATCAAATGTGAGACTCTCAACAAGTACTAGTATTGCATCTGGTTACATGGGAAGGAAGAAATTTGAAAAACTATAGGATTCAAATGTTCTTTACTTTTTTGTTTTCATTTCAAGTTGACATTGTGAACCAAGTCGAGTAGCCTTAGATCTAATGTATAATTCCATTTTATACATATAATTAATCAAGTTATGATAATATCTGAATGATTATGCTGGTACTGATGCAGATAATAAGGAACACATCTGGGATTCCAGAAGTTTTAACAAAAATTGAAGCAACACCATCGCCTCTGGGAGATTCAAATCCAGGGTATGAAAGCTAGGAATTCTGTATGGAAAGTGAATTATTTTTCCTTGGTTTTTGAGGTGTAATGTCAAACACTTATTCCTTCTAAGTAACCTATGTGAATATAGAAGTTTCAATTTGAAACTGATACCATTTCTTACAAAACTATGTATCATGTTCCTGTATCACAACAAAAGTGGTTCTATGATTTAGAACTTGAGTAATGCTATTCATACAATCAATAGTGAAATTAAAAAAAAAAAGGAAAAATCTGTATTTTTGTTGGAAATTTTATGACCGCAATTTCAAATGACTTTTTTTTTGGTTTCACTTATATCTTTTTTCGTATTAGTGGTGTATCAAGAGCTTATTGAACTTATATTTTAGTGAGGATTTATGAATAAAAACAATTTAGTAAAATTTCTCATAAAAGTGTTTTATTTAAGTAATGTGTAATTCTTAAAAAAATAATAAAATGTGTTAATTTAAATAATAAAATTAATTTTATTTATTAGAATATTTTTATTAATTAATATATACTTCATTAATATTTTAAAAGGAGGAAAAAGTGCAAATGAAATATATATATTTTTTAATGAAATGGAAGAGTAAGTTACAAGATACAAGAAAATAGTTTAGCTACACTCTGTATCAAGTTAACTATTTTATATTATGATATTTAAGTTGTTAGAATTTCATGTTAAATTCCAAGTAAAATTGTAGCTGTTGAGATATTTAAGTTGTTAGAACTTCATGTTAAATTGAAAGTCAAATTGTATCCGTTAGAGTTATTTAATTTTGAAGAAAATTTAATTTGATATATTTTAGATATTTGAGTTCGAAATTTTTACAAAAATAATCCACTTTTTTAAGGAAATTTTCAAAATATCTCTTGTTTCAAAAAAATTCTCAAACTACCCCACTTTTAGGAGGAGTCGCCAATTGAATTGGAGACTCCTCTTAAAAATTGAATGGAGGCGCCAATTCAATAGGACCACTTGGTATTAATAAAATTTGTCGTTTACACAAAGAAACCTAATGGTGATGACCGGGATCACCTAACCGACCTCCGGTCCCACATCCTCTAGCTACCCTAACCCGTGGCCCTAACCCACGTTGACGATTCGGTACCGGTGTTTGAGCATCTGAGGGGCTAGGAGCGTCACTACCAACTACAGGAGAAGGTTTGTTGAGGTAGTCAGACAAGTCGACATAGTCTTCAGTATGCATCGATGGTGTACAGTCGTAGCTGAGCTCATGACCCATGCCAGAGAAGTTGGGATGTGGTTGACTCATTGATGGGCGACCGAGACGGTTGAAGGGAGACATGGGTGTGAATGATGCGTCGAGGAAAGGTTGTTGGGGTGTTTGGTAAAGATAGGGTTGTTGGATGTTTTGGTTTTGTGAGGTTTGGGCTTCTTGGCTACGGTAGGAGGAGGGGCGGTTGGTGTTGAATGATCGTTGGGTGTTCTGGCTTAGGCGACTTTGGTAGGGTGATGGGATGGGTGCGAAGCGATGTTGAGTCTCAGGTTGATGGTCAATTTGTTGGTGGTGGTATGAGGTATGCTCTTGGTATTGGGGTTGGGTGTATGGAATGTTTTGGTTGTATGTTTGTGTGTTGGTTGAACGGAACGTTTGACGAACAGGAGGTTGTGTGTATCCGGTCTGACACTGTTGTTGGGGGTTTGATGTTGAGGTGTCAGGTGTGTAAGTCATCTGGCATGGGTCGAACAAGTACATATCCTCGGCGATGAACTGAAAACCAACCGATCTGTACCAAGCCATATAAGTACGACTTGGTTTTTCTTCAGTTGGCATGACTGCGTCAGTTAACACATGGTCATGACGATGCTTCCATTTGCGACACTCCGATCTTGCGAAGCTTTGCCATGGATTGAAGTTCCATTGGTCGTTAACTTTGCGCAGATGCCATTCTCCTAGGCTAGCTGGGGGATCTGGGATATTTTGGGGCATACCGAACTGCAGCTTCACACGATCACTGTTGTGCATCTCCACAGATGTGAACCGTATTATCGATGTGCATGCAGTCCATACGGCCGCGTCTTCAGTGTTGACTTGATGGTCATGATCCAAATTAAGGTATGGACGCCAAATAAACTGAAATGTAAAAGAAGATCGGATTATAGTAAAGGTAGAAGAAGTTAACAAAATATAACGAAATAATTAAGTTATTTTCCTTACGTCTGTCGGTCGAAGATGATCCAACAGGTTGTGATACAGAGTAATACAGTGTCTTGGACATCTGTTGTAACTCATACCACGTGCAAACCATCTACACCAAAAAGTCAAAAAATATTAGTTATGGGTAATAATCTTTAAAGAAGTAAGTAAAGATATAGCAATTTAAACAACTTACTTTTGTGCATACGGAAATGTGAAAGGGTTGTTATTGACGGGTGCTAGAGACGGTAGTCTTGACCAACCCCATGCTTGTAGCAAAACATCACATTCAGAAAATGTAGATGTGTCTTTGTGTGAGTTTTTGCACAAGGAGCTATAGAGATAAGCTAGACAAGCAGATCCCCAACTGTAACTTCTTATTCTATCTACATGACTAAGTAGAGGTAAATACATAATATGCATGCTAGAACCACTACCTTCGGGAAATAAAAACGAGCCAATTAACATCATAATATAACACCTAGTTTTTATTATTCAAGCATCTTCGGTAGAATGCTCATCTAAGTATAAACTATTATAGTACGAATTAAGGCGTGAGAGTAGTATACCTTGACCTCTTGCGTTATCATCTAACAAATCAGTCTCCAAGAGATCCATGCAAATTGAATTTGCATAGTTGGTTTTACCATTAACACCCTTACCTTCAATGGGTAGTCCCAAAAGCATGTAGACGTCTTCTAACGTCACGATACACTCACCGGTTGGGAACCAAAATGTGTGTGTCTCTGGTCTCCATCTTTCGCATAAAGCTAGAATGAATTTGTTATCTATGGACCAAGACAAAATCTTGCTTATATGACCAAAACCGGCGATTTCAACATAAGGTTGAATCATCGGGTCCATATGGACATATTCGTGGACCCGAGTTCGGAACCTTGATACATCCTATAAAAGAAAGAACAAAAAACATGACTAAGTTGGTATGTTAAAATAAAAGGGGGTTGGTGAAGATGAAAGATAAAAAGTTAACAAAAGAAAAAACTTACATATGTTGCGATGTTTGCAACCGTTCCTCTATGTGATTCGACCATTGTGAGGATAGACATTTTGTCGGGGGGTTGATGTAGATGAAACTACAAGAAGTTGTTGCAGATGAAATTGTAGAAGAAGTATTGTAGAAGAAGTAGTGTGAGTGATGGTGTGGAAGAAGTGTTGATGGAGTGAATGTATTTATAGGCAAATGTATGGGAGCATGAAAAGTTGTGCTTGCATGGTGTCTCCACTTGAATTGGCGACCATGTACAACCTTTAAGAGGGGTCGCCATTCAAATTGGCGCCTCCATAGGGACATGCATGCAAGACCTAGGTCTGATTGCTTGGTTTCGACGTCTGAATGCATGCTTTGACAAGGTGTCTCCACTTGAATTGGCGCCCATGTGCAAGGAATGAGTGAGGGCGCCAATTCATTTGGAGTGTGTGTCTGCATGTCTGACACGTGGCTGTCCTCTCTCTTGCATGCTGAACATGTCACTTCTTAGTAGCTTGCATGGTTGACACATCATTTTGGAGTAGCTTGCATGTGCGACACGTCATTTCGGAGTAGCTTGCATGTGCGACACGTCACTTCAAACTAGCTAGCATGTGAGACACTCCACTCCTCTATTTAAGTGTCTTACTATCAACATCCAAGACACTTCACTCACATTCATTTGTAGTAAGAAAATAGTTTTCATCTGCACAATGTCATCTTCATCATTATACAGTGTCAACGTTCACTGCAACGGTGAAACATACGAGTCTGAGCTATATGGTTTTTGTTTTCGAAACACCGATACCATTAAACTCACGATCAAGAGAAATGAAACCTTCTTGTATTTGAAAAAAAGAATACAATCTTGTATAGGATCGGGTATTGTGTCAAAGATCACATATCAAAATCCAATATTTTTTTAGAATAGTCAATGTAAGTATTTCCCCCTTAAGGTACGAGACGATGAAGATGTTGAATACATGTTTGTTAGTCATGAACATTCAGGCTGCAACTGTATTAAGTTGTTCATTACTCTTCAACCATGTATACCATCTCAACAGTCTCAACTAACCAGTCAGGATGAATCTGGTGAAGATGATCCACAATGGTCAAATGGCGTCAACCCAGAAGCAGAAGCAGAAGTTGACGTCGTTGATGAAGAAGAAGAGGAGACCGAGATACAGGTTGATCACATGTTGAACAACGACGATGAAGATGATGATCAACCACCACCAATACCTCCTAGTCATGTCTACAATCCGCCTCAACATATGACAAATATGGATCTTCACGACGATGAAACATCCAACAGTGTTTTCTATAATCCGTATCCGAGATCAGAAGGCGAATTAAAGGTGGGAGACATGTTTCGTACCAAAGAAGAATGTGTTATGGCTATCAAAAAATTTCACATGAACAAATCTGCTGATTTTATAGTGAAACGCACTGATTCTAGAAGGTATGTTATCGAATGTCGTAACATGCTTTGTAAGTTTCGTTTGGCTGCGTCTTACAAGAAGAAAAACGAATCTTGGGAGATCCCTTCAATAGACCCACCTCACAGTTGCATTGCAACTAACGTTAAACAAGATCACCGTAAACTAAGTTGAACGTTGATATGTCAAGACATTCTGCCGTTGGTTAATAAAGACCTATCAGTGAAGGTGAGTATAATTATATCCCATATCAGATCAACATATAATTATACTCCATCTTACAAGAAATCCTGGATTGCGAGGACAAAGATTGTTGAACAAGTTTTTGGCAATTGGGAGGATTCATACAAGGAATTGCCACAGTTTTTATGGGCACTAAAAACATATGTCCCAAGAACTGTGGCAATTATGGAGACATTGCCAACGATGATGCCAGACGGAACCTGTGCTACAGGTAATAGAATCTTTCACCGTCTTTTTTGGGCATTTGACCCATGCATCAAAGGTTTCGCATTCTGCAAACCTATTATTCAAATTGATGGCACTTGGTTATACGGCAAATACAAGGGTACTTTTCTCATGGAGGTTGCACAAGACGGCAACAACAATGTCTTTCCCATTGCCTTTGCTCTTGTTGAAGGTGAAACGGATGGTGGATGCGGTTTCTTTCTTCGACATCTCAGAATGCATGTGGCTCCACAAGCCAATCTCTGTTTGATTTCTGATAGACATGCTGCCATTGAGAGTGCCTACAACAACCATGACAACGGATGACATGATCCTCCTTCTATCCATGTTTATTGCATCAGACACATTGCACAAAACTTCATGCGTGCTATAAAATATAAGAATCTTCGCAAGAAGGTGGTGAATGCTGGGCATGCTCTAACTCAGCCGTCATTTCAATATTATCGAGATGAAATTAGACTGTCTAATGAAGATGCAGGGAGATGGCTAAATAACATACCAGTAGAGCAGTGGACAAGGGCATTTGACAGAGGTTGTCGATGGGGCCACATGACAACAAACCTTGTGGAATGCAGGAACAAGGTATTCAAAGGAATTCGAAATCTGCCGATAACCGCCTTGGTAAGATCAACCTATTATAGGTTGGCTTCTACGTTCGCAACCAGAGGTGAAAGATGGAGTGCGGTGTTAATGTCCGGGCAAATATTCAGTGAGTGTTGCATGAAGGTCATGAAAGAGGAGAGTATCAAAGCTAGCACACACGCTGTAATAGTCTTTGACCGTCATAGGCAAAATTTCAGCATTCAGGAAACAATGGACCACAACAAGGGGAGACCAAATTTAGCCTACGCTGTTAGACTAAACAGAAGTTGGTGCGATTGTGGAAAATTCCAGGCCTTCCGCATACCTTGCTCCCATGTCATTGCAGCATGCACTTATACTCGTCAAGATGCTTACAGCCATTTATCTGATGTGTACAAGGCCGACACCGTCATGAATGTATATAATTAAAGCTTCTCAATACTACCAATGGAGGATTACTGGCCTCCATATGAAGGTGATATTGTTTGACACAATGACGAGATGCATAGAAAGAAAAAGGGAAGACCAAACATCACACGTATCAGAATAGCGATGGATTCCATAGATAAAATGATAAGATTATGTAGTGTCTATCGTCAACCAGGACACAATAAGAACAATTGTCCCAATCAAGGAGCATCATCTAGGTCTTAAGCTTTTTGTAACATTGTATTTCTATAACCTTCAATCATTATATATCATTAAGTTTTTGTTACAACGAGGTTCACAACAAACATCAGTACAAAATAAACTATCTGAAAACAGAAATATTTCTAACTGATTACAACAATCAAATTGATGTCGTCTCGACCGAACATCATTTTCCTAGCATCCTTATCAGTCTTCATTCGCACCCAACCAAAGATACTGTCAAGTCTCTCAATACTTCTAATTTTTTTCCCTTCTGGTATTTTCCCATCTAACCAACGAACCAACTCCCTCTTCAGTTGATCGAACGTAGTGATGTTCCAGAACAACATCAGCATCTGAGGTTTGTCTCTCGCATAAATCACCTTTCCGTATCGGCGAGGAACACCAAACATGATTGCCAAATGATTATATGAGATGTGGAACAATTACTCACACAACGCATCTATTTATAACACAAAAATTGCATTTTAGGAGGAGTCTCCAATTGAATTGGCGCCTCCTCTTAAACCATACACATGGGCGCTAATTAATCCAATTGGCGCCTCCATTCAATTTTTAAGAGGAGTCTCCCATTCAATTGGCAACTCCTCCTAAAAGTGAGGTAGTTTGAGAATTTTTTTGAAATCAGAGATATTTTAGGAATTTTCTTAAAAAAATGAGTTATTTTTGTAAAAATTTCGTTGAGTTCAGAATTAACCAAATAAAACAATAATTGTTAAAAGGAGTTGTACTATTTTTTAGTATGGATATAAAAGTTTTGATTGGTTGAATTTCAAGTGAAGTCAGAGCAACTGAGGTATTGAAGAGTTTAGAATTTCATGTTGAATTTCAAGTGAAATTGCAGCCGTTGAAGTATTTAATTTTTTAAAAATTGTATTTTGATATATTTTAGATATTGAGTTCAAAACTGCAGCCGTTGAAGTATTTAATTTTTTAAAAATTGTATTTTGATATATTTTAGATATTGAGTTCAAAACTAACCAAACAAAACAAAAATTGTTAAAAGAAATTATACTTATGGATATAAATTTTTTGATATGTTGAATTCGAAATGAAGTTATAGCAGTCCATGTATTTCGGTTTTTAGAACTTCATGTTGAATTTCTAAGTAAAGTTGCAGTAGTTAAGGTATTTAATTTCTTAGAAATTTTATTTTAATATATTTTAGATATTGAGTTCAAAATTATAAGAGGACTTACTTGGTCACATGCTTAAATAAAAGGCATTTAGGCACACACACATACAAGGGGAAAGTTATGAAAGAGAAAAGAATTAAATATTATGTTTTTTTAGTTAACTTAATTATATACATTTTATGGGTGTATGTTTAAACTATTTATATTTGAGTTTGTGTCTATATATAAACATTTCTCTCAAAATTAACCATAAATAATAGTTGTTAAAAAGAATTATACTTTTTTTAAACATAAATGTAAAAAAAATTGTTTCTTGAATTTCAAATGAAATTATAGCCGTTGGGGTATTTAATTTGCTAAAATTTCATGTTGAATTTTAAGTGAAGTTGCAGTTGTTGAGGTATTTAATTTTTTAGAAATTCTAATTTGACATATTTTAGCCCTCTTTTTTTATTAAAAAATGTTTAGAACTTCACGTTGAATTTCAAGTGAAATTGTAGCCGTTGAGGTATTTAATTTTTAAAACATTATATTTTGATATATTTTAGACACATATGAAAATTAACCAAACAAATCAAAAGTTAGAGATTAATACTATACACTGTCAGTGTAAAAAGTTTTACATCGTCGATTCATCATTGTATTATTTTATAGATTTTTAAAATACAAATCAAACTTCTTTTAATATCCGACGTCTATAATTAACTGACGGTGTGAAATCCTTTTACACTGTCGATGTATTTCAATTAAACTCCAAAAGTTATTAAAAGAAATTATACTTCTTTTTTAATGTGGATATAAATTTTTTGATTAGTTGAATTCCAAGTGATGTTATAGCAGTTGCGGTATTTAAGTTTTAGAATTTCATGTTGAATTCTAAGTGAAGTTGCAGCAGTTAAAGTATTTAATTCTATAGAAATTTTATTTTGATATATTTTAGATATTAAGTTTAAAATTAGAGGAGGACTTGCTTGGTCACATGCCTAAATAAAAGGCATTTAGGTACACACATAGAAGGGAAATTTATGAAAGAGAAAATAATTAAATATTATGTTTTCTTAGTTAACTTAAATATATATAAAAATGAGTGTATGTTTAAAACTATTTATATTTGAGCTTGTGTCTATATAAGTATTTCTCTCAAAATTAACCATATAAAATAATAGTTGTTAAAAGGAATTATACTTTTTTTTATCATGGATATAAAATTTTTGTCGGTTAAATTTCAAGTGAACATCCATTTAGGTATTTAATTTGTTAAAACTTGAAGTTGAATTTCAAGTGAAGTTGCAGTTGTTGAGATATTTAATTTATTAAAAATTTTAATTTGATATATTTTAGATATTGGTTGAAAACTAACAAAAACAAAACAATAGTTGTTAAAAGAAATCATACTTTTTTAAGTATGGATATAGAAATTTTGATTTGTTGAATTCCAAGTGAAGTTATAGCACTTGAGATATTTAAGTTTTTAGAACTTAAAAGAAATCATACTTTTTTAAGTATGTATATAGAAATTTTGATTTGTTGAATTCCAAGTGAAGTTATAGCACTTGAGATATTTAAGTTTTTAGAACTTATATTGAATTCTAAGTGAAGTTGCAGCCGTTGACGTATTTGATATTTTAAACAGTTTATTTTGATTTAATTAAGATATTGAGTTCAAAATTAACAAATGAAATCAATAGTTCTTAAAAGGAATTATACTTTTTTTTAGCAAGGATATATATTTTTTTTGATTTTTTGAATTCTAAGTGAATTTATAGTAGTTGAGGTATTTAAGTTTTTAGAACTTCATGTTTAATTTCAAGTGAAGTTGCAGCCGTTGAGGCATTTAATTTTCTAGAAATTTTATTTTGATATATTTTAGATATTGAATTCAAAATTTACCAAACAAAACAGTAGTTTTTAAAAGAAATTATAGAGTTTTTAGCATGAATATAAAAATATTGATATGTTGAATTTCAAGTGAAGTTATAGTAGTTGATGTATTTAAGTTTTTAGAACTTCATGTATAATTCCAAGTGAAGTTGTAGCTGTTGAGGTATTTAATTTTTAAAATTTTTATTTTGATATATTTTAGATATTGAGTTCAAAATTAGAGGAGGACTTACTTAGTCATATGCCTAAATAAAATGCACTTAGGCACACACACATACAATATTATGAAAGATAAATGAATTAAATATTATATTATTTTAATTAACTTAATTATATATATTTTTTGTGTGCACGCACTTAAACTATTTATATTTGAGTTTCAGTGTATATATATATATATATATATATATATATATATATATATATATATATATATATATATATATATATATATATATATATATATATATATATATATATATATATAATATATATATATATATATATATATATATATATATATATATATATATATATATATATATATATATATATATATATATATTATATATATATATATATATATATATATATATATATATATTATTTCTCTTAAAATTAACCAAACAAAACAAAAGGCATTATATTTTTTTTTGATATGTTGAATTCTAAGTGAAATAATATGAAATAATTGTAAGCAACATGTAATTTCATGTCAACTACTTTTTCTTTCAAATAGAAGTTTCGTCCGACTTCAAGTATTTATAAACCAAATAGGCGCCCCCAGTTGTACTCGTGAATCTCCATTAAGTCAATACAGTATTTAACGTAGACCACATCGATGTAGTCACTTTTGTCCATAAACATGGACATGTTAACCAGGAACAAGAGATAACACCTCAATGCACATTGTTGATGGTACTCAACCTGCATATCATCCATCACCTTCACGAGTTGTAGAAATGGAAAAATCCTTATTGATGCCCTAAACTCCAACCAAATGGGAATTCATGTCTATATCAACTACCTATTTCGAATGTAAGAACTATCTAATGCATTTTAAACAATCCATTTTACCTAATACATTAATCAAATCTCAATAAAAGAAATGAAAGGAGAAACTTACTAAATGAGAGTTATGGATGAAAAACTTGAATGAATTGAGTGGAATGACTCGAGATTGAATATGGTGAAGCAATAGTAATGTTGAACCTTTAAAAATAGACTTGAAGAAACTTTCACATGAGTTCAAATATAGTTTTAGTGAGTTTGTAGTAGATGAAGAAGGAAGAAGGGGATGATCTGGCGCGAGTATATGAATTAAAGGCATCCAGAGATGCGTCTCCGTAAAATTCACTGAGTTTTGAATTAATGGTTGTTATGAAGATGCATCTCCGGACTCACTTAATGTTGATACGAAGATGTATTTCCGAACTAAATTTTGTCAAAAAAGGGTTACACACCAAATTTGTGCTGAGTGTATAGAAAATGTCTGTCCCAAAATATATATCAAAATTTTAAGGACAATTGACATTTTTCACTGTAGTGCGGAAGCATCCATAAGGTGAGAAAAATAAATCCCTTATAATATTGTAGGATATGCATATTAAGTAATACAATTTACTTATCAAAAGTAAGAAGTGTCTCTGTTCCAAAAAAATGGGTCATGGTTCTTTTCCCATTTCTAAAAAGAAAAGTTAAAGTAGTTCCAAATAGATTTCAATTTTCATTAATGTAAAAGTAACTAAAAATTCAAATAGGTAAATATTGTTGGTGCACAAGTTTGAAGATGAAGAAAATGAAGATGGAAGAGAGAGAAAAACTCTAACTGATTTGGTTATGAAAAAATCTGTTACAACTTTGCTTTTATATACAAGTCTAATCTAAATGAAACTCAAATGCAAAACTAAATTAACTATATCTTAAATGTAAATTTGGATTACACTTTAACACCATCCCTTAATCCACATCCAATATTAAAATCAACAACACCAATTTCATCCCTGAAATGGATAAATTGTTCAATCTTGATTGCTTTGTTCAAAACATCTGCCAGCTACTTCTGAGTGTTACAATGAACAACTTTAAGCACTCCATCATGAACCTGGTTTCTTGGAAAATGGAACTTCGTGTCAATGTACTTGCTTCTTCCATGAACCACTGAGTTATTGGCAAGACTTATATTTGATTTGTTGTCAATCATCAACTTCACATGCTTTCTCACCTTAATCTTCAGATCCTGACACTGTATAATCCTTCTAAACCCCACATACAATTATCGCATAATTCAATTAAAATCACAACCAGAAGGGTGTCACACACATCAAAAACAAATTATGCTCCGTAACACCGGTTACATCAATTCACATTAAACATGTCATCGCATGCCCAACTCCATTTTAAAGTGTCATCGCAACGGAAATATCATCAAATAAATTAAAATATAATAATTTCAACTTTCATAACGCAACAAAAGGAGTTGTATAAATCAGCTCAACAACCACATTAGTTGTAATACTTCAACATAAACGTGACATAAGAAGCTAAACAAGCGTTCCCAACCCGATGTTACATGATCAGAGCAAGACACTTCTAATTAAACAATAAACTAAGAAGTAACTCCATGAGTTAGCTTCCACTTACTTCCGCGAGATCTACTCCTGAGTATCTGCACGATGCCCATGTAAAGACAACATTCAAACAAAAGGGATGAGAATTCATTTTAATAATAAATGGTATAGAATGACGAATAAAGTATAACATAAACATAATCATGCACAACAACATATCACATTCTCATACCCAAATCATCGTCAACATCATACACAATAACATCTCAATTATCATCAACATCATACGTAATTGCATCTTAATTATTATTAACATCATACACAACAATATCTCAATTATCATTAACATCATACGCAACAATGTCTCGATTCTCATCAACATCATATGCAACAACAATCAATATAAATGCAACACTTATTCAATGTACTCAACACCGACTTGACATGCACGTGATACCAAATATGAACACTCATGTTCATTTCGCCCCCCGATGCCCTCCATATGATCAGATTCCCTCTTGGAATCGGAACACAAAAAGTCTATACCATCACCATAGATAACATTTCATTAATCCCTCATAATAGGAATTAGCTACCCGCATCCGATCCATCATCATGGTATCGAAGCTCACAAAAACTCGTTACCATCACCATAAGTAAAGCTTCATTAATCCTCCATAATAAGATTTAGCTACTCGCACCTGATCCATCACCATGGGATCGAGGATCATAAAAACTCGTTACCACCATCCTAGGTAACGCTTCACTAATCCCCCATAGTAGAAATTAACTACTCACACCTGATCCTTCACCATAGGATCAAGGCTCACCCAAATTGGACCGAAGACCGTACACCATGATGGACGACTCTCAAATAAAATTCATTAACACAACAAGGTTCACCAAAAGTATCCCCACATACTCTCATCATTTATGCATCACATCATTCATCATGCAACAATCAATTCATGTTACCACGTCAATAATATCAACAAACAACAACTCATCAACACCTTAACATCATTATCATAACATTATATATATAACAACATAATATACATAAAAACAAGTAAAATCATTCACACAATAACACAATCATAATCATGCTTAATCAATCATTTAACAACATCATTTAAACATTTCATCATAATACAACAACTCATGTAATTAAATAGTCAGATTATCACAAACCATTCATCCCTTAAAAATAATTTCATTAGATAGTGAATCGCGTTAGCTTTTCAACACTTCAAACGACACTCGATTCGGACTTACGAATCAAAAGTTATGGTCAAACCGGTTTCGACGGAAAAACATAAACAACAGCTCCCGCGTGAGTGCGGTTGTGATGGACAAAATGTAGTTTTTTCTGCGTTTTTCATCGCTGGAGGTCTTCCAGACCTCCGATTTCAATTCCGTAAAAACCAAAACGCTCATAAAATTATAACTCAGGCAATACTCTAATTATATCAAGTTAATTTATAATTTTAACACAGTTAAATATATCAAATCATTGTTTTAAGATTACGCCTAAAATCTTCGAAATTATAATAATGGTGGATATAATTTTAATCATCAAAACAGAAAAATACACACATATAAGGCACACGCAACTCATCATATAATCATCATGTAACAACCATCATATCATCATAATTCAAAATTATGAAATAAAACACTCAACCCTAAGGAGGTTAAGGGTTCCTCCATTCTACCCTTCCATCACACCCCTTATTATTGAAACAATTTCCCACCCTTACCTTAATTCTGGTTTTGATGTGCTCTTCCTTCCTAAAGCTCTTCAATGAAGTCCTTCTCATGCCCTAACTTTTTCCTCCTTCTCTTCTCACCAAATATTTGTTTTTTTATGTAAAAACTCTTCAACCTCTTACTAACCTTTTTATCATTAACCTAATCTCTTTCAATTATAAATTTCTACCATTGCCCTCACTTAACCTCTTATTTACCACCATGCCCCTCTTGACTCTTTTTATTTTAATAAAAATGATATGAATAATATTCTCCTTTTATTTTATTATTTCCTTCAAATAATAACACTAAAACATTATTTTAAACCATTAAATAATTCTAAATGAATCTATCAACCTCTAATTACCCTCCACACTCTCTACCTAAGGGTCACCCATCCTTATCGCCCTAAAACATCCCAATTATCATACAAATAATAAATAGACACACATATAAAATAATAAATAATTTATAGAAAAAAAGAGTGTTACAACTCTCCCCCACTTAAAGAATTTTCGCCCTAAAAAATTATCTAAAGTGAACAGATTAGGATACGAATCCCTCATTTGGGTCTTCAAGCTCCTAAGTTACGTTTCCACCAGATGATTCTCCCCACACTACCCTCACCAGGGCAATCTGATCGACTACTCTCCCTATCCTCTACAAAATCGGGTAAGGGCCGATGAAACGCGAAATGAGCTTTCGAAACTTCAAGGCTCGACCAACATAGGTTATTGGGGTAAATTTCAAAGACACGTGACTGCCACATGGAACTCAAGTGCTTTCCTCTTCCTGGATCATCTTGATCTTATCAGTCATCTACTAAATAATCTCAGGTCCGAGTGCAACACTCTCACCTGACTCATACCAACACAAAGGAGTCCTAAGCCCCCATATGATACAACGCCTCATACGGTGCTATCTCAATACTAGCATGGAAACTATTATTGTAGGTACACTCAATCAACGACAAGTAGCTACTTCAAGCACCTCCTTGTTCTAGCACACAAGCCCTCGATAAATCCTCTAAAGACTGGATAGTCCTCTCTGTTTGACCGCCCGTCTGCGGATGATAAGCGGAACTCAACTTCAGCTTAGTTCCAAACATAACTTGCAACTCTCCCAGAATCTTGATGTAAGTCTTGGATCTCTATCCGACACAATACACAAAGGTATACCATACAGCCTCACAAAGTCCATAGAAATGCTATCCCATTTCCACTCTGGAATATTCAGCGGTTGCATCAGACCTAACGATTTCTGATGTTCAATCTTTAACTTCTCGCAAGTCAAACACAAATACATAAATTCAACAACATTTTTCTTCATCCCTGGCCACCAAAATAACCTCTTTAAATCTTAATACATCTTCGTAGCACCAAGATGAACTCAATCCACTTCTATGACCTTTCTCAAGAATACTCTTCTTAAGCCCAGGTACATCAGGAACACAAACTTTATCTCCGAACCTCATCACACCATTCTCATTGACTCAAAAATCACCTTCGTTTTGGTTGATTATCGTGAGACGATCTATCAAACTCAAATCAAAACTTTGAACCTCTCTGGTCTCTTCAAGGATACAACTCGCCAGCTTCAACATACCCAACTTCACAGTGTAAGGAGTTTCTTCACACACTAAACTCATATCTCTGAATTGCTCAATCAGTTCTAACTCTCGAATCATAAACATCGACATATGTAAAGACTTCCTACTCATCATATAAGCTATAACATTATATTTACCTGGATGGTAAATCAAATCGAAATCCCAATCCTTCAGAAGTTTAAGCCATCTCTTGCGCCTCATATTCAAATCTTTTGATCAAATAAATATTTCAAACTCTTGTGATCACTGAACACTTCGAGTTTGAAGCCAAACAGGCAGTGCCTCCAAATCTTCAACACTAATACCACTGTTGCCAACCCAAGGTCATGCGTAGGGTAACTCCTTTCTTGAACTCTCATCTGTCTCTAAGCATAAGACACAACCTGGCCATTCTGAATTAACACACCTCCCGTACCTATATTCGAAGCATCATAATATACAACAAAGCACTCACTTGGATTCAGAAAAATCAAAACTGGAGCAGACGTCGACTTCTTCTTGAGTTCTTGGAAACTCTCTTCACAATGCACATCCCAAACATAGGCTTGACCCTTTCAAGTCAACTGAGTCAACGACAATGCTAACTTCAAAAAACCTTCAATGAACTTTCTTTAGTAACCATCCAATCCAAAAAAGACCTTCTAATTTCAGTAGAAGACTTCAGAGTCTCCCATTGTAACAAAGCATTTATCTTTGATGGATCCACAACTACACCACCACTAGAATCACATGACCAAGGAAACTCACTCCTCTTAACCATAACTCACACTTGGAAAACTTTTCATATAACTTGTTCTCTTTCAATTTTTGCAATACAATTCTCAGATGTTCCACACATAGCCTTATACTATCATCCTTCTTCTTCACTAACAACACCAACGCACCCCACGATGAACACTAGGACAAACAAACTTCTTCTCAAGCAAATATTCTAGTTGATTCTTCAATTCACACAACTCTGAAGTAGACATCCTATTAGGAGTCATCGACACTAGACTAGTACCAGGTACTAAGTCTATAGAAAACTCCACTCCGTGCTCTGGCGGAAAATTACTGATGTCTTCAGGAAACACTTACGAAAATTCACACATTGCAGGAAGATCACGAACTACTCCCCTACCTCTGGCTTCCAACAAAGCTAACATCATAAACACTTGCGCCCTATCCTTCATGGATTCTCTAACTTTCTTAGTTGATACAAATGTTAACTCTTCACCTTCATCAAACTCAGATTTATGCTCTAGAGGCAAGTCACAGAAATCTTAAGGAAAACATCAGAAATCTCACACCACTGGCATAACACTAGCCGTCACATTGATCTCTACTCCCCGAGAAGCAACATCAACAATACGTGATCGTTTTCCCTAAAAACATCCCAACTTGACCAACACACAAGAATCTTGAATCCCTTACATCTTCAGTGTCAGGAATAACACAACTTCGACATCACCTGAGCTCTTGCAATGAACGACACACAGCACTGACTTATCAAAACAATTGGTAGACACTTGGTTTAACTCCAACCAATTCATTCCAAGAATAACATAAACTTGTTCAAAAGAAAGAAAAACTGTGCCCATCCTTAAGAGATATGTCAGGATACTCAACACACCACTGAATCATCTCTAGCCAAAACACCGCCTTCCCCCTCATAAAGAAGTGAACAATGAGAACACCTGACCATCTTCCTTCAAGGATAAAACCATTTTCTAACCGACACCATCCTCGAATCCGACCTCTGTTGAAAAGTATATCTTCGGCAAATATTTTTATATCGTATCCACAGAGATTGGTTGTTATTACCGTCGTTCTATAATCCAAGTTGTTATAAGTTTAGAAAGTAACAAAGTTGTTTTGTTTGGAAAGTTATCTTGTGAGTAAATGTCACTAAAAACAGTAAAATGGTTTTAATCAAATGTAAAAGCTTGGCAAGATTGGAGTTCACTATTCCAAATGCTTATGATTCCTTATGATAACTATATAGATTTAAGATTATTGATGATGTTCAAGTATCCTCTCAATGTCATTTATGTCTAAATGATATTGTGATAATCACTATATTGATCCTTAGACGATCTCTCCACCTAACTATCAATATAGCAATCTTTAATGGTTGATACCAATGAAGAGTAATGAACAAATCTATCTCTACAACTTATTCACTACTTGAAAATCTATTTTATGTCAAGGCTCAAATAATCTCTTTCAACAACTACTCAAATCTGATTTTCAACTTAGGGCAAAAATAACATTCAATACATCAACAATATTTTATCATATATATGAATCAAATGGAATACATAAACAAATGAGAATAGCTACTACCTCCAATCTTGACAAAATGGAGTTTAACTCCTCATCATCATTTTGAAAGTAAAATGCAATGGAAGAAAAACTCTGTTTTTTCTCTTACAAAATATATCTCAATGTGTGAATAATAATCAATGTCTTAGAATAATGTGTTCTCCTTTCCTAAAAGGGTTGACATTTCCTTGTTTGATCATTTTCATCCAAAGCAGAAAAGCTATCCCAAGGCAGACACCAAAATGGCAAAAACAACTGGTCATGAAAAACAGCACCCTTGGCCCAAAATCAGCTTGCTGGATTCGCAACCTTCGTGGCGCGAAGGAGGTTCGCGGCGCGAACTGAAGCTATCTCAGCTTCCTTGCTTTGCAAGCTTCATCCAAAATCTTCCATATTATGATGTTGCATTCCAAAAGCTCTCTCATCCAAAAATTCTACAAAACTAACAAATATGTGAAATAACTATTCAAAACAAAATAAATTAAACCTAATTGCATTTATACAAATTAATGAGAATAAAAGTGTGTAATTACATCAAAACTTGGTAAAAGGGACCAATAAAATGATATAAAAAGTAGTACTAATTGGTCCCTAACAACTCTCCCCAACTTAGCATTTTGTTTGTCCCTAAACAAAAGTTTCCACCCTCACAAACAAAGTAATGACACAAAAGATTGAAACAAGGATTTACCAAGGACATTCAAATGGTTCAAAAGTGTTTGGCAATTTCTCAATCCACCTATCTCAATTTTAGACAAAACATGAATAAGAGAAATGGTTGAGTGCAAAAATCATTCCAAGGAATTCAAAGTCATACATGTCAAAATTGAATCAAACTTACACACACATCATAATAATGATGAATAACATGAAGGGTTACTTTCACTCATCCAAGCAATTAGATCAACAACAACTCAAATCATGCGGTTATCACAACAATTACCAAATCATGTGAAAAATAAGAATTAAGAGGTCTTTCAAAGGTTGTAATGTGGCTTAGGTTACAAGAAAGGATATGATTAAGAGAATTCAACAAAGTTGCCTATTCTAAGGGAGCATTCCCAAACATTCAACTCTACACAATTTCCCTTTCTTTGATCCCTATCTTTTTTCTTTTTCTTTTTACATCCACACAACCATGAGCATTTTCTTTGTTTTTTATTCTTTTCTTTTTTCTTTGCTCCATGGTTTCAAGGGTGATTTCTTTTTCTTGTTTCTTTTCATATTTTTACCCTTTCATAAAAAATCACTTTTCCAAGTTTCTAATCAACTTTTCACTTTACTCTCCCCAACTTTAGATTCCAAAACCAACTTTATTCAATAATGCTCCCTACTTAGACATAAGCAAAAGGCAAAATTTGCAAACAACTCGATTTGAGGTTTCAATTGATACGAAAGAAATTAGGATTCATTTATTCCATAATTTTCAATTGATTCTACGATGATCAATCAAATGAATCCTAAAATAAGCTCAAAGGGGTTTAACTAAGGATTACTCCTCACAAGGTTAGTTGATTCAAACTTTTTGGTCAAGTGGTTTTTTCTCACAAACAATGCCTCTATCATTTTCAAAATTTTCACACAAAAATGGATTGATGCATGATTTAGCATGATAAGAATGAGTTGAAATAATGCTTGGTTTCCCGCTTTTTAGTGTACAATGGAAAGCTTCCTCACAATTGGTTAAGTCCTATTTTGATTCAAAAATGACATATACTTCAATGAATTTATGATATGGAATTTGCACATACCATCAAACTACTGATGTTAAGTCTAGAAAGCGATAAAGTGTACCTTGAAATGCCGACACTAATTCTTATCATCACCACTCGAAGTGTCCTATGCTTCTTTCTTTGCGAACATTTCTCGGTTGCTTTAAGCTTGACTTAAGAGTAAGAACAATTAAACAAAAAATGTTGGTAAACCAATTTGATTGTAACACACTTACATCTCAAATAGTATTGATGCAATTATCAAAACAACTAACAAAAAACAAAGTTTTGGTGAACTAGAGCCACCCAAAAGTACATCAAAATTTTTCCAAAACAAAAATAATACAAAGAAAACTCAAAATGACAACAAACTCCTCAAATTCACCAACTCCTCAATCCTCCTCCTCTTGGCCACCACCAACAGCTCCAAGGACGTCCTCCATCTCATCATTAGGGTTTGCACCACCTCTTGCACCCCCCATAAAATCTGGCCTGCCCTCAGGCCAATTAGCATAAGCCACATATTCTTCCTGAGAAGGAAATGTGCGGGCTTCGGGTGCAAGGAACGTGTTCTGGAATTATTGCTGCATCGCATCAAAGATAAATGATTGAGACCTCATAGAGGCCTCAAAGCTCTCGCAACAATAATTGGCAAACGCCATCTGGTCAAAGACTGGAGTAGTGCGGGGTCGGGGTATGGGTTTGGATGACGAAGTTCCAGCTCCTTCAGTTCTATCCATTTGGCTTTGGCAGAACCTATTCAGATAGGCATCGTTAATCACACTAGTGATAGAGAAGTGTACTTCATCCGGAATGGCAACATTCGCCCGACGACAAAGTCCCATGATCAGCCATGGGTATGCAAGCACACCTGCTTTACCACCAAATTTGGTTCCACTTATATCCATCTTCCTCATTTCTCCCGCTATGATTGATGCTACATCCACAGATTTTCCGATCATAATGTAGTACAACAAACACCCTACATCCAGAGGGATTGTGGTTGCGTGGCTCCTTGGCCGAATATTGCTCAATAGCAGCACCAGAAATGCCCTTGCTTCCAGATTTAAATTTTCTCTTTTCCAAGATTTTGGAAGTCCTTGATCATTTAGGTCAAATGATTTTCCTTGAAGGCATAGGGTAGCATTCACCGCTTGAAGATCCCACACATTAGCCAATTCCTGGGTACGATACTCACACCGCTCGTTTTCTCCCAGGGTTAGAGGATTACCAAGATATGAGTTAATGGCATCTCTCCCAAAAGAAATGATCCTGCCTCTTACCCTTGTTTGGTATTTGAAAGCTACCCCCTCTTCTTGATGCATGGCGTTTGCATAGAACTCCCGAACAATACCATAGTTGATTGTCGCTTCTGGTTCACAAAGTTTCGTCCACCTTCGTCTCTCAAAATTTGAAACCACGTTCCAATAAGTCCCACCCGGTAATAAACGGATGAACCTTTTCGGCTGGATGGTTCTCTTGATAAGGTTTTCGAAACGTCCCTCGTGTTCGTCACTTGTGAACCTTCTTAATGAACGAGGTTGAACGGAAGCCGTGGTTTTGGATCTCTTAGACATCTGCAATAAACATCAGAACAACCACACAATAAAACATGAAGAGAGTTAGTAATCAATCAGCATAAAAACATGGCCCTGGAATTTCCCAATTCACGGCGCGAACCCTGCGAACCAGGAAATCTCCAGGAGCCTCCTAGGGTTCCAAAGATGTGAAGTTTGCTACTTCCAACAGTCATGGTCTCCAACTCTATCCTATTCCTAATCTAAATCAGACATGCAAAGTGATTTCAAGTGTCAATTTTCAAATTTATTCCAATCCCTAACCATACCTAAATGTGAACCCAAAAGGAAATGGATAAGAGGATATGAAAAACATAACATACCTTATTGAAGCACTTGATTCTTGTTAGCAAATGAAGATTTGGGAGTTGGGGAAGGAAGATTTTTAGTTTTTGGAAGTTTTGGGAGTGGGAGTGAAAACGAGGGAAACTTGTTGTTTTGAAAATGAATTGGAATGAACAGGAAAAAATAACCTAAACAGAACTTAAGTGGTTCTGCCACATACTGTTCGCAGGGCGAACCTTGTTCGCGGCGCGAACTGAAGCTTTGCATTCAGTTCGTGGGGCGAACGGCAGAAAACAGAACCCAATTTCACAAAATTTAACACAACAGAATTGAAAAAAATGTAAAATGCAGACTTACAACGTTGGGTTTCCTCCCAACAAGCGCTTTGTTTAACGTCGTTTGAGCTCGACGGTTCAACGGTCTTCATGATCCAGCTTTGTTGAGCAACTTCCTCAAGGGCTTTGTTGTCTTCAAGAGGTTCTTGATGAACCTTCGATAAAATCTGATACCACCTTTTTTCGGAACTACTTGCACAACACTCACCCATTCACCATCGGAGATAGAACAATTCATCCCGGCCTCTACTAGTTTGACAACTTCCTTCTTTTTCAGCACTCTTATCAGTTGATTCTCCTCTTTTGTGGACAAAGTATTGCTAATGATCACCGGTTTAGTACAATTATCACCAAGGAACACATACTTCAAATGTGGCTCTAGTTTTGGCTCCTCCACTTTCCTTGTCATATCCAAGCCTTCGTTTGTCTCTTCATGATAAACAAGTTCTCCATAGGACTCTAATTCATGCAATAATGCTTCCATCTATTTTCCTTCATTTTCGGTCGAAACTTTGTAGACTCCGATAAGAGATTTCTCTGATGGATTAGAAACATGAACCTGGTGTGCGATCTCAACTAGTCCCTCCTTGGTGGCATCGATTTGGAAAGAGTCATGCTTAACATTAGGATGCTTTTTGGCTTCAAAAAGATTGAAGGCTACCTCTTCATCTTGCACCCTCACTTTCATTAGTCCATCATCAATATCAATCATCATTCGGGCCGTTTTCATGAATGGTCTTCCAAGAATTATAGGAACATCACGATCCTCATCCATGTCTACTATCACAAAATCTACCGGAAACAAGAATTTGTCCACCTTCACTAACATGTCTTGAGCAACTCCATATGGTGAAGTAGTAGACTTATCAGCTAGTTGTAAAGTCATCCTTGTGGATTTGATCTCAACATTTCCCAATATTTTGACAATGGATAGGAGAATTAAATTGATGCTAGATCCCAAGTCAATCAAGCCATTACCTATATAGGTGTCTCCAATGGTTACCGGTAAAACGACTCGGCCCGGATCAGATTCCTTCCTTGGGAGAGTCTTTTGAATGATGGCACTACAACGTGCATCGAACAAGATTGTCTCGTCTTCCACATGTCTTCTTTTCTTTGTGAGAATATCCTTCATGAACTTTTCATACCGCGGCATTTGCTCTAATGCATCGGCAAATGGAATATTGATTTGAAGTTGTTTGAATATGTCCATAAACCGTGCATAATGTCTAGCATTATCCTTCTTTGATGGTGCGTGCGGATATGGTAAATGTTGAACTGGAATAACCTTCACTCCTTTGTCTCCTTTTTTCTTCTTTCTTGGTTCGATTTCCTTATTCATTTCTGCTTCACACTGTTGTTCCTCCATCAATTGCTGGTTTTGCTGTTTTCGCAGCGCGAAGGGAGATCGCGGCGCGAACTGAGCAGTTTCTGCCACTTTCTCCTTTCCACAAGCCACATCCTCATTTTCCAGTACAACATCCATATCATTCTCCACTGTAATTTCCTCACTTTTTCCACTTGTCAACTCTCTACCGCTTCTAGTAAATATTGCTTTACAGTGCTCCTTTGGATTGGTTTGAGTGTTAGCGGAGAAAGAGGATCCCGCAGTTTGTTCCGCCAATTGTTTCGCAAGTTGACCTACTTGGTTCTCCAAATTCTTGATTGCTGCCTCGGTGCTCTTCTGATTTGCCATGGACGCTTGCATGAATTGTTGAAGAGTGTCTTCTAGCTTGGAATTTCCTCATTGCGATTGTTGTCCTTGAGAATTTGGGTGTTGATAAGGACTTTGCTGCTGAAAATTTTGGTTGTTGAACCTTGATGGTTGATAACCTTGATTGTTCCTTTGATAGCCTTGATATTGATTGTTCACATAACTTACTTCTTCTAGTGGAGGGAAAAAACAAGTAGGATGATCTCCTTGACATAATTCGCAGCATGCTACTTGATGTCGAACTTGAGACCCTTGAATTTCCTTCATTTATTGTGGAAGCTTGGCCATTTGTTGAGTAAGCAACTCCAATTGTTGAGAGAGTAGCTTGTTTTGAGCAAGAATGGCGTCATTGGTATTTAACTCAAGAACTCACAGTTTACGTTGTGAAGGGCTATGGTCATGTTGACTTTGGCGATCATTGAGTGCCATCCGATCAATAATGACTTTAGCTTCTTCAACATTCTTTGACATAAGAGAGCCACCCGCGGTAGCATCCAAAAGTGTCTTGTGAGTTGATTGGAGCCCATTTAGAAAAATATGGATTTGAGTGAGCTCATCAAAACCATGACCCTTGCATTTTCTCAACATTGACTTGAATCTTTCCCAAGCCTCATTCAAAGACTCGTTGCTTCCTTGAGTGAATACCGCAATAGCCGTTTTGGCTTCCATGAATCGGGATTGAGCGAAATATCTTTCTAAGAACTTTTCTTCTAGCAAATTCCAATCCATCATCACTCTCGGTGTTTGATCAAGGTACCACTCCTTTGCCTTTCCCACTAAGGAGTGTGGGAACATCCTTTTGAATAATGCCTCTTCACCCGTTTCATCAATTCCCGTAGAACAAGTAATCTCATAGAATTTGATGAGATGGGTATACGGATCCTCATGGTCCATTCCGGTGAATGGATTTGCATAGAGAAGTTGGAGGATTCCGGTCTTCATCTCTGTATTTCTTCCTCCACGGGAAAATTGAGCATTTTTTCTTGGACTATTAGCAGACATTTAGGTACGATTGTCATCCGCCATGTTCCCTTCACAAGCCTCTACAACCACTTCTTCGATTTGAACAAGTGCGGAAGTAGATGCTTCTTCTCTCCGGTTCCTCTCTTCGGCTAATTTCCTTCTTCTTCGTGTTTTGCTATTGAGCTTCCGAAGTGTTCTTTCAATTTCGGGATCGAATTGAAATTGCTCCTTGGTAGCTTTTCCTCGCATGCACTAGAATTACAAAACTAACAAACCAAGTGAAACAAAAGAGGGATAGTAATACGAGTAACAAAACTTAAAACAATGAACTATTGCAATGCTTGTAATATCGAACACCAATCCCTGGCAACGACACCAATTTGTTGAAAAGTATCTCTTCGGCATATATTTTTATATCGTATCCACAGAGATTGGTTGTTATTACCTCCGTTCTATAATCCAAGTTGTTATAAGTTTAGAAAGTAACAAAGTTGTTTTGTTTGGAAAGTTATCTTGTGAGTAAATGCCACAAAAAACAGTAAAATGGTTTTAATCAAATGTAAAAGCTTGGCAAGATTGGAGTTCACTATTCTAAATGCTTATGATTCCTTATGATAACTATATAGATTTAAGATTATTGATGATGTTCAAGTATCCTCTCAATGTCATTTATGTCTAAATGATATTGTGATAATCACTATATTGATCCTTAGACGATCTCTCCACCTAACTATCAATATAGAAATCTTTAATGGTTGATACCAATGAAGAGTAATGAACAAATCTATCTCTACAACTTATTCACTACTTGAAAATCTATTTTATGTCAAGACTCAAATAATCTCTTTCAACAACTACTCAAATCTGATTTTCAACTTAGGGCAAAAGTAGCATTCAATACATCAACAATCTTTTATCATATATATGAATCAAATGGAATACATAAACAAATGAGAATAGCTACTACCTCCAATCTTGACAAAATGGAGTTTAGCTCCTCATCATCATTTTGAAAGTAAAATGCAATGGAAGAAAAACTCTGTTTTTTCTCTTACAAAATATATCTCAATGTGTGAATAATAATCAATGTCTTAGAATAGTGTGTTCTCCTTTCCTAAAAGGGTTGACATTTCCTTGTTTGATCATTTTCATCCAAAGCAGAAAAGCTATCCCAAGGCAGACACCAAAATGGCAAAAACAGCTGGTCATGAAAAACAACACCCTTGGCCCAAAATTAGCTTGCTGGATTCGCAGCCTTCGCGGCGCGAAGGAGGTTCGCGGCGCGAACTGAAGCTATCTCAGCTTCCTTGCTTTGCAAGCTTCATCCAAAATCTTCCATATTATGATGTCTCATTCCAAAAGCTCTCTCATCCAAAAATTCTACAAAACTAACAAATATGTGAAATAACTATTCAAAACAAAATAAATTAAACCTAATTGCATTTATACAAATTAATGAGAATAAAAGTGTGTAATTACATCAAAACTTGGTAAAAGGGACCAATAAAATGATATAAAAAGTAGTACTAATTGGTCCCTAACAACCTCTCTCCAGGTTCAAGAAAAGCACAAAATTCTCAAAATAGTTAAACTAGCCAACACTGCACTCTCGCTTGCAGCAACATGAGGTCCAATCTCTCTATAGTTGGAACATCCAAGAGAAGCAGACGCTTCTCCCCCACTTGTTTCATTCCCAAACTGCAGATGGAAAACAAAACAAGCATCGACAGTGTCCTCACACACATGTCGCATACTTAGGAACAAACAGAATTAAACAACCTGGCTGGATGGACCGACCTACTATGATACCACTAATGTAACACCCTTCTAAACCCCATATACAATTATCGCATAATTCAATTAAAATCACAACCACAAGGGTGTCACACACATAAAAAACAAATCATGCTCCGTAACACAGGTTACATCAATTTACATTAAACTTGTCATCGTATGCTCACTTCCATTTTAAAGTGTCATCGCAACGGAAATATCATCAAATCAATTAAAACATAATAATTTCAACTTTCATAACACAACAAAAAAAGTTGTATAAATCAACTCAATAACCACATCAGTTGTAATACTTCAACATAAACATGACATAAGAAGCTAAACAAGCATTCCAAAACCGATGTTACATAATCAGAGCAAAACACTTCTAATTATACGATAAATAAAGAAGTAACTCCAGGAACTAGCTTCCACTTACTTCTGCGAGATCGACTCCACAGTATCTGCATGATGCCCATGTAAAGGCAACGTTCAAACATAAGGGGTGATAATTCATTTAAATAATAAGGTATAAAATGAAGAATAAAGTATAATATCTACATAATCATGCACAAAAACATATCACATTCTCATACCCAAGTCATCATCAACATCATACATAATAACATCTCAATTATCATCAACATCATACACAACTACATCTCAATTATCATTAACATCATACACAATAATATCTCAATTATCATTAACATCATATGTGAAGCTAGCTGAAATATGCCCACCGAATGCATCGCATGCGCGAAGGTAAAACATAATCGCCACCAAACTTTATTTATCCCAAAAGAATGAAGAGAAAACATCGAGAAAACCTAAGGGAAAAAAAGAACACATAGAAACGGGTAAGGGAATTGGTTATGCAAGGGAAAGGTATTAGCACCCCTCACATCCATGGTACTCCATGCGATCCGTCTTGAGTGCTCTTGCTTGGATGGGTGTTTCTATCTTCATGTACCTGCAAAATAGAAATGGGTTAGGAAAAGAGTGCTCGAGGAGGACTGAGGCCCTCATGCCTACGTATTCTCGTGGTGAAATAAGAAAGTCAGAGCCTCGTAGTTTGGAGAACAAGAGAAAGAAAGGGGGAAATAAATAAAAGTGCTCAGCAAGGATTCACATCCTCGTGCCGCCGTATTCTCATAGTGCAATGAGAAAGTTAGAGCTCCGTAGTTCAGAGGACAAAGACCGAGAAAAGGATGATATTGAGGGTGGTGTTTAAACCAAAGGAAAAATATAGGGGGGTAACCATAAAGGTGTGTCCTAGAAGAAAATGAATTGCAATGGTGTTTAAACCAATAGAAAGGAAACTTGTCAAAGCTGGAGACTTACATGATAAGGGTCTTACCAAAGCACTGAGACTGATATGGTAAAGAGAAAAACAGAAACCTGTCAAAGCACTGAGTCTCACATGACAGGGGCCTTACGAAGGCACTGAGACTGATATGGTAAGGAAAAGGGAATAACCATAAAGGTGTCAACCCAGGGAATAACCATAAAAGTGTTAACCCTCAAAGAAGTGATTGCAAATGGTGTTTAAACCAACAAGAAGCTTTTCAAATCCAGAGACTTATATGACAAGGGTCTTACCAGAGCACTGGGAATGATATGGTAAAGAGGTAAGCAAAAACCTATCAAACCAATGGGTCTCACGTGACATGGGCCTTACCAAGGAAATGTGACTGGTACGGTAAGGAAAGGGGAATGTTCATAAAGGTGTCAACCCAGGGAATAACCATAAAGGTGTCAACCCTCAAAGAAATGATTGAAAATGGTGTTTAAACCAATAATATCTAAAGAGAGGAGCCACAGAGGTTAGGGATAGACTTGACAGTGAACTAACCAGAATTGAACTAAAGTCTGTGAATAAAGGCAAATACTATGAGCAACTGGGTCATTCATCCTGTACCCAAAGATATTCTACACAAGTGTAGGGAAGATCCCTTCTCATTATTCTCTATTGCTTAAGGCTCATGGTATACAAGTCTAGTCAATGACTGACGATTTGTTAGAGTAGGGTCCCAAAGATGCTTATGGGGATGAGTTAGATGAATGACTGCTGATGAATGTTGCATTCCACTAAGGGCTTGAACTTTTTGAGAGGTTGATGCTCCAAAATGACAAAGACAAGTCCCATCAAGTGACCAAGGGACTTATGGTCACTTGTTAAAGATAAAGGGGAAGTGGTAACATATGATATGATTTAGTTGATTAAAATGAATTTGGTCAAGGTAAATCAAAGGGAGTATGATTTATGAAACAAACAAGGATGCATGAACATAAAAAACTAGCCTAGGGTTTCATTGTTAGGTAGTCCAAGAGGAAGCCACGTGGGTGCAAAAGGTACTGTCCTATGTCTCATTGTTAGGTAGCCAAAGAGAAAGTGATGTGTGTGTATGAGTGTGCTAAACCTAAGTAGATGAATGCAATAGGCAATAGTCATAAAGTAGATGAAACAACACAAAAAATCCAAGGGTTCAACAAGAACAAAAGCAAGTCAAAGTGTTCCCAAGCTCTCAGGATCCAAGATCACTCCAAGTCAAGCAAAGAGCCTAAATCCTAAGTCAAAGTACAAAGTCCTAAAGGTCTTCAATACTCCAGATTCAGCATGGGATTAAGATTAGGTCCGAGTTATTTTATCATGTTTTGATTTTATTAAGATTAATAAGCAAATATCCAAACAAGATATGAGCAACAAATGAATATGGTAAGATGAAGTGATATGATGATAATGTGATATGAATTTAAAGTGCATTAAGTAAATGACATAAACTTAAATGACTTGAATTAAATGGAAATAATATAAATGGAAATAAGGTAAAAAGCAAGGTTAATGTTAAGAGTTAGTGGTTAGTTAATAATGGGTCAGTTACAATGTATGTGTCAGACAAATTAGAGAATTAACACAAAGTAAATCTAAAACACCAATGTCACACAATCAAGAGAAAGAGATGAAGATGGAAAGGAGTGAAAGAGAGAATCAGGCCAATTAAACGAGATCATTCTATCCTCAAATCAAAGGACTCAAAATATGGCGCATCGAGGGTTAACCTATCATTAATGCAAAGTATTGAAGATGATTCACAATCATCTATCAATAGTTTTGGATCAATGAAGGTTGATCAACCTCAAATCCACCTATCAATGATTTGAGATAGGAAGAACACATCAACCAAGCAATCAAGCCAACTAAAAACACCAAGAGGTCAACAAAAATCAAAATAAAATGAATTAAAATGATTTAATATTTATTAAATAAAGAAAATAAAAGGAAAAATCTCAAAGAGAGGTCAAAGTATCAAATAAAAGTCTAATAAAATTGTGGAAGGTCAACAAAAATATGAGAAGTTTGACCTTAAATGTTGGGACAAAATGTTTTAAAATGATTAAAATAAAAATACAAAAGGAAATTAAAGTGAAAATAAAAGAAAATATGAAATAAATGCAAAAATGATTTTAAAGAAATGCAAAAAAGGACATGAGGTAGAAAATAATTTTATTGAATTATGAAGAAATGGATTAAAAATTAATAAGGGAACCATTTTTAATGAATTTTAGAAGAAAAAGGAATTAAATGAAATAAAAAAAACAAAATAAAACATTTGAATCCAACGAGTATGGGAGGTGGTGCGTCCTGATTGGCTAGGGATTTGAATTTTCCCTCTGAAGCGTGCACATCCAACTTCGTCTTCAACCTTCAACTTTGATTTTGCAAACTCGTGAACTGGGATTTTTGAGCTCAAACACTATGCGTGAAAGCTTCTACTACCATCATCGTCCCTGTCCCCTGCATCAGAGCAATTGATTTGCTATGAGCAGGAAGAATTTTCTCAGAAACTCGAAGAACCCTAGTTCTTCAAAGTAAAATTAAATGCAATAGCTTCCACTATTTATAGGGTATGAAATGAGATCAAAATACGTGTGGAATTGGGTCGAATTTGTGTGAATTAAGTGGGAAAAATTTCAGATCCCGAGCATGTGAAAGTCTGATGCAAAACTCGTGCATTTGAAGATTTTCAGGTCATTTCAAGTGATACTCAAGTGCGTTAGGTCATGGGTAATTGGTTTTCATGTGTGAGAAGTGGTCCCAAAGTTTTTTGTGCAAGTTTCAATATTATAGGTCACAAATCAAAATAGAGTTGGATCACCAAGTTCAAGCTTAGGTCAAATTCAATCCAGTCGCGCGTTTTGTAATTTTCTTTGAGCCAAATGATCACTTATTGGATTAGAATATGATGCAAAAAGAATCAATCCAATAGGAGATTTGAGGTGAAAGTTGTGGGCTTGTGAAGTTGAGGCCGTGACCTGAAAAATAGGCTAGGCAAATGGTTAAGCACCTTACAACATGCTAGGTAATATTGAGGTCCAATATTCATGATGCCCTATTTTTTGATTCCCTCGTGCATTTTGAGCCAAACTTGGGCCAAATGATCTTGGCCATAAGATTAACACAATGAAAAAGGAATTAGGTTAAAAGAATAATTGAGCTGAATATGGCAAGGGTGGAAAGTAGGGGTCATGTCAAGGTTTTAGCCCAAATTGGCAACTTGACCAATGGCACAAATGAGGTCTTAAATGGATGAATTGATGTTTGGACCCTGAATCAAAGCTGCAGAGGATCCCAAAAGGCTCATTTGGCTCAAAAATTTGGCATTTGGATGAAATTGAAGAAGTTATGGGGTTTGGACCAAAAGTAGGGCCAACTTGCACATTAAGTCAACCACACTTGTACACATCTTACAAACTTGATTTTTTTCTTGCATTACAAGCCATGGTGATTATGCAATGAGAAACCCT
The DNA here is from genome assembly GCF_024323335.1 of Lathyrus oleraceus. Taxonomy (NCBI): domain Eukaryota; kingdom Viridiplantae; phylum Streptophyta; class Magnoliopsida; order Fabales; family Fabaceae; genus Lathyrus; species Lathyrus oleraceus. The sequence continues at coordinate 217,250,666 of NC_066584.1, forward strand.
TAATGAAATCTTACTAAGGAATTGAGTGGTATTGAAGATAGCTTGAAGATTGAGCGATATGGCATAGAAATAAACACATGAACCACCTTGGAAACACCATGGAAAAACTTGCATTCCTCTTGGCTCAAAAGACCTCGTTCTTGCCTTGATTTGAAACATGATTACCTACATGAGTAGCAAGAGAAACCAAGCACCATCTCTCAATGAAATTAGGGTCAATTGACAAGTAGAACAAAAGGAAACCATAATGTTAAGATACAAACCACAATGTGGCCATGCTTGTGATTACATGATCAAATGCAATGGTCATGTATGATGTGATTTGGATGTATGCAAATGAGGTATATAACAAAAGGAAAATGGAAGGTTAAATTTTGGGGTATGACAGTTGCCCCTATTTAATCATCTTTAACCTGAAGGTGCGAATTGCGCTAGCTTTTCGGATGTTCGAGGTAAAAGAGGAGTAAATACAAGAGTAACCAAATTTTTTCCCGAGAAAGGGAGATTACAAAGAGAAGTAGATAAACTGGTTGGTTTGATTTGCTGGGGATAAACTGAAACATTCTGTTGGGGAGATAGATCACTTGCAAGATGAATGCTTGATATGCATGATTGCAAGATGACAATGCATGATTTTTTATTTATGATGCGTATGTAATGAAATAGCAAGGTAAAGTTGGATGTATGATAGATATACTTCAACTCGTCGGTATCTACACCAGAGAACCCTGCATGGGGGAAAGCTTCCAAGTTACCACCGCTGTCGGGGAAATATCCTGATGCCCGAGGACTACCATCTGACTCCGCTTGGGGAAAGAAGAGTCCATTACTGGTGTGAGCAAAAATAGATACAGGCGTACAACGAGTGCTAACTATAGACTACTAATAATCCACTAGGGAGTTCTCAATAATCAAAGCAATGTATAAAGGTTTTCCTTTTGATTTAGCTCTTTTATTATTCTCGAAGTTTCATGGCATTATGCAATCAAGATTGGCATTATTTTGCAAACAAAATACGGGAAAATAAGAAGAGATTTGACTAAAAAACAACTGAATTTTATTGATAGTGGAAAATTTGTACATGTAGAGTATGTACAAGGATGCGAAAATCCTTAAAGAGGAGATTGAAAAATTGAAAAGAAAATTAAATGGAAATAGGAAATTTCTACTGATCACAACATTATCTGTCATTCACTGTAGCACTAAGCTCCAAAACATTGCTTCTGTTGACGTTGATTGGACTGATCTGATGATGCCTGAGGTCAAGCCGAGAGTTAAGCTGAGAGTGGGATATGCTCAAAAGACAACATCAGGATATAGTCAAATGCCTTTACCCCTAACTTTTGCAAGAAATTTTCGATTCTTTTGTCCACCGAGATGCCATTTTTGCATAAGTCGCCCTTTTAGGTTTTCAACCTAGTGGGCTATTTTTGTTTAATCCTTAACTTTTGCATGGACATTTCTTTTTTTGGGTCCATCGGGATAACCATTTTTTCCTAGATTGGTTCTGACAAGTTCCAATCTAGCGGGCTTTGTATTCATTTTTGTCTAGGCATACTATTTTTTTTATTATATCTGAGTTCACTGGCATCGAGAAGTCATCCCCGTCCATTATGGTGAGAATGAGATCCCCTTATGAGAAGGCCTTTTTGACAACAAAGGCCTTTTATAGTTGGGAGTCCACTTGCCCTAAGGATCTGAGTGTGTGGGAGAAACTCTTTTGAGCACAAGTTCACTAGCTTGGAATGAGTGGCGAAGAATCTTCTTATCAAAAGCTCTCTTAAGACGTCTTTGGTAAAACTAACCATGGAAGACGGCCGTCAAACGCTTATCTTCAATGAGATTCAACTTATCATATATGGACTGCACCCATTCAACTTCATCGAGGTCTTCTTCCATGATGACCCTCAGAGAGGGGGTTTCAACTTCAATAGGTAACAACCTCCATTCCAAATACTAGCAAATAAGGAGTTGCCTCAATAGAAGTGTAGCAGGGTATTCGTTACCATTAGAGATATTGACTAAATCCAAGGTAAACCATACAAGTCAAGTCGCCACCGCACTTCTATTTATCCAAAGGAATGGTTAGAAAGCGAACAAAAACCTAAAAGTTTTATCGAATCAAAAACTAGTAAAAATGTCAGAGATCGGGGTAAGGGGGTTGGTTATGCAATAGGAAGGTTTTAAGCCCCCAAAACATCCTAGGTACTCCTAGGGAGCCCTTTTCACATTTGTTGTAAGGTTGGTATTTTGTGAAAATTTATTTGTGCAAACATGATTGAAGAGATGAGAAGAGAATATACAACTTATTTACAATTTTGTGTTTGGATGGATAAACCCATTGCCTACGTACCATCTTAAAAAAGATTAGGATCAAAACCTCGTCGTTCGGGGTAAAAATATCAAAACAAGTTGGTGAATTGATTGGTCCAAAAGCCTTAAGGTTTTTTGTTATCCAAGGGAGAAAACTCAACCTAAAACCACAAATCCACCATGTGAGGATATCTTCAACATGCTAGTGAGGGGTTAACCCTATAATAAACATGGAAGACTCATTGTCCATCACTAAGGATATAGGTGAGTATTATATCTACCTCAAGGATAACTAAAACCTAATAGCTAAAGGTTGTGAAAATTTTTTGATAAGGAAGTGGCCATTGAAACCACAAAAACATTTGAATGAGTTATATTTACCAATTGAGGAGTATTTACAGAAGTTGGTCAAAGTTGACTTAAAGATTCAATTCAAAATTAGTGTTATGAAAAGAAAGTTTGAAAATCAAAAGCATAAGGTTTAGGTTTCTAATGTTTGAAAACAAGTTTTAAATGTTTGCACAAAAGTTTTGGCTTGGGTTAGAGTGGAGGGAAGAAGAAGAATGGCTAAAGTCCTAATCATACAAGAGATGAAGGATAAGAAACAACACCACAAATGGAGTTCCTCTCTTGAGATCATATTGATGATCCAAGTAGCTCCCATCCTTTGGAATATGCAATCAAAATAAGTGTAAGCTCAAGCAATCAAATTAATCAAGCAAGCTCTTAGAAGATCCCCCATGGCTCTTGTATCTTTCATTTTGGATGAACATGGCAATGGTTCTTCAATTTGGCTCAAATAGGATTCCCTAGCACAAAAGCAAACACATCAAAAAGTTCTATGAAGTAAATCAAGGATGGACAAGAGTGAGTTTAGAGATTTGGTCCTTCTAATCCATCTTCAACATTAGGCATTTTTACTCCAATTTGCATAGGGAATGTCCTAGAAACTAAGTCCGTTTGTCCATTTTTGCATTTGGTCCACAATAATCAAAACAAAACACAAGCTCAATAGTATATACACAATTATGTGCTCAAGTGAGCAAAAGGCAAATTGCATTAACATAAACATGTGCTCAAATGAGCAAAGGGCAAAAGCAAATGAATAATATGTACAAGAATAGTAAATTGCATAAATGTAAAGAGCAAGAATTAAAGTTTAATGGTTAATGGTTAGTGTTAGAGTTAGTGTGCAATAAGGCAATTTAGCGCTATGTTAAGCAATCGTAATTGGACTTATGTAGAAGTCACAACTATTTGAGGCCGGTCAATAATAATGTAGGCAACAACACAAGTTAGAGATTTTGATTAGTGAATCAAACTCCTACAACTTGCCATGCCAAAAAGAAGATGAGAAATGATCTTGTATTGATTTAGGTTCTTTGCATGATTAGGAAGCAACCTATCCTTAATGCAAAGCCATTCACTTGATCCATGATCAAGATGAATTAGATTTGAATCAAGGAAGGTTAAACCTCCATGTATCAAGGCTAACCACCAATCTTTAACTCATTGATCAAAAAAGAAAAAGAAGAAGAAGAAGAAGAAGAAGAATATTAAAGTACATAAATGGAAATGAAATGAAATAATCAACAAACATTGACCAAAGATAGAGAAGATCAAGGTCAAACAATAGAAAACAGAAGCAAAAGGAAGATTAGAAGTCAAGAAACAAATAAAATATTTTTGGTATTTTTCAATATTTAAAATAAAACTTGAATTAAAATAATAAAGAAAGGTCAAACTTCAAACTCACTTCAAATCAACTTTGAAAAGTCCAAGTGAATTATTCCAAGTTCAACAAGGTCAAACAAAGTTTGACAAAAAATTTCAGCATTTTTAAAAGTCAGAAACTATTTTAAATCAATTAAAAATGCATAAAAATAACCTAATTGAATTAAAATCTCAAATAAATCTCAAATCAATTAATAAATTGATGAGAATATTTTTCATAGATCTATCATCATTCAAAGAGGTTGGAAAAATATTTTTGTATTTTTTGGATATCAAAAACTAATTAAAATGAATTAAAAATAAGTAGAAAAGAGAAAATTCCTAAAAAATATCAAATGATAAAATAAAAAATATTGAAAATCATTTTTAGAAACTAGAAATTAAAAGGAGAAAAATGAAATTGGTCCCATATTTTTTGGACCAATAATGAAGGAGATATGAATTTTTTAAAAAGAAAATGGAATTAAAAGAAATAAAAGAAATTAAAATCAGAAATTAGAAATTAGAAAATGCGTGGACCGTCTGATTTGAGCTCATTAATTGAGCTGGCAAATCATGGGGCTCACACACGCGCGCCTACCATGTTCCTTGGTCAATGCATCACATGTAGCATTATTGTAAGTCATAACATGGAACGGACAAGATTCAATATGGAAAATGAAATGGAAGGCTCAAATCTAATCTAGAGAACAGATGGTGACCAGCGCCACCGTCTTCTCTGGCCAACTTCCGGCCAAGCTCAAAAGTTGCAGAGAAAAAATGTTAACCAAATGCTACGATCCAGGCACCAATCGAAAGCTGGGGTGATGTACATCACCCCTGTACCAACCAAATCCACTCTAGGTTTCTACATTGAGAGAAATTAGAGATGGAATTTTAATGGTGTTCAACTGAACTTGCTAGATTTCAAAAATTCGAAGCTCAAAACAATTGCCTCTATGCAGAGGACTTCAGATCACACAACAACAGCAAGAAATAACCAGTATATGAGTAGATTCGAAGAAATTAAAATGTGAGGTAAACCTCTGATTTGCAGAGCTTGGAGTCACAATTTCTTGCTATGGATGCTTGCAGTTCACTCTATAGATCAAGGAGAAGAAGGCTAAGGAACTTTAGATCTCAGAAAATAATCGAGGTAATTGAATTCTAGATCTGAAAATTGTGAGAAAAATGAGAGAGTTCCTTTAGTGTGAGGGTGAGGTTTCAATTGCACAGCATGTAGGGCGCCTTCAGGTTAGTGAAATGAAGAGAAATAACATTGTATTTATAGGCAAGGCAAGCTGAAATACATGATCATTCCATTGCATGAATGGAAAGGGCCTCCATGCATGGGCCTGTACAGGCGCATGGAGGGCCCAATTCCACTTGGATTTGGCATCTGATCATCATCATATGTAAACTGGACATGCAGATCATGTAGTAATGGCTCATGCAATGCAAATTTCATTGATTTTTCAAAATTGTACCTTAATGTTCAAGCCTTCGAAAATGCTATGTCCAAACTTGAAACATAACCTCATGAGTAATGGTTGGAAAGATTTTTGCATAAGGATCATTTGTTATGTTGATCAAGACTCCATTTGAGCCTTGGAAATTGATGAAAAGTGGTCATGAAGTATAGGGTGCAAAACATGTACATGTGAGATTTTCAAAATTGACCAAAGTTCAAGCCCTTCTGTTTCAATGATGAAAGCTCCAAATGACAAAATCTTCAACATAAAAGTTGTATATATTTTCAAGGAAATAAATTTGGACTTAAAGTTTTCATCATTTGGAATTTTTATGAAGAAGTTATGGGCACTTGAAGTTGGACTTTTCACATTTCAATGCATTTGGTCCAAAGTGACCTATAATATTTTGCATTATCACATGTATTTCTTTTGAGATTTTGAAATTTTGCTCAACATAACATTTGAATTAGACATCTTAATATTTACAATGCATTTGATCCCATATCAAAATCATGAAAAATGAATGAGTTATGTCCTTGGGAAGTTGACCCAAAATTAGGGTTTCAGTCAAAATGACCTATAATGTTTTTGAATGGATAATGACCTTCCAAGGTTAAAATCAATTTTTGATGAACATGAAAGTTGTTTATATGGTTCTTAAGAACATTTATTCTCTTGGGGTCATCTCCATTAGACAAACACCTAAAAAGTTAGGTCTCAGTGTATTTCAAAATAGTTAGATGAATTGACTGATCAACTTCTCAAGTCCAAACCTCATATCTTGATGGATTGATGATTGAGGACACTCAAATAAGTTCAAATATGCATGAAATGATAAATGAAAGAACTTACCTTGATTGTATTTGATCATGGGTTGAGGTTACTTCATGAGCAAGACACAGTTGATGAATAGATGAATTAAGGTCTCCTTGGGAAACAAGCCTCAAGCCCCCTTGATTTGCTTTGATCAAAATGATGAATTGAGATACTTGGGAGGCATCTTTGATGGATGAGAGCTTTGGGGACCATTTCCATGCTTGCTTTCATCTTCTCTTGGCCATATCAATGCACATAGGATCTCCTAGAAGCTTTAGACCTTGTGACTGCTCAAGCTACAAACAAGAGATGTTAGTGACATATTTTTATGCTTTTGGTTAGTAAACAAAATAAGAAAAGAAATAATATAAAATTCAAGCATTCTTGGTGATCTCAAACCAACTCTCAAGGGATCCCACCCAAAGGTAAGGAGCCAAGATGCTTACGATCCTTGAGGCAAGATGCAAATGCAATGTTATGATGCCATGAGGGATCTTAGGGTCAAAATTAGGGTCTTACAAGAAGTACGCACTAAATTTATATAGCCATGTAGAGCAAAGGGAAGCATTTCATGCCAATCTTTGTAGGTTTGACCATCTTTTGGTCTATTCTCTTGACATTCTTGTTAGCTGCTTCAACGGCGCCATTCGTCTTGGGCCGATATGGTGAAGAGTTGTAATGGTCAATCTTGAATTCTTGACACAACTCACTCATCATCTTACTGTTGAGGTTACTGGCATTGTCAGTGATAATCTTGCTAGGAACACCATATCGATAAATTATTTCTTTCTTAATAAACTTTGCAACCACTTTTATCGTGAGGTTTGCATATGAAGTAGCTTCAACCCACTTCGTGAAGTAGTCAATGGAAACAAGAATGAAACGATGACCATTGGAAGCTTTCGACTCGACCATTCCAATCATATCAATTCCCCACGTAGAGAAATGCGAAGGAGAAGTCAGGACGTTCAAAGGAGTTGGAGGAACATGAATTTTGTCACCAAAGATTTGGCACTTATGACACCTCTTGACGAAGTTGTAATAATCCACTTCCTCTATAGTCCAATATTATCCGGCCCTGAGAATCTTCTTAGCCATAGCAGACCCCTTAGCATGTACACCTTCACAACCCTCATGGATGAACCTTATGATTGTGCTTGCTTCGTGTCTATCCACGTATCTAAGCAACACATAATCATAATTCCTCCTGTACAAAACAAGAAAAACTTAGAAGATAACCTTCTAAAAGCCTTCTTATTTGTGATTGATGCTTTCTCGGGATATTCCTGTCTTCCCAGATATTTCTTGATGTCGTAGAACTAACGCTTACCGTCAGATTCAACCTCCATTGCAAGACAATGCGCTAGTTCATCCAACTGGTCAATGTGAATAGATGGTGATTCATTTCTCCAATTGACTTTAAACATGGATAAAAGAGTTGCAAGAGCTTCGACCAACTAATTCTCTTCCCTCGGAATAAAATGAAAAGTTATTTCATCAAAATAGGGAATCAGCTTCACGATGTGTTCTCTGTAAGGAATTAGCTTCTTATCTCGTGTTTCCCAATCTCCTCTGACTTGATTGATTACTAAAGTAGAGTCTCAAAACACTGCAAGAATCTTAATTCTCAAGTCGGTGGCTGCTTCAATCCCATAGATGCATGCTTCATATTTGGCCATGTTGTTTGTGCAATCAAAGCAAAGCCCGACGATGAAGGAAATATGAAAACCAGTCAGAGATGTAATTACTGCCCCTATTCCATGGCCTTTAGCATTAGAGGCTCCGTTGAACACGAGCATCCATTGCACTTCTAGTTTGGGTTCTTTGTCGGGGCCAGGAATATTGCAATCTCTGATGAACATGATGTCCTTATCGAGAAAGTCAAACTTGGTCGGCCGGTAACCCTCCACGGGTCAATGGGCAAGGTAATCAGACTAAACACCCCCTTGATGGATTTCTGAGTCACGTACTGAATATCATACTCGGTTAATAACATTTTCCATCTAGAAGTTCTTTCACTGACATCGGGCTTCTAAAAAATCTACTTTATTGGATCCATTTTAGATATCAACAAAGTTGTGTGGCAAATCATATACTATCTCAAGCGTCGAGCTACCCAAGCTAAAGCATAACAAGTCTTCTCTAATAGTGAGTATCTGGTTTCACATTCAGTAAACTTCTTGCTCAAGTAATAAATTGCATGTTCTTTACGGCCCGTGTCGTCATGTTGACCCATAACACAAGCCATCGATTCATCTAGCACGGTGAGATACATGATTAAGGGCCTACCAGGAACTGGTGGTTTCGGGATCGGTGGTTCTTGAAAATACTTTTTTATCTTGTCAAATGCCTCTTGACAATCATCATTCCACACGGGCACTTGATTTTTCCTTAACAATTTAAATATCGGTTCATAGGTAGCCGTTAGATGATAGATGATCCGGGATATGTAATTAAGTCGTCTAAGGAAGCCTCATACTTATTTTTCTGTTTTAGGAGTTGACATGTCTTGAATAGATCTGACTTTGTTCGGATCAATCTCTATACCTTTGTGACTCACTATGAACCCTAACAGCTTGCCGGAGCGGACCCCGAAAGTGCATTTAGTAGGTCCAAGTGATCATCTTCAGTTTTGGATTTAAATCATATCATCTACATACACTTCAATCTCCTTGGGGACCATGTCATGAAAAAGAGTCATCATAGTGTGTTGTTATGTTGCACCTGTGTTTTTCAAACCAAAAGGCATGACTTTGTAGTAGTAAGTTCCCTAGGGTGTGATGAAAGTTGTTTTCTCCATGTCGGTTGGATCCATCTTAATCTAGTTATACCCTAAGAAACCGTCCATGAAAGAAAAGACTGAGTACTGAGATGTGTTGTCTACCAACACATCAATATGAGGAAAAGTAAAGTCATCCTTTGGACTTGCTTTGTTAAGATCATGGTAGTTCACACACATTCGAATCTTCCCATCCTTCTTCGGAACCGGAACAATATTGGCAACCCATTGAGGATACTCAACAATAGTTAGGAAACCAACACCAAACTACTTTTTGACCTCCTTTTTGATCTTCAGGGCCATGTCGAGTCTGGTTCTGCGAAGCTTCTGCTTAACTGGAGGACATTCAGACTTGAGCAGTAGGAAATGTTCAATAATGTTGGTATCCAACCCATGGATATCTTGGCTGGACCAGGCGAAGATATCGACATACTCATAAAGTAACTCTACCAACTCACGGTGTACATGCTCGGCAAGGGATGCCCTTATCTTAACCTATCTTCTGACTTCTTCACTGCCCAGATTGATTACTTCCAACTGTTCTTTATGGGGATGAATCTCTTTTTCTTCGTGCTCAAGAAGTCTAGCTAGCTCAGGTGGTACTTCATAATCTTCCTCACCGTCGTCTCCAACTTGGTTAATTGGAAACCCAGATTTACAGTGAATTTCAACAATGTTGCATTCAGTGGAATTGTTTGCTCTACATGTTATGAGCTTATTTTAGAATGGATTTTTGAAAAAAATGTGAAAAATAAAAGAAACTTTTGCCATTTATTTTTAGTGAAAAGTAAAAATAACATAAAGAAAAGGAACATGATTTTGAGTGCAAAAACTGTCTTTCATTGACTGAATAATACTTTTAAAACATGGAGGCCCTTATATGCTATCTGTAGCGGGAAATTCATGATCGTCAAGCTATTGACAAGCAAGAGATCAATTAACAAGAGTCGCCACCACGCTTTTATTTTTTCCAAGGGAAAAGGGAAAAAGTACGAACAAAACCAAATTAGTAAGACGTTTTCAAATAAAAACTAATAAAAATTAGAGATCGCAGGTAAGGGGGTTAGTTACACAAAGGGAAGGTGTTAGCACCCAAAGTGTCCTAGGTACTCCTAGGGAGCCCTTTTTGTGTGCATATGTATTTTGTACAAAGTGATGTTTACAAACAAATAGAATGAGGGGGATGAGAAAAGAATTCATTAATTATATTTTTGTGTTTGACAAGACTTTCGGTCTTGTGCCTACGTACCAACATATGAGTGAGGGATCAAAACCTCGTAGTTCGTGCTAGAAATTTCAAAAATGAGTGTGTTGGTTTTAACAAAATTTAAGTTTGAAAGGCACAAAGGCCTAAAATGGTTTGAATGAGTTAGTTACTTTTGGATTTTTTGAAAGTTTAAGTCAAGTATCGTTAAGTTTATTCACAAGTTTGATTTAAGAAAATAAGTTTGAAAATGCAATGGCTTAAGGCCAAAGTTTCTATCTTTTTTGCAAAAGTGGTTTAAGTTTAGAACAAAAGTAGTTCACACAAAGAAGGTTTTGAAAATGGAGGGAGAGATTTTGAAATTAAAGAAATGGGGAGAAGATTGAGAGACAACCCTATGCACAAAAATTTAAAAGTTTAAAGTTGAAAAGATCTGACCAAATTGGGAGCAATCCAATAGACAAGTATGCTAATAGAAACCCAAAATTCCCTTGAACTTTTTAGAATCAAGCAACACACAAATGCACAATTATATCAATCTTGAAGAGCAAAGGCATCAAATAAAGATGGCCTCATCCAAGCTTATCCACTTCATGATCTTCTTCAAAATAGCCTATGTAGCAGATGGATTCCACAAGTCACAAGTTCAACATAACAACTTAACAATGATCAATGTTGCAAATGAACTGGAGAGATCTTGAATGATGTATCAGATGAATTCAAATTGTAAGCACTTGGTTCTTCAACAAATTGGCATTGGCCAAGTCCATTAGCAAAGGAATGTTGCCTAAATTTTAAGTCCAATTGGGCAAGATCAAAACAACAGTCCACTCAAACGTTTTTTAGGGTTTTTGTTATTATTATGTACATTAATGGTCAAAGACCAAACAAGCAAACAAAGTATACAAACAAAATAATATCACACAATATGATCCAAATGGACAAAGGGAAAATTACATTAACATAAACAATTAGAATGATATGTATAATGGCAAATGATATAGAGTGATAAAAGTAAATTGCATTAAAGTAAAGACTTGAAATTAAAAGTTAATGGTTAGTAAGTTAGTAGTTAGTGTTAGTTCTATGTGTTGGCAACAATTTTGGTAAAACCTAGAGTGTTCACAAGGTGTCACATGTGTTGTCTTGACATAAGATAACATGTACATGCAGGATGTTTAAAATGTAAATATGCAGGATTTTACTGAGATGTCAGACCCGATGTCATGACATCTGTATACAGAACATTCAGTCTGAATGTTATGTATTGTGTGATTGCGTTTTTTATGCTAATCTATGTATGATTGAAGAGGTGATTAAAACGCGCATTCAATCAGTAATTACAACTAAATTGACTTATTTTCCAAAGAGATATAATCAACTGTTGTGAGAAGATATGAATGGAAAATAGTTTTAGGGTTTTATGATGTCCAAGCCCAGCCAAATGCTTCTATATAAAGGACATGGAAAACCTGGTTTTATACACAAGAAATAATGAACGAAATATTTAGAGAGAATAAGGGTTTGAGTCTTGTGTGGTCGTGTGAATTGTAAGCCATTCAATTCATCCATAAATGATTGAATTGGTCTGATTTTTGAGCTGTAATTTGTCCACTTTAAGCTTTGAAGCATGAGTGTGTGTTTACTTGATTGAAGCTTTTAAGTAAGATCAAGTATGTGTCTTTGAAGAGTGTCTTCTTTTCATTGTAATTCTTGTTTTATATCACTGTTGTGATTGAGGGGTGTCGCATTACGCGAAAAACCGGCGGGAAAACAAGAAACAACAGAGCCGCCACCGTGCGTTATTTATCCCAAAAGAGGGAAAGGAAACGCTCGAAGTAAACCTAGGAAAGAACATGGTCTCGCGACCAAAGAGAATGGGTTCGGGAGTCGGTTATGCGAAGGGAAGGTATTAGCACCCCTACGCATCCGTAGTACTCTACGGGATCCACGCACACTAGAAAGGAATAATGGTTGCTAAACACTGCTCAAACTCACACACACTGGCTGAAAAGAAACAAAAGAAACAGACAAGACTGACTCGGCAGGATGTCGTATCCTGGGCCTACTTAGTCTATCAGGCATAGACATCAGAGTCGAAGTAGTTCGGACTGGGAAACAACACATGCTCGCTAGGATGTCGCATCCTATGCATACGTATCTCCTTGGACGAAGGAGAATCAGAGCATTCGTAGCTCGGCTGACACGCACACAAACAAACAAGACACACACAGGCAAACGTGGAGCCCGAATGCCAATCACTGGACTTACATCGGCATCCGAACCTAAACACACACACACTGGAACCCCAATGCCACTCGATGGACTTACGTCGGACTCCAACCAGAACACACACAAGGGTGGTTAAGACACAAAGGGTTGAAAAAAAAGAAAAAGGGCGCCCGGAGAGATCAGCTCAATCTCCTGCCTACATACTTCATCTGGTATGAAGATCAGGGCGATGTAGTTCCCCTACGCAGGGAAAAAGATCTAGCCTAACCAGATAACAGAGGGAGACACAACTCTAGGGAGACTACGACTCGAGCCTAGATGTTGTCATGCAAAGTCGTCCCTAAGTTAAGGTTTCTAGCCAACTTGCACAGGAAGCAAGGGTCTCGATTGCAACTAGGGCAAGAGAAAGGGGAGATCTCAATCACAACGAGGGTGAGAGAAAAGAATTAGTGTTAGTGGTTAGTCAAACTCGACAAGACATCGCATCTCGTGCCTACGTATCTCATCTGGACATGAGAATCAGAGTTGCCGTAGTTCGGCTACGGAGGGACAAAGGTCTCGATTGCAACTAGGGCAAGAGAAAGGGAAAGTCTCGATCGCAACGAGGGCGAGAGAAAGGAAAAGGCTCGATCGCAACGAGGGCGAGAGAAAGGAAAAGGCTCGATCGCAACGAGGGCGAGAGAAAGGAAAAGGCTTGATCGCAACGAGGGCGAGAGAAAGGATCGCAACGAGGGCGAAAGCAAACAAGGATTAGTCTAAACTAAACCTAACTTGCACAGGAAGCAAGTCAAACAAACATACAAGCACAGGTAGCACACACTATATACACACAAGGGGCTCACACAATGGTTAGGTTTTAGTCGAGGGGTCATATCAACCTCAACAAACAAACCTCTGGAAATGGGTGATGGTGCTCTTAACCTTGACATTGAGAGCCAAGGTGAAGCAGATGAAAGGTGAGTGAAGATGAGACTTCACAGCTTCTATCCCTGGCCTGGGAGAGCTTAAGACAAGAATGTGTGGGTTCAGAAGGTGGGAACCCTTCTACACATTTGATACTGACTCGACTGTACAATTGTACAAGATCTTGGGTTTGTATCTGCAATGCATCAACACAGTGGTGTGAGCAAGAGCAGATGACACACAGAATAGCAGGGGATAGGTTTCATATCCCTTGGGTTCTGCCAATTGCCTCTTCACTTAGGAGGACTTTCATATGTACAGGGACAAATTAAACATACACAAACATTGCCTCTTAAGGAGGACTTCAGACAGTTGCCTGGCCAAGTAACAGGCCAGGTCTTCCAGACTACATGAAGAAAAAGTAATTATACCTCAAGCAAGTTGCTATTTAAAGCAAAGCAAAGCAAGTTCAAAGAACTAAGCAACTAAGGGTACCTGAAATGGTCAAACAAATCAGTACACAGTTCACAAGTTAAAACAAAGGAAATAGGAATCAACAGTCAAATCAGATAATCAAATGTGCAAAGCACAAGACTCAAATCATATGAGTCAAGCCACCTACAAAACCAAGAGGTTAGACAATGATATTTAAGCAAGCTCAATCAAAAGAAATGGTCTCATTGGAGCATTTGTTGGTCAACCTGAAAACACAAGCTCAAGGGTAAGTAACAGGACCACTAGGGCAAGCCTAGGGTCAAAAGAGAATGAAAAAGTCAAAACAGCAAAGGGAAAGCATTCAAAATCATGTTTAATCAATCAAGAAACAATTCCAATTGGGTTCATGTTCATATCATGCATCATCATCAATTCATAGGCAAAAGAAGTCAAAGCATGGCAAATGAAAGCTCATAGAAGTCAACAGAATGACTTGCATCAAAAGTCAACTCAAACATTTCCAAAAATGACCAAATAAATCATGATCACTCCTAACACATATCATGGTAAGCATGTCAAATTTCATTGCATTTGGACAAGTGGAAGGCAGTCAATGAAAATCAGAAAGTCAAAGCAATTTCAATCATGCTCAATGAAGTCAACCAAACAAGCATCAACTTAGAAAAATCATAACTCAGAGAGGGTGTATGATAAATGAATGGGACTAAAACCATAGCAAAGATGAGGATGTCTAGTTGTCTCATGAAAAATTTCATGTCCATCTAATATAGTATGAGCATTTTACAAATGGAATGGCAAGATGTGTCACACAAAGTCAACATTTGACTAGACAGGGGAGAAAAATCTCAAACAATTAGGAAAATGGCACAAACAATTCCACAAAAAATCACATACAAACTAGACACATAAAAGAAGGATCATGCAAAAATTGAGGTCAATTGGAGGTCAAGAGGCATGGATACAAAAATCAGGAAGTTGCACATCCATGGTGTGACACAAGTTGTCACACCTTACTTCAAAAATTCACAACTCTCAAACCACATAAGATAAATTCATGATCTTTACATCAAAATAAACATGGATGAGTTTAGATTAAGCACAAAAAATTTCAGATCAAATGGATAATGCATCACAATTTCACAAAAGGTTTGGCAAGATGTACAAAATTTGGTCACATTCTACAAACCCTAATGCCATTTAAAATTCACTCATCCAAAAAATCAGCAAAAATAATGATAAAAAACTAGGGATCATGATGAAGATGATGCAAAAATTCCCATGAAATTTGGAATTAAAATGAATGAATTATGAATTTTGCAAGATGAGTAACCAAAGTGAAATAAAATAAGAATTTAAATGAATTAATTTGAATTATTAATGATCCGGATGGCAAAGCTGTAAATATGGAGTTCATTAAACGGAACGGTGTCGTTTTGAGCCACAGAATGGAATGTTCTTATTGGTGCATGAAGCTACAGTGGCATGCAGACGAATAAGACAAAAACAGTTGGAAAGGCTTATGAACATTAGGGTTTTTCAACACAGTAGCATCACCTTCATCTTCCTAATTCGACTCAACCAAGATTTTTTCCAGAAATTGCAATTGGGTACACACAAATACT
Source organism: Lathyrus oleraceus (assembly GCF_024323335.1). Lineage (NCBI taxonomy): Eukaryota > Viridiplantae > Streptophyta > Magnoliopsida > Fabales > Fabaceae > Lathyrus > Lathyrus oleraceus. The sequence continues at coordinate 217,266,176 of NC_066584.1, forward strand.
CAGCAAGCTACCAATAACATGAATCCAGCAATGATTTTCAATAAAACACAGTACATATCATAAATCGAGCAAGAATCGAAAACAACATCAAACTTCATTTCAGTGCAACTCGAGCAATAGTCAACCATTTTCAAAAACAAACACATCATGAAGCTCAGCATGGAGAGATCTACACTAAGCATGGCATGGATTTGAGAAATAATGAGATCGAAAACTAACCAATTCTGAAGAGCAGATGAAGATTCAGGTGTTATTTGGATGTTATGAGCTCGAACAGATGCAGCCTTGTGCTCCCAATGGTGAATGGTGAAGATGCTTAGCTCGAAGAAGCTTGAAGATACCTTAATCCAGATCTGCCATGGAAGTTGTGTTGAAGAACAGTCCAGCAAAAACCTTCTCACAGTCGAAGAAAGATGATTGCAATGAGCATGAAATGATGCTTGGATGATGCAGCAACAATGGTATGGTCGTGTTCTTTTGAGAATTTGGCAGATTTTTGGAAAATGGTCAAAATGAGGTTTGAGAGAATGAATGTATTTTTCTGAGTTTGGAGGCAGCTAGGGTTCACAATTCTGCAGAAAATGTCATTTATATGGTCTATTTTGGCTTTGCTAATTGAATGTTAACCATGTTTAACTCAAATCAACCAAATTGCCATTTTGCTAACTTTGACCAAATGGATATGGAGGTGTGTAATTCTGCACGATTTTGGGCCTTGGCAAGTCAGAAATCATGTCTCAAGTTAATCCCAATTGGTCATTTGGATAGAAATTGCTTAATTCAAAAAGTCAAAATTGCACCTCACTTGAATTTTAAACATGCTAGGTCCAAAAGTGCCATTTTGATTGGCAATGTTTTAGCACATGAAATTTACATTTTTGGAAAAAGGAGGTAAAATGTGGTTTGTAGGAAAAAAACCCACCAAAATTGGCCAAATGGTTTGAGAGATATGGCCTTTTGAAGTTCAAGATTTTGTGAAAATGATTTGATCCTATCCTGACAACCATACATGGGAATTGAGAGTTCTTGGACTTTTTGGAAATGGGAGAACAATATCTTCAACTTTCATGTTGGGCAAAAATTCATTTGAAGCTTGTATCATGATGTAAGTTTGGGATCAAGAAGTTTCCATTTTTGGCAGTTAAAATTACAGGTCCAGTTTCTATTTTTGGAAATTTTCTGATTGGCTTCAAATTTTTCAATGATATTGATTGCCATGATATATGAGGCCTATTTGGACATGAACAAGCTCTCTCAAACTAAATCCATCCATCAAAACCATAAAATCAACCACAGTTGACCAAGTTTGACTTTCTAGGGTTTCCGACTGACTGTGCATGAACTGATGACCTCTGAATATCCAGCCCTTGACTTAAACACTTCAAATGGACCTCCAAGTCATGTGAACATGTTGGACAAATCCTAGGGCCTTGGCTCCTTGAGAAACACACTTGCTTGCTTGGTTGACTGATCTCCTGATCAGTTTGACCTAATTTCTTGCTTGGCTTGCACTTGAAGCAAAGGGACAATGCAATGTTATGCAGTGGACCATGATATGCTATGACCTAATATGAAAATGTATGTGCAATGATAGGTGCAAATTTGAGGTGCTACAGCTGCCCCTATTCAATCAGCTGGGAACCCGGACGGATGATAGCAACGACTGTCAGACTTTCAGGGTAAACAGGGATTGAATACCAAAGAACCGTAGAATTTGCACAATACAGGGATCCACCAATGGAAGCGTCCACTGGGATCTGATTCTTATTACTGGGTATAATACAAGAATGCCGGTCAGGATCGGCAAAGAAACAGTCTTGAAAGAAAAATCCGTCTGGAACGGAAGAAGAAATTGGCCTGAATACCGAAACAGAAACGTCGACCTGGATACCAAAATAAATGGTAACACAGGGATAACCACGGCTTGAGCGTCGCTCGTCAGTCTGAATACTGAGCATCGGTGTATGAGAGATTTGATGTCGATCTGAAACATTGGAAATTGGCCTGATCGCCACCTCGGTCTGAATACCGGAAAATTGGCCTGAGCGCCATAAGTACATCGACCTGATCGTCGGAAACTTCTTCGGTCTGAATACCGGAAAATCATAAGTACATCGACCTGATCGTCGGAAACTTCTTCGGTCTGAATACCGGAAAATCATAAGTACATCGACCTGATCGTCGGAAACTTCTTCGGTCTGAATACCGGAAAAACATAAGTACATCGACCTGATCGTCAGAAACTTCTTCGGTCTGAATATCGGAAAAATTGGCCTGAGTGCCAAAGTGTGAATTGGTTTGTGTTCCAAAACACTCAACATCCTGAAGAGGGCTAGAAAAGCAGTCTTGTTAAAGGATGGACATTCGATTCCACAAGGAATACGAATCTTACTCGACTGGGGAGGACGACTTCGACCCAAGAGCGCATGAGACATATTATCTATAGCCGTCAGAACGTAGATAATAACCTCGCATGGAAGATTATCCATAACCGGGTTGTAGGTTGTTAAATGGATAAACGACCGAAAACATCCTGAAGAGAGCGAAAGCAAACTTGTTAAAGGATGGACATTCGATTCCACAAGGAATACGAATCTTACTCTGCTGGTGATAACAATCGAAAGATTGACCAAAGAGTGCATGAGATATATTATCTATAGCCGTCAAAACGTAGATAATAACCTCGCATGGAAGATTATCCATAACCAGGTTGTAGGTTGTTAAATGAATAAACGACCGAAAACATCCTGAAGAGAGTGAAAGCAAACTTGTTAAAGGATGGACATTCGATTCGACAAGGAATACGAATCTTACTCTGCTGGTGATAACAATCGAAAGATTGACCAAAGAGTGCACGAGATATATTATCTATAGCCGTCAAAACGTAGATAATAACCTCGCATGGAAGATTATCCATAACCGGGTTGTAGGTTGTTAAATGAATAAACGACCGAAAACATCCTGAAGAGAGCGAAAGCAAACTTGTTAAAGGATGGACATTCGATTCCACAAGGAATACGAATCTTACTCTGCTGGTGATAACAATCGAAAGATTGACCAAAGAGTGCATGAGATATATTATCTATAGCCGTCAAAACGTAGATAATAACCTCGCATGGAAGATTATCCATAACCGGGTTGTAGGTTGTTAAATGAATAAACGACCGACCTCATCCTGAAGAGAGCGAAGGCAAACTTGTTAAAGGATGGACATTCGATTCCACAAGGAATACGAATCTTACGCTGCTGGAGATAACAATCGAAAGATTGACCAAAGAGTGCATGAGATATATTATCTATAGCCGTCAAAACGTAGATAATAACCTCGCATGGAAGATTATCCATAACCGGGTTGTAGGTTGTTAAATGAATAATCGACCGACCTCATCCTGAAGAGAGCGAAGGCAAACTTGTTAAAGGATGGACATTCGATTCCACAAGGAATACGAATCTTAATCTGTTGGTGATAACAATCGAAAGATTGACCAAAGAGTGCATGAGATATATTATCTATAGCCGTCAAAACGTAGATAATAACCTTGCATGGAAGATTATCCATAACCGGGTTGTAGGTTGTTAAATGAATAATCGACCGACCTCATCCTGAAGAGAGCGAAGGCAAACTTGTTAAAGGATGGACATTCGATTCCACAAGGAATACGAATCTTACTCTGCTGGAGATAACAATCGAAAGATTGACCAAAGAGTGCATGAGATATATTATCTATAGCCGTCAAAACGTAGATAATACACTCGCATGGAAGATTATCCATAACCGGGTTGTAGGTTGTTAAATGGATAAACGACCGAAAACATCCTGAAGAGAGCGAAAGCAAACTTGTTAAAGGATGGACATTCGATTCCACAAGGAATACGAATCTTACTCTGTTGGTGATAACAATCGAAAGATTGACCAAAGAGTGCATGAGATATATTATCTATAGCCGTCAAAACGTAGATAATACACTCGCATGGAAGATTATCCATAACCGGGTTGTAGGTTGTTAAATGAATAATTGACCGACCTCATCCTGAAGAGAGCGAAGGCAAACTTGTTAAAGGATGGACATTCGATTCCACAAGGAATACGAATCTTACTCTGCTGGAGATAACAATCGAAAGATTGACCAAAGAGTGCATGAGATATATTATCTATAGCCGTCAAAACGTAGATAATACACTCGCATGGAAGATTATCCATAACCGGGTTGTAGGTTATTAAATGGATAAACGACCGAAAACATCCTGAAGAGAGCGAAAGCAAACTTGTTAAAGGATGGACATTCGATTCCAAAAGGAATACGAATCTTACTCTGTTGGTGATAACAATCGAAAGATTGACCAAAGAGTGCATGAGATATATTATCTATAGCCGTCAAAACGTAGATAATACACTCGCATGGAAGATTATCCATAACCGGGTTGTAGGTTGTTAAATGAATAATCGACCGACCTCATCCTGAAGAGAGCGAAGGCAAACTTGTTAAAGGATGGACATTCGATTCCACAAGGAATACGAATCTTACTCTGCTGGAGATAACAATCGAAAGATTGACCAAAGAGTGCATGAGATATATTATCTATAGCCGTCAAAACGTAGATAATACACTCGCATGGAAGATTATCCATAACCGGGTTGTAGGTTGTTAAATGGATAAACGACCGAAAACATCCTGAAGAGAGCGAAAGCAAACTTGTTAAAGGATGGCCATTCGATTCCACAAGGAATACGAATCTTACTCTGTTGGTGATAACAATCGAAAGATTGACCAAAGAGTGCATGAGATATATTATCTATAGCCGTCAAAACGTAGATAATACACTCGCATGGAAGATTATCCATAACCGGGTTGTAGGTTGTTAAATGAATAATCGACCGACCTCATCCTGAAGAGAACGAAGGCAAACTTGTTAAAGGATGGACATTCGATTCCACAAGGAATACGAATCTTAATCTGTTGGTGATAACAATCGAAAGATTGACCAAAGAGTGCATGAGATATATTATCTATAGCCGTCAGAACGTAGATAATAACCTTGCATGGAAGATTATCCATAACCGGGTTGTAGGTTGTTAAATGAATAATCGACCGACCTCATCCTGAAGAGAGCGAAGGCAAACTTGTTAAAGGATGGACATTCGATTCCACAAGGAATACGAATCTTACTCTGCTGGAGATAACAATCGAAAGATTGACCAAAGAGTGCATGAGATATATTATCTATAGCCGTCAAAACGTAGATAATACACTCGCATGGAAGATTATCCATAACCGGGTTGTAGGTTGTTAAATGGATAAACGACCGAAAACATCCTGAAGAGAGCGAAAGCAAACTTGTTAAAGGATGGCCATTCGATTCCACAAGGAATACGAATCTTACTCTGTTGGTGATAACAATCGAAAGATTGACCAAAGAGTGCATGAGATATATTATCTATAGCCGTCAAAACGTAGATAATACACTCGCATGGAAGATTATCCATAACCGGGTTGTAGGTTGTTAAATGAATAATCGACCGACCTCATCCTGAAGAGAACGAAGGCAAACTTGTTAAAGGATGGACATTCGATTCCACAAGGAATACGAATCTTAATCTGTTGGTGATAACAATCGAAAGATTGACCAAAGAGTGCATGAGATATATTATCTATAGCCGTCAGAACGTAGATAATAACCTTGCATGGAAGATTATCCATAACCGGGTTGTAGGTTGTTAAATGAATAATCGACCGACCTCATCCTGAAGAGAGCGAAGGCAAACTTGTTAAAGGATGGACATTCGATTCCACAAGGAATACGAATCTTACTCTGCTGGAGATAACAATCGAAAGATTGACCAAAGAGTGCATGAGATATATTATCTATAGCCGTCAAAACGTAGATAATACACTCGCATGGAAGATTATCCATAACCGGGTTGTAGGTTGTTAAATGGATAAACGACCGAAAACATCCTGAAGAGAGCGAAAGCAAACTTGTTAAAGGATGGACATTCGATTCCACAAGGAATACGAATCTTACTCTGTTGGTGATAACAATCGAAAGATTGACCAAAGAGTGCATGAGATATATTATCTATAGCCGTCAAAACGTAGATAATACACTCGCATGGAAGATTATCCATAACCGGGTTGTAGGTTGTTAAATGAATAATCGACCGACCTCATCTTGAAGAGAGCGAAGGCAAACTTGTTAAAGGATGGACATTCGATTCCACAAGGAATACGAATCTTACTCTGCTGGAGATAACAATCGAAAGATTGACCAAAGAGTGCATGAGATATATTATCTATAGCCGTCAAAACGTAGATAATACACTCGCATGGAAGATTATCCATAACCGGGTTGTAGGTTGTTAAATGGATAAACGACCGAAAACATCCTGAAGAGAGCGAAAGCAAACTTGTTAAAGGATGGACATTCGATTCCAAAAGGAATACGAATCTTACTCTGTTGGTGATAACAATCGAAAGATTGACCAAAGAGTGCATGAGATATATTATCTATAGCCGTCAAAACATAGATAATACACTCGCATGGAAGATTATCCATAACCAGGTTGTAGGTTGTTAAATGAATAATCGACCGACCTCATCCTGAAGAGAGCGAAGGCAAACTTGTTAAAGGATGGACATTCGATTCCACAAGGAATACGAATCTTACTCTGCTGGAGATAACAATCGAAAGATTGACCAAAGAGTGCATGAGATATATTATCTAAAGCCGTCAAAACGTAGATAATACACTCGCATGGAAGATTATCCATAACCGGGTTGTAGGTTGTTAAATGGATAAACGACCGAAAACATCCTGAAGAGAGCGAAAGCAAACTTGTTAAAGGATGGACATTCGATTCCACAAGGAATACGAATCTTACTCTGTTGGTGATAACAATCGAAAGATTGACCAAAGAGTGCATGAGATATATTATCTATAGCCGTCAAAACGTAGATAATACACTCGCATGGAAGATTATCCATAACCGGGTTGTAGGTTGTTAAATGAATAATCGACCGACCTCATCCTGAAGAGAGCGAAGGCAAACTTGTTAAAGGATGGACATTCGATTCCACAAGGAATACGAATCTTACTCTGTTGGTGATAACAATCGAAAGATTGACCAAAGAGTGCATGAGATATATTATCTATAGCCGTCAGAACGTAGATAATAACCTTGCATGGAAGATTATCCATAACCGGGTTGTAGGTTGTTAAATGAATAATCAACCGACCTCATCCTGAAGAGAGCGAAGGCAAACTTGTTAAAGGATGGACATTCGATTCCACAAGGAATACGAATCTTACTCTGCTGGAGATAACAATCGAAAGATTGACCAAAGAGTGCATGAGATATACTATCTATAGCCGTCAAAACGTAGATAATACACTCGCATGGAAGATTATCCATAACCGGGTTGTAGGTTGTTAAATGGATAAACGACCGAAAACATCCTGAAGAGAGCGAAAGCAAACTTGTTAAAGGATGGACATTCGATTCCACAAGGAATACGAATCTTACTCTGTTGGTGATAACAATCGAAAGATTGACCAAAGAGTGCATGAGATATATTATCTATAGCCGTCAAAACGTAGATAATACACTCGCATGGAAGATTATCCATAACCGGGTTGTAGGTTGTTAAATGAATAATCGACCGACCTCATCCTGAAGAGAGCGAAGGCAAACTTGTTAAAGGATGGACATTCGATTCCACAAGGAATACGAATCTTACTCTGCTGGAGATAACAATCGAAAGATTGACCAAAGAGTGCATGAGATATATTATCTATAGCCGTCAAAACGTAGATAATACACTCGCATGGAAGATTATCCATAACCGGGTTGTAGGTTGTTAAATGGATAAACGACCGAAAACATCCTGAAGAGAGCGAAAGCAAACTTGTTAAAGGATGGACATTCGATTCCAAAAGGAATACGAATCTTACTCTGTTGGTGATAACAATCGAAAGATTGACCAAAGAGTGCATGAGATATATTATCTATAGCCGTCAAAACATAGATAATACACTCGCATGGAAGATTATCCATAACCAGGTTGTAGGTTGTTAAATGAATAATCGACCGACCTCATCCTGAAGAGAGCGAAGGCAAACTTGTTAAAGGATGGACATTCGATTCCACAAGGAATACGAATCTTACTCTGCTGGAGATAACAATCGAAAGATTGACCAAAGAGTGCATGAGATATATTATCTAAAGCCGTCAAAACGTAGATAATACACTCGCATGGAAGATTATCCATAACCGGGTTGTAGGTTGTTAAATGGATAAACGACCGAAAACATCCTGAAGAGAGCGAAAGCAAACTTGTTAAAGGATGGACATTCGATTCCACAAGGAATACGAATCTTACTCTGTTGGTGATAACAATCGAAAGATTGACCAAAGAGTGCATGAGATATATTATCTATAGCCGTCAAAACGTAGATAATACACTCGCATGGAAGATTATCCATAACCGGGTTGTAGGTTGTTAAATGAATAATCGACCGACCTCATCCTGAAGAGAGCGAAGGCAAACTTGTTAAAGGATGGACATTCGATTCCACAAGGAATACGAATCTTACTCTGTTGGTGATAACAATCGAAAGATTGACCAAAGAGTGCATGAGATATATTATCTATAGCCGTCAGAACGTAGATAATAACCTTGCATGGAAGATTATCCATAACCGGGTTGTAGGTTGTTAAATGAATAATCAACCGACCTCATCCTGAAGAGAGCGAAGGCAAACTTGTTAAAGGATGGACATTCGATTCCACAAGGAATACGAATCTTACTCTGCTGGAGATAACAATCGAAAGATTGACCAAAGAGTGCATGAGATATACTATCTATAGCCGTCAAAACGTAGATAATACACTCGCATGGAAGATTATCCATAACCGGGTTGTAGGTTGTTAAATGGATAAACGACCGAAAACATCCTGAAGAGAGCGAAAGCAAACTTGTTAAAGGATGGACATTCGATTCCACAAGGAATACGAATCTTACTCTGTTGGTGATAACAATCGAAAGATTGACCAAAGAGTGCATGAGATATATTATCTATAGCCGTCAAAACGTAGATAATACACTCGCATGGAAGATTATCCATAACCGGGTTGTAGGTTGTTAAATGAATAATCGACCGACCTCATCCTGAAGAGAGCGAAGGCAAACTTGTTAAAGGATGGACATTCGATTCCACAAGGAATACGAATCTTACTCTGCTGGAGATAACAATCGAAAGATTGACCAAAGAGTGCATGAGATATATTATCTATAGCCGTCAAAACGTAGATAATACACTCGCATGGAAGATTATCCATAACCGGGTTGTAGGTTGTTAAATGGATAAACGACCGAAAACATCCTGAAGAGAGCGAAAGCAAACTTGTTAAAGGATGGACATTCGATTCCACAAGGAATACGAATCTTACTCTGTTGGTGATAACAATCGAAAGATTGACCAAAGAGTGCATGAGATATATTATCTATAGCCGTCAAAACGTAGATAATACACTCGCATGGAAGATTATCCATAACCGGGTTGTAGGTTGTTAAATGAATAATCGACCGACCTCATCCTGAAGAGAGCGAAGGCAAACTTGTTAAAGGATGGACATTCGATTCCACAAGGAATACGAATCTTACTCTGCTGGAGATAACAATCGAAAGATTGACCAAAGAGTGCATGAGATATACTATCTATAGCCGTCAAAACGTAGATAATACACTCGCATGGAAGATTATCCATAACCGGGTTGTAGGTTGTTAAATGGATAAACGACCGAAAACATCCTGAAGAGAGCGAAAGCAAACTTGTTAAAGGATGGACATTCGATTCCACAAGGAATACGAATCTTACTCTGTTGGTGATAACAATCGAAAGATTGACCAAAGAGTGCATGAGATATATTATCTATAGCCGTCAAAACGTAGATAATACACTCGCATGGAAGATTATCCATAACCGGGTTGTAGGTTGTTAAATGAATAATCGACCGACCTCATCCTGAAGAGAGCGAAGGCAAACTTGTTAAAGGATGGACATTCGATTCCACAAGGAATACGAATCTTACTCTGCTGGAGATAACAATCGAAAGATTGACCAAAGAGTGCATGAGATATATTATCTATAGCCGTCAAAACGTAGATAATACACTCGCATGGAAGATTATCCATAACCGGGTTGTAGGTTGTTAAATGGATAAACGACCGAAAACATCCTGAAGAGAGCGAAAGCAAACTTGTTAAAGGATGGACATTCGATTCCAAAGGAATACGAATCTTACTCTGTTGGTGATAACAATCGAAAGATTGACCAAAGAGTGCATGAGATATATTATCTATAGCCGTCAAAACATAGATAATACACTCGCATGGAAGATTATCCATAACCGGGTTGTAGGTTGTTAAATGAATAATCGACCGACCTCATCCTGAAGAGAGCGAAGGCAAACTTGTTAAAGGATGGACATTCGATTCCACAAGGAATACGAATCTTACTCTGCTGGAGATAACAATCGAAAGATTGACCAAAGAGTGCATGAGATATATTATCTATAGCCGTCAAAACGTAGATAATACACTCGCATGGAAGATTATCCATAACCGGGTTGTAGGTTGTTAAATGGATAAACGACCGAAAACATCCTGAAGAGAGCGAAAGCAAACTTGTTAAAGGATGGACATTCGATTCCACAAGGAATACGAATCTTACTCTGTTGGTGATAACAATCGAAAGATTGACCAAAGAGTGCATGAGATATATTATCTATAGCCGTCAAAACGTAGATAATACACTCGCATGGAAGATTATCCATAACCGGGTTGTAGGTTGTTAAATGAATAATCGACCGACCTCATCCTGAAGAGAGCGAAGGCAAACTTGTTAAAGGATGGACATTCGATTCCACAAGGAATACGAATCTTACTCTGCTGGAGATAACAATCGAAAGATTGACCAAAGAGTGCATGAGATATATTATCTATAGCCGTCAAAACGTAGATAATACACTCGCATGGAAGATTATCCATAACCGGGTTGTAGGTTGTTAAATGGATAAACGACCGAAAACATCCTGAAGAGAGCGAAAGCAAACTTGTTAAAGGATGGACATTCGATTCCAAAAGGAATACGAATCTTACTCTGTTGGTGATAACAATCGAAAGATTGACCAAAGAGTGCATGAGATATATTATCTATAGCCGTCAAAACGTAGATAATACACTCGCATGGAAGATTATCCATAACCGGGTTGTAGGTTGTTAAATGAATAATCGACCGACCTCATCCTGAAGAGAGCGAAGGCAAACTTGTTAAAGGATGGACATTCGATTCCACAAGGAATACGAATCTTACTCTGCTGGAGATAACAATCGAAAGATTGACCAAAGAGTGCATGAGATATATTATCTATAGCCGTCAAAACGTAGATAATACACTCGCATGGAAGATTATCCATAACCGGGTTGTAGGTTGTTAAATGGATAAACGACCGAAAACATCCTGAAGAGAGCGAAAGCAAACTTGTTAAAGGATGGACATTCGATTCCACAAGGAATACGAATCTTACTCTGTTGGTGATAACAATCGAAAGATTGACCAAAGAGTGCATGAGATATATTATCTATAGCCGTCAAAACGTAGATAATACACTCGCATGGAAGATTATCCATAACCGGGTTGTAGGTTGTTAAATGAATAATCGACCGACCTCATCCTGAAGAGAGCGAAGGCAAACTTGTTAAAGGATGGACATTCGATTCCACAAGGAATACGAATCTTACTCTGCTGGAGATAACAATCGAAAGATTGACCAAAGAGTGCATGAGATATATTATCTATAGCCGTCAAAACGTAGATAATACACTCGCATGGAAGATTATCCATAACCGGGTTGTAGGTTGTTAAATGGATAAACGACCGAAAACATCCTGAAGAGAGCGAAAGCAAACTTGTTAAAGGATGGACATTCGATTCCACAAGGAATACGAATCTTACTCTGTTGGTGATAACAATCGAAAGATTGACCAAAGAGTGCATGAGATATATTATCTATAGCCGTCAAAACGTAGATAATACACTCGCATGGAAGATTATCCATAACCGGGTTGTAGGTTGTTAAATGAATAATCGACCGACCTCATCCTGAAGAGAGCGAAGGCAAACTTGTTAAAGGATGGACATTCGATTCCACAAGGAATACGAATCTTACTCTGCTGGAGATAACAATCGAAAGATTGACCAAAGAGTGCATGAGATATATTATCTATAGCCGTCAAAACGTAGATAATACACTCGCATGGAAGATTATCCATAACCGGGTTGTAGGTTGTTAAATGGATAAACGACCGAAAACATCCTGAAGAGAGCGAAAGCAAACTTGTTAAAGGATGGACATTCGATTCCACAAGGAATACGAATCTTACTCTGTTGGTGATAACAATCGAAAGATTGACCAAAGAGTGCATGAGATATATTATCTATAGCCGTCAAAACGTAGATAATACACTCGCATGGAAGATTATCCATAACCGGGTTGTAGGTTGTTAAATGAATAATCGACCGACCTCATCCTGAAGAGAGCGAAGGCAAACTTGTTAAAGGATGGACATTCGATTCCACAAGGAATACGAATCTTACTCTGCTGGAGATAACAATCGAAAGATTGACCAAAGAGTGCATGAGATATATTATCTATAGCCGTCAAAACGTAGATAATACACTCGCATGGAAGATTATCCATAACCGGGTTGTAGGTTGTTAAATGGATAAACGACCGAAAACATCCTGAAGAGAGCGAAAGCAAACTTGTTAAAGGATGGACATTCGATTCCACAAGGAATACGAATCTTACTCTGTTGGTGATAACAATCGAAAGATTGACCAAAGAGTGCATGAGATATATTATCTATAGCCGTCAAAACGTAGATAATACACTCGCATGGAAGATTATCCATAACCGGGTTGTAGGTTGTTAAATGAATAATCGACCGACCTCATCCTGAAGAGAGCGAAGGCAAACTTGTTAAAGGATGGACATTCGATTCCACAAGGAATACGAATCTTACTCTGCTGGAGATAACAATCGAAAGATTGACCAAAGAGTGCATGAGATATATTATCTATAGCCGTCAAAACGTAGATAATACACTCGCATGGAAGATTATCCATAACCGGGTTGTAGGTTGTTAAATGGATAAACGACCGAAAACATCCTGAAGAGAGCGAAAGCAAACTTGTTAAAGGATGGACATTCGATTCCACAAGGAATACGAATCTTACTCTGTTGGTGATAACAATCGAAAGATTGACCAAAGAGTGCATGAGATATATTATCTATAGCCGTCAAAACGTAGATAATACACTCGCATGGAAGATTATCCATAACCGGGTTGTAGGTTGTTAAATGAATAATCGACCGACCTCATCCTGAAGAGAGCGAAGGCAAACTTGTTAAAGGATGGACATTCGATTCCACAAGGAATACGAATCTTACTCTGCTGGAGATAACAATCGAAAGATTGACCAAAGAGTGCATGAGATATATTATCTATAGCCGTCAAAACGTAGATAATACACTCGCATGGAAGATTATCCATAACCGGGTTGTAGGTTGTTAAATGGATAAACGACCGAAAACATCCTGAAGAGAGCGAAAGCAAACTTGTTAAAGGATGGACATTCGATTCCACAAGGAATACGAATCTTACTCTGTTGGTGATAACAATCGAAAGATTGACCAAAGAGTGCATGAGATATATTATCTATAGCCGTCAAAACGTAGATAATACACTCGCATGGAAGATTATCCATAACCGGGTTGTAGGTTGTTAAATGAATAATCGACCGACCTCATCCTGAAGAGAGCGAAGGCAAACTTGTTAAAGGATGGACATTCGATTCCACAAGGAATACGAATCTTACTCTGCTGGAGATAACAATCGAAAGATTGACCAAAGAGTGCATGAGATATATTATCTATAGCCGTCAAAACGTAGATAATACACTCGCATGGAAGATTATCCATAACCGGGTTGTAGGTTGTTAAATGGATAAACGACCGAAAACATCCTGAAGAGAGCGAAAGCAAACTTGTTAAAGGATGGACATTCGATTCCAAAAGGAATACGAATCTTACTCTGTTGGTGATAACAATCGAAAGATTGACCAAAGAGTGCATGAGATATATTATCTATAGCCGTCAAAACGTAGATAATACACTCGCATGGAAGATTATCCATAACCGGGTTGTAGGTTGTTAAATGAATAATCGACCGACCTCATCCTGAAGAGAGCGAAGGCAAACTTGTTAAAGGATGGACATTCGATTCCACAAGGAATACGAATCTTACTCTGCTGGAGATAACAATCGAAAGATTGACCAAAGAGTGCATGAGATATATTATCTATAGCCGTCAAAACGTAGATAATACACTCGCATGGAAGATTATCCATAACCGGGTTGTAGGTTGTTAAATGGATAAACGACCGAAAACATCCTGAAGAGAGCGAAAGCAAACTTGTTAAAGGATGGACATTCGATTCCACAAGGAATACGAATCTTACTCTGTTGGTGATAACAATCGAAAGATTGACCAAAGAGTGCATGAGATATATTATCTATAGCCGTCAAAACGTAGATAATACACTCGCATGGAAGATTATCCATAACCGGGTTGTAGGTTGTTAAATGAATAATCGACCGACCTCATCCTGAAGAGAGCGAAGGCAAACTTGTTAAAGGATGGACATTCGATTCCACAAGGAATACGAATCTTACTCTGTTGGTGATAACAATCGAAAGATTGACCAAAGAGTGCATGAGATATATTATCTATAGCCGTCAAAACGTAGATAATAACCTCGCATGGAAGATTATCCATAACCGGGTTGTAGGTTGTTAAATGAATAATCGACCGACCTCATCCTGAAGAGAGCGAAGGCAAACTTGTTAAAGGATGGACATTCGATTCCACAAGGAATACGAATCTTACTCTGCTGGAGATAACAATCGAAAGATTGACCAAAGAGTGCATGAGATATATTATCTATAGCCGTCAAAACGTAGATAATACACTCGCATGGAAGATTATCCATAACCGGGTTGTAGGTTGTTAAATGGATAAACGACCGAAAACATCCTGAAGAGAGCGAAAGCAAACTTGTTAAAGGATGGACATTCGATTCCACAAGGAATACGAATCTTACTCTGTTGGTGATAACAATCGAAAGATTGACCAAAGAGTGCATGAGATATATTATCTATAGCCGTCAAAACGTAGATAATACACTCGCATGGAAGATTATCCATAACCGGGTTGTAGGTTGTTAAATGAATAATCGACCGACCTCATCCTGAAGAGAGCGAAGGCAAACTTGTTAAAGGATGGACATTCGATTCCACAAGGAATACGAATCTTACTCTGCTGGAGATAACAATCGAAAGATTGACCAAAGAGTGCATGAGATATATTATCTATAGCCGTCAAAACGTAGATAATACACTCGCATGGAAGATTATCCATAACCGGGTTGTAGGTTGTTAAATGGATAAACGACCGAAAACATCCTGAAGAGAGCGAAAGCAAACTTGTTAAAGGATGGACATTCGATTCCACAAGGAATACGAATCTTACTCTGTTGGTGATAACAATCGAAAGATTGACCAAAGAGTGCATGAGATATATTATCTATAGCCGTCAAAACATAGATAATACACTCGCATGGAAGATTATCCATAACCGGGTTGTAGGTTGTTAAATGAATAATCGACCGACCTCATCCTGAAGAGAGCGAAGGCAAACTTGTTAAAGGATGGACATTCGATTCCACAAGGAATACGAATCTTACTCTGCTGGAGATAACAATCGAAAGATTGACCAAAGAGTGCATGAGATATATTATCTAAAGCCGTCAAAACGTAGATAATACACTCGCATGGAAGATTATCCATAACCGGGTTGTAGGTTGTTAAATGGATAAACGACCGAAAACATCCTGAAGAGAGCGAAAGCAAACTTGTTAAAGGATGGACATTCGATTCCACAAGGAATACGAATCTTACTCTGTTGGTGATAACAATCGAAAGATTGACCAAAGAGTGCATGAGATATATTATCTATAGCCGTCAAAACGTAGATAATACACTCGCATGGAAGATTATCCATAACCGGGTTGTAGGTTGTTAAATGAATAATCGACCGACCTCATCCTGAAGAGAGCGAAGGCAAACTTGTTAAAGGATGGACATTCGATTCCACAAGGAATACGAATCTTACTCTGTTGGTGATAACAATCGAAAGATTGACCAAAGAGTGCATGAGATATATTATCTATAGCCGTCAGAACGTAGATAATAACCTTGCATGGAAGATTATCCATAACCGGGTTGTAGGTTGTTAAATGAATAATCAACCGACCTCATCCTGAAGAGAGCGAAGGCAAACTTGTTAAAGGATGGACATTCGATTCCACAAGGAATACGAATCTTACTCTGCTGGAGATAACAATCGAAAGATTGACCAAAGAGTGCATGAGATATACTATCTATAGCCGTCAAAACGTAGATAATACACTCGCATGGAAGATTATCCATAACCGGGTTGTAGGTTGTTAAATGGATAAACGACCGAAAACATCCTGAAGAGAGCGAAAGCAAACTTGTTAAAGGATGGACATTCGATTCCACAAGGAATACGAATCTTACTCTGTTGGTGATAACAATCGAAAGATTGACCAAAGAGTGCATGAGATATATTATCTATAGCCGTCAAAACGTAGATAATACACTCGCATGGAAGATTATCCATAACCGGGTTGTAGGTTGTTAAATGAATAATCGACCGACCTCATCCTGAAGAGAGCGAAGGCAAACTTGTTAAAGGATGGACATTCGATTCCACAAGGAATACGAATCTTACTCTGCTGGAGATAACAATCGAAAGATTGACCAAAGAGTGCATGAGATATATTATCTATAGCCGTCAAAACGTAGATAATACACTCGCATGGAAGATTATCCATAACCGGGTTGTAGGTTGTTAAATGGATAAACGACCGAAAACATCCTGAAGAGAGCGAAAGCAAACTTGTTAAAGGATGGACATTCGATTCCAAAAGGAATACGAATCTTACTCTGTTGGTGATAACAATCGAAAGATTGACCAAAGAGTGCATGAGATATATTATCTATAGCCGTCAAAACATAGATAATACACTCGCATGGAAGATTATCCATAACCGGGTTGTAGGTTGTTAAATGAATAATCGACCGACCTCATCCTGAAGAGAGCGAAGGCAAACTTGTTAAAGGATGGACATTCGATTCCACAAGGAATACGAATCTTACTCTGCTGGAGATAACAATCGAAAGATTGACCAAAGAGTGCATGAGATATATTATCTAAAGCCGTCAAAACGTAGATAATACACTCGCATGGAAGATTATCCATAACCGGGTTGTAGGTTGTTAAATGGATAAACGACCGAAAACATCCTGAAGAGAGCGAAAGCAAACTTGTTAAAGGATGGACATTCGATTCCACAAGGAATACGAATCTTACTCTGTTGGTGATAACAATCGAAAGATTGACCAAAGAGTGCATGAGATATATTATCTATAGCCGTCAAAACGTAGATAATACACTCGCATGGAAGATTATCCATAACCGGGTTGTAGGTTGTTAAATGAATAATCGACCGACCTCATCCTGAAGAGAGCGAAGGCAAACTTGTTAAAGGATGGACATTCGATTCCACAAGGAATACGAATCTTACTCTGCTGGAGATAACAATCGAAAGATTGACCAAAGAGTGCATGAGATATATTATCTATAGCCGTCAAAACGTAGATAATACACTCGCATGGAAGATTATCCATAACCGGGTTGTAGGTTGTTAAATGAATAATCGACCGACCTCATCCTGAAGAGAGCGAAGGCAAACTTGTTAAAGGATGGACATTCGATTCCAAAAGGAATACGAATCTTACTCTGTTGGTGATAACAATCGAAAGATTGACCAAAGAGTGCATGAGATATATTATCTATAGCCGTCAAAACATAGATAATACACTCGCATGGAAGATTATCCATAACCGGGTTGTAGGTTGTTAAATGAATAATCGACCGACCTCATCCTGAAGAGAGCGAAGGCAAACTTGTTAAAGGATGGACATTCGATTCCACAAGGAATACGAATCTTACTCTGCTGGAGATAACAATCGAAAGATTGACCAAAGAGTGCATGAGATATATTATCTATAGCCGTCAAAACGTAGATAATACACTCGCATGGAAGATTATCCATAACCGGGTTGTAGGTTGTTAAATGGATAAACGACCGAAAACATCCTGAAGAGAGCGAAAGCAAACTTGTTAAAGGATGGACATTCGATTCCCCAAGGAATACGAATCTTACTCTGTTGGTGATAACAATCGAAAGATTGACTAAAGAGTGCATGAGATATATTATCTATAGCCGTCAAAACATAGATAATACACTCGCATGGAAGATTATCCATAACCGGGTTGTAGGTTGTTAAATGAATAATCGACCGACCTCATCCTGAAGAGAGCGAAGGCAAACTTGTTAAAGGATGGACATTCGATTCCACAAGGAATACGAATCTTACTCTGCTGGAGATAACAATCGAAAGATTGACCAAAGAGTGCATGAGATATATTATCTATAGCCGTCAAAACGTAGATAATACACTCGCATGGAAGATTATC
Organism: Lathyrus oleraceus; assembly: GCF_024323335.1. Classification (NCBI taxonomy): domain Eukaryota; kingdom Viridiplantae; phylum Streptophyta; class Magnoliopsida; order Fabales; family Fabaceae; genus Lathyrus; species Lathyrus oleraceus. Next base: position 217,284,925 of record NC_066584.1, read on the forward strand.
CATAACCGGGTTGTAGGTTGTTAAATGAATAATCGACCGACCTCATCCTGAAGAGAGCGAAGGCAAACTTGTTAAAGGATGGACATTCGATTCCACAAGGAATACGAATCTTACTCTGCTGGAGATAACAATCGAAAGATTGACCAAAGAGTGCATGAGATATATTATCTAAAGCCGTCAAAACGTAGATAATACACTCGCATGGAAGATTATCCATAACCGGGTTGTAGGTTGTTAAATGGATAAACGACCGAAAACATCCTGAAGAGAGCGAAAGCAAACTTGTTAAAGGATGGACATTCGATTCCACAAGGAATACGAATCTTACTCTGTTGGTGATAACAATCGAAAGATTGACCAAAGAGTGCATGAGATATATTATCTATAGCCGTCAAAACATAGATAATACACTCGCATGGAAGATTATCCATAACCGGGTTGTAGGTTGTTAAATGAATAATCGACCGACCTCATCCTGAAGAGAGCGAAGGCAAACTTGTTAAAGGATGGACATTCGATTCCACAAGGAATACGAATCTTACTCTGCTGGAGATAACAATCGAAAGATTGACCAAAGAGTGCATGAGATATATTATCTAAAGCCGTCAAAACGTAGATAATACACTCGCATGGAAGATTATCCATAACCGGGTTGTAGGTTGTTAAATGGATAAACGACCGAAAACATCCTGAAGAGAGCGAAAGCAAACTTGTTAAAGGATGGACATTCGATTCCACAAGGAATACGAATCTTACTCTGTTGGTGATAACAATCGAAAGATTGACCAAAGAGTGCATGAGATATATTATCTATAGCCGTCAAAACGTAGATAATACACTCGCATGGAAGATTATCCATAACCGGGTTGTAGGTTGTTAAATGAATAATCGACCGACCTCATCCTGAAGAGAGCGAAGGCAAACTTGTTAAAGGATGGACATTCGATTCCACAAGGAATACGAATCTTACTCTGTTGGTGATAACAATCGAAAGATTGACCAAAGAGTGCATGAGATATATTATCTATAGCCGTCAGAACGTAGATAATAACCTTGCATGGAAGATTATCCATAACCGGGTTGTAGGTTGTTAAGTGAATAATCAACCGACCTCATCCTGAAGAGAGCGAAGGCAAACTTGTTAAAGGATGGACATTCGATTCCACAAGGAATACGAATCTTACTCTGCTGGAGATAACAATCGAAAGATTGACCAAAGAGTGCATGAGATATACTATCTATAGCCGTCAAAACGTAGATAATACACTCGCATGGAAGATTATCCATAACCGGGTTGTAGGTTGTTAAATGGATAAACGACCGAAAACATCCTGAAGAGAGCGAAAGCAAACTTGTTAAAGGATGGACATTCGATTCCACAAGGAATACGAATCTTACTCTGTTGGTGATAACAATCGAAAGATTGACCAAAGAGTGCATGAGATATATTATCTATAGCCGTCAAAACGTAGATAATACACTCGCATGGAAGATTATCCATAACCGGGTTGTAGGTTGTTAAATGAATAATCGACCGACCTCATCCTGAAGAGAGCGAAGGCAAACTTGTTAAAGGATGGACATTCGATTCCACAAGGAATACGAATCTTACTCTGCTGGAGATAACAATCGAAAGATTGACCAAAGAGTGCATGAGATATATTATCTATAGCCGTCAAAACGTAGATAATACACTCGCATGGAAGATTATCCATAACCGGGTTGTAGGTTGTTAAATGGATAAACGACCGAAAACATCCTGAAGAGAGCAAAAGCAAACTTGTTAAAGGATGGACATTCGATTCCAAAAGGAATACGAATCTTACTCTGTTGGTGATAACAATCGAAAGATTGACCAAAGAGTGCATGAGATATATTATCTATAGCCGTCAAAACATAGATAATACACTCGCATGGAAGATTATCCATAACCGGGTTGTAGGTTGTTAAATGAATAATCGACCGACCTCATCCTGAAGAGAGCGAAGGCAAACTTGTTAAAGGATGGACATTCGATTCCACAAGGAATACGAATCTTACTCTGCTGGAGATAACAATCGAAAGATTGACCAAAGAGTGCATGAGATATATTATCTAAAGCCGTCAAAACGTAGATAATACACTCGCATGGAAGATTATCCATAACCGGGTTGTAGGTTGTTAAATGGATAAACGACCGAAAACATCCTGAAGAGAGCGAAAGCAAACTTGTTAAAGGATGGACATTCGATTCCACAAGGAATACGAATCTTACTCTGTTGGTGATAACAATCGAAAGATTGACCAAAGAGTGCATGAGATATATTATCTATAGCCGTCAAAACGTAGATAATACACTCGCATGGAAGATTATCCATAACCGGGTTGTAGGTTGTTAAATGAATAATCGACCGACCTCATCCTGAAGAGAGCGAAGGCAAACTTGTTAAAGGATGGACATTCGATTCCACAAGGAATACGAATCTTACTCTGCTGGAGATAACAATCGAAAGATTGACCAAAGAGTGCATGAGATATATTATCTATAGCCGTCAAAACGTAGATAATACACTCGCATGGAAGATTATCCATAACCGGGTTGTAGGTTGTTAAATGGATAATCGACCGACCTCATCCTGAAGAGAGCGAAAGCAAACTTGTTAAAGGATGGACATTCGATTCCACAAGGAATACGAATCTTACTCTGTTGGTGATAACAATCGAAAGATTGACCAAAGAGTGCATGAGATATATTATCTATAGCCGTCAAAACGTAGATAATACACTCGCATGGAAGATTATCCATAACCGGGTTGTAGGTTGTTAAATGAATAATCGACCGACCTCATCCTGAAGAGAGCGAAGGCAAACTTGTTAAAGGATGGACATTCGATTCCACAAGGAATACGAATCTTACTCTGCTGGAGATAACAATCGAAAGATTGACCAAAGAGTGCATGAGATATATTATCTATAGCCGTCAAAACGTAGATAATACACTCGCATGGAAGATTATCCATAACCGGGTTGTAGGTTGTTAAATGGATAAACGACCGAAAACATCCTGAAGAGAGCGAAAGCAAACTTGTTAAAGGATGGACATTCGATTCCAAAAGGAATACGAATCTTACTCTGTTGGTGATAACAATCGAAAGATTGACCAAAGAGTGCATGAGATATATTATCTATAGCCGTCAAAACATAGATAATACACTCGCATGGAAGATTATCCATAACCGGGTTGTAGGTTGTTAAATGAATAATCGACCGACCTCATCCTGAAGAGAGCGAAGGCAAACTTGTTAAAGGATGGACATTCGATTCCACAAGGAATACGAATCTTACTCTGCTGGAGATAACAATCGAAAGATTGACCAAAGAGTGCATGAGATATATTATCTATAGCCGTCAAAACGTAGATAATACACTCGCATGGAAGATTATCCATAACCGGGTTGTAGGTTGTTAAATGGATAAACGACCGAAAACATCCTGAAGAGAGCGAAAGCAAACTTGTTAAAGGATGGACATTCGATTCCACAAGGAATACGAATCTTACTCTGTTGGTGATAACAATCGAAAGATTGACCAAAGAGTGCATGAGATATATTATCTATAGCCGTCAAAACGTAGATAATACACTCGCATGGAAGATTATCCATAACCGGGTTGTAGGTTGTTAAATGAATAATCGACCGACCTCATCCTGAAGAGAGCGAAGGCAAACTTGTTAAAGGATGGACATTCGATTCCACAAGGAATACGAATCTTACTCTGTTGGTGATAACAATCGAAAGATTGACCAAAGAGTGCATGAGATATATTATCTATAGCCGTCAGAACGTAGATAATAACCTTGCATGGAAGATTATCCATAACCGGGTTGTAGGTTGTTAAATGAATAATCGACCGACCTCATCCTGAAGAGAGCGAAGGCAAACTTGTTAAAGGATGGACATTCGATTCCACAAGGAATACGAATCTTACTCTGCTGGAGATAACAATCGAAAGATTGACCAAAGAGTGCATGAGATATATTATCTATAGCCGTCAAAACATAGATAATACACTCGCATGGAAGATTATCCATAACCGGGTTGTAGGTTGTTAAATGGATAAACGACCGAAAACATCCTGAAGAGAGCGAAAGCAAACTTGTTAAAGGATGGACATTCGATTCCACAAGGAATACGAATCTTACTCTGTTGGTGATAACAATCGAAAGATTGACCAAAGAGTGCATGAGATATATTATCTATAGCCGTCAAAACGTAGATAATACACTCGCATGGAAGATTATCCATAACCGGGTTGTAGGTTGTTAAATGAATAATCGACCGACCTCATCTTGAAGAGAGCGAAGGCAAACTTGTTAAAGGATGGACATTCGATTCCACAAGGAATACGAATCTTACTCTGCTGGAGATAACAATCGAAAGATTGACCAAAGAGTGCATGAGATATATTATCTATAGCCGTCAAAACGTAGATAATACACTCGCATGTAAGATTATCCATAACCGGGTTGTAGGTTGTTAAATGGATAAACGACCGAAAACATCCTGAAGAGAGCGAAAGCAAACTTGTTAAAGGATGGACATTCGATTCCACAAGGAATACGAATCTTACTCTGTTGGTGATAACAATCGAAAGATTGACCAAAGAGTGCATGAGATATATTATCTATAGCCGTCAAAACGTAGATAATACACTCGCATGGAAGATTATCCATAACCGGGTTGTAGGTTGTTAAATGAATAATCGACCGACCTCATCTTGAAGAGAGCGAAGGCAAACTTTTTAAAGGATGGACATTCGATTCCACAAGGAATACGAATCTTACTCTGCTGGAGATAACAATCGAAAGATTGACCAAAGAGTGCATGAGATATATTATCTATAGCCGTCAAAACGTAGATAATACACTCGCATGGAAGATTATCCATAACCGGGTTGTAGGTTGTTAAATGGATAAACGACCGAAAACATCCTGAAGAGAGCGAAAGCAAACTTGTTAAAGGATGGACATTCGATTCCAAAAGGAATACGAATCTTACTCTGTTGGTGATAACAATCGAAAGATTGACCAAAGAGTGCATGAGATATATTATCTATAGCCGTCAAAACATAGATAATACACTCGCATGGAAGATTATCCATAACCGGGTTGTAGGTTGTTAAATGAATAATCGACCGACCTCATCCTGAAGAGAGCGAAGGCAAACTTGTTAAAGGATGGAAATTCGATTCCACAAGGAATACGAATCTTACTCTGCTGGAGATAACAATCGAAAGATTGACCAAAGAGTGCATGAGATATATTATCTATAGCCGTCAAAACGTAGATAATACACTCGCATGGAAGATTATCCATAACTGGGTTGTAGGTTGTTAAATGGATAAACGACCGAAAACATCCTGAAGAGAGCGAAAGCAAACTTGTTAAAGGATGGACATTCGATTCCCCAAGGAATACGAATCTTACTCTGTTGGTGATAACAATCGAAAGATTGACCAAAGAGTGCATGAGATATATTATCTATAGCCGTCAGAACATAGATAATAACCTTGCATGGAAGATTATCCATAACCGGGTTGTAGGTTGTTAAATGAATAATCGACCGACCTCATCCTGAAGAGAGCGAAGGCAAACTTGTTAAAGGATGGACATTCGATTCCACAAGGAATACGAATCTTACTCTGCTGGAGATAACAATCGAAAGATTGACCAAAGAGTGCATGAGATATATTATCTATAGCCGTCAAAACATAGATAATACACTCGCATGGAAGATTATCCATAACCGGGTTGTAGGTTGTTAAATGGATAAACGACCGAAAACATCCTGAAGAGAGCGAAAGCAAACTTGTTAAAGGATGGACATTCGATTCCACAAGGAATACGAATCTTACTCTGTTGGTGATAACAATCGAAAGATTGACCAAAGAGTGCATGAGATATAATATCTATAGCCGTCAAAACGTAGATAATACACTCGCATGGAAGATTATCCATAACCGGGTTGTAGGTTGTTAAATGAATAATCGACCGACCTCATCTTGAAGAGAGCGAAGGCAAACTTGTTAAAGGATGGACATTCGATTCCACAAGGAATACGAATCTTACTCTGCTGGAGATAACAATCGAAAGATTGACCAAAGAGTGCATGAGATATATTATCTATAGCCATCAAAACGTAGATAATACACTCGCATGTAAGATTATCCATAACCGGGTTGTAGGTTGTTAAATGGATAAACGACCGAAAACATCCTGAAGAGAGCGAAAGCAAACTTGTTAAAGGATGGACATTCGATTCCACAAGGAATACGAATCTTACTCTGTTGGTGATAACAATCGAAAGATTGACCAAAGAGTGCATGAGATATATTATCTATAGCCGTCAAAACGTAGATAATACACTCGCATGGAAGATTATCCATAACCGGGTTGTAGGTTGTTAAATGAATAATCGACCGACCTCATCTTGAAGAGAGCGAAGGCAAACTTTTTAAAGGATGGACATTCGATTCCACAAGGAATACGAATCTTACTCTGCTGGAGATAACAATCGAAAGATTGACCAAAGAGTGCATGAGATATATTATCTATAGCCGTCAAAACGTAGATAATACACTCGCATGGAAGATTATCCATAACCGGGTTGTAGGTTGTTAAATGGATAAACGACCGAAAACATCCTGAAGAGAGCGAAAGCAAACTTGTTAAAGGATGGACATTCGATTCCCCAAGGAATACGAATCTTACTCTGTTGGTGATAACAATCGAAAGATTGACCAAAGAGTGCATGAGATATATTATCTATAGCCGTCAGAACATAGATAATAACCTTGCATGGAAGATTATCCATAACCGGGTTGTAGGTTGTTAAATGAATAATCGACCGACCTCATCCTGAAGAGAGCGAAGGCAAACTTGTTAAAGGATGGACATTCGATTCCACAAGGAATACGAATCTTACTCTGCTGGAGATAACAATCGAAAGATTGACCAAAGAGTGCATGAGATATATTATCTATAGCCGTCAAAACATAGATAATACACTCGCATGGAAGATTATCCATAACCGGGTTGTAGGTTGTTAAATGGATAAACGACCGAAAACATCCTGAAGAGAGCGAAAGCAAACTTGTTAAAGGATGGACATTCGATTCCACAAGGAATACGAATCTTACTCTGTTGGTGATAACAATCGAAAGATTGACCAAAGAGTGCATGAGATATAATATCTATAGCCGTCAAAACGTAGATAATACACTCGCATGGAAGATTATCCATAACCGGGTTGTAGGTTGTTAAATGAATAATCGACCGACCTCATCTTGAAGAGAGCGAAGGCAAACTTGTTAAAGGATGGACATTCGATTCCACAAGGAATACGAATCTTACTCTGCTGGAGATAACAATCGAAAGATTGACCAAAGAGTGCATGAGATATATTATCTATAGCCATCAAAACGTAGATAATACACTCGCATGTAAGATTATCCATAACCGGGTTGTAGGTTGTTAAATGGATAAACGACCGAAAACATCCTGAAGAGAGCGAAAGCAAACTTGTTAAAGGATGGACATTCGATTCCACAAGGAATACGAATCTTACTCTGTTGGTGATAACAATCGAAAGATTGACCAAAGAGTGCATGAGATATATTATCTATAGCCGTCAAAACGTAGATAATACACTCGCATGGAAGATTATCCATAACCGGGTTGTAGGTTGTTAAATGAATAATCGACCGACCTCATCTTGAAGAGAGCGAAGGCAAACTTTTTAAAGGATGGACATTCGATTCCACAAGGAATACGAATCTTACTCTGCTGGAGATAACAATCGAAAGATTGACCAAAGAGTGCATGAGATATATTATCTATAGCCGTCAAAACGTAGATAATACACTCGCATGGAAGATTATCCATAACCGGGTTGTAGGTTGTTAAATGGATAAACGACCGAAAACATCCTGAAGAGAGCGAAAGCAAACTTGTTAAAGGATGGACATTCGATTCCACAAGGAATACGAATCTTACTCTGTTGGTGATAACAATCGAAAGATTGACCAAAGAGTGCATGAGATATATTATATATAGCCGTCAAAACGTAGATAATACACTCGCATGGAAGATTATCCATAACCGGGTTGTAGGTTGTTAAATGAATAATCGACCGACCTCATCCTGAAGAGAGCGAAGGCAAACTTGTTAAAGGATGGACATTCGATTCCACAAGGAATACGAATCTTACTCTGCTGGAGATAACAATCGAAAGATTGACCAAAGAGTGCATGAGATATATTATCTATAGCCGTCAAAACGTAGATAATACACTCGCATGGAAGATTATCCATAACCGGGTTGTAGGTTGTTAAATGGATAAACGACCGAAAACATCCTGAAGAGAGCGAAAGCAAACTTGTTAAAGGATGGACATTCGATTCCACAAGGAATACGAATCTTACTCTGTTGGTGATAACAATCGAAAGATTGACCAAAGAGTGCATGAGATATATTATCTATAGCCGTCAAAACGTAGATAATACACTCGCATGGAAGATTATCCATAACCGGGTTGTAGGTTGTTAAATGAATAATCGACCGACCTCATCCTGAAGAGAGCGAAGGCAAACTTGTTAAAGGATGGACATTCGATTCCACAAGGAATACGAATCTTACTCTGCTGGAGATAACAATCGAAAGATTGACCAAAGAGTGCATGAGATATATTATCTATAGCCGTCAAAACGTAGATAATACACTCGCATGGAAGATTATCCATAACCGGGTTGTAGGTTGTTAAATGGATAAACGACCGAAAAGAAAGGCATCGGTACCAGGACTAGGTATGCAAAAGATGACCAATCAAGAGAGGATAAAGTTGCCAACTCGGAGCAAATATCCAAAAGGAAGGGAAAGACCCAATGGGGACAATACTGCTTGATCAAGGCAAGTATCCAGAGGGGAAAGAATATCAATACCGCAAAGAGGGGATTACATCTACCGGTTTGTAGGCAGAAAACCAATGGAGAAGTAACCAGTCATCATCGGGATGAGCACAAAGGGTTAACTCCAACAAGGGGATGAAAATGGGATTTTACAACTACCAGCTAGTGGGTAGAAAACCACAAAGATAGGACTTACAACTACCGGTTTGTAGGTAGAGGCCAGTAAAGAAAGGACTTACAGCTACCGGTTTGTAGGTAGAGGCCAATAAATTCCGCTGAGGATAAGATGAATGAGTGCCGGTTAGTGAGCGACTATTCATTTATGCCCCAGGGAAGCACATGAGACAGCCAACAGGAAGCCAATTCAGGATCGATCCAAAAAGGCAGACTGAAACAAGACTCATCCTAATGAGGAAAGAACTCAATAGGGAAAACCCATCCCAATGTGTGTTGGGAGGGAACGGAAACAACCGTCATCCACGAGGATGTATCTCAGTGGGGAAATGGCAGGAAAGGATAGACACTTTCTGCTTAAGGGGTTGGCTCTACATGGAGAGATCAGACACACCCATATCTGCTAGGAAAATCTACTGGAGAGATCTGTATCACCAAATAGCAGAAGGCAACAAACAACAGATACACGACAACAGCTGCAACATGAGTACCTGAATGTTATGATTATGCATGTATGCATTCTACCTAAAATGTATGATGAATGCTGACAAACAGACATGCTCAACACGCAGGCCCAGGAATCAACCACCCGGTACTACTCTTCTTCCATAGGGAAGGCCAAAAACACCAGAGAGCAAACGCGATCTGCTGGAAATCGGGATATCAGGGAACGACACCATCCTGCAGGGAGAGGAGAAGACTGCTCTGCTGGAGAGAGGAGCGCTAACGTCTTCAGTAAACACTCTGCTTGGGGAACTGCCCCACAAAAGTATTTCAACAGCAACCTTGCTGGGAGTGCCCCACAGTAGGGCTCGAACAATCCTCTACTGGAGATGCCCCACAATAGGGCTAACAGGGACTTGGAGGAAGAATGTTGTACTGCCGGGAACATGAAGATAAACAACTTCAACCAACACTGCACTGAGCAACCGTGCTGAGGAGAAACCAAAAGAAGTTCGACAGGAGAAAGATACGGTTATGCTCGAGATACGAACAAATATCTTACCTGTTGGTAATCATACCACCCTCGGGAGAGCACTGCGGGTCTCCTAAGTATCCTTCCATCATTGCGAACGTTCACTTTGTTTAAGAACAATTTTGTGAAAAATTTGTTTATTTTGAAAACAATGATACTTTATCAATTAAAGCATGCAAAACATTTGTTGAGTTGAAACAAAAAGGAGTGCAAATAATTGGATAAAAGCTCAAATTAATGTGATGGGATGGTAGTCTGCAAAGGGCGAGACTCCATAGATCTGTACAAGTTTGAAATCGGTGATATATATTGGAGAGGGCTACATTGAACATAATGACCTTTCCTCTACCATTCCGAATTTTCGATGTATTCGGAGCTTCAGTTGACGACGAATCGAGAACCCCTGACGGATGACAGATATAGAGCACAGTCTTGTCAAGATGCAGTTACTTGCCAAATCCCTAATTTTGCCTAGACTGCCTCAGTGTGAGGTGCTCAATCTAGCGGGATGCAAATTCTTTTTTCAATGTCTCTAACTTTTGCCTGGATCGCCCTTTCGGGTTTTCAATCCACCGAGACGCTCCTTTTTGCCTAAGTCGCCCTTTGGGGTGTTCGACTTAGCGAGCTGTTTTGCTTTTTCTTTCTTTTTTTGTTTTAGGCGAAGTATTTCTTGACTGCATCAGGATTCACAGGACGAGTGAACTTCTTCATCTATTGTAGTAAGTGTTAGAACACTGCCTGAAAAGGCTCTCCTGACAATGTACGAACGTTCGTAGCTTGTAGAGTTCACTTGCCCCTGGAGTCGGGTGTGAAAGACAAGACTTTCCTGAGCACACGGTCCTTTTCTCAGAACTCGAGACCTGACCTTCTTGTCGAATGCTTTCATCACTCTCTGCTGATATAACTGACCATGACACATGGCAGTTGATCTCTTCTTCTTGATCGAATTCAGCATCAGTCAACTTGGGACTTTGAGGGTGCTATTTTTCTTTTGTTTTCTTTTGATTTTCCTTTGATTTCTTTTGATTTCTTTTGATTTTTTTTTGATTTTGCACCCTCTTTTCCTTTTTTTTTTTTTTTGATTAATGCCCCAGTTGGCTGTTCTGCTGATTCTCGAGATGCAGCTGAGTGTGATCTTCTTTTCTCGCTCAAGAAATCGGGAAATACCGTCAGGAATCCCTTCAACATCATCTTCGTCCGCTTCAAATACAGGGAATTCAAAATTGGGAGATGACGTCCGATCACTATGTTCAATGGGTTTGAGAAACAACCTGCATAAAGGTTTTGATATGAAAAGCACTTTGAAAATCAAACAAGACAATCGTTATGCAGATGAAAAAATTGCTTTTATTCTTGTTTTTTAAGGTTTTTTGTGATCACCAATTTCGTGCAAAAAGCGAAAAGGGAAAACAAAAGGAAAAACAAATGTTTAACATGAATTTATTTGAATGAAAATATCATTGCACAAAATGTTGCCAACAATGTCATCACTTCTCCTTTTGGCATGGGAGAAGGGTTTTTAAACAAAGTGATTATTACAAAGACTTATGAACAACTGTAGGAACGCCCACAGTGACCCAATTATGATAGATCCCACCGGGGATGACAACCGTCAGTATCTCTTGCATCAGCAGCTTCTGTTTTCTGAACAACCCTTCTGAAGAAAAGTCAACGCCAGCCCGGGACTTGTGAGCTTCAAGCTTGATTAGCATTGGGACCTAAGTCTTCCAAAATCAGAATACCTGACCTCACAAGGTCTTGAACCTTCACCTTCAGCTGGAAACAACTGTCCATATCATGACCAGGAGCACCCGAATGATACACACAATGTTGTTCAGGCCTATACCACCACCGAGGGTTGACAGGTATGGGCGGCGGGTCTCTGGGAGTAATCAAGTTCCACTCTATCAGAGTGGGATACAGTTCGGCGTAGGACATGGGGATTGGATCAAAAATGATCTTCCTCTCATTACTTGTACTGGCTTGATTTCCATTGTGAGGCTGGGAAGCCTGCTGCTGAGGACGATGTTGTGGAGTCTGATACTGCTGAGTTGGTCTTCTCGGCTGTTGGGGTTGAGTAGCTGGAATAGTCACAGCAGCAGCATGACGATACTGTCCTCTGTTCACACTCCTCCGTCGGTGCACAACATTTGTTTCATTCTCTCCCCTTTTGGGTGCCCCAGAGTATAGCTTCTTAGAACTTGAAGAGTTTGAAGAGCCAGGATCTTGTATCCTTCCTGCTTTGATAAGGCTTTCAGTTCTCTCCCCACAGACAACAACATCAGAAAAGCTGCTGAACGGGCAACTTCCCAAGCGATCCATGAACACACCTTGCAAGGTCCCAATGAACATGTCAGTCAGATCTCTCTCCAACATCGGAGGTTGCACTCTAGCGGCTAGCTCACGCCATCTCTGAGCATACTCTTTGAAACTTTCCTTATCTTTCTGATACAAGCTCTGTAACTGAGTTCGGCTCGGCGCCATGTCCATGTTGTGCTTGTATTGCCTTAGGAAGGCCTCACCCAAATCTTTCCAGCTTCTAACTGATTCTCGCTTCAGATCCATGTACCAATCCAAAGACGCTCCAGATAAACTGTCTTGGAAAAAGTACATCCACATCTTTTCATCATCAGTGTAGGCAGAGATCTTCCTGAAGTACGCCTGCACGTGGGTGCGAGGACAAGAAGTGCCATTGTACTTGTCGAAAGAGGGTGCTTTGAATTTGTAGGGGATCTTCAACCCTTCCACCAGACCCATATCGGTCACATCAAACCCAAGGGAGTTCTGACATTCCATGGCTCGGATCTTCTCAGCAAGAGCATCCACCTTTCTGTCCCTTTCTTCGGTTCTTACAACGTCATCGTCTTCACTGAGGAGAGTAAACATGTCCTCCTGTCTGTCAACAAGTGAAGCAGGATGACGAACTGGAGCCCGGGTAGCTCTGATATTGACCTCTGCAGCAAGAGGCTGTCCATTGACTCTGATGCCCCCCAACTCATCAACCCCATCAAAGTTACTGGCGGGAGTGGCAGCAGCAACATTATCATCCACAGGAACACCCACTGGTGAAGCACGGTTGGCAGTTGGAATCACAACTTCCTGTCTCTGGGCTAAGGCACGCAGCTCCTCTTGCCCCTGAACGACCCCTTGCATCATGTTCATGAACTGGGCCATGTTCGCCCTCATCTCAGCTAGCTCAGCTTGAACCTGGTCCATACTCCTCTGATGATTGAGTCTGGTTGAGTACCGATGCAGACGACGATCAGCAATCCTGTCTCAGTCAGGAACCAAGGTGAGAAGTCCCTCCAAACATGTCTGCAATGCAAGAATGATATGTGCATGGTATGCATGATGCGGATGCGGATGCTATTTTAATATGAATGATCCTGATAAAGGATATGCGTATGCGAGTTAACTTTTTCTTTTTTCATGCATTATTATTTTTTGGAAAATAAACATGCTATGATGCAAATGATGGAGCCAAGACTGGCAGGAACTGGCATCTGAGGAAACATCTGAAACCCCAAAGTCATCTGAGGAGCTGGCATCTGAACCCAAGTCTGGAGAACTGAGTCACCATCTGAGCAAGTACCCTCAAATTCAGCCCAGGGATCCGAAATAAACGGAACCCTCTGATCAATACCAGGGTCAAACCTCCGGCGTCCAGGAATATAACTCGTAGTCACCATCAGTACTAGGAGTCACCAACTGTACATGTTAAAATGATCATTCCCGCCCCACTCACAGGTGTAGTCTAGGCCAGGGTAAGGTCGAGAGAAACACAGCATAAATAACCTTTCGCAGAATATCATCATATACACACCTGAAGTATGCAACGACAATATCCCACCAGGGTCTGAACTGTTCGTGATATCAATGTTCCGCTGAGTGGCGCAATACCACCCGCTTCCCACGAATCACTCTATTCCTAAGCATCCTAGATTTCACTCATGGTCTGGGTATTGGACCTTTTACCTCAAGTGACTCCCACCCCCAAACAGAGAAACACAGACAGCACAGCAGATGATAATGAATGAATGCAAACATTGATGCAAACAATAAATGCAAATAATAAATGCACATATATACAATGAATGCAATAAATAACAGCAAAAAGCAACCAAAGCCCTAACCTAGAGAGCGCTAGGAGAGACTCGCTCAGGGAAGATGGACCAGCAAGAGGTCAACTTCTCTTTTCCCCAGCAGAGTCGCCAGTTGTCGCATTACGCGAAAAACCGGCGGGAAAACAAGAAACAACAGAGCCGCCACCGTGCGTTATTTATCCCAAAAGAGGGAAAGGAAACGCTCGAAGTAAACCTAGGAAAGAACATGGTCTCGCGACCAAAGAGAATGGGTTCGGGAGTCGGTTATGCGAAGGGAAGGTATTAGCACCCCTACGCATCCGTAGTACTCTACGGGATCCACGCACACTAGAAAGGAATAATGGTTGCTAAACACTGCTCAAACTCACACACACTGGCTGAAAAGAAACAAAAGAAACAGACAAGACTGACTCGACAGGATGTCGTATCCTGGGCCTACTTAGTCTATCAGGCATAGACATCAGAGTCGAAGTAGTTCGGACTGGGAAACAACACATGCTCGCTAGGATGTCGCATCCTATGCATACGTATCTCCTTGGACGAAGGAGAATCAGAGCATTCGTAGCTCGGCTGACACGTACACAAACAAACAAGACACACACAGGCAAACGTGGAGCCCGAATGCCAATCACTGGACTTACATCGGCATCCGAACCTAAACACACACACACTGGAACCCCAATGCCACTCGATGGACTTACGTCGGACTCAACCAGAACACACACAAGGGTGGTTAAGACACAAAGGGTTGAAAAAAAAGAAAAAGGGCGCCCGGAGAGATCAGCTCAATCTCCTGCCTACATACTTCATCTGGTATGAAGATCAGGGCGATGTAGTTCCCCTACGCAGGGAAAAAGATCTAGCCTAACCAGATAACAGAGGGAGACACAACTCTAGGGAGACTACGACTCGAGCCTAGATGTTGTCATGCAAAGTCGTCCCTAAGTTAAGGTTTCTAGCCAACTTGCACAGGAAGCAAGGGTTTCGATTGCAACTAGGGCAAGAGAAAGGGGAGATCTCAATCACAACGAGGGTGAGAGAAAAGAATTAGTGTTAGTGGTTAGTCAAACTCGACAAGACATCGCATCTCGTGCCTACGTATCTCATCTGGACATGAGAATCAGAGTTGCCGTAGTTCGGCTACGGAGGGACAAAGGTCTCGATTGCAACTAGGGCAAGAGAAAGGGAAAGTCTCGATCGCAACGAGGGCGAGAGAAAGGAAAAGGCTCGATCGCAACGAGGGCGAGAGAAAGGAAAAGGCTCGATCGCAACGAGGGCGAGAGAAAGGAAAAGGCTTGATCGCAACGAGGGCGAGAGAAAGGATCGCAACGAGGGCGAAAGCAAACAAGGATTAGTCTAAACTAAACCTAACTTGCACAGGAAGCAAGTCAAACAAACATACAAGCACAGGTAGCACACACTATATACACACAAGGGGCTCACACAATGGTTAGGTTTTAGTCGAGGGGTCATATCAACCTCAACAAACAAACCTCTGGAAATGGGTGATGGTGCTCTTAACCTTGACATTGAGAGCCAAGGTGAAGCAGATGAAAGGTGAGTGAAGATGAGACTTCACAGCTTCTATCCCTGGCCTGGGAGAGCTTAAGACAAGAATGTGTGGGTTCAGAAGGTGGGAACCCTTCTACACATTTGATACTGACTCGACTGTACAATTGTACAAGATCTTGGGTTTGTATCTGCAATGCATCAACACAGTGGTGTGAGCAAGAGCAGATGACACACAGAATAGCAGGGGATAGGTTGCATATCCCTTGGGTTCTGCCAATTGCCTCTTCACTTAGGAGGACTTTCATATGTACAGGGACAAATTAAACATACACAAACATTGCCTCTTAAGGAGGACTTCAGACAGTTGCCTGGCCAAGTAACAGGCCAGGTCTTCCAGACTACATGAAGAAAAAGTAATTATACCTCAAGCAAGTTGCTATTTAAAGCAAAGCAAAGCAAGTTCAAAGAACTAAGCAACTAAGGGTACCTGAAATGGTCAAACAAATCAGTACACAGTTCACAAGTTAAAACAAAGGAAATAGGAATCAACAGTCAAATCAGATAATCAAATGTGCAAAGCACAAGACTCAAATCATATGATTCAAGCCACCTACAAAACCAAGAGGTTAGACAATGATATTTAAGCAAGCTCAATCAAAAGAAATGGTCTCATTGGAGCATTTGTTGGTCAACCTGAAAACACAAGCTCAAGGGTAAGTAACAGGACCACTAGGGCAAGCCTAGGGTCAAAAGAGAATGAAAAAGTCAAAACAGCAAAGGGCAAGCATTCAAAATCATGTTTAATCAATCAAGAAACAATTCCAATTGGGTTCATGTTCATATCATGCATCATCATCAATTCATAGGCAAAAGAAGTCAAAGCATGGCAAATGAAAGCTCATAGAAGTCAACAGAATGACTTGCATCAAAAGTCAACTCAAACATTTCCAAAAATGACCAAATAAATCATGATCACTCCTAACACATAGCATGGTAAGCATGTCAAATTTCATTGCATTTGGACAAGTGGAAGGCAGTCAATGAAAATCAGAAAGTCAAAGCAATTTCAATCATGCTCAATGAAGTCAACCAAACAAGCATCAACTTAGAAAAATCATAACTCAGAGAGGGTGTATGATAAATGAATGGGACTAAAACCATAGCAAATATGAGGATGTCTAGTTATCTCATGAAAAATTTCATGTCCATCTAATATAGTATGAGCATTTTACAAATGGAATGGAAAGATGTGTCACACAAAGTCAACATTTGACTAGACAGGGGAGCAAAATCTCAAACAATTAGGAAAATGACACAAACAATTCCACAAAAAATCACATACAAACTAGTCACATAAAAGAAGGTTCATGCAAAAATTGAGGTCAATTGGAGGTCAAGAGGCATGGATACAAAAATCAGGAAGTTGCACATCCATGGTGTGACACAAGTTGTCACACCTTACTTCAAAAATTCACAACTCTCAAACCACATAAGATAAATTCATGATCTTTACATAAAAATAAACATGGATGAGTGTAGATTAAGCACAAAAAATTTCAGATCAAATGGATAATGCATCACAATTTCACAAAAGGTTTGGCAAGATGTACAAAATTTGGTCACATTCTACAAACCCTAATGCCATTTAAAATTCACTCATCCAAAAAATCAGCAAAAATAATGATAAAAAACTAGGGATCATGATGAAGATGATGCAAAAATTCCCATGAAATTTGGAATTAAAATGAATGAATTATGAATTTTGCAAGATGAGTAACCAAAGTGAAATAAAATAAGAATTTAAATGAATTAATTTGAATTATTAATGATCCGGATGGCAAAGCTGTAAATATGGAGTTCATTAAACGGAACGGTGTCGTTTTGAGCCACAAAATGGAATGTTCTTATTGGTGCATGAAGCTACAGTGGCATGCAGACGAATAAGACAAAAACAGTTGGAAAGGCTTATGAACATTAGGGTTTTTCAACACAGTAGCATCACCTTCATCTTCCTAATTCGACTCAACCAAGATTTTTTCCAGAAATTGCAATTGGGTACACACAAATACTCAGCAAGCTACCAATAACATGAATCCAGCAATGATTTTCAATAAAACACAGTACATATCATAAATCGAGCAAGAATCGAAAACAACATCAAACTTCATTTCAGTGCAACTCGAGCAATAGTCAACCATTTTCAAAAACAAACACATCATGAAGCTCAGCATGGAGAGATCTACACTAAGCATGGCATGGATTTGAGAAATAATGAGATCGAAAACTAACCAATTCTGAAGAGCAGATGAAGATTCAGGTGTTATTTGGATGTTATGAGCTCGAACAGATGCAGCCTTGTGCTCCCAATGGTGAATGGTGAAGATGCTTAGCTCGAAGAAGCTTGAAGATACCTTAATCCAGATCTGCCATGGAAGTTGTGTTGAAGAACAGTCCAGCAAAAACCTTCTCACAGTCGAAGAAAGATGATTGCAATGAGCATGAAATGATGCTTGGATGATGCAGCAACAATGGTATGGTCGTGTTCTTTTGAGAATTTGGCAGATTTTTGGAAAATGGTCAAAATGAGGTTTGAGAGAATGAATGTATTTTTCTGAGTTTGGAGGCAGCTAGGGTTCACAATTCTGCAGAAAATGTCATTTATATGGTCTGTTTTGGCTTTGCTAATTGAATGTTAACCATGTTTAACTCAAATCAACCAAATTGCCATTTTGCTAACTTTGACCAAATGGATATGGAGGTGTGTAATTCTGCACGATTTTGGGCCTTGGCAAGTCAGAAATCATGTCTCAAGTTAATCCCAATTGGTCATTTGGATAGAAATTGCTTAATTCAAAAAGTCAAATTTGCACCTCACTTGAATTTTAAACATGCTAGGTCCAAAAGTGCCATTTTGATTGGCAATGTTTTAGCACATGAAATTTACATTTTTGGAAAAAGGAGGTAAAATGTGGTTTGTAGGAAAAAACCCCACCAAAATTGGCCAAATGGTTTGAGAGATATGGCCTTTTGAAGTTCAAGATTTTGTGAAAATGATTTGATCCTATCCTGACAACCATACATGGGAATTGAGAGTTCTTGGACTTTTTGGAAATGGGAGAACAAGATCTTCAACTTTCATGTTGGGCAAAAATTCATTTGAAGCTTGTATCATGATGTAAGTTTGGGATCAAGAAGTTTCCATTTTTGGCAGTTAAAATTACAGGTCCAGTTTCTATTT
Source organism: Lathyrus oleraceus (assembly GCF_024323335.1). Classification (NCBI taxonomy): domain Eukaryota; kingdom Viridiplantae; phylum Streptophyta; class Magnoliopsida; order Fabales; family Fabaceae; genus Lathyrus; species Lathyrus oleraceus. Next base: position 217,303,871 of record NC_066584.1, read on the forward strand.
TTGGAAATTTTCTGATTGGCTTCAAATTTTTCAATGATATTGATTGCCATGATATATGAGGCCTATTTGGACATGAACAAGCTCTATCAAACTAAATCCATCCATCAAAACCATAAAATCAACCACAGTTGACCAAGTTTGACTTTCTAGGGTTTCCGACTGACTGTGCATGAACTGATGACCTCTGAATATCCAGCCCTTGACTTAAACACTTCAAATGGACCTCCAAGTCATGTGAACATGTTGGAAAAATCCTAGGGCCTTGGCTCCTTGAGAAACACACTTGCTTGCTTGGTTGACTGATCTCCTGATCAGTTTGACCTAATTTCTTGCTTGGCTTGCACTTGAAGCAAAGGGACAATGCAATGTTATGCAGTGGACCATGATATGCTATGACCTAATATGAAAATGTATGTGCAATGATAGGTGCAAATTTGAGGTGCTACAAGGGGGAGTGAATAGGATCTCATATCTAAGAGTTCTTAGGTAGAAGTCACACGGGTAGAGATTAGGTGAAAAGACTGTAACTTGAAGTTGTTTACTAAAAGTCTTTGAACTGATTCTATTTAGTGGATTTCCTTCCTGGCTTGGTAGCCCCCAGACATAGGTGAGTTTGCACCGAACTGGGTTAACAATTGCTTGTGTCTCTTGCATTACTGTTCTTTATCTTTTATCATGTTTGTATTGTTCAGATATTAGTGTCGTGACATTACCTTCGACATCTCATATCTGATACCAGAATTTCAATTGGTATCAGAGCAGGCATCCTGCTCTGGTTCTGGGTGAGATCTAGGGATGTTACTTTTTGGTACTATGGATAGAGACGGGGGATCTGTTCACAGACCACCTATTCTGGATGGATCCAACTATGACTACTGGAAACCTCGGATGGTAGCCTTCCTAAAATCTTTGGATAATAAGGCTTGGAAGGCTGTTTTAATAGGCTGGGAACATCCAGTTATTACTAAGGATGGAGAAGCTACAACTCATAAGAAAGCTGAGGAACAATGGACCAAGGAGGAGGATGATCTAGCCCTTGGGAACTCTAAAGCATTTAATGCTATATTCAATGGAGTAGGTAAAAAAATCTTCAGATTGGTAAACAACTGTGAGGTGGCCAAAGATGCTTGGAACATTCTCAAAACCACTCATGAAGGCACCTCTAGAGTAAAGATGTCTAGACTGCAGCTGCTCACTACCAAGTTTGAAAATTTAAGTATGAAAGAAGATGAAAATATTCATGAATTTCATATGAATATCCTTGAAATTGCTAATGCCTCAGGAGCCCTGGGTGAGAAGATGTCAGATGAAAAACTAGTAAGGAAAATACTCAGGTCACTTCCTAAGAGATTTTCCATGAAAGTGACAGCCATAGAAGAGTCTCAAGACATTTCCAATATGAGAGTTGATGAGCTAATTGGATCCCTCCAAACATTTGAGATGGGAATGTGTGATGGTTCTGAAAAGAAAGTCAAAAGCATAGCCTTCATGTCAAACACTGAAGAGAGAGAGAGAGACGAAGAAAGTGGTCAAGATACTGATGAAGATCTGACAAATGATGTAGCATTACTGGGAAGACATTTCAACAGACTTCTGAAAAAGATGGATGTAAGGTCTAAGTCTAATGTCAAGAACATCTCATCTGACATCAGTAAGTCCAATAATGTTGGAAGAAGAAAAAGATTTGATGAAAAGTCCAAAAAGGAAAAGGAGTTCATTGCCATGAATGTGATGGGTATGGACACATTAGAGCTGAATGTGGAACCTACCTCAAGAAACAGAAGAAGATTCTTGCTGCTACTTGGTCTGATGAAAGTGAAACAGAAGAGTCTGCAAATCTTGTGACTGCCTTGACTGGAAGATGGGGTTCTGATGAAGACTCAAGTGATGATGAAGTAACCTTTGATGAGTTAGCCACTACCTACAGAAAGTTGTGTCACAAAAGTGAAGAAGTGTGTCAACAAGTTGAAAGTCAGAAGAAAGTGATAATACAACTGGAGAATGAGAAGGTAGAACACTTGGAAACCATCTCTAAGTTAAAGACTGAAGCAGTGTTCTTGAATTCCAAACTGGATGAGATGACAAAGTATGTCAAAATGCTAAACAATGGATCTGACACCTTAGACAAAATTCTCCAGACTGGACAAATGGCAGGAGACAAGCCTGGCATTGGGTTCAATGAATCCAAACCTAAGTGCAGTCACACTGGTAGCAAACCAAAATCTAAACCTAAGTGCAGTCACGCTGGTAGCAAACCTAAGATGTCACATCATATGTCACAACATCATAAAGGAAGACAACAGAAAGGGAAACATAAAAGATGGAGATGTCATTGCTGTGGAAAATTTGGCCACATAAAACCATTCTGCTATAAGTTATATGGTTATCCTAGTCCTTCTCATCATTAACCTAGACCCAAGCATCACATACCTGTCAATAGAAAAGAATGGGTTCCTAGGACTAGTGTTACAAACCTGATAGCTCACACTTCCTTCAGAGTTTCAGCCAAAGAAGACTTGTATTTTGACAGTGGATGCTCCAGACACATGACTGGAAACAAAAACCTGCTAACTGGCCTTCATCCTCATGCCACCAGCTATGTAACCTTTGGTGATGGAGCAAAGGGTGAAATCAAGGGGATTGATAAGCTTAACTATCCTGGAGTCCCTAACCTTTTCCATATGGATTTGATGGGACCCATGCAGGTGGAAAGTCTTGGTGGGAAGAAGTATGCTTATGTAGTGGTGGATGACTTCTCCAGATACACCTGGGTCAATTTTATAAGAGAAAAATCTGATGTATTTGAAGTCTTCAAAGATCTTTGTCTAAGGCTTCAAAGAGAAAAAGAAAGTCAAGTTATCAAAATCAAAAGTGATCATGGGAAGGAATTTGAGAACATCAAATTTGTTGGATTTTGTGCATCAGAAGGAATTAGTCATGAGTTCTCATCTCCCATTACTCCCCAGCAAAATGGTGTGGTAGAAAGGAAAAATAGAACTCTCAAAGAATCAGCCGGAGATATGATTCATGCCAAGAAATTGCCATACCACTTTTGGGCTGAAGCTATGAACACAACCTGTTATGTCCACAACAGAGTAACCTTGAAAAAAGGGACTCCTACTACCTTATATGAAGTCTGGAAAGGGAGAAGACCTACAGTCAAATACTTCCATGTGTTTGGTAGTAAATGTTATATCTTGACTAATCGTGAACAAAGAAGGAAGATGGATCCCAAGAGTGATGAAGGTATTTTCTGGGCTACTCAACAAACAGCAGAGCATATAGAGTCTTTAATTCCATAACAAAAGTAATGATGGAATCCATCAATGTTGTGGTTGATGATCAACAGACTGATGTCATAGACGATGTTGAGACATCTCTAAATGATGCCCCAGCTGATTTCCCAGACAAAAATAATGAGAGTGAACCCCCTCAAGCTGAACTTGAAGCTGACAAAATCAACAAGGGACCCTCCATCAGAATTCAGAAGGATCATCCCAAAGATCTCATTATAGGAGACCCAAATAAAAGGGTCACAACTAGATCAAGGGAAGTGATATCACATGGCTGTTTTGTGTCCAAGATTGAGCCTAGGAATGTCAAGGAAGCCTTGACTGATGAGTTCTGGATCAATTCCATGCAGGAGGAGTTAGGCCAATTCAAGAGAAATGAAGTACGGGAACTGGTTCCAAGACCTGAAGGAATAAATGTCATAGGAACAAAGTGGGTGTATAAGAATAAATCTGATTAACAAGTGGTGGTTACTAAAAATAAAGCAAGATTAGTAGCACAAGGATATACTCAAGTTGAAGGAGGTGACTTTGATGAAACATTTTCCCCTGTAGCTCGCCTTGAGTCCATTAGACTATTGCTTGGAGTGACATGTATTCTGAAGTTCAAACTGTTCCAAATGGATGTAAAAAGTGCCTTCTTGAATGGCTACTTAAATGAGGAAGTATATGTTGAACAACCTAAAGGATTCATAGATCCAAATCTTCCAAAGCATGTGTATAAGTTGAGGAAAGCCCTCTATGGTTTGAAACAAGCTCATAGGGCTTGGTATGATAGACTCACAGTGTTCCTCACTAACAATGGATACAGGAAGGGAGATATTGACAAGACCCTATTTGTTAAGAATGAAGGAGGAAAACTCAAGGTGGCTCAAATATATGTGGATGATATTGTGTTTGGTGGGATGTCAGATCAGATGGTCGAACATTTGTTAAACAAATGCAGTCTGAATTTGAAATGAGCCTTGTTGGAGGGCTGACCTATTTTCTTGGGCTACAAGTCAAGCATATGGAAGATTCTATCTTTCTATCTCAAAGAAAATATGCCAAAAACATTGTTAAGAAGTTTGGGATGGAGAATGCAAGTCATAAAAGGACACCTGCTCCTACACATTTGAAAGTCTCCAAAGATGAAAATGGTGTTAGTGTAGATCAAAGTCTCTACAGAAGCATGATAGGAAGTCTGCTATATCTCATAGCAAGTAGACCTGACATTGCTTTTGCTGTAGGTGTTTATGCTAGATATCAAGCTGAACCAAAAGTCAGTCACATAAACCAAGTAAAGAGGATACTAAACTATGTCAATGGCACCAGTGACTATGGGATGTTTTATACTCATGGATCTGGATCTATGCTGACTGGATACTGTGATGTTGACTAGGCTGGAAGTGTTGATGATAGGAAAAGCACATCAGGAGGATGTTTCTTCTTGGGGAACAACTTAATATCATGGTTTAGTAAGAAACAAAATTGTGTGTCCCTGTCCACTGCTGAAGTTGAATACATAGCAGCTGGGAGTAGTTGTTCTCAACTGGTTTGGATGAAACAAATGTTGAGTGAATACAATGTCACACAAGATGTCATGACATTGTACTGTGACAACCTGAGTGCTATAAATATTTCTAAGACTCCTATTCAGCGCAACAGGACAAAGCACATTGATATTCGTCATCACTTTATTAGAGAACTAGTGGAAGAGAAAATCATAGCCCTGGAGCATGTTACTACTGAAATGCAATTAGCTAACATATCTATAAAGGCTTTGGATGCTAATCAATTTGAATGTTTAAGAGGGAAATTAGGGATTTATATCCATGAGAATTTATAGCAATTAATTTGGAGTGGAAAAGGTAATAAAAATATTGTCTGCCCACTTAAAAGAAAGTGCCCCATTTATGGTAATCATTACCTAGTATTGGAACTACCATCTATAGCATTTTCACACGCAACCTCAACTCAACCACTTCCATCTTCCTCAAACTTTATCGACCATCTCTGCTAGGGAAACAAAAATTCTTTTACAAGCTCAACAAGATGTCACAACATCCTTCATCTTCTAGTTCTAAAAACACCAAACCTGCGCACAAAGCAAGAACACCCTCCATGGATTTTCTTCATGACGATATTTTGGAAGTGATTCCCCTATCAGTCATCCCAGGCGACGCTCCTGGTCTATCCTCCACTGCTGGACATACTCAAGGTAACATTTCTGATAATCCTACCTCTAAAGATGACATGCATCATACTGATCGTGTCATTAGAAATCTTGTCACGAGGATCCTAAATGAAGGACACTAAGTAAAGGGAGTTTCGACTCCTCTGTCTAGAAGGGACCCTTCTCCTGAGGTTGAACCTCACAATGAGAAATATGATGATTCATCTAGGTCTGAGAAAGATATTGCTGCAGAAGGACTGTGTTCTTTAGGGAAAACCGTGCCTTGTAAAAAATCTATAGATGCTTCTCAGTCTAAGAAGCATGACTCTGGTAAGAAGGTGATTGACTTGGAATAAGAGAGCTCAGATGACGAAGATGATAGCTTGCTTCATCACTTGAAGCCAAGTGTTGCTAAGAGAATGAAGACCAGGAAGGGTAGGTCTGTGGTCGAGATGATGACAACCAAAACTAGTAAGAAGGCTACTGTTGTAGGCCCTTCAAAGTCATGGAGTAAAGTGGAGGTAAAGAAGAGAAAGGTAAGAGAAAGTTCTGATTCAGAGGAAGATGTTGAAGACGATGTCCCAAACATCTCTCCTGTCAAAAAGCCAACTGTTAGAGAATCCCCTGCTAAGGTTGCTGCTGTACATTTGGATAACATTTTCCATCTGGAAGATGGTGCAGCCAAGTGGAAATTTGTAATCCAAAGGAGAGTAGCCGTGGAAAGAGAACTGGGAAAGGATGCTGTGGAAGTTAAGGAGGTCATGGACCTGATCAAGTCTGCCGGTTTAATGAAAATAGTTAGTGGGTTACCTCAATGTTTTGAAGGTCTTGTTAAAGAGTTTGTGGTGAACATCCCTGAGGACATTGCTGACAAGAACATCAAAGAGTTTTGTAAGGTGTTTGTTAGAGGAAAGTGTGTGAAGTTTTCTCCAATTGTTATCAATAAGTTCCTAGGAAGAGGAACAGAAGGTGCTGTTGAACTAGAGGCCACAAATAATGAAGTCTGTAGGAAAATAACTGTTGGATAGGTCAAGGAGTGGCCAAGAAAAAAGCATCTCTCTGCTGGAAAATTAACTGTGAAATATGCTATCTTGCATAAGATAGGGTCAGCCAACTGGGTACCAACAAATCACATCTCTACAATCTCTAATGCTCTTGGAAGGATCATATTTGCTATTGGAACCAAGCTTAATTTTGATTATGGAAGATTCATGTTTGAACAAATTGTCAAACATGCTTCCATAAATGTAGTGAAGCTGCCCATAGCTTTTCCCTCAATAATTTGTGGGATAATCCTAAGCCAGCAACCTGGTATTTTGAGCACAAGTGATATCCATAGTAGAAGAAAACCTTCATTGTCAGTTCATTACATCTGAAGGCAGTCATGTCAATGACATTATCATGACCTCTGTTATGAAGAAGCCAACCTCTCAAGGTGGTCTGATCTGAACTGAAAGAGACCTGTAAGGAGTTGGAGACTGGGATAAGGGTAGCTAAGGCTAGGAAAGAAGCTTTAGAGGTTCTGATTAATAGCTTGGAGCAAGGAGATATGGATAATGTTGGTGAAGCCAAGGAAACAGATTCCCACACCTCTAGTGAGAGGTCTGAATCTCAAGAGAAATCAAGTGGCAGTTCTGGATCTGAAGCTGATGAAGATGCTAGCTCCTCTGACTGAGTGGTGGTGAACCTGTTATCATGATGTGCTGTTCTAGATGCTTTGATGTTTTTTTGGCAGTCTGTTTTGATGCCTTGATGTAATTTCTTGGGTTCTTTGTGATTTCTTTTTATCTCAGCTTATATAGTTGTGTATAATTGTGGTTCTGTAACAACTGACAATATGTTTTAACATTCTATATGTTTTAAAATTCTATGTGACATTCTCTGTTGGACTATTAGACATTTATTTTGTCTCATTGGTCTCTTTGGTCTATTTTGACTAAAAAGGGGGAGATGATGTAGCTAAAGGAGAGCTGCAGTTAATATGTGCTATGAAGTAGCTAGGCTATAAACAGATGACAACTGATGTTGAACAGGATAATGTTTTGTGGAGTACAGGTGATGTTAAAGTATATGTCAGATAGGGTGATGGATGTTACAAGTGTTGTTGATGGAGATGTCTGTGTTGAACAGACTTAAGGGGAGAAGAAGCACATATGTGTTTAATGTGTGTTTACTAGTTGCTATTATAGCTAGTAAATGTGTGGTTTATTACTTCTGCTGTTGCTTAACTGCTGATATGTTTTTTTACTCTTGTGAACAAATGGACTGATATATGTTTTAGCCAAAATTTGCCAAATGGGGAGTTCGTGGTTCTATGTGTTGGCAGCAATTTTTGTATAACCTAGAGTGTTCACAAGGTGTCACATGTGTTGTCTTGACATAAGATAACATGTACCTGCAGGATGTTTAAAATGTAAATATGCAGGATTTTACTGAGATGTCAGACCCGATGTCATGACATCTGTATACAGAGCATTCAGTCTGAATGTTATGTATTGTGTGATTGCGTTTTTATGCTAATCTATGTATGATTGAAGAGATGATTAAAACGCGCATTCAATCAGTAATTACAACTAGATTGACTTATTTTCTAAAGAGATATAATCAACTGTTATGAGAAGATATGAATGGAAAATAGTTTTAGGGTTTTATGATGTCTAAGCCGAGCCAAATGCTTCTATATAAAGGACATGGAAAACCTGGTTTTATACACAAGAAATAACGAACGAAATATTGAGAGAGAATAAGGGTTTGAGTCTTGTGTGGTCGTGTGAATTGTAAGCCATTCAATTCATCCATAGATGATTGAATTGGTCATATTTTTGAGTTGTAATTTATCCACTCTAAGCTTTGAAGCATGAATGTGTATTTACTTGATTGAAGCTTTTAAGTAAGATCAAGTCTGTGTCTTTGAAGAGTGTCTTCTTTTCATTGTAATTCTTGTTTTATATCACTGCTGTGATTGAGGGGGAGTGAGTAGGATCTCATATCTAAGAGTTCTTAGGTAGAAGTCACACGGGTAGAGATTAGGTGAAAAGACTGTAACTTGAAGTTGTTTACTGAGAGTCTTTGAACTGATTCTGTTTAGTGGATTTCCTTCCTGGCTTGGTAGCCCCCAGACGTAGGTGAGTTTGCACCGAACTGGGTTAACAATTGCTTGTGTCTCTTGCATTACTGTTCTTTATCTTTTATCCTGTTTGTATTGTTCAGATATTAGTGTCGTGACATTACCTTCAACATCTCATATCTGATACCAGAATTTCAGTTAGTTTTGTTTTGCTTTTGATTTCAAGACATTCTTTGGAGAACACTCAACCCACTTGCCACAAGCATGGATCCTTGAACTAAAACATATTCAAAAGGAAGGAAAGAAGGCCAAGTTTCCACACAATACCATGGAAGAGGGGAGACTTACAATCTCACTAACTAGAATGCTTATGCCTTTTGTGTCACAAATTTAGCGCTATGTTAACCAATCGTAATTGGACTTATGTAGAAGTCACAACTATTTGAGGCCGGGCAATAGACTTTTGGTGTTAATGCATGTTGGAGACATAGTATTATGAACTATGTTCATTAAACATGCCACACACAAAAAATATGCAAAAGGTGTGGCATAATGTCATCCATCCTCATGTTAATCTTTCAATCTGTTGGTTCTAAGTGTTGGCAGCAATTTTGGTAAAACAAAGAGAGTTTCACAAGATGTTATGTGTGATGTCTTAACATAAGATATCCTATGTACATGCTGGAGTTCAAGAACATAATCATGTAGGATTGTTTCAGAATGTCATATACAATGCCATGACTTCTGATATTGTGTTCCTGCTGGAGTTGAAATGAAAAACATAATTATGCAGGACTGTATCAGGATGTCATACACGATGTCATGACACCTGATGTCTTTGTGTACCTGCTGGAAGCTATAAAAGGAATTATGGAATTATGCAGGATTTTTCCAGGATGTCAGACCCGATGTCATGACATCCTGTACACAGAATATTCAGTGTGAATGCCTGGTGTTTTGTGATTGCACAATTAATGGCAATCTATGTATGATTGAAGATCTGATTTGCAGGCGCATTCAATCATGGATTACAACCTGATTTACTTATTTTCCAAGGAGATCTAACCAGTTGTTATGAAAAGATTTAATTGGAAAATAGATTTAGGGTTTTCAAGATGTCCAAGCCCAGCTGAAAGCTTCTATAAAAAGAGACTTAGAAAACCTGTTTTACAACATAACCAATACTGAGCGAAATAGAGAGAGAGAGTTAGGGTTTGTGTCTGTTTAGTCGTGAGACTTGTAAGCCATTCAAGTCATCTTTTGATGATTGAATTGGACTGATTTGTGGTTGTAATTTGTCACTCTAAAGTTGTTAAGCAAGAGTGTGTGTCTACTTGATCAAAGTTGTGAAGCAAGATCAAATGTGTGTCTACTTGATCAAAGTTGTGAAGCAAGATCAAGTGTGTGTCTTCTTGATTGAAACTGTGAAGTAAAATCAAGAGTGTGTTATTGAAAAGTGTTTTCTTTTCTCAAGGGATTGTTATTTAAGATCACAGGTGTGATTGTAGGGAAGTGAGTGGGTTCTCATATCTAAAAGAGTGCTTAGGTAGAAATTGCACGGGTAGAGATTAGGTGAGAAAGACTGTAACTTATTGAAGTGTACGGAGAGTCTTTGAACTGATTCTATTTTAGTGAATTTCTTTTCTGGCTTGGTAGCCCCCAGACGTAGGTGAGTTGCACCGAACTGGGTTAACAATTGCTTGTGTCATTTGCTTTACCATTCTGTATCTTTATCCTGTTTGTGTTAACAGATATTAGTGTCGTGACATTACCTTCGACATCTTATATTTGATACCAGAATTTAAATTGGTATCAGAGCAGGCATCCTGCTCTGGTTCTGGGTGAGATCTAGGGACAACACTTTCTGGTACAATGGAGAGAGATAGAGGATCTGTTCACAGGCCACCAATTTTGGATGGTTCTAACTACGACTATTGGAAACCTTGAATGGTAGCCTTTATAAAATCTCTTGATAACAAGGCCTGGAAGGTTGTGTTAACAGGCTGGGTGCACCCTGTAGTTACTAAAGCAGGAGAAGCCACTGCTGAGAAAAAGCCTGAAGAGCAATGGTCCAAGGAGGAGGATGACATAGCCCTTGGAAATTCGAAAGCATTGAATGCCATCTTCAATGGAGTAGACAAGAACATCTTCAGATTAGTGAACAACTGTGAAGTAGCTAAAGATGCTTGGGACATTCTCAAAACCACTCATGAAGGCACCTCTAGAGTGAAAATGTCTAGACTACAGCTGCTCACCACCAAGTTTGAAAACTTAAGGATGAAAGAAGATGAAAATATTCATGATTGTCACATGAGTATCCTTGAAATTGCCAATGCCTCTGGAGCTTTGGGAGAGAAGATGTCAGATGAAAAGTTAGTAAGAAAAATTCTCAGATCACTTCCCAAGAGATTTGTTATGAAAGTAACAGCCATAGAAGAATCTCAAGACATCTCAAATATGAGAGTTGATGAGCTAATTGGATCCCTCCAAACATTTGAGATGGGAATATGTGATGGAGCTGAAAAGAAAGCCAAGAGCATAGCATTCATGTCAAACACTGAAGAGGGAGATGAGGAAGGTGGTCAAGATATTGATGAAGATCTGGCAAAGAAGATAGCAATGCTAGGAAGACAGTTCAACAGACTGATGAAAAAGGTAGATGTGAGAGCAAAGGGCAATGTCAAGAACATCACATCTAACATCAGTAAATCCAACAACTGTGGGAAGAGAACAAAGTCTGAAGAAAAGCCCAAATAAGTTCAATGCTATGAATGTAATGGGTATGGTCATATTAAAACTGAATGTGGGACCTACCTCAAGAAACAAAAGAGGAGTCTTGTTGCCTCTTGGTCTGATGGAAGTGAAACAGAAGAAGCAACAAACCATGTGACTGCAATGACAGGAAGATGGGGGTCTGAGGAAGAGTCAATAGATGATGAAATAACCTTTGAAGAACTGGTCACTACCTACAAAGAGTTGTGCCACAAAAGTGCAGGAGTGTGCAGACAAGTTGAAAGCCAGAAGAAAGTGATAGCTCAGCTGGAAAATGAAAATGAAGAGTATGTGGAAACCATCTCAGAATTGAAAACTGAAGTTGCACTCTTGAATTCCAAACTAGCTGAGATGACTAAGTATGTAAGAATGCTTAACAATAGATCTACCATCTTAGACAAGATTCTCCAGACTGGCCAAATAACAGGAAACAAATCAGGCATTGGATTCAAGGCTGAGTGCAGTTACACTGGTTGCAAACCAAAATCCAAACCTAAGTGCAGCCATGTTAAAAGCAAACCTGAGATGTCACATCAGATGTCAGAACAGCAGAAAGGGAAACATCAAAAATGGAAATGCCAATACTGTGGAAAATTTGGCCACCTGAAGCCCTTTTGTTATAAGTTATATGGTTATCCTAGCCCTGTTCAGTCTCAATACCAATCAAGATCCAAGCATCACAGGACTGTCAACAAAAATTGGGTTCCTAAGACAAAGGTTACAAGTCTAATAGCTCACACTTCCTTCAGAGTTTCAGCCAAAGAAGATTGGTATTTTGACAGTGGTTGCTCCAGACATATGACTGGGAACAAAAATCTGCTAACTGAACTTCACCCTCATGCCATGAGTTATGTTACCTTTGGTGATGGTGCAAAGGGTGAAATCAAGGGAATGGGTAAGCTGGACTGCCCTGGAGTTCCTGACCTTGACAATGTTCTACTTGTTAAGGGATTAACTGCTAATCTTATAAGCATCAGTCAACTGTGTGATCAAGGTCTGAATGTAAATTTCACCAGAACTGAATGTCTGATTACTAACAAGGAAAATGGAGTAATCATGAGGGGAGTTAGGTCCAAAGACAACTGCTACATGTGGAGCTCTCAAGAAACTGGATACTCTTCAATGTGTACCTTGGCCAAAGAGGAAGAAGTGAAGATATGGTATCAAAGATTGGGCCATCTGCATCTTAAAGGTATGAAGAGGATAAACTTTTCTTTCAAACATCCCCTTGGTGAGGTATAATCCTTAAATCCATAAGGCGCTTTCATTAATTACGCCTTCAACATGCCTTACTAATTTCTTGTGGTAACACCTATGCACAAAAATTTAAAAGTTTAAAGTTGAAAAGATCTGACCAAATTGGGAGCAATCCAATAGACAAGTATGTCAATAGAAACCCAGAATTCCCTTGGACTTTTTAGAATCAAGCAACACACAAATGCACAATTACATCAATCTTGAAGAGCAAAGGCATCAAATAAAGATAGCCTCATCCAAGCTTATCCACTTCATGATCTTCTTCAAAATAGCCTATGTAGCAGATGGATTCAACAAGTCACAGGTTCAACATAACAGCTTAACAATGATCAATGTTGCAGATGAACTAGAGAGATCTTGAATGATGTATCAGATGAATTCAAATTGCAAGCACTTGGTTCTTCAACAAATTGGCATTGGCGAAGTCCATTAGCAAAGGAATGTTTCCTAAATTCTAAGTCCAATTGGGCAAGATCAAAACAACATTTCACTCAAAAGTCTTTTAGGGTTTTTTCTATTACTATGTACATTAATGGTCAAAGACCAAACAAGCAAATAAAGTATACAAACAAAATAATATCACACAATATGGTCCAAATGAACAAAGGGAAAATTACATTAACATAAACAATTAGAATGATATGTATAATGGCAAATGATATAGAGTGCTAAAAGTAAATTGCATTAAAGTAAAGACTTGAAATTAAAAGTCAATGGTTAGTAAGTTAGTAGTTTGTTTTGTTTTGCTTTTGATTTCAAGACATTCTTTGGAGAACACTCAACCCACTTGCCACAAGCATGAATTCTTGAACCAAAACATCTTCCAAAGGAAGGAAAGAAGGCCAAGTTTCCACACAATACCATAGAAGAGGGGAGACTTACAATCCCACTAACTAGAATGCTTATGCCTTTTGTGTCACAAATTTAGCGCTATGTTAAGCAATCATAATTGGACTTATGTAGAAGTTACAACTATTTGAGGTCGGGCAATAGACTTTTGGTGTTAATGCATGTTGGAGACATAGTATTATGAACTATGCTCATTAAACATACCACACACAAAAAATATGCTAAAGGTGTGGCTTAATCTCATCCATACTCATGTTAATCTTTCAATCAACTAGCATTAGGACTTTGAGATGTCATTGGCCAATGAGAAATGAATGGATGAAGAAGGGGAATTAGATGAAGAGGGAAAGGGATGAATGAGATCACAAATTGGTCAAAGGAGGAATTTTACCAAATTAATATTATTCATTCATTTTGGGAGATGAAATGTATATTCCATCAATCCCCTAAATCCAGTAATATTAACTTGACAAAGTCAAATCAACCTTGACCAAGGCCCAACAACAAATAAGAAGTTCAATTAAGTCAATACAAATGGTCAACACAATTAAAATGACATTTATTCAATTAAAAATAGTAAAATAATGCATTAAATTCAAATATATTTTGTCTAAATCCTAAAATCTTATCAAAACACCAAGTAAATGGCCATGAGATTTATCATAGGTCAAACAAGGTCAAAGGACCTTGGAGAAAAAAATTCATAATTTTTGGACACTTAAAAATATTTTTAAACAATTAAAAACAAATTAAAAATTAATTAATTCATGAAAAATATTAATAATGATCCAAAAAATAATTTTAATTCAGAATATGAAAGAGTAAAATATTTGATTTTTTTTGGTGAAAGTCCCATATTTTTTGGATCAATATTAAATTTAATATGAATTATTGAAGAAAATGGAAATAAAATGAAATTCAGAAAATTCAAAAATATGTGGACCATCAGATCTCCCTCATTAATTGAGGTGGCAGATCTGATGATCCAAAATGCGCGTTCCACCAATGTCCTAGTCAACTGCGATGTACACATGGTATTCACAAGGCACGGTCAAGATTAAAACGTGAGAATTAGATCCCATGGTCCAGATGCATGCCACATCATCGCCAGAGCCAGAGCTCCGGTCATCTTTCCCCATGAGCTCCACCGGACTGGTCAAGATGAACCATCACTAAAATTCAAAACAGGGACATGATTTTAAAGAGAAAACATCACTGAGCACGAATATGACCTCCAATTCCTCCAATTCCAAATATATTAAGAGATATGTGGAATTGAAAAATGAGGTTCATGATCTGAGTTGCTTCGATTTGGCCTAAAAGCAACTCAATCTTCTTGCCTACATTGGTAGGACTTCAGACAACTCAAGAATCAATGGAATTGAGAAAGAATCAAGGAGAATCGAAGAGTTTAAAATTTCTGCAAATTACCTTCAATGGAGGTCTGAACTTGTTAGATCTTGATCAGAATCGTGCTTGGCTTCACTTCAATTGCTTGCAGGAGAGGAATGGAAAGACTTAGAAGAAATGGATTCCTGGAGAATTGAATTCCAAAACAGTGGAGATTCAAGCTCAAATTCAAATGAATTTATCAGGGTTATCCTCTTAGAGTGAAGGGTTTTCAATGGGGATTCAAAGCTGGCGCAATGTGTGTGTGATTTCTGAGCACAAGGGCCTCAATTTATAGGGAAATCAAATGCTATTTGCACACTCTTTCCACCTTCCAAATTTGGTAAAATGATGATGCCATGCTGCATGGGCGCGCATAGGCCCATGCAATGATGGTTTGAAAGGCCAAATGAATGATTAGATGCTTTGAAGATGGATTGGATTGCAAGGTACATGTGCATTGTCACTTGAAAGGTGAGATCAAGAGGAACAAGTTTTATGTTGAACACTTTTCCATTTGGAGCTTAAACTTGGAGATGTTTGAGGTGTAAGTTTGGAAAAATTTGACATATCAAAAATTTTCTCTGTGTCAAGCCATATATCTCAATATTCCACCTTGCGTAACTTTTTATGGGAGCTTCAAATGAGAACAGTGTCTTCATCAAAGTTGTAGCTCTCTCAAAGTCATTCAAAATGTTTACCAATTTCATGTCATTTGGATTTGAATTGATAGAGTTATTCATTTTTGAAGTTTGGAAAAATCACTTGATCAATGGTATAGGTCAAAAGCGACCTATAATGTAGCCTCATATCACATGTTCAAATAAGTTGAATTAGCTCCCACTACAAACATAAAAGTTAAATTAGACACATTGAATTTGATTGTGCAACTTGGAAATCTTTCATCTCATAAAAATTGAGCAAGTTATGGCCTTGGAAAGTTGACTTTCAAATTAGGGTTTAGACAAAATGACCTATAATGTTTCAACATAGAAAATGATTTTCCAAGCAAAACTAGTATTAGGTATCAACATGGAAGTTGTTTATAATGTCATTTATAGTAAGTTTTCTCTTCGAATCATTTTCATATGGTGAAAATTGTAGGAGATAGGGTTTAGGGAGACCTAGTTTTGATCATATGAATTCATCTGGAGTGTCCCTTGACTTTCTTGGCTCATGGTAGATCATATATGCATAAGATGATGAATTTTGAAGTGTCCCTTGAGAAATTTGATCAGTTGGTGAGATAGCTTGTTGGAGAAGTTACTCAAGATACCTAGTCAAACTAGGGTTTCCAAGGCAAATCACCCTCAAACTCTTGAAGAAAGATTGATCAATATAACATGTAGAGAACATTGGGACTCATATATGATGCTCATAACCATTCTTGGTTGTGCTCTTTGTTCATGAGTGTCTCAAACCCTAGATGTGATCAATGAATCAAGGAGATCATGCCCTACCTACAAAAGAGTTAGAGAGATACAAAGGCATATTTTTGGTATTTAGATTAGTGAAATAATAAAATACAAGTATGATATAATCACAAAGTGCTTGGTGATCTCTCCCAAAACAAAGCCAACGAAGGAGGGGTAAGGAGGATGCCAAGGTATGATCCCAATGCTAATGCTTATGATGAAATTGCATGAGGGATCTTAGGGTCAAAATTGGGGTCTTACACTATCCACATGCCTCGGGCGAAGGCAAGGGACAAGGAAAAAACAAAATTCTTTACATTTTTTTCTAAGAAAACCATAGGAACCATAGTAGAAGTCCAGTTATCCAGCTTAAATCCCATAGGAAACTTGTAAATGAGACCGGAGACTTCACGTTGGCTGGAGCTTGCTCCATCTACTACTGCTATAGAAGAATCCAATTGGTACCCAAAACTGATGAATCTGATAAGGTTGAACTTCTTACCTCCCCTCACCGCTGGGTGACGGGAAGTAGGACGATAACAGGGACCAAAACGACCATGCTTTTATTTACGCAAGAATCTCCAGCCCTCCTATCGAGGTTTACTTGCAGGACCAGCTACAAAGTTCTAGACTAATATGTCTTACATATATGGTGTTTCTGTTGGTAAAGTGTTTGGAATACTAGAACAATTAGTGAAATGTTTGCACAATAGACAAATTCAGTAAGAGTAAGAAAGGATAAAAACAAGATAAAGATGTAAATGAACAAAGAAAATGAAAATAACTTGACAAGTTAAATGGTTTGAAAATAAAGGTAGAAGCAGAAGTACATTTTGGCAGGAAGTTAACTCTTTTCTCTCAAACGCTTGATACTTCAAGTGTTTTCCTATTGAAATGTTACAAATGTCACCCCTTGAAATGAAAATTACATCTACTTAAATAGTAATAAGAAATAAATGATAAGAGGTTATGATCCATCAATGATGTGCCACGTGTCAGAGCGTGTCACCCACGTTGCTGGTAACTTCCCACTTTCTGCTTCCCACGATCAGTTCCCATTATGGTAAACTTGCCTTCGACTTCGACAGACTAACCTCTTTCGTTGACCCAAGTCTCTTGGTTTCCCCCTTCGTCGATTCTAATTTCGAACTATTATTGGTCGACCTGGCTTCGTGCTATCAAGGTCAAAATTTTCCAACTAACAAATTGCCCCCCTAAAAGTCCAGTTTCGACTGAGGCGCTTCGACCGAGAAACTTGACTTTTTGACATTCCAAATTTTGGATGGATGTCTAATCGTTAATGATGTTTTGTGCAATGATGATTTTCCTGCGCCACGATTTCCCAGAAAAACGGTCATCATTATGAGCTACTTCCTAGGTTATGGGATCTCAACTAATTCTACTAACTTTCCCATTACCTCTTAGTCGGACAACTGTCAAATGAAGCTTGATTGTCATTTGGTTTGCCTATAAATAATCCCCTTTTTACATTCATCATTCTCTTCCTGTTTCTTCATCCGCGCATTCTCTCTGCAATTTCTCACAGCAACCTTATTCTTACCAATTTTTTCTTCATCTTTCATTGCAATGACTTCCTCTACTCGTACCAAAAACTCCACCACCTTCAACACTGACAACAACCCTGTTTCTTTTCAACTTACTAAAATGAAAAGTATGAAACCTATTCATCAACCCACTTCTACTAATGAAGTAGTGGTAAAAATCTGGCAACGTCAGTTGCTTATTCGATTTGTCGTTGACGACAAACTTGTTGCATTTCACAGACCTTACCCAGACACCAAAACTCAACCAAAAATGGTTCAAGGCCATTTTCCTGGTTACACTCTTGCTGCCCCTCCAGCTTTCAAAAAGGATGGAACCATCGACATTTGATTCATGGACCCAAAGGCAAGAGTCTTCAGGTCGATGCCTACTCCAGGAAATAAAGAGTACGTAGCTTGGCTTAACAAAGTCTAATGAAAACTCCAAGACGAATGAAGAAGCACAAGGATCTTCGACGCTATCCAGATTTCAAGGCATGTTCACCGAATCAACCACTGCATGCTGCTGGATTTGATGTATTTATGGGAAGGTTCGACCAATACTTTCCAGCTGCCATGTGGAATGTTGACACAAACTCTCTTCGACGTGGCGGCTATCATAAGTTTATCTCCACTGAGCAAAAAAATTTGATCCCATGCTTTTGACAGAGACCACTTCTCGTTCAGTCGTGCTAGCCTTCAAAACTATATCGAAGATCATCACAACAAGGATTCTGTAGAAGTATCTAACGAGCATATTTCTTTTCTATCATTATGGCTTTCATACTATGTTTTTTGTCCTGGCTCTTTACAAACAGCCAAAAGTTACATAAGTCTGGCGATCCAAATCCATGGAGGTTGACAGGTATATCTAGGTAAGCTTTTGCTAGCTTCTTTGTACCACTCCCTAGGGCTCGCAACCCAAAAATTAAAATACCTCTATTCTACTTCCAAGGCCCTGGACTTGTCAGGTCCTATGTGACTTTTTCAACACTGTTTGAATGCCACTTTTGAATAGCAGTTGGGTTATCCGGTGTCGAAGCACATAATGCATTTAAATGAGGATCAACCAGTCGAAGGAGCAAGACCTGCCCTGATGACATGCCAGGAAACCCCCAACAAGCATCTTTCATGAAGTACCTCAACATGTTTATCGAGGCCGACGCCTTCGCTCCAGGTATGGCTCCATTTATGGATCGAAGCTTTGGTCCAAAATTGTTTAAGAATCCTTTCCCAGGAGTTTTCCCTCAGGCTGTAGCATAGTCGAGTGCTGTGTGGAGGGCGTTTTTGACCCCTACACTGTTATCCTTTAGGATAGAAGCGGGGTCGAATGGGTATGACTTCATGAGTTACCAACCCAACTTGGTGGCTCTCCAATTCGACCTTTGCCAAATGTTACCGAAACCTTTGGTGTCACATTAGACTGACATCGTATGGTCTGGTCGTTCACTAAACGCTGATGACCATAAAGCTTATATGAGATTCCACAAGTCCACTCAACGCCTTGAACTTCCAGTGTTTAAGAACCAACAAATCCTTTTGACAAGCGTACACTTTGACGAATGATGGGCCGACTACCAACGTCAAGGTTTTTCTAGTTCTCTTTTCCTTCAAAATATAATCGATTCTTTTTCCACTCTCACTGGAAAAATGCCGCCTCCACCACCGTCTATTGATGCCCCCGACACAACAATCCAAATTACAAACGCCGACGAAGTCCCGACAAAAAAGGTACCCACTGTTCTTTTTCCTTTCCCTTATTTTAGAAAGAAAAAATAAAAACTTCTTTTCTCTGTTGTTAGGGTCGAAAAAGGGTTCCAGCAACTGAACCAGCCCCTAGCAAACCTTCCAAAAGGCAAAGGGCGTCATCAACTCCGAAACCGAAGGTACTTAGTGTCAGGGTTTCATGAGGCTTTGTTTTTACAATTTGGTCACCTTCTCACGTATCTTATGACTTAGGTTCCTGAAGAGGTGCCTTCGGTCGACAATAACAACTTTGGTGGCAGTGTGCATTCACACATCTTTCCAACGTCGAAGGTGCCACCAGCTACTCCACCTAATCCGGCATGGAAAAAAAGTCCAATCCAAGAAACCCCCTTTAAGAGTCGCTCCTTTGACCGCGAAGACCATAGTTCCAAATGATATTTGTGAGGTCTTTGCCCCCCATGGTCAAGAAAGAAGTCCTCCTATTTCTCCGTAACATGTGGCTTCTCAAGTATTTGTCTCCCTTTGTTTTACCAACTCACAAACTATTCTCCAATGTGGGTTCTACCTTCTTGGTTATAGGAACATGTGGCTGATTCAACTCCAGTTGGGCCATCAGTTGAAGCGAGGGTCGATAATCAAGCAACTGACACTATCTTGAGCCCTAAAAAACAAGATTATTTTAGAGCGTATCACCCGAGGCTCAACAAAATCTCGCTGCTCAACAAACTCAGGACCCTTCGATCTTTGCTGGCAAAGGAATCTCTATCAGTACTTTGAATCCAGAAGAGGTTCTGGCTGTGAAGCGATGTAAGACCCTAATTTTGACCCTAAGGTCCCTCATGGCATCATAACATTGCTCATTTGCATTTGCCTCAAGGATCATAGCATATTGGTTCCTTAACCCTTGGGTTAGGACTTGTGTGAGTTGGTTTGAGACCACCAAGCATGCTTGAATTGTATATTATTGCTTTTCTTATTTTGTTTACTAACCAAAAGCACAAAAATATGTCACTAACTTTGTTTGTTTTGAAGCTTAAGCAGTCATGTGATCCAAGGCTCCTAGGAGGCCCCTATGCCCATTGAAGTGGCCAGATGAAAGTGAAAGCAAGCATGACAATGGTACACAAAGCTCTTAATAATCATATATGCCCTCCAAGTATCTCAATTTTTCAATTTGATCAAGATAAACCAAAGGGCTTGAGGCTTGTTTCCCAAGGAAACCCTAATTCAACTATGCATTGACTGTGGCTTGCTCATGAAGCAACCTCAACCTATGATCAAATACAATCAAGGTAAGTTCTTTCATTCATCATTTTATGCATATATGATCTTATGTGAGTGTCCTCAATCATCAATTCATCAATATTTGGAGTTTGGACTTAAGAAGTTGATCAGTCAATTCATCTAACTATTTTGAAATCCATTGAGACCTAACTTTTGATGTGTTTGTCAAATGAAGATGACCCCAAGAGGAAAAATGTTCTTAAGAACCATATGAACAACTTTAATGTTCATCCAAAATCCTTTTGAAACTTGGAAGATCATCATTAATTTCAAAACATTATAGGTCATTTTGACTGAAACCCTAAGTTTAGGTCAACTTCCCAAGGACCTAACTCACTCATTTTTTATGATTTGAGGTGGGACCAAATGCATTGGAAATTGTAAGATGTCTACTTCAATTGTTATGTTGGACAAAATTTCATAATCCTAAAATAAACACATGTGATAATACAAAACATTATAGGTCACTTTGGACCAAAGTCATTGAAATATGAAAAAGTCCAACTTCAAGTGCCCATATCTTTCTCATCAAAATTCCAAATGATTCAAAATTTAAGTCCAAATTTATTGCGTTGAAAATACCTACAACGTTTATGTTGTAGGTTTTTCCATTTGAGGCTTGCATCATTCAAACAAAAGGGCTTGAAGTTGGTCCATTTTGGCAAAATTTCCATATACATGTTTTGTACATTGAACTTCATGGCCAGTTTTCAATATTTTCCACACTCCAAATGAACTTTTGACCAACATAACATTTGTTCCTTATGTCAAGACCTTTCCAACCATTACCCACATGCCTATGTTTCAATTTTGAAATTGGCATTTTCGAAGAGGTAAAGTTTTGGGTTCAATTATGCATAACATGTGAAATCTTCTTGCATACTACATTGCCTTGCCAAATGCACGTCCAAACTTCATCCATTTGTGTTCAGCACTCAATTGCAAGTGGTTTTGGGCCTCACATGCGCCTGTACAGGCCCATGCACGGAGGACCCAAGCTCATGCACACACGGGTATTTCCTTGCTTGCATCAGCCTTGGCTATAAATAGAATGCTTCACTCACTTCAAATCTCAACCTAAAGGCGCCTGAAGCTCTGCACAACTGAATCCCCAACCCTCCATTAAAGGAATTCTGATTTTTCTCTTCATTTTTCAAGCTCAAATTTCAACTTCATTGATTGATCTTTGACTTACAATTCCTTAGCCTTGCTTCCTTATTACTTCAAGATCAAGCGGCATTGAAGATTTGGATTGGATCAAGCACTGAAAAGCTGCACTGAAAAGGTTGATTCCCCAACTATTTTCCTTCGAATCTCCCTTGTTATTGAGCATTTTTTGTATTGGTTGGTACCTCTGAAGTCCTCATGTGAGAGGCAATTGATTTGTGCTTTTAATTTTGTGAATTGAGCAAGTTCAGATTGAACACCTCATTTTTCTATCTCAGATTTCTTTCTTTATAGGGATCTTGAGTAGAAATTAAGGTTACAGGGGTGATGTACATCACCCTAGCTTTCGAATGATGTATAGATCGCGTGTTTTTGTTGAGGTTTGAAAACCTGCAACAGGTGGTCGGAACTGGCCTTCTCGCCGAAGAAGACGGTGGTTTCCACCACTGTCCCCACGCGTCATAGCCTTAGCCATTGGAGGAGTGTCTCCAGATCTAATCTTAGCCCTTGGTTGTTATGACTTCATTTAATCATGTGTGTTACACATTTGACTCATCCATACCATACGCGCGCGCTTCTGGTTCCTTGGATCAGCCACGTCAATTAATGAGCGCTGATCCAAATGTTGTGGATTTTTCTTATTTTCTAAATTTCCATTTTTTTTCTTTTATTCCATTTTATTTTAAAAATTCATAACTTCTTTATTTGGAATCACAAAAATATGGGACCAATTGCAAAATTTTTCTCTTAAATTCTAGTTTCTAAAAATGATTTTTAATTATTTTTGTGATTCCATTTAATATTTTTTGTGAATTATTTCATTTCTGATTGTTTTTAATTCATTTAAAATACTTTTCAATATTCAAAAATGCCAAAAATATTTTCTTAACATCTTTGGATGATGATGAATCTATGAAATATATTCTCATCAATTTCTTAATTGATTTGAGATTTGTTTGAGATTTTAGTCCAATTATGTTATTTTTCTTCATTTTTAATTGTTTAAAATTAGTTTCTGTTTTCAAAAAATGATGAAATTTTTTGTCAAACCTTG
Source organism: Lathyrus oleraceus (assembly GCF_024323335.1). Classification (NCBI taxonomy): domain Eukaryota; kingdom Viridiplantae; phylum Streptophyta; class Magnoliopsida; order Fabales; family Fabaceae; genus Lathyrus; species Lathyrus oleraceus. The sequence goes on from NC_066584.1 coordinate 217,326,818, forward strand.
TTTGACCATGTTAGACTTATGATGATCCATTTGGACTTTTCCAAGTTGATTTGAATTGGATTTGAAGTTTGACCTTTATTTGTTCATTTTATTTCAAATATTATTTTAATTCCAAAAAATACCAAAAATATTTTTATTATTCCTTGACTTCTAAGCTTCATCCCACTTCTGTTTACCATTGATTGATGTTGATTCCATTCATGTTTGATCAATGTGTTTTGCTTATGTCCTTTGAATTTCAATTATGTACATTCCATTTCCATCTTTTTCTTCTTATTTTTTCTTTTTTGACCAATGAGTTAATGATTGGTGGTTAGCCTTGACATATGAGGGGATTAACCTTCTTTGATCCAAACCAAATTCATATTGATCAAAGATCAAGTGAATTTCTTTGCATTGAAGATAGGTTGCTTCTTTGTCAAGCAAAAAAACCTAAATCATACAAGGTCATTCTTCTTTTCTTTTGGCATGGCAAGTTGTAGGAGCTTGGCTTACTAGTCATGGTCTCTAACTTGTGTTTATTTGCCTATAGTTTTATTGACCGGCCTCAGATAGGTGTGACTACTACATTAGTCCACTTACGATTGCTTAACATAGCGCTAAATTGCCTTATGGCACACTAACACTAACTACTAATTACTAACTTTTAATTCAAGCATTTAATTCTTGCAATTTACTTTAATGCAATTTAATTTATTGCTCATTAATTCATTTGTCTTTGCCCTTTGCTCACTTGAGCTCATGTTTATGTTAATGCAATTTGTCTTTTGCTCACTTGAGCACATTATTGTGTATATACTATTGCTTTGTGCTTGTTTTGTTTTTGTTTGTGTGAACCCAATGCAAATGGAGAAAGGACTTAGATTTAGGACCTTACCTATGCTAAATGGAGTTTGAAGAGCAACTAGGCCTCATGCCTTTAGAATGCTAAATATGTTGAAGAGCAACTAGGCCTCATGCCTTTAGAATGCTTAATCTTGAAGATGACATTGAAAGGACTCTTAATTCTAAACTCACTCTTGTCCATTCTTTTTATTGCATTATGGAACTTTTTGATTTGTGTGCTCTTGTGATAGGGATCCTAAACTTGAGCCAATTAGAAGGACCATTGTCATGAGCATCCAAGATAAGAGAGAAAAGTCCAATTGGAAGATTCCTAGGAGCTTGATTCAAATACTTGCTTGATTGTTTGAGTTAATTGCTTATTGCTTGCTAAGTCCAAAGGAAAGGAGAAACTTGGATCATCTTTATGATCTAAAGAAGGGAACTCCAAATGGTTTTATTTCTCTTCTCTTATCTTTGCATGTTTAGGACCTAGCCCTTCTCTTCTTCTCTCCACTATAACCCAAGCCAAACTTATTTTGTGCAAACATTAACATTGCTTTCAAAAATTAGAAACCTAGGCATTATGCCTTTGATTTTTCAAACTCTTTTTCATAATACTTATTTTGAATTGAATCTTAAGTCAACTTTGGCTTCCTTTTGTGAATACTTCTAATTGGTAAATCCAACTCACCCAAATTGTTTTTATGGTTCCAATGACCATTTGTGTTAAAGCTTTTCATAAACAATAGCTATTAGGTTTGAGTTATCATAGATGTTGATATAATACTCACCAGTATCGTTAGTGTTAGATCATAAGTCTTCCATGCTTATTATAGGGTTAACCCTCACTAGCATGTTGAAGCACTCCTCACATGGTGGATTTGTGGTTTTGGGTTGGGTTTTCTCCCTTTGATAACAAAAGAGCTTAAGGCTTTTGACCAATCAATTCACCAACTTTTTTTTGATATTTTTACCCTGAACTACGAGGTTTTCATCCTACCTTTTTAAGATGGTACGTAGGCAATGGGTTTATCCATTCAAACACAAAATTGTAAATAACTTGTATATTCTTTTCTCATCTCCCCAATCATGTTTGCACAAATATTTTCACAAATACCAACCTACCATACAACATTTGTAAAAAGGGCTCCCTTAGAGTACTAAGGATGTTTTGGGTGCTTAAAACCTTCTCATTGCATAACCAACCCCCTTTCTCAAATCTCTGACATTTTTATTAGTTTTTGATTTGATAAAAATTCTCGGTTTTTGTTCGCTTTCTAACCTTTCCTTTGGATAAATAGAAGTGCGGTGGCGACTCGAATTGTATGATTTACTTTTGATTTAGTCAATAAATCTAAAGGTAACAAATACCCCGCTACAGAAAAGTGGCGACTCTGTTGGGGAAACTCTTTTGCCTAGTGGGTTTTGCCTACTTTTTACCTTTGTTGTATTGTATGTTTATATTACTTGTGACATATTTTTGTGCAAATTTGAGATGACTGTATTGTTTGTAATGTATGAATTTCTTGATATATCAATTGCTTGTGTGCTTGGTGGTCTCTTGTGAGATGAGTTCTATACCCGAACTCGAGTTCACTTATGATAGGAGAATGGCATAGTCTTGTTAACTTATGTGGAGTTATTCCTTAGCAAGTTAACTTGCAAGCCCATTCACTTGGTGAAGGTTATGTTGGGATCAATAATGTCACACGACTAGTCGTGGTTAGGCATTACTCTTTCCAATATATGCCTTAGAAGCCAAGGACCTTAGATTACCTAGCCCATCTTGGCCTATTTTAGGATGTAGTGCGAAGGTCGTTCAAGTGTAAGATTTGATACGATTGTTACGCGATACTACATTCATAAGAGTCTCTCTTGAGAATATTTTTGGAATACGAGTAGTCGTTTATCCGATAATATCCGAAAGATGGGATGATGACTATGGGAACCTCTTGTAGAACATGATTGTCAGGTTTAACCATAGTACACTCCCTTTGGATTGTTCTTAACCGAGACCCCATGCTCGTGACTTGCAACAAACCCTTGATTCGCGGTTGATCCTTTCTCGTATATCCTTAATATCAATGGAACTTGGGTGTTGATAAGGTGTAAACCATAATCCACCAAAATGGATGATTGATATTAAGGATGACTTGATCCATCCCGTGACCTTTGTGTGGTGTGATTTGCTTGATCCTTGAGTGTGATTGTTGCATCCATGTGTTCATGCATTCATACACATCCATGTCATCAACAATGAGAAAATTTTCAAGGAACTTAAGAGGTCTATTTGCAAATTTTCAGACATGGATAAGCAAAGAAGGAATACGAAGAAGTACAGTTTCAGACAACCCGACTTGAAAGAGTTAAGGAGTTTGACATCCTATGTATTAGACCCCTTGGAGTTCAAAGCTCGCCATGGGAAGCTTTTGTCTATTCTTGCTACTCAGGTGGATGAAGGTCTGATGAGTGTGTTGGTGCAGTTCTATGATCCTTTGTACCCTTACTTCACTTTTCCGAATTTCCAGCTTTTGCCTACGCTTGAGGAGTATGCCTATCTTGTGGGTATACCTATTCTAGATCAGTTGCCGTTCAGTGGCTTGGAGAGAGTTCCTTCTTCCCAAGAGATTGCTTATCTGTTGCATATAGATGAATCTGTTGTTGGTGCTCATATGACTACCAAAGGTGGAATTCAAGGTCTCCCATCTGATTTCCTCATTGCTCAAGCTACTTATTTTGGGAAGGCCATGAGTGAGGATGCCTTTGAGGCCATATTTGTACTTCTCATCTATGGGCTAGTGTTATTCCCCAACATCGACAATTTTGTGGATGTGAACGCTATTAGGATTTTCTCTACTCTTAATCCCGTTCTTACTCTGTTGGGTGACACTTATTTCTCTTTGCATATGAGGAATGCAAAGGGTGGTGGTACCATTGTGTGTTGTTTGCCTCTGTTGTACAAGTGGTTTATTTCGCACTTGCCACAGACGCTCCCCTTCAAGGAGAACAAAGGATGTCTATGGTGGTCCATGAGACTTATGTCTCTCACTAATTATGATATCTTTTGGTACAACCGTGTATATGATGGTGTGCAGATTATTGACTCTTGTGGTGAATTCTCCAATGTGCCTCTTCTTGGTACATATGGTAGAGTTAACTACAACCCTGTTTTGGCACGTCGTCAGCTTGGGTTCCCCTTAAAGGATAAACCTAATAACATTTTGTTAGAAGGTGTATTATTTCAAGAGGGTAAAGATCCCCAAAACTTGAAGGGCAGGATGGTCCGCGCTTGGCGCAAGATTCATAGGAAGGGAAGGAAAGAGTTTGGTTCGAAGAATTGTATTGCTTTGGAACCCTACACCTCATGGGTGAGGAGGAGAGCTTTTGAATACCGCATTCCCTATAACTATCTGAGACCTACACCTATGGTTATGGTTGGGCCTTCAACCCTCCCAACCAAGGAGTAGAGGAGTTGAGAGATGAAGACCGTTCGCGTGCTTGGATCCGTGAGCGAGAGGAGCTACTTCAGTAACTTAGATATAAGGATGCTTTGATTGAGTTTCTGGAGCATCAGGTTATCGACGAGCCTGATGATGTGGTCACTTCTCTTCTTCCTCAGTCTTCCAAGTTTTGGAAGAGGAAGTATGACCGACTCGCCAAGGAGAAGGCGGATATGGAGGCAGCCTATGAGAGAGAGGTGAAGAGGCTTCGTGCAACTCATCTTCCGGTCTCGAGAGCTTTGGACGATTGTTTCTAGGGTTCCATAGGATGTTCATTTTCCTTCTCTCTTGTATTGTATTTGGTTACCAAGACTGTACTTCTCTGGTGTAAAATTTTTTCCAGTTATTATTGATATGATTATTCCATATATGTCTAAGATGATTAATATTTTCCAAGTATTTGCAAGTAGATCTCTAAAAGTTCCTCTGATAAAAATAAAATCATATGCACAAGCATTGCATGCATCATGTGCATAAGCAGGTTTTGTTCAGGGCTTCTTGTTCAGTGGTCTAAGTCTATGTTCTTCATTTAATTCAAAGATAAGCTGACGCACCGGTACTATACCAGAGCCAACTCATCAAATCTAATGGATCACCTCGAGCAAGAAAATAGAGAACTCAAGGAGGAAGTGGCAAGATTGATTGTCCTGATGGAGTCATTCTTGGCCGCCCAAAGCCAATCTTCTCCAACGCCTTCAACTCCTCCCTAGAGGACGGTCATTTCAGAGGTTGCTTCCTCTACCGTGCCTGCTTCCAGTGCTCACTTTGCTCCGTCTGCTATGCCAGTCGGGTTTCCCTGGGGGATGCCCGCTAATTTATTCGAGAGGGTCTCGCCCCTACATTTGCTTCTCTGCCGGCATCTAGCCCAGTCCTCGCCGTGCCACCTCCAGTTATCAATACTTTGCCGAGAGTTGATGACACCATTTATCACTCTGAGCCGTCTGAGGGCCCATATGTGTACGAGAAAATGGACGCTATGAATGATCAATTCCTTGAGCTACGCAAGGAACTTAAAACTCTCAGAGGGAAGGACCGCTTCGGAAAATCTGCTGCTGAGCTATGTCTCGTACCAAATGTCAAGATTCCTATCAAGTTCAAAGTGCCTGACTTTGAAAAGTACAAAGGAAACACTAGCCTGCTCAGCCATCTTGTGATGTACGCACGCAAGATCTCAACTCAGACTGATAATGATCAACTCCTGATCCATTACTTCCAGGATAGCCTGTCCGGTGCCGCATTGAGATGGTATATGGGCTTGGATAGTGTGAATATTCGCACCTTCAATGACCTTGGCGAAGCTTTCGTTAAGCAGTACAAGTACAACGTTGATATGGCTCCCGCTAGAGACCAACTGAGGGATATGTCCCAGAAGGAGAAAGAAACATTCAACGAGTACGCCCAGAGGTGGCGTGAATTGGTTGCATAGATTGTGCCCCCGCTCGAAGAGAAAGAGATGACGAAGATCTTTCTCAAGACTTTAAGCTCTTTCTACTATGAGCAGATGATCGCTAGCGCTCCTTCTGACTTCACCGAGATGGTGAACATGGGGATGCGACTAGAAGAAGGAGTCATGGAAGGGCGCCTGACCAGAGAAGAAGGCTCTTCTACCAAACGTTATGGGGTGTTTGCCAAGAATAAAGATGGAGACACACATGTTGTGTCCTCCCATGTTAAACAAAGAAGACCCTCTGTGAAGAGGAAGACTGTGCGTCCCTCCAGTAACCAGCACCAGGTGGCTTATATAGCACCTGCATTCAGGGAAAATCAACATTATCAGCATCAGAACCACCAACAACAACATCAACAATATCAACAGCAACAACATCGTCCACAACAGCAGACCTACCAGCCTCAAAACAACAACCAAACCAACACTAGCTATGATAGGAAGAGGGTCACTTTCGATCCTATTCCAATGACTTATGCAGAGCTATATCCTTCATTGATTGAAAGGAAGCTGATCACTCCACGTGACCCACCTGCTATACCAACCAACCCTCAGTGGTGGTATAAGCCCGAGCTTCATTGTGTTTATCATTCCGGTGCTCCCGGACATGATGTGGAGAACTGTTACCCTCTCAAGACCAAGGTTCAAGACCTTGTTAGAAGTGGTATTTTGTTTTTCGAGGACGTAGGTCCTAATGTCAAGAAGAACCCATTGCTCGAGCATGGGAAATCTGTTGTTAATATGGTTCTGGGTTGCCCTAGTAAATACAAGGTCAGATATGTCAGCCATATCAGATAATCTTTGGTCGAGATGCATAGACTGTTATGTGGATACAGTCACTATGAGCATGACCATGACAGCTGCCGTGTATGCACTGTCAACAAGAGAGGATGTCGCCAAGTTAGGAAAGACATCCAAGAAATGCTGGATCAGGGTGTGATCGAGATACTTCAGAATCGTGATGAGGATGAAGTTAATGTTATATCCCATGTCTTCAGAATACCTGAGCCTGTTGTTGTCAGATATGATGGCAGCAAGCAGAAGGCTACTCCTACTCTCGTTATTAAGCCAGCTGGCCCTGTTCCATACTTTTCAGACAAGGTTGTTTCCTATCGATATAATGCGGTTGCATTAGAAGATGGGAAGGAGGTGCTCTACCCTCCACTTCTGTGACAAGTATTTCTGATGTCAGTGGATTGACCCGCAATGGTCGTGTGTTTTTGACACCGCCGAAACCCCAGGCTGACACTAGAAGAACTGATGTTGTTGATAATGATGCCCGTCCTGTGGGGACTTCTTCTACTTCTCAGAATCCGGCACTTGCTGTTGACAAACCTGCCTCGACTGCTAGAGCTCCTATCCCTATTGGCCAGAATGACATGTTAAAAGAGGACTGTGATGAGATGCTGAGGCTCATCAAGAGGAGCGAGTATAATGTTGTAGATCAGCTGCTACAAACTCCATCAAAGATATCTGTGTTGTCTTTGTTGATGAACTCTGAGCCACACCGCGAAGCTTTCCAGAGGGTGTTGGACGTGGCATACGTGGATCACGATTTCACAATAGAATAGTTTGATAGTATTGTTGCAAACATTACTGCTTGTAACAACTTGAGCTTCTCTTCCCGAGGAGGGAAAAGACCACAATTTGGCACTACACATCTCTATGAACTGTAAGGATGATGCCTTGTCTAATGTGCTGGTAGACACAGGATTATCACTAAATGTGTTGCAAAAATCCACTCTGGCGAAACTTTCTTACCAGGGGCCTCCCATGAGGCAGAGTGGAGTTGTAGTAAAAGCTTTTGATGGAACCAGGAAGACTGTGATTGGCGAGGTTGAGCTCCCAATCAAGATAGGACCTAGTGATTTCTAGATCACTTTCTAGGTCATGGATTTCCATCCATCATATAGTTGTTTGTTAGGAAGACCATGGATTCACGAGGCGGGCGCCATGACATCCACCCTACACCAAAAGTTGAAGTTCGTGAAGAACAAGAAGTTGGTGGTGGTAGGGGAAGAGAAGGCTCTCTTGGTAAGCCATAGTCTTCCTTTTCTTACATTGATACTGAGGATGAGGTTGGGATGCCGTTCCAAGCCTTGTCTATTGCTGAGCCTTCTAAGAAAGGAACTTCTTCATTTGCGTCCTACAATGATGTGAAGTTGGCCATTGAGCATGGCGCAACTACTAGTTTAGGACAAATGATTAAGCTGGAAGACAATAAATCCCGGGCTGGCATAGGGTATTCTTCAGGCACTTTCAACAAGCACGGTTTGTTTCAGAGTGGTGGTTTTATCCACATGGTTGAAGACCAGGAAGCTGCTGCAATAGTGGAAGATAATGTAGAGGAAGATTCTGGCAACTTTGTCATCCCTGGAGGAGTCTGGAATAATTGGGTTGCTGTTGATGTTCCAACAGTTGTCCATAAGTCCACGTAATGTTCATTTTTGTTTAAAAACCCTTCTCCCATGCCAAAACGAGAAGTGATGACATTGTTGGCATATAAATACAATGATATTCATTCAATAATTACATGTTAAATGTTTGTTTTTCCAAATTATTTTCACTTTTTTCTTTTTGCATGAAATTGGTGATCACAAAAAACCTAAAAAGAAAATAAAATCAATCTTTTCATCTGCATAATGATTTGCTTTGCTTGAATTCTAAAATCTCTTTTATATCCAAAATCATTATGCAGGTTGGTCAAACCCATTGAACATAATGATCCAACACCATCTCCCAACTTTGAGTTCCCTGTATTTGAGGCCGAAGAAGATGATGTTGAAGAGATTCCTGATAAGATTACCCATCTGCTTGAGCACGAAGAGAAGATCATTCAGCCGCATCTTGAGAATCTGGAAAAATCAACTTGGGGTCTGAAGATTGTGTTCGTGAAGTGAAGATTGGGGCACTCCTTGAAGAGTCTGTGAAGAAGGGGTTGATTGAGTTGCTACGAGAATATGTCGACGTCTTTTCCTGGTCATATAAAGACATGCCTGGTCTGGATACTGATATCGTGCAACATTTCCTGCCTTTGAAGCCTGAGTGTGTGCCTGTGTAGCAGAAGCTCAGAAGAACTCATCCTGATATGGCAGTGAAGATTAAAGAAGAAGTTCAGAAGCAAATTGATGTGGGGGTTCTGGTGACTTCTACATATCCTCAATGGGTGGCCAATATTGTGTCCGTGCCTAAGAAAGATGGAAAAGTCCGGATGTGTGTGGACTATAGAGACTTGAATAAAGCTAGTCCAAAAGATGATTTCCCTTTACTACATATTGATATGTTGGTAGATAATACAACTAAATTCAATGTCTTCTCATTTATGGACGGATTTTCCGGTTATAATCAAATCAAAATGGTACCCGAGGATATGGAGAAGACAACATTCATCACACGTTGGGGAACATTCTGTTATCGAGTGATGCCCTTCGATTTGAAGAATGTCGAAGCCATGTATCAACGAGCTATGATTACTGTATGTTGATGATATGATTGCAAAGTCGAAAACGGAAGTTGAACATGTAGAGCACTTGTTGAAGCTTTTTCAGCGTTTGAGGAAGTACAAACTCCGTCTGAATCCGAACAAGTGTACATTTGGAGTCCGTTCTGACAAGTTATTGGGTTTTATTTTCAGTGAAAGAGGTATTGAGGTTGATCCTGCCAAGGTCAAAGAAATACAAGAGATGTCTGCGCCCAAAACTGAGAAGCAAGTCTGAGGTTTTCTTGGCCGCTTGAATTATATTTCAAGATTTATATCCCATATGACTGCCACATGTGCGCCAATATTCAAGCTCCTCCGGGAAGATCAGCATCATGATTGGACCGAGGATTTCCAGAAGGCCTTTGACAATATCAAAGATTATATATCCGAGCCTCCGATTCTGTCTCCGCCTATGGAAGGGAGACCCTTGATTATGTACTTTACCGTTCTTGAAGACTCTATGGGTTGTGTATTGGGTCAGCAAGATGAATCAGGAAGAAAGAATATGCTATCTACTACCTGAGTAAGAAGTTCACTGATTGCGAATCTCGATACTCAATGCTTGAGAAAACATGATGTGCTTTGGCTTGGGCTGCTAAGCGCTTACGCCTGTATAGGTTGAATCATACGACTTGGTTGATATCCAAAATGGATCCAATCAAGTATATCTTTGAGAAGTCTGCTTTAACTGGGAGGATTTCCCGTTGGTAGATGTTGTTGTCTGAGTATGATATCGAGTATCGAGCTCAGAAAGCTATTAAAGGTAGTATCTTGGCTGACCACTTGGCACATCAACCAATTGAGGATTATCAGTCTGTTCAGTACGACTTCCCCGATGAGTAGATTCTGTATTTGAAGATGAAATACTGCAATGAGCCTACGCTCGATGAAGGGCCAGAGCCTGGTTCCCGATGGAGTATGGTGTTTGATGGTGTTGTAAATCAATATGGAAATGGGATTGGGGAAGTGATTATTACTCCTCAGGGCACACATTTTCCCTTTACAGCGAGGCTAACTTTCAAATGCACGAATAATATGGCGGAGTATGAAGCCTGTATTATGGGTTTGGAAGAGTGTATTGATCTTAGGATCAAACATCTTAATGTTTATGGTGATTCGACCCTTGTTGTTAATCAGATTAAGGGTGAATGGGAGACGAATCATCCTGGCCTCATCCCATACAGAGATTATGCGAGGAGGATTTCAACGTTCTTTACTAAGGTTGACTTCCATCATATTCCTCGAGATGAGAATCGGATGGCAGATGCTCTTGCTACGCTTGCTTCTATGATTATGGTGAAATTCTGGAATGAAGTCCCCAATATCACTGTGATGCGCTTGGATAGACCAGCTCATGTATTTGTAGTAGAAGAAGTGAAAGATGATAAGCCTTGGTATTATGACATCAAATGCTTTCTCCAAAGTCAGATTTACCCGCCTGGGGCATTTGTTAAAGATAAGAAGACTTTGAGGAGATTATCAGGCAGTTTCTACCTCAATGGCGATGTGCTTTATAAGAGGAATTTTGACATGGTTTTGCTCAGATGCGTGGATAGACACGAAGCAGACCTGTTGATGACTGAAGTCCATGAGGGTTCATTTGGTACTCATTCCAATGGACATGCCATGGCAAAGAAGATGTTGAGAGTAAGCTACTATTGGCTGACAATGGAGTCTGACTGCTGCAAGTATGTGAAGAAATGCCACAAGTGTCAGATTTATGCGGATAAGATTCATATTCCCCCGACACTTCTGAATGTTATTTCCTCCCCTTGGCCTTTCTCTATGTGGGGAATTGACATGATTGGCATGATAGAGCCAAAGGCGTCGAACGATCACCGTTTTATTCTCGTAGCAATTGATTACTTCACCAAGTGGGTTGAAGCGGCATCATATGCAAATGTGACTAGGCAGGTGGTTGTGAAGTTTATCAAGAATCAACTCATATGCCGTTATGGTGTGCCAGATAAGATCATTATTGATAATGGATCTAACTTGAACAACAAGATGATGAAAGAGCTGTGTAGAGAGTTCAAGATTACACATCATAATTCTTCTCCTTATAGACCCAAGATGAATGGGACTGTTGAAGATGCTAATAAGAACATCAAGAAGATTATCCAGAAGACGGTTGTTACGTACAAAGATTGGCATGAGATGCTGCCATTTGCTTTGCATGGCTATCGTACGCCTGTCCGCACTTCAATAGGGGCAACCCTTTTCTCTATTGTTTATGGCATAAAGGTTGTGCTCCCCGTGGAGGACGAGATCCCATCAGTGAGAGTCTTGATGGATGCTAAGTTTACTGATGCTGAATGGGTTCAGAGTCGTTATGACCAACTGAATTTAATAGAAGAGAAGAGATTGACTGCCATGTGCCATGGTCAGTTATATCAGCAAAGGATGAAGAAAGCCTTTGATAAGAAGGTCAAGCCTCGTGTGTTCCAAGAAGGTGACCTTGTGCTCAAGAAAGTTTTGTCTTTCGTGCCCGATTCGAGGGGCAAGTGGACTGCAAACTATGAAGGTCCATATGTTGTTAAGAGGGCCTTTTCAGGCGGTGCTTTGATACTTACAACTATGGATGGGGAGGATTTCACTCGTCCTGTGAATTCAGATGCAGTCAAGAAATACTTCGCCTAAAATAAAAATAGAATAGCTCGCTAAGTTGAAAACCCGAAAGGGTGGCTTAGGAAAAAATGAGCGTCTCGATGGATTGAAAACCCGAAAGGGTGATCCAGGAAAAAGTTAGAGACATAAAAAAATGAATATATATCCCGCTAGATTGAGTACCTCACCTTGGGGCAATCTAGGCAAAAATTAGGGATTTGGCAAGTAACTGCATCTTGACAAGACTTTGTTTTTTAACCGTCTTCTGTCAAAGATTCTCGCTCAGTCATCGTAAACTGAAGTTTCAAATACATTAGATTCAGAGTTGGTGGAGAAATGGTCATTATGTTCAATGTAGCCTTTTTCCAATATATATCACCAATTTCAAATTTGTAAAGATCTGTGGAGTCTTGCCATTTGCAGACTACCATTCCATCAAATAAATTTGAGCCTTTATCCAATTCGTTGCACTCTTATTTGTTTCTGTTTAACAAATGTTGGCATGTTTTAATTGATGAATATCATTGTTTTAAATAAATAACGTTTTTATAAACTGTTTTTAAACAAAGTGAACATTCGCAATGGCTCAAAGGATAATTGAGATGTCTTCAGTGCTCTCCCAAGGATAGTATGATCTCCAAAAGGGTAAGGCATTTGTTCATATTCATAGCATATCCTTTATCCTATTCATCATCTTTTAGGTTTGTCTCCTCAATGAGCGCATAGAAAGGTAATACACCACCAAATTCCCCAGAGAGTCTGGAGTTTGGTCTCAGTCTTCTAACTCCCCAGTGAGTCTGGATTTAGCATCTGTGTTTTATCAATTATATGGTTGTCATCCCTTGTGGGGATTGACCTAAAATCTCTTATAGATTGATAAATTGACATGATATCGTTTTCGAGGAAGTTGATATTCCCTCATTCAGATTGGAAATCTCCTGCAATTTGAGTAGGAAATCCAAGCATGAGTGGAATTTTTAACAAGTTGGTTTGTAGCTTATCCCCAGCGGATTCGCATACATTGATCTCCAGCCAGTTTGCCTACCATTCATCCTCAGCAGGGTTGCTCATATTAGACTTCCCCAGTTTGGTCGCCAACAGGTTATTCCAGCTGATCCCCTACAGGTTGTCCCTGGTTCAGTCATCAGCAGTTTTTCCTCAGTGGAGTTGCCTGATCGGAGCCTGATTATTGTTACTTCCTCCCTCTTGGATAGTTTCCTCCTAGCAGAGCGGGTGGTGAAAATGTATATTTTCTATCCCCAGCGGAGCGGTGTTTCTCTTCTCCTCGGCAGAGATTGTTTCTCAAGCAGTATGAGGAAATGTGATGGCTATTGGAACTTTTGTTTAGTGGTTATTCCCCACAGAGTTCTATATCTTTCCTTGGTTTTTCCCCAGTAGAGTTACTTCTACGGTGGATCTTATCCGTGTTAAGCTCCCTAGTGGTGACTGAGTAGCTTCCCCAGCTAAGGCTCTACCTGATCTTAGTTTGGCTTTGGAACTTCTAGGAAGATGTGTTGATTCCTTCCCTAGTGGAGTGACTGGTTCTCCTTCTCCGCAGCAAAGGTGTTTCCCTCGGTGGATAGGAGTGAATGTTTGATTGGACGTGCTTCTGTTTGGTGGTTGTTCCCCATAAAATTCCACATCACCCCCCTGATAAGATCCCCAGTAGAGTTCTTCTATGACTGATCTTATCCTTGTCTCTGCGTACTATTGGAAGATCCCCAACTTTGGTGATTGCGACCTTTTGCTTATTCCCAACAGCGGTCTCTGATCCCCGGTGATCCTTCTTGTTCCTCTGGCAGTGGTCTTTGTCCCTTGCAGCGACTTCGCTCGATCCTCAGCAGTGATTGGTTTCCTGGTATTTGTTGCCCCCACAAGATTGGATCTCTCCTGTGGGCTTGGCTTTCTCTTTTGAGATATTGTATCGGATGCATGTCCATTGATTCTTGGACCTGTTTGTGTTAGATATGTTTGTTTGTCAGCATTAATCATACATAAACCACGCATATACATGCATATTTATAGCATTCAGATATTCATGTTGCATTCTTTGCCATATATCTTTGTTTTTTATCTCCTGCTAGTGGTGAAATGTTCTTCCCCAAGCAGACGTTTGTGTCTCATCTCTCCATATAGAGTCAGCCCCTTAGGCAGAAAATGTCTATCCTTTCTTCCATATTCCCCACTGAGTTATGTCCTCGTGGATGATTTTTCTTGCAGTTTCCTCCCTAAACATGTATTGGGATGGAATTACTCCCCTGAGTTATATCCTCATTGGGTTGAGTATTGCTTCATTGCGTCTCTCTAGTTTGTCACTAGATTGACTCCTCTTGTTATTTCCCTTGCACTTCCCTGTAGTTCATGTGATCAATTACTCAGTAAACAGTAATTGTTCATTCTCTCCCCAGCGGATGTTGTGGCCTTCCACCTAGTAACCGGTAGTCGTAAGTCTTATTTCTGTGGTTTTCTACCCAGTAATCAGTAGTTGTAAACCCCATTTTGTCCCCTTGCAGAGTTGAACCTCGATTGTTGTTCATCCTAATCGATGACGGGTACTCTCTTCTGTGGTTTTTTGCCCAGTAACCGGTACATGTAATCCCCTCTTTGTTGGTTATCTTTATCCAATATTCAGTATTGATATTCCTTCATTTTTTGAGTATACCACCCAGTAACCAGTGATATATCTCTTGGATAATTGCCATAACTAAGCAATTTATCCCCAGCGAGTCATCTTTCATTTACCCTTGGTTGGTAATGATTATTTCTCCCCTTGATTGGTCATCATTTTATACCCAGTAACCAGTATCCCGATGTCCTTTCTTTTCGGTCGATTTATCCTTTATTAACCCAGTAACCGATTGTGGATAATCTTCCATGCGAGTATGTTATCTATGTTCTGACGGTAATAGATAATATATCTCATGCGCTTTTCAGTCGAAGCCTTTGCTCTTCTCCAGTTGAGTAAGATTCGTATTTCCTTATGGAATCGAATGTCCATCCTGTAATCGAGTTTATTGTTTCAGCCCTCCTTTTGGATGATGAGTGTCTTGGAAAGATTCCCCAATTCACGCTTGGTTGGTCACCTATTATATGCCCAGTAACCGGTATCCCTGGTGTTCCTTCCTTTCTGCCCCCTATTATGACTTTTTGTCCCCTGTGGAGTCAGATTTTCCTGAGTTGAGATATGCCTTTTGGGTTTTCCTCAGATGATTTGGATGATTGATATTTCTCACCCTTATATCGGTCTTAGATATTCTTTCTCCCTGAGCGTGTTGTTCTTTCACCCTTATACCGGTGTTTTGATGACATGTCTCTTCAAGTTTATTACCCAGATGATTGGTAATACTTCGTTTCGTTTCCCTCAGCCGAGTCCTTAGTGGACTTCCCCACCTGAGTCCGAATTTTTTATCCGAAGTATCCCTTGTGGATAGTTTGCTGTATTGGCATATTTCCCAATACATGCATCTTTGCGTCAGCTCGAGTCTTTCCATTGATTTATTTTCATGGAATCCCTTCGCGTCTCCCAGCAAGTTTCAAGTCGTGACTTGCTCACGCATTTTTACCCTTTACTCCCCCAGAGTCTATGTCTCCCTAGTGAGTGTATTACTCCTTTGGATTCTCAGTTTCTCCTGAATTCCATTTTCTTTGTGGACATATATCACCATAGAGTATTAACTTTTGCATACATACATTTGCATCATGAGGTCTCTTAGGGACCAAAATTCATCTCTTTGTTATTATTTAAGCCCATTCTACCTCGTTGAGACAATGATTTTAACCTTAATATCTCCGACTAGAATGACCTTAAATAGGGGCATCTGTAAGACCCTAATTTTGACCCTAAGATCCCTCATGGCATCATAACATTGCTCATATGCATTTGCCTCAAGGATCATAGCATCTTGGTTCCTTAACCCTCGGGTTGGGACTTGTGTGAGTTGGTTTGAGACCACCAAGCATGCTTGAATTGTATATTATTGCTTTTATTCTTTTGTTTACTAACCAAAAGCACAAAAATATGTCACTAACTTTGTTTGTTTTGAAGCTTAAGCAGTCATGTGATCCAAGGCTCCTAGGAAGCCCTTATGCCTATTGAAGTGGCCAAATGAAAGTGACAGCAAGCATGACAGTGGGTCACAAAGATCTTAATCATCATATATTCCCTCCAAGTATCTCAATTTGTCAATTTGATCCAAATAAACCAAAGGGCTTGAGGCTTGTTTCCCAAGGAAACCCTAATTCAACTGTGCATTGATTGTGCCTTGCTCATGAAGCAACCTCAACCTATGATCAAATAAAATCAAGGGAAGTTCTTTAATTAATCATTTTATGCATATATGAGCTTATGTGAGTATCCTCAATCATCAATTCATCAATATTTGAAGTTTGGAATTGAGAAGTTGATCAGTCAATTCATCTGACTATTTTTAAATCCACTGAGACCTAACTTTTGATGTGTTTGTCAAATGAAGATGACACCAAGAGAGAACATGTTATTAAGAACCATATGAACAAATTTAATGTTCAATAAAAATCCATTTGAAACTTGGAAGGTCATCATTAATTTCAAAACATTATAAGTCATTTTGACTGAAACCTTGAGTTTTGGGTCAACTTCCCAAGGACCTAACTCACTCATTTTTCATGATTTTGAGGTGGGACAAAATGAATTGGAAATTTTAAGATGTCTACTTCAATTGTTATGTTGGACAAAATTTCATAATCCTAAAAGAAACACATGCGATAATACAAAACATTATAGGTCACTTTGGACCAAAGTCATTGAAATATGAAAAAGTCCAACTTCAAGTGCCCATAACTTTCTCATCAAAATTCCAAATTTATTTTATTGAAAATATCTACAACTTTTATGTTGTAGGTATTTCCATTTGAGGCTTGCATCATTCAAACAGGAGGGCTTGAAGTTGGTCCATTTTGGCAAAATTTCCATATACACGTTTTGTACATTGAACTTCATGGCCAGTTTTCAATATTTTCCACAATCCAAATGAACTTTTGACCAACATAACATTTGTTCCTTATGTCAAGAACTTTCCAACCATTACCCACATGCCTATGTTTCAATTTTGCAATTGGCATTTTCGAAGAGGTAAAGTTTTGGGTTCAATTATGCATAACATGTGAAATCTTCTTGCATACTACATTGCCTTGCCAAATGCACGTCCAAACTTCATCCATTTGTGTTCAGCACTCAATTGCAAGTGGTTTTGGGCCTCACATGTGCCTGTACAGGCCCATGCATGGAGGACCCAAGCTCATGCACACACGGGTATTTCCTTGCTTGCATCAGCCTTGGCTATAAATAGAATGCTTCACTCACTTCAAATCTCAACCTAAAGGCGCCTGAAGCTCTGCACAACTGAATCCCCAACCCTCCATTAAAGGAATTCTGATTTTTCTCTTCATTTTTCAAGCTCAAATTTCAACTTCATTGGTTGATCTTTTACTTACAATTCCTTAGCCTTGCTTCCTTGTTACTTCAAGAACAAGCTGCATTGAAGATTTGGATTGGATCAAGCACTGAAAAGCTGCACTTCAAAGGTTGATTCCCCAACTGTTTTCCTTCGAATCTCCCTTGTTATTGAGCATTTTTTAAATATTGGTTGGTACCTCTGAAGTCCTCATGTGAGAGGCAATTGATTTGTGCTTTTAATTTTGTAAATTGAGCAAGTTCAGATTGAACACCTCATTTTTCTATCTCAGATTTCTTTCGCTATAGGGATCTTGAGTAGAAATTAAGATTACAGGGGTGATGTACATCACCCCAGCTTTCAAATGATGTATAGATCGCGTGTTTTTGTTGAGGTTTGAAAACCTGCAACAGGTGGCCGGAACTGGCCTTCTCGCCGGAGAAGACGGTGGTTTCCACCACCGTCCCCACGCATCATAGCATCAGCCATTGGATGAGTGTCTCCAGATCTAATCTTAGCCCTTGGTTGTTATGACTTCATTTAATCATGTGTGTTACACATTTGACTCATCCATACCATACGCGTGCGCTTGTGGTTCCTTGGATCAGCCACGTCAATTAATGAGCGCTGATCCAAATGTTGTGGATTTTTCTTATTTTCTGAATTTCCATTTTTTTTCTTTTATTCCATTTTATTTTAAAAATTCATAACTTCTTTATTTGGAATCACAAAAATATGGGACCAATTGCAAAAAATTTCTCTTAAATTCTAGTTTCTAAAAATGATTTTTAATTATTTTTGTGATTCCATTTAATATTTTTTGTGAATTATTTCATTTCTGATTATTTTTAATTCATTTAAAATACTTTTCAATATTCAAAAATGCCAAAAATATTTTCTTAACATCTTTGGATGATGATGGATCTATGAAAAATATTCTCATCAATTTATTAATTGATTTGAGATTTTAGTCCAATTATGTTAATTTTCTTCATTTTTAATTGTTTAAAATTAGTTTCTGTTTTAAAAAAATGATGAAATTTTTTGTCAAACCTTGTTTGACCATGTTAGACTTATGATGATCCATTTGGACTTTTCCAAGTTGATTTGAATTGGATTTGAAGTTTGACCTTTATTTGTTCATTTTATTTCAAATATTATTTTAATTCCAAAAAATACCAAAAATATTTTTATTATTCCTTGACTTCTAAGCTTCATCCCACTTCTGTTTACCATTGATTGATGTTGATTCCATTCATGTTTGATCAATGTGTTTTGCTTATGTCCTTTTAATTTCAATTATGTACATTCCATTTCCATCTTCTTCTTCTTCTTTTTTCTTTTTTGACCAATGCGTTAATGATTGGTGGTAAACCTTGACATATAAGGGGCTTAACCTTCTTTGATCCAAATCAAATTCATCTTGATCAAAGATCAAGTGAATTGCTTTGCATTAAAGATAGGTTGCTTCTTGGTCAAACAAAAAAACCTAAATCCATACAAGGTCATTCTTCTTTTCTTTTGGCATGGCAAGTTGTAGGAGCTTGGCTTACTAGTCATGGTCTCTAACTTGTGTTTATTTGCGTATAGTTTTATTGACCGGCCTCAGATAGGTGTGACTACTACATTAGTCCACTTACGATTGCTTAACATAGCACTAAATTGCCTTATGGCACACTAACACTAACTACTAATTACTAACTTTTAATTCAAGCATTTAATTCTTGCAATTTACTTTAATGCAATTTAATTTCTTGCTCATTAATTCATTTGTCTTTGCCCTTTGCTCACTTGAGCTCATGTTTATGTTAATGCAACTTGCCTTTTGCTCACTTGAGCATATTATTGTGTATATACTATTGCCTTATGCTTGTTTTGTTTTTGTTTGTGTGAACCCAATGCAAATGGAGAAAGGACTTAGATTTAGGACCTTACCTATGCTAAATGGAGTTTGAAGAGAAACTAGGCCTCATGCCTTTAGAATGCTAAATATGTTGAAGAGCAACTAGCCCTCATGCCTTTAGAATGCTTAATCTTGAAGATAACATTGAAAGGACTCCTAATTCTAAACTCACTCTTGTCCATTCTTTTTATTGCATTATGGAACTTTTTGATTTGTGTGCTCTTGTGATAGGGATCCTAAACTTGAGCCAATTAGAAGGACCATTGTCATGAGCATCCAAGATAAGAGAGACAAGTCCAATTGGAAGATTCCTAGGAGCTTGATTGAATACTTGCTTGATTATTTGAGTTAATTGCTTATTGCTTGCTAAGTCCAAAGAAAAGGAGCAACTTGGATCATCTTTATGATCTCAAGAAGGGAACTCCAAATGGTTTTATTTCTATTCTCTCATATTTACATGTTTAGGACCTAGCCCTTCTTTTCTTCTCTCCACTCTAACCCAAGCCAACCTTATTTTGTGCAAACATCAACATTGCTTTCAAAAATTAGAAACCTAGGCATTATGCCTTTGATTTTTCAAACTCTTTTTCATAATACTTATTTTCATTTGAATCTTAACTCAACTTTGACTTCCTTTTGTGAATACTTCTAATTGGTAAATCCAACTCACCCAAATTGTTTTTATGGTTCCAATGACCATTTGTGTTAAAGCTTTTCATAAACATTAGCTATTAGGTTTGAGTTATCATAGATGTTGATATAATACTCACCTGTATCCTTAGTGTTGGATCATAAGTCTTCCATGCTTATTATAGGGTTAACCCTCACTAGCATGTTGAAGCTCTCCTCACATGGTGGATTGGTGGTTTTGGGTTGAGTTTTCTCCCATTGATAACAAAAGACCTTAAGGCTTTTGACCAATCAATTCACCAACTTTTTTTTGAGATTTTTACCCCGAACTACGAGTTTTTCACCCTCCTTTTTTAAGATGGTACGTAGGCAATGGGTTTATCCATTCAAACACAAAATTGTAAATAACTTGTATATTCTTTTCTCATCTCCCCAATCATGTTTGCACAAATATTTTCACAAATACCAACCTACCATACAACATTTGTAAAAAGGGCTCCCTTAGAGTACTAAGGATGTTTTGGGTGCTTAAAACCTTCCCATTGCATAACCAACCCCCTTACCCAGATCTCTGACATTTTCATTAGTTTTGATTTGATAAAACTTCTCGGTTTTTGTTCGCTTTCTAACCTTTCCTTTGGATAAATAGAAGTGCGGTGGCGACTCAAATTGTATGATTTACTTTTGATTTAGTCAATAAATCTAAAGGTAACAAATACCCCGCTACAAGTGACAGAATATGGAAGAGGCCTTAAGGAAGCTGCAACAACTTCGTCAAATTTTGACTGAGGCCCAGCCTTCTTCTTCGTTTGCTGTACCTTCGCCAGGGATGGATGCCACCACCACTCTCAAGCTTCAAGAGGTAAAAAGCCATCTGTTTGAGCGTAAATTCTTAATTGTCCTTGACGAAGAAGAAGGTATGGCGTGCGTGACATCTTTAAGCTTCTCGACGAACTTTCCCTTCATGAGCTTTTTGCCCTGACTATCAAATACTTGATTGAGTTTGAAGCTTTCTTCACCCAACTGGTCAAGGATCTTGCCCTTCATCGAAATGCTGATTTTCATATCAAGACTAAGATTAACGAGATGAGGCTTGACTGGGATTTTAGGGAAGAAAGTGAGAAGAAACTCAGTGACTTTGAGGCCAAGAAACAGGAGCATCTCAGCCAACAAAAAGTTTTCGATCAACAAATTTCGGACTATCAAGTTTAAATAGCCAAACATAATAAGAAGATTGACAAAGTGGAAGCGCAAAAAGCTTCTTTGGATACGACTGAAGCCCTTCCTACTCAAGATGATGTCGACCGTGAAGTTATGAAAGGGATTTCACATGGTGAAAAGGCCCTTAAGATCGAAGCCAGTATTAAGCAGCTGCGGGGGAAGAAAAGCCTTCTTGAGAGCAGAATCGGTCATGAGATGACCTTTTTAGAGGACTTTAAATCTAGGTTTCCTGCTTGATTTTTCTTTTTGTAGCGGCCCTTGTAAGGTCAGTGGACCACTTTGTATGCCATCTTGGATTTTAAACAATTAATGAATATTTTCACTATGTTTGGGTTTGAATCTCTTGTAGAATATGTTTATATTTTTTCAAATATTTCCCATTTACCCTTAAGATCCTTTAATCTATGCCCAACTCCTAAATTTTGTAGGCATTGTTCGTAAATATTTGGGTTATTTGAAACAGTCATTCCCACTTTGGTGACCATTTTATCAAAGTTCAATCTCTTCGATCCATAGGTAAAATTACCTTCCAGACATAATCATTTATTTCAAAGGTTTTCGATTTAACCCTTCTGTTGTACACTTTGGCCACATGCGCCTTTTATCGTATTAATACGTCTATTGCAGCCAATCTTTCTTTGTCTAAATCAGTTAGTTCGTCAAACATCAATTTCCAATACGTCTCCGACTAGATGTCATTCTGGCGTTGCACCCTGACTGATTGTAAACAAATCTCTGTTGGCAATACAACATCGTGCCCAAATGTCAAGCGGAAAGGCGTCGACTTCGTTGCCTCTTTTAGGGACGTTTGACAAGCCCATAAAATTTGGTCTAGTGCTTTGTGCCAATTATTAGGTTTCTTAGCAACATGTCTTTTTATTAAAATAATTATCACTTTATTGACTGCCTCGACTTAGCCATTTGCTTGGGCATAATAAGGTGTGGAAGTAACCAACCTGAACCTTGTTTCGACGATAAACTCTTGGAAAGGTGAGATCAAGAGGAACAAGTTTTATGTTGAACACTTTTTCATTTGGAGCTTGGAACTTGGAGAAATTTGAGGTGGAACATTGGAAAAATTTGACATATCAAATTTTTTCTAAGTGTCAAGCCATATGTCTCAATATTCCACCTTGCTTAACTTTTTATGGGAGCTTCAAATGAGCAAAGTCTCTTCATCAAAGGTGTATCTCTCTCAAATACATTCAAAATGGTCACAAATTTCATGTCATTTGGATTTGAAATGATAGAGTTAAGCATTTTTGAAGTTTGGAAAAATCACTTGATCAATGGTATAGGTCAAAAGTGACCTATAATGTAGCCTCATATCATATGTTCAAAGAAGTTGAATTAGCTCCCACTCCAAACATCAAAGTTGAAGTAGACACATTGAATTTGATTGTTCAACTTTGAAATATTTCATCTCATAAAAATTGAGCAAGTTATGGCCTTGGGAAGTTGACTTTCAAATTAGGGTTTAGACAAAATGACCTATAATGTTTCAACATAAAAAATGATTTTCCAAGCAAACCTAGATCTAGGTCTTAACATGAAAGTTGTTTATAATGTTATTTAGAGTAATATTTCTCTTTTAATAATTTTCATATGGTGAAAATTGTAGGAGATAGGATCTAGGGAGACCTAGTTTTCATTAGATGAATCCATCTGGCCAACCACCTTCAACCAACTTGCTAATTTCCAATTCTCTTGACTTTCTTGGCTCATGGTAGATCATATATGCATAGGATGATGAATTTTGAAGTGTTCCTTGAGGAATTTGATCAATTGGTGAGATAGCTTATTGGAGAAGTTAGTCAAGATACCCAGTCAAACTAGGGTTTCCAAGGCAAATCACCCTCAAACTCTTGAAGCAAACTTGATCAATATAACATGTAGAGAACATTGGGAATCATATATGATGATCATAATCATTCTTGAATCAATTATTGGTTGTGCTCTTTTTTCATGAGGGTCTCAAACCCTATATGTGATCAATTAATCAACGAGATCATGCCCTACCTACAAAAAGAGTTAGACAACTAGAAAGACATATTTTTGGTATTTTGGTTAGTGAAATGATAAAATACAAGTATGATATAATCAAAAAGTGCTTGGTGATCTCTCCCAAAACAAACCCAATGAAAAGGGGTAAGGAGGATGTCAAGGTATGATCCCAATGCTAATGCTTATGATGGAATTTGCATGAGGGATCTTGGGTCAAAATTGGGGTCTTACAATTTGACCTAGTTTTTGATTTAGGGTTTCATTCTTGTTGCTTCCCTTTGACTTTTAACCCCAATTTTTGTACATACTTAGGCACATGTATGTAGGAAATTTGGGTATTAGTTTGATATTTAATATTTCATTTTGGGTCATTTTTGAATTTTTTCTTGATGCTTAACTTGTATGATCAATGACGGATTGTAATGCTTAATGATTAACACCATTTTGAACTTGTTCTTGAGCCAAACTTTTGGATATTTTTAGGAACATATATGCTTAGGGTTTGAGTGTGTATTTTAAGTCTTTTAATGTCAAATTGATGCATGTCTATTGTGTTTTTATAAGCTTTTATTGCTTGCTTATTTGTTGGGATGCTTGTGGACAAATGTTGGTTGCTTGAAAGGCTTCTTGACCACGGTCTTAGACACATGTTTGGAAACTTGTAAATTTCTGACTTCATGATACTTTGTTGAGTTTTCACTTATTTTTGGAGCCTCCTAAACACTTCTCTTGTGTGATACAATGCATGCCTATTTGATTGGCCTTTGTTTTCTTTTCTTGTTTGTTTAGGGAATGCACTTGTGCAACCATTTAGGGTTTATTATTATCTCTTGTTATTAATTAAGATATCATGAGGTAAATCCCCTTTACTCATTTTTATGGGCCATTCCATGCCTTTTTGTTTGTGTTTACAATTAAGTTTTACTCATGATACTTGTTTGCCTGTCTTGTGATCTTTCCTTGAGAATATATTGTGTTATTGCTTCTTAATGCTTGAGTCATTTATATGATTGATGTAGTATGTCATTTTCTTATGACTTGTGGACTTTGATACCCCATTTCCATGTTCCTTTCTCACTTTTGTTTGACATGATGTTTATATCCATTTAGAGGCATGTTTAGGTTTCACCATATAGAGATGTCTTCGGAGATTCCACTTTGGTTGTGAATCAAATCAAAGGTGATTGGGAGACAAATCAACCCGGTTTGATACCATATAGAGATTATGCGAGGAGGATTTCGACTTTCTTTACAAAAGTTGAGTTCCACCATATTCCTCAGGATGAGAACCGGATGGCAGATGCTCTTGCAACATTGGCATCAATGATTGTAGGGAAGTATTAGAATGAGGTTCCTAATTTGTCAGTGATGCGTCTTGATAGGCCAGCTCATGTGTTCACTGTTGAAGAAGTCAGAAACGAGAATTCGTGGTATTATGACATCAAGTGTTTCCTCCAAAGTCAGATTTACCCATCTGGGGCATCTTTGAAATATAAGAAAATTTTGAGAAGATTAGCCGGTAGTTTCTATTTGAATGGTGATATACTATGCAAGAGAAACTTCGACGTGGTTTTGCTCAGATGCATGGATAGACACGAAGCAGACTTGTTGATGACTGAAGTGCATGAAGGTTCCTTTGGTACTAATTTCAACGGACATGCAATGGCAAAGAAGATGTTGCGAGCAGGTCACTATTGGCTGACAATGGAATCTGACTGTTGCAAGTTTGTGAAGAAATGCCACAAATTTATGCTGATAAGATTCATGTCACATATAAGGATTGGCATGAGATGCTCCTGTTTGCTTTGCATGGGTATCGTACATCCGTCCGCACTTCAACAAGGACAACCCCTTTCTCTCTTATATATGGCATGGAAGCAGTGCTCCTCGTAGAGGTTGAGATTCCTTCATTATGTGTGCTGCTAGAAGCCATGTTAACTGAGGCTGAATGGTGTCAGACCAGGTATGACCAGCTGAATTTGATTGAAGAGAAGAGATTGACTACCATGTGTCATGGTCAGTTATATCAGCAGAGAATGAATAAAGCTTTTGATAAGAAGGTCAGACCTCAGGTGTTCAGAGAAGGTGACCTTGTGCTCAAGAAGATTCTATCGTTCAAACCAGATTCTAGGGGAAAATGGACTCCTAATTATGAAGGCCCATATGTTGTTAAGAGAGCCTTCGCCTAAAAAAGAAAAGAACAACTCACTAAGTTGAAAACCCGAAAGGGTGGCTTATGCAAAAATTAGGGATTATGGCAAGTAACTGCAGTTTGCTGATCATCCAGTTTTGGAAAGACATTAGTTTAGCACAAAGGTTGACGTCGATTCATCATCCCAGTAGCGGTCAAGAGCACAGTGGATATCAAGAATTGGTAGAAGGATTAAGGATCATTTGTATTCAATGTAACCCTTTTCCATTTAAATTACCATTTTCAACTTTGTAAAAATCTATGGAGTCTTGTCATTTACAGACTACCGTCCCATTAAATAAAGGTGAGCTTTTGTCCAATTGTTTCTACTCTTATTTACTTCAGCCAATAGTTTAAATTTTACTATGATCATTTTGGAAATTTTTTTTTTTTTAATCTAAATCAATTTTTTCTTAAAAACATATAAAAACAAGAAATTTGTCAAAGTAATTAAAAGGAAGTATTAACAGCACTTCAAAGAGCAGCAAGTCCTTAAGTGCTAAGCATTAGAGGTTCCCCAAGCAGTTAACCCTTCGGGTATCCCTAGTTGTTTGTGGTGATCCGATCCCCCTGTGGAGTAATTGTTCCTTAGCGGAGTTCCGATTCTATTCCCGAGCTGAGTTGGTTGGTTCAGTACCTTGCGGCGTGTTATTTCCCCGACAGAGTTTCTGTGTTCCCCAACGGAGTTCGTTCTTCTTCAGCAGGGTTGATCTTCAGTAGAGTAAGATGTTCTTCCCCATTAGATCGCGTTGGTTTCTCCACCCGTGATCACCCGACTTACTCCTAGTCAGAGTTTCCTCCTGGTTTCTGAGCAGCTATTGTGTGTTTATCCTCTACATGGTTGTCTCCCATTTGATATGGCGTTGACTTAAAATTCCCTGCAGACTTGATAATGATTCCTCTCCTCAGCAGATCTCCTCCCTCGGCTAGATTTGAGCCTTTGAGATGTTGTTTTCTCTATTCCCCAGCAGTTGTCTCCCTCTTTTTGTGGATTGACCGAGGATTGTATCGATGATTCAAATTCTTTACGACACCTTTGTGTCCTTTGTGACCGTTTTGTCAGCATAATCATCATATATACATATACATATACATTCATATAATTTCATAATTTCATATTGACACCATCATATTTGATTAATTTGTTTATTTGAGATTCTCATTCTCTGTTATGGCGGTACTTTATCCCCATACGAACCTCGGTGTCTGTCCTCCCTCAATTGTAGAGTGTCAGTCCCTTAGGCAGAAAGACTTTAACCTTTCTCCTCTTACCCACTGATTTGTTTCCTCGTGGATGGTTATTACTTCAGTTTCCTCCCCAGTTTTTTATCTGAATGGAACCACTCCCCTTGAGTTATATCCTCATTGGGTTGAGTCTTGATTGACTGTTTCTTTCTAGATCATGCCTAGATAGATGCTTTGAGTCCTCTGAGAGTTTTTTACCCAGTAACTGGTAATATTCTTCTCAGTTGGCAGTAAGTTACTTCTTGCCTAGTACCCAGAAAAAGTATCCAAGTGTTCCTAGCAGTGGAATCCCTAGTAGATTCATTTGTTTCTGATTCCCTAGGAAGTATATCCTTGATATGTTCATCCTAACCTGTGACAGATATCTTTCTTTCACCTGCCTGAGTATATCCTTGATATGTTCATCCTAACCGATGACAGATATTCTCATCCTTGGTATTCTACCCAGTAAAAAGGTAGTTGTAATCCCTACTTTCTCCCGCAGAGTCTATCCTTGATGTGTTCATCCTAACCGGTGATGGATTTTGTCTTCGATGGTATTCTACCCAGTAAAAAGGTAGTTGTTATCCCTACTTTCTCCCACAAAGTCTATCCTTGATATGTTCATCCTAACCGGTGACAGATTTTCTCTTCGATGGTATTCTATCCAGTAAATGATAGATGTAATTCCTATTTTCCCCCCTCACAGAGTCTATCCTTGATATGTTCATCTTAACCGATGACGTATTTTCTCTTTGATGGTCTTCTATCCAACATTCGATAGATGTAATGCCTACTTGTTGTTCAGTTGGTATATCCTTTATATGTTCATCCTAACCGATGACGAATATTCTCACCTTTGGTCTTCTGCCTAGTAACTGGTAGTTGTAAATCCTATTTTCTACAGTTTTCCCCAGCAAGGCTATTCTTACCCAGTATCCGGTAATGAATACTCTTTCCTGGTGATTCTCAGCGAGTCATCCTTGATATGTTAATCCTAACCGATGACGGATGTCCTCTCTGTCAGATCTTTATTATCTCCTCACCCAGTAATAGGTAGTAGATAATAGATTTCTGCTCCTCCTGTGTTGAAGTTTATTTCTTCCCCAGTCGAGTTGACTGCATGTTTCCTTAGTGAAATCGCTTTTCCTGTATGATTCAAGTACTTCAATTTTATCCTGACTTACTCGTATCCCCTGCAGATGTTGTTGTTCCCAGGCTGAGTCTTTTCCATTTTTTGGAATTCCTCGAGTCCCCCAGTAGTTTTAAGTCGTAGCCTAGCCTACGCATGACTCCTTTCCCCCTCAGAGTCTCTGTCTCCCCCAATGAGTTTTCCTTATGGAATGCATTATGCTCCTGCAGATTTTCGATCTCTCTGATTTCTTTTCCTTTGTGTCAATATTTCCCCACAGAGCATTATCTTTTGCATTTATATCATTTGAATCATGAGGTCTCTTAGGGACCAAAATTTGTTTCTATGTTGTTATTTAAGCCCATTCTACTGAGTCGACATGAAGATTTTAACTGCAGTAGACCAAAGGTGAGAATATGGATATTCTTACTGGATACTGGGTAAGAATAGCCTTGCTGGGGAAAACTGTAGAAAATAGGATTTACAACTACCAGTTACTGGGCAGAAGACCAAAGGTGAGAATATTCGTCATCGGTTAGGATGAACATATAAAGGATATACCAACTGAACAACAAGTAGGCATTACATCTATTGAATGTTGGATAGAAGACCATCAAAGAGAAAATACGTCATCGGTTAAGATGAACATATCAAGGATAGACTCTGTGAGGGGGGAAAATAGGAATTACATCTATCATTTACTGGATAGAATACCATCGAAGAGAAAATCCGTCACCGGTTAGGATGAACATATCAATGATAGACTTTGTGGGAGAAAGTAGGGATAACAACTACCTTTTTACTGGGTAGAATACCATCGAAGACAAAATCCATCACCGGTTAGGATGAACATATCAAGGATAGACTCTGCGGGAGAAAGTAGGGATTACAACTACCTTTTTACTGGGTAGAATACCAAGGATGAGAATATCCGTCATCGGTTAGGACGAACATATCAAGGATATACTCAGGCAGGTGAAAGAAAGATATCTGTCACCGGTTAGGATGAACATATCAAGGATATACTTCCTAGGGAATCAGAAACAAATGAATCTACTAGGGATTCCACTGCTAGGAACACTTGGATACTTTTTCCGGGTACTAGGCAAGAAGTAACTTACTGCCAACTGAGAAGAATATTACCAGTTACTGGGTAAAAAACTCTCAGAGGACTCAAAGCATCTATGTAGGCATGATATAGAAAGAAACAGTCAATCAAGACTCAACCCAATGAGGATATAACTCAAGGGGAGTGGTTCCATTCAGATAAAAAACTGGGGAGGAAACTGAAGTAATAACCATCCACGAGGAAACAAATCAGTGGGTAAGAGGAGAAAGGTTAAAGTCTTTCTGCCTAAGGGACTGACACTCTACAATTGAGGGAGGACAGACACCGAGGTTCGTATGGGGATAAAGTACCGCCATAACAGAGAATGAGAATCTCAAATAAACAAATTAATCAAATATGATGGTGTCAATATGAAATTATGAAATTATATGAATGTATATGTATATGTATATATGATGATTATGCTGACAAAACGGTCACAAAGGACACAAAGGTGTCGCAAAGAATTTGAATCATCGATACAATCCTCGGTCAATCCACAAAAAGAGGGAGACAACTGCTAGAGAATAGAGAAAACAACATCTCAAAGGCTCAAATCTAGCCGAGGGAGGAGATCTGCTGAGGAGAGGAATCATTATCAAGTCTGCAGGGAATTTTAAGTCAACGCCATATCAAATGGGAGACAACCATGTAGAGGATAAACACACAATAGCTGCTCAGAAACCAGGAGGAAACTGTGACTAGGAGTAAGTCGGGTGATCACGGGTGGAGAAACCAACGCGATCTAATGGGGAAGAACATCTTACTCTACTGAAGATCAACCCTGCTGAAGAAGAACGAACTCCGTTGGGGAACACAGAAACTCTGTCGGGGAAATAACACGCCGCAAGGTACTGAACCAACCAACTCAGCTCGGGAATAGAATCAGAACTCCGCTAAGGAACAATTACTCCACGGGGGGATCGGATCACCACAAACAACTAGGGATACCCGAAGGGTTAACTGCTTGGGGAACCTCTAATGCTTAGCACTTAAGGACTTGCTGCTCTTTGAAGTGCTGTTGATACTTCCTTTTAATTACTTTGACAAATTTCTTGTTTTTATATGTTTTTAAGAAAAAATTGATTTAGATTAAAAAAAAAATAATTTCCAAAATGATCATAGTAAAATTTAAACTATTGGCTGAAGTAAATAAGAGTAGAAACAATTGGACAAAAGCTCACCTTTATTTAATGGGACGGTAGTCTGTAAATGACAAGACTCCATAGATTTTTACAAAGTTGAAAATGGTAATTTAAATGGAAAAGGGTTACATTGAATACAAATGATCCTTAATCCTTCTACCAATTCTTGATATCCACTGTGCTCTTGACCGCTACTGGGATGATGAATCGACGTCAACCTTTGTGCTAAACTAATGTCTTTCCAAAACTGGATGATCAGCAAACTGCAGTTACTTTCCTGGTGATTCTCAGCGAGTCATCCTTGATATGTTAATCCTAACCGATGACGGATGTCCTCTCTGTCAGATCTTTATTATCTCCTCACCCAGTAATAGGTAGTAGATAATAGATTTCTGCTCCTCCTGTGTTGAAGTTTATTTCTTCCCCAGTCGAGTTGACTGCATGTTTCCTTAGTGAAATCGCTTTTCCTGCATGATTCAAGTACTTCAATTTTATCCTGACTTACTCGTATCCCCTGCAGATGTTGTTGTTCCCAGGCTGAGTCTTTTCCATTTTTTGGAATTCCTCGAGTCCCCCAGTAGTTTTAAGCCGTAGCCTAGCCTACGCATGACTCCTTTCCCCCTCAGAGTCTCTGTCTCCCCAATGAGTTTTCCTTATGAAATGCATTATGCTCCTGCAGATTTTCGATCTCTCTGATTTCTTTTCCTTTGTGTCAATATTTCCCCACAGAGCATTAACTTTTGCATTCATATCATTTGAATCATGAGGTCTCTTAGGGACCAAAATTTGTTTCTATGTTGTTATTTAAGCCCATTCTACTGAGTCGACATGAAGATTTTAACCTTCGCCTCCTTAGTTAGAATGTCCTTAAATAGGGGCAGCTGTAAGACCCCAATTTTGACCATAAGATCCCTCCTGCAATTTTATCATAAGCATTAGCATTGTGATCATACCTTGGCATCCTCCTTACCCCTCTTTCATTGGGTTTATTTTGGGAGAGATCACCAAGCACCATGTGATTTTATCATACTTGTATATTATCATTTTACTAACCAAAATACCAAAAATATGTCTTTGCATTTGCCTAACTCTTTTGTAGGTAGGGCATGATCCCATTGATTCATCAAGTTCATATCTAGGGTTTGACACCCTCATGACAAAGAGCAAAACCATGAATTGATCCAAGAATGGTTACGAGCATCATATTTGAGTTCCATTGATTCCTACATGATATATCGATAAAGTGTTCTTCAAGAGTTTGGAAGTGATTTGCCTTGAAAACCCTTGTTTGACTGGGTATCTTAAGTAACTTCTCCAACAAGCTATCTCACCAATTGATCAAATTTCTCAAAGGAAACTTAGAAATTCAACATCTTATGCATATATGATCTACCATGAGCCTAGAAAGACAAGATAATTGAAGGTTAGCAAGTTGGTTGGTGGTGGATGGCCAGATGAATTCATCTAATCAAAACTGGGTCTTCCTAGACCCTATATCCTACAATTTTCACCATATGAAAATTTTTCCAAGAGAAAAGTTACTCTAAATGACATTCCAAACAACTTTCATGTTGAGACCTAGATCTATTTTTGCATGGAAAATCATTGTCTATGTTGAAACATTATAGGTCATTTTGTCTAAACCCTAATTTGAAAGTCAACTTCCCAAGGCCATAACTTGCTCAATTTTTATGAGATGAAATATTTCTAAGTTGAAAAATCAAATTCAAGATACTTACTTCAACTTTTACGTTTGGAGTGGAAGCAAAATCAACTTTTATGAGAATGTGATATGAGGTTACATTATAGGTCATTTTTGACCTATACCATTGAACAAGTGATTTTTCCCAACTTCAAAAATACATAACTCTATCATTCTAAATCCAAATGACATGAAATTTGTGACCATTTTAAGTTATTTGAAATAGTTACAACTTTTATGAAGACACTTTTCTCATTTGAAGCTCACATAAAAAGTTAAGCAAGGTGGAATATTGAGATATATGGCTTGACACTTAGAAGAACTTTCAACATGTTAAAATTTCCAAACTTCCACCTCAAAATCCTCCATGTTCTAAGCTCCAAATCAAAAAGTGTTGAACATCAAACTTGTTCCCCTTGATACAAGCTTTCCAAAGAACCCAATTTCATGCATTTCGGATGAAGATTGTTAGGTCTGCGCATGGCTTTAACATGGCTGCATCATTGGAAAGAATCAAATGTATAAACTTCAGTTCACATTGCCTTGCCATTCAAGCTTCATTCAGACTTCAATATGAATAATTTTGGACCTAAATGCATTACGTCATGGGTTTGTACATGCCCATGCGATCGTGCCATTCACATTGCCAATTTTGGACAGATTTTTGAAGTGTGCAAATATCATTGCCTTTGCCTATAAATAGAAGGCTGATGAGCTCATTTGAATCAGACCTTGCGTGCCAGCTTTTCCCCCATTGAAACCCTCTCATTCTAAAGGAAAACCTGAGAAATTCAATTTGAAATTTGAGTTTGAATCTCAACTGTTGGAGATTCAAGAACTCCAGGATCCACAACCTTGTAACCTCTCCAATCACTTCATGCTAGCTTCTCAAGTGTGATCAGATCGTGTTTGAAGCAAGCAACATCAAGTTCTGTATAGCATTGAAGGTAATTTTCTGAAAACTTCATCTCTTCGATTCTCACTCAATTCTCTTGGATCTTTGGTT
Organism: Lathyrus oleraceus; assembly: GCF_024323335.1. Lineage (NCBI taxonomy): Eukaryota > Viridiplantae > Streptophyta > Magnoliopsida > Fabales > Fabaceae > Lathyrus > Lathyrus oleraceus. The sequence continues at coordinate 217,359,376 of NC_066584.1, forward strand.
GTCTGAAGTCCTACCAATATAGGCAAGAAGATTGAGTTACTTAGAGGTCAAATCGAAGCAACTCAGTTGACACACCTCAAAATTCAACTCCTCATATCTTTTTATATATTCAGAGTTAGTTGGAATTGAGGTCAGATTCGTGCTCTACCCCATTTTTTCTTTTAGATCATGTCCTCCTTTTTTATTTTGGTGATGGTTGAGGATGGACCAGTCCAGTGAGGTTCACCGGAGAAGAAGACCGGAGTTACAACTCCTGTGGTGCGTTGGCACGTCTCCCAGCCATAGGATCCATCCAATTTGTTTTAATCCTGAGCGCTCATTGTGATTACCATCCGTGCAGCGCGCTGACTCGTGTGTTTGGTGGAATGCGCGTTTCAGGCCACTTGATCTGCCACATCAATTAATGAGGGAGATCAAGTGGCTCACGTTTTTTTTTATATTTTTTGATTTTATTTTATTCCTTTTATTTTCATTAATTCATATTAATTTTAATATTGATCCAAAAAATATGAGAGTTTCACCAAAATATTTTAAATAATTTCCTCTTTCATATTTTGAATTAAAATTATTTTTTGGATCATTATTAATATTTTTCATGATTTAATTGATTTTTTGTTTGTTTTTAATTGTTTAAAAAAAGAATTTAAATCTTTAAAAATTCTGAAATTTTTTCTCCAATGTCCTTTGACCTTGTTTGACCTATGATAAATCTCATGGCCATTTCTTTGGTGTTTTGATGAGGTTTTAGGAATTTGACAAACCATATTTAATTTAAATGTATTATTTTAGTCTTTTTTAATTTGAATAAATGCCAATTAATTGTGTTGACCAATTATGATGACTTGTATGAGTTTGACTCTTGTTGTTGGGCCTTGGTCAAGGTTGATTTGACTTTGTCAAGTTAATATCATTAGATTTAGGGGATTGATGGAATGTACATTCCATCTCCCAAAATGAATGGATGATATTAATTTGGTAAAAGTTCTCCTTTGACCAATTTGAGTTTTGATCCATTCCCCCCCCCCCCCCCCTCTTCATCTCATTCCCATTCTTTATGCATTCATCTCATTTGGCCTATGATATCTCAAAGTCTTAAGGCTAGTTGATTGAAAAATCAACATAAATATGGATGAGATTTGACCACCTCTTTTGCATATTCTTTTGTGTGTGGTATGTTTCATGAGCATAGTCCATTATACTATGTCTCTAACATGCATTAACACCAAAATTCTATTGCCCAACCTCAAATAATTGTGACTTCTTCATAAGTCCAATTACGATTGCTTAACATAGCGCTAAATTTGTGACACAAAAGGCATAGCATTCTAGTTAGTGAGATTGTAAGTCTCCCCTCTTTAATGGTATTATGTGGAAACTTGGCCTTTTTTCCTTCCTTTGGAAGATGTCTTGGTTCAAGGATCCATGCTTGTGATAAGTGGGTTGAGTGTTCTCCAAAGAATGGCTTAAAAACAAAAAGAAAAAGCAAAACAATACTAACTTCTAACTCATTAACAACTAACATTTAATTTCAAGCTATTTACTTTAATGCCATTTCATTTTAGTCTTTATTCATCTGCCATTATTCATACCATTCTAATTGTTTATGTTAATGGAATTTTTACTTTGTCCATTTGGACCATATTGTGTGCTATACCTTATTTGTGTATATTCTTTGTTTGTTTGTGTGGTCTTTGACCATTAATGTACATAATAAGAACAAAAACCCTAAAAAACTTTTGTGTGGACTGTTGACTTGATCTTGGACAAATGGACTTAGAACTTAGGCAACATTCCTATGCTAAAGGACTTGGTCAATGTCAACTTTCATGTAACCAAGTGCTTGCAATTTGAAACTTCATCTGATACATCATTGAAGATCCCTTTGAGTTCATCTTCAATATGATTATTGTGAAGCTGTTATTTTGAACCCGTGACTTGTGAATTCATCTGTTACCTGGGCTATCTTGAAGAAGATCATGGAGTGGTTAAGCTTGAATGTGGAAATCTTTATTTGATGCCTTACTCTTCAAGATTGATATAATTGTGCATTTGTGTGTTGTTTGATTCTAAATGTCCAAGGGAATTTGGGTTTCTATTGACATTCTTGTCTATTGGATTACTACCCATTGGTCAGATCTTTTCAACCCTTAAATTTTAATTTTATGCATATGATTAGTCTCTTCAACTCCTCCCCATTTCTTTAATTTTAAAATCTCTCCCTCCTTTTAAAAATCTTCTTTGTTTGAACTCATGTTGTGCTAAACTTTGACCACTTTGCAAAGGATAGAAACTTTGGCCTTATGCCATTGAATTTTCAAACTTCATTTTCTTAATCAAACTTGTAAATAGACTTAACTATACTTGACCTAAACTTTCAAAAAGCCAAAAAGGAACTAACTCATTCAAATCATTTTTGGGTGTTTGTGCCTTTCAAACTTAATTTTTGTTAAAACCAATACATCCACTTTAAAATTTGTATCATGAACTACGAGGTTTTGATCCCTCATTTTTATGTTGGTACGTAGGTACAAGTCCGAAGGTCTTGTCAAACACCAAAGTATAATTAATGAATTCTTTTCTCATCCCCCCATTCTATTTGTTTGTAAACATCATTTTGTACCAAATACATATGCACACAAAAAGGGCTCCCTAGGAGTACCTAGGACATTTTGGGTGATAACACCTTCCCTCTGTGTAACCAACCCCCTAACTTGTAATCTCAGACGTTTTATTAGTTTTGATTTGAAAAATTCTTACTTTTGGGTTTTGTTCGTACTTTTTCCCTTTTTCCTTGGAGACAATAAAAGCGCGGTGGCGACTCTTGTTATTTGATGTCTAGCTTATCCATAGCTTGATGATTGAAATTCTGGTATCAGATATAAGATGTCGAAGGTAATGTCACGACACTAATATCTGTTAACACAAACAGGATAAAGATACATAATGGTAAAACAAATGACACAAGCAATTGTTAACCCAGTTCGGTGCAACTCACCTACGTCTGGGGGCTACCAAGCCAGGAAGGAAATTCACTAAAATAGAATCAGTTCAAAGAATCTCCGTACACTTCAATAAGTTACAGTCTTTCTCACCTAATCTCTACCCGTGCAATTTCTACCTAAGCAGTCTTAGATATGAGAACCCACTCACTTCCCTACAATCACACCTGTGATCTTAAACAACAATCCCTTGAGAAAAGAAAACACTTTTCAATGACACACCCTTGATTTTACTTCACAATTTCAATCAAGAAGACACACACTTGATCTTGCTTCACAGCTTTGATTAAGTAGACACACACTTGATCTTGCTTCACAACTTTGATCAAGTAGACACATACTCTTGCTTAACAACTTTAGAGTGACAAATTACAACCACAAATCAGTCCAATTCAATCATCAAAAGATGACTTGAATGGATTATAAGTCTCACGACTAAACAAGACACAAACCCTAGCTCTCTCTATATATTTTCCTCAGTATTGGTTATGTGTAAAATAGGTTTTCTAAGTCCCTTTTTATAGAAGCTTTCAACTGGGCTTGGACATCTTGAAAACCCTAAATCTATTTTCCAATTAAATCTTTTCCTAACAGCTGGTTAGATCTCCTTGGAAAATAAGTAAATCAGGTTGTCATCCATGATTTAATGCGCCTGCAAATCAGATCTTCAATCATACATAGATTGCCATTAATTGTGCAATCACAAAACACCAAACATTCACACTGAATGTTCTGTGTACAGGATGTCATGACATCGGGTCTGACATCCTGGGAAAATCCTGCGTAATTCCATAATTCCTTTTATAACTTCCAGCAGGTACACAAACATCAGATGTCATGACATCGTGTATGACATCCTAATACAGTCCTGCATAATTATGTTTTTCCATTTCAACTCCAGCAGGAACACATTATCAGAAGCCATGACATTGTATATGACATTCTGAAACAATCCTGCATGATCATGTTCTTGAACTCCAGCAGGTACATAGGATATCTTATGTTAAGACATCACACATAACATCTTGTGAACACTCTTTGTTTTACCAAAATTGCTGCCAACACTTAGAACCAAGAAACTCCCCCTTTGGCAAATTTTGGCTAAAACATATATTTGTTCTTTTTGTTCACAAGAAAACTATCAGTAGTTAAACAACAGTTTAAACAGCAGCAGAAGCAAACACAATTACTAGATATAGCTACTAGTAATACACACATGCACAAGGGTACTTCTCCCCCCCTAAATTTGTGCAACAGAAACATAATTACTAGTTATGGATGCAACTAGTAAGACACACAAATGCACAAGGGTACTCCTTCTCCCCCTAAATCTGTGCACACAACAAACATCTTCCATGAAAATAACAGCTACTGTAACCACAACACCTGTAACAGCCAGAATGTCATTCTGACATCTGCTTCAACATCAACACCTGTGCACCACATCAGACATCCCCTTTAACATCTGTAAACAGAACAACATTCTGTTTTAACAACAAGCACATCTCCTTCAATAATAGATGTCCTTCTGTTCAGCTACATACATCTCTTACCTCCACAACTTTAACTGCTTCCACATCACACTTCTCCCCCTTTTTAGTCAAAATTGACCAAAGGTGACGAATTAGACAAAATAAATGTCAATTAGCCTAACAGAGAATGTCAGATCAAATGTTATAACATTAAAAATGTTAAAGCATAATAGTTAGGCAGTACAAACCATCATCATACACAACTGTGATAGCTGAGATAATGAACAAATCCAAGGAACTCCTTAAGAGCCCAAAAAATTATACACAGGCATCAATGAGGACTGCCACAAATTACACATATTTCAAAAAATAGTAAAAACTCCAGCATCAATACAGTTGGGGGAACAACTTCCATAACATCAGCCACACAGAACAGTCTTCACAGCACACCTCACTCAATATTCAACTTTAGTCTTCAACACCAAGGGGGGGAACCATAAATAGAGGAAGAAGTATCACCTTCACCTTCAGAGCCTTCAAAGCTTTCAGAGCTACCACTAGATTGAGCAATTGACCTCTCACTTGAGGTATTCGCATCTGACTCTTTACCAGCCTTCTCCATTTCTTCCTGTTCTAGGCTCCTAATAAGAACTTCCAAAGCTTTTTTTCTTGCCTTGGCTACCCTTATACCATTATCCAGTTCCTTGCAGGTATCTTTTAGTTGATCAATTAAGCTTCCTTGAGATGCAGGCTCCCTTCTGGAAGATGTCATGACAACATCATTTACATGACTTCCCTCAAACAGCTTATAATGAATGGATAGTGGGGGCTTTCTTCTGCTTGGAATGTCATTTTTATTGAGTATGCCTGGTTGTTGTCTCATGATAATACCCCAAATAATGGATGGGAAGGAAATGGGCAACTTCACAGCATTTGTGGAGGCATGTCTGATAATTTGGTCAAACATAAACTTTCCAAAATCATAGTTAATCCTGGTTCCAGTTGCATGAATGATTCTTCCAAGACCAATGGAGATGGTAGAGATATGATTAGTAGGCACCCAATTAGCTGAACTAATCTTGTGCAAGATGGCATATTTGACAGTTAGCTTTCCAGCTGATAGGTGATTCCTACTAGTCCATTCCTTAACTTGGCCAGCTGTAAGAGTCCTACAGACCTCATTGTCTGTAGTCTCTAAATCCACTCCTCCATCAGTTCCTCTTCCTAGGAACTTGTTGATAATGGTTGGTGAGAATCTCACACATTTACCCCTTACAAAAACCTTGCAAAACTCCCTGTTGCTCTTTTCATAAATATCCTCAGGGATATTCACAATGAATTCTTTTACTAACCCCTCATAGCACTGGGGTAGAGCAATCACAGTTTTCATAAGACAAGCAACCTTAATTAACTCCATGACTTCCTTTACTTCAACAACCTCTTTTCCAAATTCTCTTTCAACAGCTACCCTCCTCTGAATGACAAACTTCCATTTGTCAGCACCATCTTCTAAGTGAAACGAGATATTGTCTAGGTGCACAGCAACCATTTTGTTTTGAGACTTCTTCACAACCTGCCTTTTAGTAGGAGAGATGTCTGGGACATCGTCTTCGACATCCTCATCAGATTCAGAACTCTCATTTTCTTTTCTCTTCCTGACCTCTACTTTACTCCAAGACTTGGAGGGACCTACACCACCAAAAATCCCAAACCCTCAAGTCGAGGAAACCCCCAAAAAGGTACATGTTACTCCTTTAGTTTCTTCTTTTCTTGGCGTTGTTCCACACTAACAGTTTTTTCTATCAGGGTCGAAAAAGGGTCGCCTCTTCTGCTAAGCCGACTCTAGAGAATACCTCGGAGAAGCAACGAGCGCCTTCGACCCCCCCCTCCTTAGCAGGTATTTCCTATTTACTTTATGAACAAGTTTTTATCTTAGGACTTTTATCACTTCTTCAAACATTTTAATATTCATGTACCTGAGGAAGTGCTTGTGGTGGACGATGAGGATTCTGACGGGAGTGTGCATTTACATATTTTTTTCTACATCAAAAGCACCTCCAAAAACTCCTCCTACCCCCACGCGGAGAAAGAAGGCTCAAGCCCAGAAGACTCCCACGAAGGTTGCTCCAAGGGTTTCCCTGATAGTCTAGGACGATGTCGAAGACGTCCTCACTCCTCGTGATTCAGAGAAGACTCCCAGTGCTTCTCCACCTCTTGTGGATCTCCAGGTATTTGTCCATACTCCTCCCCATTATCTATGGGTTTCTCTTTGTCATGTGATCTAACACTTCTACCTTTCAGGGACCGATGGGCTCTCCAATTGAGGTCAAAACTATAGTCAGAGATATGACCGAACATCCTCTAGCCGACATTGTTTTAAGCCCTCAGCGACAAACTGAGTTTCAAAGTGGCTCCTCAAAGTCCTGCATCTACACCAACTCTTGATCCGCCGAACATGGCTGACAAAAGTGCGTCGACCAACATTTTGTCCCCGACCAAAATCAGGACTATCAAGCAAAGGAACCTTGCTGAGGCCCTAAGAAAGTTACAACAAATTCGTCGTTTGTCAACTGATGCGCCACCCCCTTCTTCGTTTGTCGTCACTCCCTCAAATCTTCATGCCGAGGTTGTTTTCATTCTTTAGCAATTGCAGGCGTCACTCTTTGATGAAAAATTTCTATGTGGTCTTGAAAGAGAAGGGGAGATTGCTCGTGATATTTTTTAAATTCCTTAATGGTCAAGTACTTCGTCGAGTTTGAGGCCTTTTTTACTCAATTCGTCAAGGACCTCAACCTACGACAAAATGCTGACCTTCAGATTAAAATGAAACTTAATGAGGCAAAGATTGAATGGGACTCCAATGAGGCTTGTGAACGGGAACTCATTGAATTCGAACACAAGAAGGAGGAACGTCTTCGTCAGTGGGAAGCCTTCAATCCGCAGATCTCCGAGTACCAAGCCCAGATCGCTGAACTTAATCAAAATATTGTTGAGGTAGAAGCGCCTAAAGCTTCTTTGGAGACGGTTGAAGGAATTCCTGTGCAAGAGGCAGTCGACAATGAGGTTCTGAGGGGAATATCTCATGGAGAAAGAGCACTTAAGATCGAGGCTGACATTAAATACTTGCGCGGGAAGAAGGTCACTCTAGATAATAGGATCAGTCATGAGATAACCTCGTTTGAGGAATTTAAGTCTAGATTCCCCATTTGAATTTTTTCTTTTTCTTTTCTTTTTTATTTTATTTTATTTCTCTTGTAAGGTCTGTCGACCATGTTTTGTAATGCCCTTTTGGGACACTTTAAAGAATCAATGAATCTTGTTATGTTTGGATATGGATCTCTTGTAGCATATGTTTATATTTCTTCAAGTATTTCCCATTCACTCTCAAGACCCTTTGATCCCCACCAAGTTCTTTGATCTCATATTCATTGTTAGTGTATGTTCGAGTTACTTGAAATGGTCCTTCCCACTTCGGAGACCATTTACCTAAGGTTCGATCTCGACGATCCATATGCAAAATTACTTTACAAATGTAATCATTATTAGTAAAGGTTTTTCCCTTACCTTTCTGTTGTATACCTTGGCTACGCGTTCCTTCTGTCGGATCAACATTTCTTCCGCGGCCAATCTTTCTTCGTCCAAATTAGCCAATTCATCGAACATCATGTCCCAATATTTTTTCGACTGGAGGTCGTTTTGGCGTTGCACTCTTACGGATTGCAAGAAAATATCTACTGGCAATATGGCATCGTGACCAAACATTAGTCGAAAAGGCGTCAAATTTGTCGCCTCTTTTGGGGACGTTCGACAAACCATAGGATTTGGTCAAAGTCTTATGCCAGTTCTTTGGTTTTTTGGAACATGATTCGTAATCAAACTTATTATCACTTTGTTGGTTGCTTCTACTTGGCCATTTTCTTGTGCATAGTAAAGTGTAGAGGTAACCAACCTGAAGCCTGTCTCTCCAGCGAACTCTTGCATCTTTTGTCCCACAAACACTGACCCTTGATTCGTGGTAATGGTCTTTGGGATGCCAAACCTATATACAATATGTTTTTAGATGATTTCAATCACCGCATCTTGATCCACCTTCACTAGAGGGACAACTTCGATCCACTTGGTGAAGTAATATATCCCTACTAGGATAAACTTCTGCTACTTCGACGAGGCTGGTCGAATATCTCCAATGACGTCTAATGCCCACCCCCTAATGGGCCATGGTTTGATGATCGCATGCAACTTATTTTCCGGCATATGTTGAATACCTGCGTGTTTTTGGCATTCTTGGCATCCTTTGGCGAACACGATGCAATCTTTCATCATATTGGGCCAATAAACCCCTTGTCGAAACAATAACCACTTCATCTTATAGCCTTCCTGGTGGGCTCCACAGGCTCCACAGTGCACCTCATATATGGCTAAATACGCTTCGATATCTCCCAGGCATTTAAGTAGTATCCCTTATGGTATCTTCTTCAGCAATTTGTTTCCTGACCACACATAGCTCAAAGCCATGTATTTGGTTTTCCTGTCAGTACCTCCGACTGGATTCTCCAAATATTCAATAATCGACTTCCTCCAGTTTGTTAATGATGAACTCTTGACAGAGAAAACTCCATGTTCCCAGGCCTCCTCGACTCCACAGGTTTCCTGCCATTCTCCGTCGGGCTCTCTGTCACGACTGTCATTCTTGTCGAGGATATCTTCTGTCAATGGTTTACTAGACACCATTTTCTCTCGAACCTAGATCATATCTTGTAATTTTGACTTACACATCTTATACCTTGAAGCAATTTGATCCAACTCGTTGTCTTCTTGGTTTTCATTTCTGGGTATATGTCTTATGCTTGTAACTTTAAAATGTTCTAGTAGTTGCGTCGCAGTCACAAAATACTTCAGCAAACTTCCCTTGATGCACTTATATTCGCGTGTAACTTGCTTGACTACCAACTCCGAGTTTCCCTTTCCTTCAATTCGACTGGCTCCCATCCCTTTCAAAAGTCGAAGACCAACTATTAAAGCCTCTTATTTGGCTTCATTATTGGAACACTTTTCACTGATCTTGTACTTAAACTTCGTCGGACCATCCTGAGGGGATAATATCAATAGACCGACTCCCGTTCCGTCTTTGTGACTCGACCCGTCGAAATACAGACGCCATGGTTTGGCGTTGACCACGTTCAGAGATGATTCGACCATGGCATGATCCACTATAAAATTCGCCACAGTCTAGCCTTTCATGGCCTTTAAAGGTTTGAATGTTAGAGAGAACTTTGTTAACGCCAGTGCCCATTTTCCAATTCTACTATGCAGAATAGGTTTAGACAACATATGTTTAATAATATTGTAATGAGACGAAACATAAACATCAATTGGTTTTATATATTGCTTTAATTTCATACAGGCAAAGTACAAACATAGACATAGTTTTTTTATGAGACTCTACCTAGTTTCAGCATCTACCAACACTCTACTGAGGTAATATATTGGTCTTTCGACACCATTAATATCCTCTTGGGCCAACATTCTCCCTATGGTCGTATCTGACGCAACAATATATAAACTCATATTTTTCTTCTTACTGGGAGGTAACAAAATAAGAGGTTTGGTAAGGTAACCCTTGATTGCGTCGAAAGCCTCTTGTTGTTCAGGGCCCTAGTAAAAATCACTTTCCTTCTTAACTTTAAGTAATGGAGAAAATACCTTCATTTTACCACTTATATTCGATGAGTCTTCCTACTAAGTTTATTTCCCCAACAAAGACTGGAGCTGCTTCTTTGTCGATGGGCTTTCGAGGTCTAAGATCTCCTTTGTCTTATTCTGATTGATCTCGATACCTCGTTTGTGCACCACAAATCCCCAGAAGTTGCATGCGTGCACACCAAAAGCACACTTAAATGGATTCATTTTGAATCCATATTTCCTTATTCTATCAAACGAGCGTCGAAGGTGATCCAGGTTCCCTCCCTGAGATGACGATTTTATCACGATGCCGTCAATATACACCTGCATGAACTTCTCAATGAAGTCATGGAATATGGCATTCATGGCCCTTTGGTAGGTTGCTCCTGCGTTTTTCAAACCAAACGGCATGACGACCCACTGGTACGTCCCTAGAGAACCAGGGCATCGGTACGCTGTCTTGGGGACATCTTCTTCGGCAATAAAAATTTGATTGTAGCTAGAGTATCCATCAAGTAAGCTCAGGTACTCAAACCCTATAGGTGAATCGACCAGCATTTCCGCCACGGGCATCAAATACTCATCCTTTGGCGTGACGTTATTTAGATCTCTTAAATTTATACAAATCCTAAGAGTTTTGTTTTTCTTGATGACAGGCACTATGTTGGCCAACCATTCGACATACCTTGTCGTTCTTATGAAACTACTTTTGAGGAGTCTTTCAGTCTCTTGCTTGATCTTTCAAGTGACGTCTAGAGTAAATCATCGAGGGTGTTGCTTCACTGGATTTTTCCCAGTTTGGATAGGCAGTCGATGCTCCACGATGCTTCGATTTAAACTTGGCATTTCATCATAATCCCAGGCAAAGCAATCCCTGTATTCGGTCAATACCTCAACTAGTTTTGACCTTATTTCTGACCCCACCTTAGTACTTATGTAGGTTGGTCTTTTTGTGATTCCATCTCCCAAATCGATCTCTTCGAGGAGATCTTGCGCTTGCATCTTCTGGGAGTCATTTAGTGGGTTCTTTTCAAACCCCAAAGGCTCATTGTCATAGATATGATCAAGCCTCTGGCTTTCTGAAGCTGTTTTCTGGTCTGGTCGCCCATTTTCAGAACCTTCGACCTCACAGGCCAAATCCTGAAGTCTCTCTCTTTCCATAATTGACTTCCTCTTGTGTTCACCCCGTAGGTGGAATTCCCGTCTCTGATCCTGTGTCTTCCTTATTATCCCATATGAAACCATGATCAGGGTCCATGTTGAGAACTCGACCAGTTTTAACGGAAGTATAGGAGCCCGATTCGTCATCATATGGCGCTATATTCGCCAAGTGTTGGTCGAAATACCTCTTGGAACCTCTATCGTCGGCCCGATAATAACTTTGGTCGGCCTCAATATTTTCTACAATTCCGTCCTTTCGCCATAGTATAAGTCTCCGATGGACCGTCGATGGTATAACCCCTATCCCATGGCATAACCTCTATCGTTGTTTTCTTCATACATATCTTCTTCGAATTCCTCATTGTAGCGGTAAATTCATGACCATCAAGCTATGGATAAGCTTAACATAAAAAAAACCAGAGTCGCCACCGCGCTTTTATTGTTTCCAAAGAAAAAGGGAAAAGTACGAACAAAACCCAAAGATAAGAAGTTTTCAAATCAAAACTAATAAAATGCCAGTGATTACAGGTAAGGGGGTTGGTTACATAGAGAGAAGGTGTTAACACCCAAAGTATCCTAGGTACTCGTAGGGAGCCCTTTTTTATATGTGTATGTGTTTTTGGTATAAAATGATGTATGAGAAAAATAGAGTGTGAGGATGAGAAAATAATTCATTGATTATATTTTTGTGTTTGACAAGACCTTCGGACTTATGCCTACGTACCAACATAAAACTGAGGGATCAAAACCTCGTAGTTCGTGGTAAAAATTTCAAAGTTGGTGAATTTCTTTTAACAAAAATTTAATTGAGAAGGGCACTAAGGGGCCAAAGGTTTGAATGAAGTTGTTAGTTCTTTTTTTCTAATTTTAAGTCAATATGATTAGATTTATTTACAAGTTTGATTTAAGAAAAAGGAGTTCAAAAATTCAATGGCATAAGGCCAAAGTTTCTACTTGAAATAAGGTCTAAGTTTGAAATCATAAGCAAAGAAAGTTTTTTTTGAAAAGGGGGAGAGATTTTGAAATTTAAGAAGTGGGAGGACATGAAGAGACTAATCCTAAGCATAAATTAAAAGTTAAGAGTTGAAAAGATCTGACCAATGGGATGCAATCCAATAGACAAGAATGTCATATAGAAACCTATTTTCTCTTTGGACTTTTAATTAAGCAATAATCAATCAGGCAATTAGCAATATCAAACATCATGAAGATCAAGGCACCAAATAAAGATAGCCACATCCAAGAAAGCATAGCTAGCAGTCTTCTTTGTCTTCTTATGTACCAGATTAAATACTCCTTGATTAACTCAGAATAAAGCATTTAGGCACAAGATCAAAATAACAATTTGCATCAAGACAATGTAGCAGATGAACTAAAACACATCTCAAGACTTGCATCAGATGAAGGCTCAGTTCATAATAACTTGATTTCAGAATGTTGGCATTAGCCAAGTCCTTTTTGCACAGGGAATGTTGCCTTGTTCTAAGTCCAAATGTTCAGATCAAGATCAACAATCCACCAAACATTTTTCAGGGGTTTTGTTGTTTATTATGTGTTTTAAGGTCCTAAGACCACAAACAAAATCAAAATGCACAAACAATATATACAATCACAAGATATGGCTCAAATGAACAAAGTGAAAAATGACATAAACATAAGGAAGTTAAATGAAATGTAAATTACAATGAATGATAAATGACTAAAAATTAAATTGCATAAACTAAATTGCTTAAACACTCAACCATCTAGTCAAATGTTAGTCAAGATTAATTGAATGTTAGTGGTGTTTTTGCTTTTTAGTTGAGTTAGTCATTCTTTGGAGAACACTCAACCATCTATTCACAAGCATGGATCTTGAACCAAGACCTCTTCCATAGGAAGGAAAAAAGGCCAAGTTTCCATACAATACCATGAAATATGAGAGACTTACAATCTCACATACTAGAATGCTATGCCTTTAGGGTCAAATTTAGCTCTATGTTAAGCAATCATAATTGGACTTGTGTAGAAATCACAACTATCGTCGGGTAATAAAAATTTAGGTGTTAATGCATGTTAGAGATTTGGTATAATGAACCAAACTCCTAAAATATACCACACACTAAAAGAAAATATCAAGAGGGATAGACTTATCGCATCCATACTTGTATTGGTTCATCTGACACAAGGTCATTGATGAACAAATTAGCCTTAGGATATTTGAGATTTCATTGGTCAATGAAAGGAAAGGGGAAGAATAGGGATGGAGATGAAGGGGGAGGGGAATGAGAGAAATACAAATTGGTCATGGAAGAAATTTTATCAAATTAAAATTATTCATTCATTTTGGGATATGAAATGTACATTTCATCTATCCCCTAAATCCAATGATTTTAATCAAGGTCAAAGGACCTTAGACAAAAAATTTCATTATTTTTGAAAAGTCATAAATATTTTTAAACAATTTAAAATATGCACAAAAACATTTAATGCATAAAAAATGTCAAAATTAGTCCAAAAAATAACTTTAATTCAAAAAATGAAAGACAAAGATATTTAAATATTTTTGGTGAGAGTCCCATATTTTTTTGGATTAAAAATGAAATTATTATGAATTAGACAAAATAAAGCAATTAAATGAAAAATCAGAGAATACAAAAAAACAAGGGTCATCAGATCTTCCTCATTAATTGAGGTGGCAGATCTGGTGGCCACACTCGTGCGTTCCATCATGCTCCTTGGTCAATGCAATGTATGTGTGGTAATCAGAATGAACACTCAAGATTAAAACATTTGAACCAGATCAGATGGCTTGGGACTTGCCAACGCACCACCGGAGCCCTAGCTCCGGTCATCTTCTCCCGTGATCACCATCGGACTAGTCCAACCTCAACTTCATGAAAAATGGAAAACAAGTACAATAATTCAAAGAGAAAATGCTCAGGCGCTCAAATCTGGCCTCAATTTTCTCTAATTCAAAGTATATAAAAAGATACAAGGATTTGAATTTTGAGGATCATGAACTGAGTTGCTTCGATTTGACGTCAAAGTATCTCAATCTTGTTTCCTACATTGGTAGGACTTCAGCCAACCAAAAATCACAAAGAATAATGAAGAATTGAGGGAGAATCGAAGAGATGAAAATTCTAAAAAATTACCTTCGAAGGAGCTTCAACCTTGCTTGATCTTGATCCCAATTGTGCTTGGCTTCAGAAGCTTGTAGGAGGTGATTAAGATCAAAAAGAGGCTTGGACTCTTGGAGTTTCAATCTCAAAACAAAATGAGATTTGAAGCTCGATTTTCAAATGAAAACCTTCAAGATTATCCTTTAATGGTGAGGATTTGGATTGCAGGTTCAAACCTTGGGCATGAGGTCCTCAGTTCTGAGCCATGACGGTTGTATTTATAGCAAATGTGATTCATTTCCAAACACTTCCAAATTTTGCCAAATTTAGTAATTTTCATTGCATGCTTGCATGGGAGTGTGAGAGGCCCCTAAAGTGATGTATTCAGGTCCAAAAATGCTTGTGTGTCATGCTGAAATCATGTCATATGGCCATGCATTTGAATTTGAAATGTGAAGGTGAAATTCATCCAATTGGTCCCTTGAAAAGAACCCATGCGCAAGTCCTTTATTCTTTGGCCAAATGAGGTGATCTTGGACTTTTTGGAAAGGTGGGATCAAGGGGAACAACTTTCATGTTGAAAACGTTTCCCTTTGAAGCTTGTATCATGATTAATTTTGAGGTGGAAGTTTGGAAAATCAAACATATTTGAAAATTTTCTAAGTACCAAGACAAATGTTCACTTTTTCCACCTTGAATAACTTTTTCTATGGACTTCAAATGGAAAAAGTTCCTTCATAAAAGTTGTATCTATTTCAAACCTCTTCAATGTGGTCACAAATTTGACCTTATTTTGGTTTGGTATGAAGGAGTTATACATTTTAGAAGTTGAGGAAAATACTTGTTCAATGGTAATGACCCAAAATGACCTATAATGTTTCCTCTTGGCACATGCATTTTCAAGTTTAATTTGAACTTCTTACAAACATAAAAGTTGAAAAGGACATCTTGAATTTGATCATGGAACTTTAATGGCTTTCATATCATAAGAATTCATAAAGTTATGGTCCTTGGAAATTGACCTCCTAACTAGGGTTAAGATCAAATGACCTATAATCGTTCACCATAAAAAAATGACTTTCCAAGAAAAACTAGCTCTTGACTTGAACATGAAAGTTGTTTGGAATGTCATAAGGAGTAACTGTTGTCTTGATATCATTTTCATATGAAAAAAATTGTAGGAGATAGGGTATAGGCCCAGTTTTGACTAGTTGACTTTCTCTGGTCAACCACCATGGACCATCATGCAAACTTGACATTCTCTTGATCTTTGGGACTCATGGAGGATCATATATGTGTAAGATGATGTAATATGAAGTATACCTTTATATATTTGATCAAATGTTGAAGAAACTTGTTGAGGAAGTCACACAAGATACCCAGATGAATTAGGGCTTCCAAGGCAAACAAGCTTCAAAATCTTGATGAATTCTTGATCAAAATGATATGTGAAGACCATGGGGATCCATACATGATGTATATAACCAATGTAAATCATCTCTTGATTGATCTCCTTGCATTGAGGGTCTTAAACCCTAGATATGAGCTTGATGGATCATGTGTGAACTCGCACACTACCTACAAAAGTAACAAACTATATATAGACATATTCTTAGCATTTTGGTTAGTAAGTAATGAAAAACAAAGTATGATACAATCAAATGTGCTTGGTGACCTCTCCCAATACAAACCCAATGAATGAGGGGTAAGGAGGATACCAAGGTGTGATCCCAAAGCCAAAGCAAATGATGAGATAGCATGAGGGATCTTAGGGTCAAAATTAGAGTATTACACTCATCAGATTGAGGGGAGTATTCAGGATCTCCTTCCTCTGGTTGGGGAGAATACTCGGGTTCTTCCTCCTTCGATTGGCCCTTGCTTCGTGGCTTTCTCTTGACCTCTGACGAACATTCCACATTCTGAGTGGTTATTACTACCTTCTTTCCTGTCTAGTTGACAGTCATGGCCACTGTCTGATTAGCCACCATTTTTCCTGGTCCTACGACCTTTGGCATCTGTTCCTTCTGTTCAACGGTTTCCGAAGGCTTCAATTGTGGAGTGGTAACGACTTTCCCAACTTTTTTGTTTCGCTGGTGGCGTCACCACTGTGTCCTAGTCATTAAATTCTTTCCTTTGTAATTAGGAGATATTGTGTATCCCCTTTTCTTCTTTGGAGATGTTATCTCTTTTTCCTACACTCTCCATTTTGGTTTTTTGCCCCCTTTCTGATTGATGGACTTTATCCATTTTTTCTATGGAACATCAGCTGGCGGAATGAAGGCCTTTTCGGGAACATCGAACTTGTCTTCTATAATCTTCACTTCGTTGAGGTGCCCCATGCCTGTCGAACACGAATCGTGGGACATCAGGTTTCTCCTCTTTCACAGCCTTATTGTTGGCCTCCAATTTTTCGGCGGTCTTCTCGTCGAACACCACAATACATTTTGGGCACATCAGAGCTTTTGACCCATTTTCCTTACACTTCTCTTGGAAGTATGATAGGGTTTCTCCTGGATGGGGATAGGCCGACTGGGACTTCCTTTCGGCCTTGTTTCCGAAACCTTCAGTAGTTTCGACCATCATCACTTCAAACGATTCATCTAACGAGGCTGCTTTAGAAACCTCAATGAGACTATTAGTAGTCTCTACCATCATGCATTCGATAGGCTCTGCGTACAAAGCTTCCTTTATCATCAGAGGGTCGAAATCCACCTGCATTTTTGGCCTTTCGCCAAAATGGAGCCTTCCTTCTTTCAGATCTTTCTACACCAAATCCCTGAAAAGAACACATTGGTGAGTTTTGTGACCAAGGAAATTATGAAATTTACAGAATCCCCTTTTTTTCTTTTGTTCTAGGGGAGGGTCTTTTAAACCATGAGGGGTGATAATTTGAACATCTTTTACTAATATATCAAAGATTTTGTCGCACTTAGACACGTCGAAAGTATAGGTCTTAGCTACGTATTTGTCGATTTTCTCTGGTTCGACAGGGTTTTTCCCATTCAATGGCTTCAAAACCTTACACGCATATGGAGGTCCGGGCTTAAGTTCTGCCACGTTAACCTCACTCTTGTCGACTATATATTTGTCATCGGAAGAAACTCCTTCGACTACGATGTAGGACACTTTTTCTTTCTTATGATATCGACCCGCCTTGGACTTCTCAGCTTTCAAGCGTTTGATATGTCGAACCCTATCAGCCAATTGGGCCATATCTCTAAGATACCGAGTATCTAGATTTTTCCTTATAGAATTATCTAGACCCCTAGCTGCCATCTCGACTAGTTCATGTTCAGGGACTTGGGTAAATCATCGTGCTTTCAGCAGTCTAAACCTGTTTAGATACTGATCAACTGACTCAACAACCTTTCGCTTAACACTAGCTAGTTCTTTGAGGTTGATCTTCGATTGTCCCATGTAAAATTGTTCATGGAACAATCTCTCTAACCGTGTCCATGTTTGGATCGACTGTGGAGGTAGCATTGTGAACTATGTAAATGCATTTTTTGTAAGAGAACTTGGGAAGTATTTTAACTTCAAGTCCTCATTGTTCGATATGTCTCCAGCCTTGGTCTAGTACATGGACACGTGCTCGATGGTGGATTCTTCAGTATCCCCAACGAACTTGGTAAATTTCGGGACTTCCCACCTCCTAGGCAATTATGTTTATAGGACAAAATCTGGTAGAGGTGAAGAGTATGTCGGCCGCTGTAGGCATGGACTTATTCCGTTTCGCACTATGATCCGTTTGATGATAGCCTCTAGGTTTTGTTCCCCCATGGCTGCATCGTGTCGAACTTGTCGGACCACCTGGTCATGATCCTGGTTACGGTTAACCAGTACCATGGGTGGCCTTCGTACCACCTTTGGGATCTATTCGAATTCCTGATAATCCTATTCAACAATATCATCTGTCATTTCCTCTTGTCGAACCGATGTTTCTGATCTAGGAGGAGGCGTAGGATTCCGACGGACTTGAGCCATTATGGCTCCCAAAAAATCTCTTATCCTTGTCATTTGAGTTTACAAATATTAGTAACTCTGCATCGAATCCTAGATCAATGGCCTCAATATGGTACCCATTTGCTGAGTTAGCATGTGTACCATTTCATGATTACTTTCGTCTATTTGTTGTCTCATAACAACGATAGAATTTGACGTAAAAGTTGGGACTGACTGAGACATCAATCCAAAACCTGGGAGTCGACCAAATGGCGTTGCAAAAGGTCCAAACCCATGGTAGCGAGGGAATGGCGATGATGAGATATCGTTGTAAGTCGAACTGAGACTATGCATATTTGCCATAAACTCAGTCGTCCTTCCCAACGTTTTGTGCATGGGGACCATGAAACTAGGTATATGTTGCCCAATAGTTCCCATGATTGTTGGTGTCGGTGTTTGTGGCTGACACGGTGTCAGAATTGGCCCTACAAACACTGTCGAAAATGTTGATGCCATGCTATAGCTGATATCGACACCCTGGGGCATCGATGTGTCTTCTGCCAAAGACGTTTCTTCGTGGGGTGTAGGAGACATCATTTTTCCACTTTGCAATCACATACACTTAACACTGTCGAGGTCCCACTGGGCGTGCCAATTTGTTGGTTCGTCAATAATCTCTAGCCTCCCTATAAGAGGGTTACTTGCAGGACCAACTACAAAGTCTTGGACTTAATGTTTGAGCGTATGTTTTGTTGGAAAACAATGTCTTTGAAAGGTTTAAAAGGTGTAAATACAACTTTTTATGAGTTAGGAACGTGGTAAAAGTAAGGCGAAAAGGAAATGTATAAATGGTAAAGTAAGAAACAAAAGAAAACTTGGCAAGATTAAATGACTTATGAATGTAAAATTGAGGCAAAGTAGATTTTGTGAGGAGATTGACTCTTTTCTCGTAAACGCTTTGATACTTCAAGTTTTACTCCTACTGCAAATGTTCAAAATGCCACCTCTAGAATCTCACCTAACACTGGCTTAAATACTAATTGAAAATAACCATCTGGAGGTTACAAAATCATCTCATGATGCCACACATCGGTCCACTTCCCCCATTTTGATAAATAACTACCCACGTTCTTTGAGTTCCCACAATTGCCTTCACCATTCAAACCCTTTGACTTCGACCCAAGCTTGCAGATGTCGACCTATGGATGTGTCCACCATCCTGTCGAGGATGCTACGACAAGTTCCCTAGTCGAACCAGCTTTCTTCTCTGGCCGAAATTGGTCAGCTAACAAGTCCTTAGTGGGTTTAGCCTAATTTTTTATGTGTATATATTTGTGTATTTGATGTTTGTATATGTTGTTTGTGTGATATAATATGTTTGTTATGCTTGGTGATCTCTATATGGTGAGCTAAGTTCTAACCCAAACTTGAGTGCAATTAAGATAGGAGGATGGTATAGTCATGTTCAACTTGTGTGGAGTAGTCCTTAACCAGTTGGCTTGAGACCCATCTACTCAGTGGAGACCTCTTTAGAGTTACTGATGTCACACAAGTTATATGTGGATATGCATTACTTTTTCTGATTTGGGGTCCGAGAAGTTGAGGACCGTAGAACATTTAACCCAACTTGGCCTATTTAGGACGTAGTGCGGAGACTGTTCAAGTGTAGACTTAATAACAGTTGGTACATGATACTACACTCAGACGAGTTTCTCTTAAGAATACTATGGGTTGATGAGTCAGTCATCCTAACCTATAGTATATGATAGATGGGATCACGACTTTGGGAACTTTCTAGAATATGATCTACAAGTTTTTATCCTTAGTACACTCCTTTTTGGATGGTTCTTAACCCGACTCCTTGCTCGTGACTCACAACAAACCCTTTGATTCTCGGTTGATCCGATCAAGTCTTGTCAATATGAATGGAACTTGGGTTGATAAGGTGAAAAAACCCAAATCCACCAAAATGGATGATTGATCTTGATAATGAATCGATCCATCCCTTGACCTTTGTTTGTGTTTACCTTATGTGTGATCCCTTGTTTATGATTGTTGCATTCATGCATACCTGCGCATCATGACATTCATCACAGAAAATAAATTTCAAGGAAACTGAGGTCTTATTTGCAAATTTTTTAAGACCATGGATTATGGACGAAGGAACACTAAGAAGTACAGTTTTAGATGTCCTGATTTGAAAGAGTTAAGGAAGTTATCATCCTTTGTATTAGATCCTTTGGACTTCAAGCAACATCATGGGAAACTCTTGTCTGTGTTATCTACTGATATGGTTGAAGTACCTCTGAGTGTTTTGGTTCAGTTTTATGACCCTCTCTACCGGTGTTTCACTTTTCCAGATTATCAGCTTGTTCCCACGTTGGAGGAGTATGCCCATCTCTTCTGTATACCCATATATAACAAAGTGCCTTTTAGTGGATTAGAGGAGATTCCCAGATCTCGCGTCATAACCTAAGCTCTTCATTTGAAAAAGTATGAGATTGATGCTCATTTGGTAAAGAAAGAAGGTATTCTTGGGTTGACTTCTGAGTTCCTCATTGGTAAAGCTACTGTTTTTGCTCAAGCCGATAGCATGGATGCTTTTGAAGCTATCTTGGTATTGCTCATTTATGGCTTGTTTATTCCATAACGTTGATGGTTTTGTTGATGTTAACGCCATTAGAATCTTCTTAATTGGAAATCTTGTTCCTACTCTGTTGGGTGATATGTATTTCTCTTTGCATTTAAGGAGTTCTATAAGTGGTGTGACTATTGTGTGTTGTGTTTCTCTCCTGTACAAGTGGTTTATTTTGCGCTAGCCTCAGACATATGCTTTCTTGGAGAACCGACAATGTCTATGATGGTCCCAGAGACTTATGTCTCTCACTAATGATGATATTGATTGGTATGATTCTGCATTGAGTAGCTTGGATATTATTGACAGTTATGGTGAGTTCTCTAATGCTCATCTCATTGGTACACAAGGAGGAATCAACTACAACCCTGCTTTGGCCCGTCATCAACTCGGGTTCCCCTTGAGAGATAAGCCTAATAACACTCAGTTAGAAGGTCTATTCTATCAGGAGGGTAAAGATCCCAAAGTTTTAAAGAAAAGGATGATACATGCTTCGTATAATATGCATAGGAAAGGAAGATTCGGGCTTGGTCCATGCAACTATGTAGCTTTGGAAGCTTACACTATTTGGGTGAAGAAGAGAGCTTTGGAGCTGAAGATGTCGTACGATTGTGAAATAACTATGTCTTTGGTTGTGGCTGAGCCATTAACTTTCCTTAACCAAGATGTAGAGGAGTTGGAATACTCACTTTACAAGATGAAGCAAGAAAAATATATGTGGGAAGAGTGGTTCCATGCTTTGAACCAGAAGCATGAGGAGTTGCAGCTTGAGTCGAAAGATAAAGATGAACTTATTGAGATCCTTGAAGACCGTGTAGTGAAGAGACAAAGAGAGCCAGAGGGTTTAATTGCCTCTAGTATGCCTCCAGCTTCCGGTGCTTGGAAGAAGATAGTTGATCAGCTTGTCCTCGAGAAAGCTCAAATGAAGACATCCTTTGAGTCCGAGATTCAATGCATCCTAAGGAAGTATGCACCCATAGCCAGATCATCTGATGGTGTTGCTAGGGATCCTTAGGATGATATTTTCCTTTTCCCTTGTATTTGTACTTTGGTTTATGAAATTGTACTCAGTGTAATCCTTCCATTTTTATGAATAAAAAGAGATTTTAGGGTCAATTGAAATGTTATTATTGTTATTACTTGAATATATATATATATATATATATATATATATATATATATATATATATATTTGCAAATGAGATTTCATATGTTCCTTGAATTTAAAAAACAATAAAAAACATTGCATTTAATGGATCATTTGCATAACATGTTTCTTTTCCCAGATGTCTTATCAGTTCTTCTTCTGTGCATCAGCCAAGCTGACTCACCGCTATAACACCCGTGCTAATCAACTGAAGAGAATGGAGCATTTAGAGCAAGAGAATAGAGATATGAAGGATGAGATCACCATACTTACGGCGCTAATGGAATTCGTGATT
The DNA here is from genome assembly GCF_024323335.1 of Lathyrus oleraceus. Lineage (NCBI taxonomy): Eukaryota > Viridiplantae > Streptophyta > Magnoliopsida > Fabales > Fabaceae > Lathyrus > Lathyrus oleraceus. The sequence goes on from NC_066584.1 coordinate 217,381,813, forward strand.
GTTGCTCAGAACTAGCCGTCACCATCTCCTGTAAATCCTCCTCAGAGGACTGTCATTTCTGAGATTGCTTCGCCGGCTGTAACTGTGACAGCTGCCAGCCAACCCATTCCTTCTATGCCTGATGGATTCCCTTGGGTAATGCCACCAAATTTTGTGCCAGAGGGGTATGCACCCACGTTTGTTTCTCTGCCGGCATCTAGCCCGATCATGTCAGTGCCTCCTCCCATCGTTCATACTTTGTCGCGTGTTGAGGAGACTATCTACCATTCCGAACCGTCTGAAGGTCCAAATGTATGCAAAAAGATGGATGAGATGAAAGATCAATTCCTTGAGCTGCGCAAAGAATTGAAGACTCTGAGAGGGAAAGATTTGTTCGGAAAGAGTGTTGTTGAACTCTGCTTGGTTCCCAATGTTAAAATACCAGTGAAATTTAAGGTCCAAGACTTTGAAAAGTACAAAGGTAATACTTGTCCGCTGAACCATCTTGTTATGTATGTTAGGAAAATGTCTACTCAAACTGATAATGATCAACTGTTGATTCACTACTTCCAAGACAATTTAACTAGAGCTGCCTTGAGAAGGTACATGGGCCTAGACAGTGCTAGCATTCGTACTTTCAATGGCTTAGGTGAGGCCTTTGTCAAGCAGTATAAGTACAACATAGATATGGCGCCAGATAAAGACCAATTGAGTTTGATGTCTTAGAAGGATAAGAAGACATTTAAAGAATATACTCAGAGATGGGGAGAATTAGCTGCTCAGATCAGTCCACTTCTTGAAGAAAAGGAGATAACCAAAATTTTCCTGAAGATGCTAAGTTCATTTTATTATGAACGTATGATTGCAACTGCCCCCAATGATTTTACCGAAATTGTAAATATGGGGATGAGACTAGAGGAAGGAGTCCGTGAAGGACGTCTATCCAAGGATGAAGCGTCAAGCAACAAGAAGTATTGTGGTAGCTTCTCCAAGAATAAAGAAGGAAAAAGTAATTCAATGTCAGCTGGGAGGAAGAGGAGGCCTCAGGTGAGGAAAAGTTCTCAAGCCCATCAACATCAGCACCAAGTTTCTTCAGTAATTCCATTTTTTTCCAACAATTCAACCAATCAATCAGTTTCAGCAACAACAACATCAACAACAACCGCAACAAAGAACCAACTACAACAACAATCATCATCAGCAAAATTTTGAAATGAAGAAGGTCTCTTTTGACCCTATTCCTATGATATATGCAGAGTTGTACCCGTCTTTGGTACTCAAGAATCTTATTTAGCCAAGATCTCCTCCGCAAATTCCTGTGCCACTACCATGGTGGTTCAAACTTGATCTTCATTGTGCTTTTCACTAGGGAGCCTCTGGTCATGATATAGAGAATTGCTATACGCTGAAGTATGAAGTTCAAAAACTTGTGAAGAGTGGTATGGTGTCCTTCAAGGACAGAGCACCGAATGTGAAAGGTAATCTGTTTCCTACTCATGGTAACACTTGTGTCAATATGGTGAAAGGTTGTCCAGGAAGTTTCAAAGTTTTTGATGTGCGGCATATCCAGAGATCTCTGGTGTAAATGCATAGAACTATGTGTTTAATTAGTGATTATGAACATGACTGTAGCGGTAAATTCATGACCATTAAGCTATGGATAACCTTAACGTCAATAAAACTAGAGTCGCCACCGCGCTTTTATTATTTTCAAAGGAAAAGGGAAAAGTACGAACAACACCCAAAAATAAGAAGTTTTCAAATCAAAACTAAAAAATTTCCAAAGATTACAGGTAAGGGGGTTGGTTACACAGAGGGAAGGTGTTAGCACCCAAAGTGTCCTAGGTACTCCTAGGGAGCCCTTTTTTTATGTGTGTATGTGTTGTGGCATAAAAGATGTTTGCAATAAATAGAGTGTGGAGGTGAGAAAAGAATTCATTACTTATATTTTTGTGTTTGACAAGACCTTCGATCTTGTGCCTATGTACCAACATAAAAATGAAGGGTCAAAACCTCGTAGTTCGTGGTATCAATTTCAAAGTGAGTGGATTTCTTTTAATCAAAAGTTAAGTTTAAAAGCGGAACAAAAGGCCCAAAAGTTTGAATGAGTGTTAGTTCTTTTTGTCTTTTGAAGTTTTAAGTCAATATGGTTAAGTTCATTTACAAATTTGATTTAAGAAAAGAGCTAAAAAATGAAATGGCATACGGCCAGAGTTTCTAGTTTGCAATAAAGTCTAAGTTTAGAAATCACAAGCAAAGAAGATTTAAAAAAAAGGGGGGAGAGATTTGAAATTTAAGAAGTGGGAGGAGATGAAGAGACCAATCCTAAGCAAGAACTTAAAAGTTAAGAGTTGAAAATATTTGACCAATGGGATGCAATCCAATAGACAAGAATGTCATATAGAAACCCACTTTTCCCTTGGACTTTAAAATCAAGCAATATCAATACACAAGTAGCAAGATGAAGAGAAAGGCATCAAATAAAGATAGCCACATCCAAGCTGGCAACTTTGTAGTCTTTTTCTTAAGCTCCCATGTATCAGATGATATACTCCTTGAATGGCTCAGAGTAAGGCATTAGATATAGGTTCAAAGTAAAATTTGCATCAAGACCATGTAGGAGAGGAACTCAGAGGGATCTCAATACTTGCATCAGATGAAAGTTCAATTCACAATGACTTGGTTTTAGAAAAGTTGGCATTGGCCAAGTCCTTTTGCATAGGGAGTGTTGCCTAATTCTAAGTCCAAAGCTCAAACCACAATCCAACAGTCCACACAAACACTTTTTGGGGTTTTTTGTTGTTTATTATGTACTTTAAGGTTCTAGGACCACAAACACAAACAAAATATACAATAAAGTATATACAATCACAATTCATGCCTCAAGTTAGCAAAGAGAAAATGGCATTAAAATAAACAAGTTAAATTGTATGTATAATGACAAATGATAAATGGCTCGAATTTAAATTGCATAAAGTAAATGACTTGAAATTAAAAGTTAGTCAAATCTTAGTTGATTAGAAGTTAGTGGAGTTTTGCTTTTCAACTTTTTAAGTCATTCTTTGGAGAACACTCAACCCTCTACTCACAAGCATGGATCCTTGAACCAAGACATCTTTCAAAGGAAGGAAAAAAGGCCAAGTTTCCACACAATACCATGAAAGGGGGGAGACTTACAATCTCACTTAAACCCAATGATTTTAATCCAACAAAAGCCAAATCAACCTTAACCAAGGCCCAAACACAATAGTCAAACTCCACAAGTAAATAAAATGGCTCAACATAGTTTATTCACAATTAAATAAATTAAAAATCAATTAAAAATGCATTAAATTAAATTATGTTTTGTCAAAAGCCTAAAACCTCTTCAAAACACCAAATAAATGGCCAAGAGATTTATCATAGGTCAAACAAGGTCAAAGGACCTTTGAGAAAAAATTTCACTATTTTTGAAAAGTCAGAAGTACTTTTAAACAATTAAAAATATGCACAAAAATAATTAAATCATGAAAAATCTTAATATTGATCCAAAAAAAATTTAATTCAAAAAATGAAAGTGAAAAATATTTGAATTTTTTTCGTGAAAGTCCCATATTTTTTGGACCAGTATTAAAATTAATATGAATTAATGAAAATAAGGCAAATAAAATGAAAATTCAGAAATTACAAAATACGTGGACCATTTGATCTCCCTCATTAATTGAGGTGGCAAATTAAATGGTCCAAAGTGCACGTTCGATGTGGTCATGAGTCAACTACACAACACACGTGCTAATCACAATCAACACTCAAGATTAAAACAAAATGAATGGATCCTGTGGCTGGGAAACTTGCCAACATATCGCCGGGGCCAGAGTTCCGGACTTCTTCTCCGGTGGACCTCACCGGACTGGTCCGCCTTCAACAATCACCAAAATGAAAAAGCAAGACATGGAACCAAATGAACTGGATTTGATTGCTTTCTCCTCCTCTTGCTTGCAGGAACCAAATGAACTGAAAATGGAAGTGAATTTCTGGAGTTTGAACTTCCAAATAGATGGTTAAGTTCAAGCTCGATTTTAAAGAAATCTCAGAAAATTCTATGGCAGTGAGGGTTTGTAGAGGTCTAGCAATGCTTGGGCAAGGTGTTGATGATGAATTTGAAGCCTTAAGCTTGTTTAAATAGGCGTTGTGTTTGATATTTTCACCACTTGAAAATTCGACAAAAATAGTAATTCACTTGCATGGGTGCATGGGAAATCATTTGGGCCTTGAGAGTGATGTAATCCAACTTCAAATCATGCACAAAGTCTACTGAACTCATAATGTGCAAGCATGCAAAAGCAAATAATCATTTGAAGTTCAAACTTTCCAAAACAATTCCCCACATGGAGAAGGGCCACGGGGAGGAAATAACGTTAATACTGTCGGAGGAACATGAATCTTATCTGCATAAATTTGACGCTTGTGGCATTTTTTCACAAACTTGCAACAGTCAGATTCCATTGTTAGCCAATAGTAACCTGCTCTCAACATCTCTTTATCCATAGCATGTCCATTGGAATGAGTACCAAAGGATCCTTCATGCACTTCAGTCATCAATAAATCTGCTTCGTGTCTATCCACACATCTGAGCAGAACCATATTGAAGTTTCTCTTGTAAAGCACATCACCATTCACGTAGAAGTTGCCGGCTAATCTCCTCAAAGTCTTCTTATCTTTCAAAGATGCCCCAGGCGGGTAAATCTGACTTTGGAGGAAACACTTGATATGATGTTACCATGGCTTCTCATCTTTGATCTCTTCAATAGCAAACACATGAGATGGCCTATCGAGACGCATTACAGTCAAATTGGGAACTTCATTCCAATACTTCCCCACGATCATTGAAGCCAACATTGCAAGAGCATCTGCCATCCGGTTTTCATCTTGAGGGATATGATGAAACTCAACCTTTGTAAAGAAAGTTGAAATCCTCCTCGCATAATCTCTATATGGTATAAAACCGGGTTGATTCGTCTCCCATTCACCTTTGATTTGATTTATGACTAAAGTTGAATCTCCGTAGACGTCCAAATATTTGATTCTTAGATCATTGGCCTCTTCAAGCCCCATAATGCAAGCTTCATACTCGGGCATATTATTTGTACACTTAAAAGTCAATCTAGCTGTAAATGAAAACGAGTGCCTTGGGGAGTAATAATTACTACCCCAATGCCATTACCATACTGGTTAACAGCTCCATCAAATACCATGCCCTAACGGGAACCAGGTTCTGTTCCTGCTTCAAGCAATGGTTCATCGCAATCTTTCATCTTTAGGTACAAAATCTCTTCATCAGGAAAATCATACTGCACGGAAAGGAAATCTTTAATCGGTTGGTGAGCCAAATGGTCAACCAAGACACTACCTTTGATCGCCTTTTGAGATCGGTATTCAATATCATACTCAGATAACAACATCTGCCAATGGACAATCCTCCTAGTTAAAGCAGGCATCTCAAAGATATACTTGATTGAATCCATCTTGGATATCAACCAAGTGGTATGATTCAACATATATTGACGTAGACGCTTAGCAAGCCAATGCGCAATAAGTCTTCTCAAGCATAGAATACCGAGTCTCAGAGTCGATGAATTTCTTACTGAGGTAGTAAATTTCATATTCTATCTTTCCAGTTTCATCTTGCTGACCAAGAACACAACCCATACTCTCTTCAAGCACATTCAAATACATGATCAATGATCTTCCTTCAACAGGAGGAGACAGAATCGAAGGCATAAGCAGATACTCTTTGGTATTGTCAAAAGATTATGGCAATCCTCGGTCCAATCACAAGACAGATCTTTCCAAAGAAGCTTGAATATAGGCGCACATGTGGCAGTCATAGGTGAAATGAATCTTGAGATATAATTCAAGCGGCCGAGAAAACCTCTGACTTACTTCTCAGTTTTGGGCGCAGGCATTTATGGTATTGCTTTGAACTTGGCAGCATCAACTTCAATACCCTTCTCGCTAATAATAAAGCCTAACAAGTTACCAAAACGAACACCAAATGTACATTTATTGGGATTCAAGCGGAGTTTATACTTCCTCAAACGCTGGAATAGTTTCATTAAATGCTCAACATGCTCTTCTTCATCACTGGATTTAACAATCATATCATTAACATAGACTTCAATCTCTTTGTGCATCATATCATGAAAAAGAGTGGTCATTGCTCTCTGGTATGTTGCACCAACATTCTTTAAACCGAAAGGCATCACTCTATTACAGAATGTTCCCCAGGGTGTAATAAGTGTGGTCTTCTCCATATCTTCGGATGCCATTTTGATCTGATTATAACCGGAAAATCCGTCCATAAATGAAAAGACTTTGATTGTATTGTCTACCAACATATCAATGTGTGGAAGAGGGAAATCATCTTTCAGACTGGCTTTAGTCAAATCTTTATAATCAACACACATACAGACTTTTCCATCTTTCTTCGGAACAGGCACAATGTTGGCCACCCACTGTGGATGCTCAGCGGTAACAAGGAAACCTACGTAAATATGCTTTTGCACTTCATCGTTGATCTTCACTGCCATATCAGGATGAGTCATCCTCAAATTCTGCTTGACTAGCGGGCATTCTCGCTTCAACGACAATCTATGCTCCACAATCTCAGAATCCAAACCAGGCATGTCTTGATAGGACCAGGCAAACACATCTGAATACTCTCGGCGAAGATCAACCAATCCCTTCTTAACCTTTGGAAACAGCTGAGATCCAATCTTGACTTCTTTGACATCATCTTCGGAACCCAAGTTGACTAACTCAATCTGCTCTTCGAACGGCTGAATGGCTTTTTCCTCGTGCTCAAGTAGACGAGACAATTCATCAGACATTTATTCATCACCTTCTTCCTTAGCCTGAAACACATGGAATTCAAAGTTTAGAGAAGGAGTAGGATCATTGTATTCGATGTGTTTAGAAATCAACCTGCATAGTCATTTGATACTTTGATTTTAGAGAAGTGAATTGTGACCAAATATTATGCAGATGGACAATTATTATTTGTTTATGTTTTATGTGATTACCATTTTCAAAAAAGCAAAAAGTAAAATAAAAACATCATAGATGTGGATGAATAGAATTGCATTTTATTGATGATTAATTTGAAATATGCCCAACAATGTTCACTTCTCCCTTAGGCATAGGAGAAGGATTTTTCTAAAATGATAAAAACAAATTACTTAGAGCGATGGACGATAACATGAACATCAACAACGATCCAATTGTTGCAAGCCTTTCCATGCGTCACAAAATTGACGCAATCTTCATGTTCATCACCCTCGATCACAACAGTTGAGTGTTGTTCATTACCGTGAATGAACCCTCTGCTATGGTAACTAGGTTGCACATCTTCATTTCTAACATGATACTTCCCTCACTGGAATCCCAAACTAGCTCTACTCTTGTTCTCAGTGACCTCTACCATCTGGCCCCACTGATTAGAACTACCATCTTCAACAATCCTCTGAGTGTCTTTAAAAGAGGACATAGGTTCCCCAACTCTTTTTTCTTCAGCAATAGATAGAGCTTGGAAAGGAGTTCCAATCTCATCCTCAACTTGAACATATGAGAAAGACGACATGTGGCTTACCAACAGAGCTTTTTCTCCACCCACAATGACGAGCTTACCATTCTTCACAAATTTCAACTTCTGATGCAAAATGGATGTAACAGCTCCAACTTCATGTATCCATGGCCTTCCTAACAATCAACTATAGGCCGGGTGGATATCCATTACTTGGAAAGTAATTTGGAAATCACTCGGACCTATCCTTACTGGAAGGTTCACCTCACCAATAACAGTTTTGCGAGAACCATCAAAAGCTTTGACAATCATGCCACTGTACCTCATCGGAGCTCCTTGATACGATAATCTGGACAAATTTAATTTGTGGAGTACATTCAAAGAAGAATCGGTATCAACAACCATATTGGACAACACATCCTCCTTACAATTCATCGATATCTGCAATGCTAGGTTGTAATTTTTGCCTTCCTCGAGAAGTTCTTCATCACAAAAGCTCAAGTTGTTGCAGGAAGTGATGTTAGCCACAATATGGTCAAATTGATCCATTGTTACATCATGCTCTACATATTCTTACTCGAATACCTTTTTCAATGCTTCTCCGTGCGCTTCAGAATTCATGAGCAGAGACAACACTGAAATCTTGGAAGGAGTTTGGAGCAGCTGCTCCACCATATTGAATTCACTCTTCTTGATCAAACGGAGTACCTCATCATCATCATTAGGCATCAAATTGCTGGATTCACCAGACTGACACTTTGGAGCACTAACTAGATTTGCTACAGGTACCTCAACCTTCTTATCATCATCCTCTACATCTTTTGGGAAAACGGGACCAAAAACACGACCACTACGGGTCACTTTTGTAACATCAACAATGTTCACAACAGAATTAGTTGTAGGCAACAAAACCTCTTGACCATTCTCCATCATAGTAGCATTATATTGATACGGAACAACTCTAACGGATGCATATGGGACTGGGCCCGCTAACCGTATTACCAACTCCAATATCGATCTATTGATGATGTTACTGTTGCGACTATCAAACTAGATTACCACCCTCTCAGGGGTCTTGAACACTAGCACTATCACGTTCACATCATCTATACCCTCGACTGTTGAATCTAGATTACATTCTCCTTCATCAACTTCTAGATATCTCTCTTGAAAACTGAACACCCACGAGGGTTTACACTGCAAATTGCACAACTGGCATGGTCATGCTCATAATCACTAATAGTACACAGGGTCTTATGTATCTCTACCAAGGACCTACGGATACGTCGCATATCAAACACTCGGAAACTTCCTGGACAACCATCTACCATACTGACAGAGGAATTACCATGAGCATGCAATGGGTTAGCTTTCACATTTGGCGTGCGGTTCTCAAAGGACACCATCCCACTCTTTACTAGCTTCTGGACCTCATACTTCAATGGGTAGCAGTTTTCAATGTCATGGCCGAGAGCTCCTTGATGAAAGACACAATGAAGTTCTGGCTTATACCACCATAGAAGTGGTTCTGGAATTTGTCGCGGATTTCTTAGTTGGAGAAGGTTCTTGAGAACCAAAGATGGATAAAGTTCTGTGTATGACATAGGAATAGGGTCAAAAGAGACCTTCTTCCTCTTAAAGTTATGTTGTTGATGATTATTGGTGTTATTGTTGTAGTTGTTTGTTCTTTGTTGTGGCTGTTGTTGACATTGTTGTTGAATTGACATTGATTTATTATTTTAAAATACTGGAATAACGGATGAAACTTGATGATGATGTTGACGAGATTGCGGATTTCTTTTGACATGAGGCCTCTTTTGCCTCCCAACTGATACTGCATTGGTTTCGCCTTCCTTCTTTCTGGCGAACCCACTACCATACTTCTTGCTCGATGACACTTCTTCTTTAGACAGACGTCCCTCTCGGACACCTTCTTCTAATCTCATCCCCATATTTACCATTTCGGTAAAGTCACTGGGGGAACTAGCAATCATGCACTCGTAATAAAACGAACTCAGGGTCTTGAGGAAAATCTCGGTCATCTCTTTCTCTTCCAATGGAGGGTTGATCTGAGCAGCTAGCTCTCTCCTCCTCTAGGTGTACTCTTTGAATGTCTCTTTATCCTTCTGAGACATCGACCTTAGCTGGTCCCTATCTGGCGCCGTATCCACATTATACTTATACTTCTTCACAAAAGTCTCACCCAAATCATTGAATGTGCGAACATTTGCACTATCCAATCCCATGTACCACCTCAGAGCGGAACTACTCAGACTGTCTTAAAAGTAATTAATCAGTAACTGATCATTATCAGTTTGCGTCGATATTTTACTAGCATACATGACGAGATGGCTAAGTGGACAGGTGGTTCCCTTATACTTTTCAAAGTCATGGACTTTGAACTTCATTAGGATTTTGACATTCGGCACTAGGCAAAGTTCAGCAGCACTCTTACCAAACAAATATTTTCCCCCCAAGGTCTTCAACTCTTTTCGTAGCTCAAGGAATTGGTCTTTCATCTCATCCATCTTCTCATAAACATCTGAACCTTCAGACGGCTCGGAATGGTAAATGGTATCCTCAACACGAGGTTGAGTGTGAACAACTAGAGATGGAACAGACATGATCGGGCTAGATGGCGGCATGGAAGTAAAAGTAGGCGCAAACCCTTCGAGCACAAATTTCGGAAGCATCCCTCACGGGAATCCGGCGGGCATAGTAGGAGCAAACTGAGTGCCAAGCACGGTTTGCGTAACAACTTCTGAAATGACAATCCTATGAGGATGAGGAGTTGCGGGTGTTGGAGAAGACTGACTCTGAGCAGCTAGCACATACTCCATCATGGCAGTCAAGCGAGCAATTTCGTCCTTCAACTCTCGGTTCTCTTGTTCCAAATGTTCCATGATTCTCGGTTGATTGGCGCGAGTGTTGTATCGATGAGTCAACTTGGCTGAAGCACAGAAGAATGACCAATAAGACATCTGGCAGAAGAAAACCTTTTATGCAAATGATGCATGAAATGCAATGCTTTGATTTTTTTTATTTTCAAGGAACATACTATTTTATTTTCAAATATATAATAACAATTGTAACAATTTGATTTGACCATAAAAATCTCTTATATTCATATAATTTTTGGAAGGATTACACTGAGTAGAATTTCAGAAACCAAAATACAAATACAAGAGAAAAGGAAACTAATCATCCTAAGGATCCCCTAACAACATTGTCAGATGATCTGGCGGCAGGGTATACTTTCTTCGGATGCGTCGAATCTCGGACTCAAAAGATGTCTTCATCTCAGCCTTCTCGAGGACAAGTTGGTTAACAATCTTCTTCCAAGCACCGGAAGGCTAAGGCATGCTAGAGGAAGGTAGACCCTATGGCTCTCTCTGTCTCTTCACTTCTCGGTCTTCAAGAAGTTCAATAAATGCATCCTTTTCCTTAAACTCAAGCTGCAACTCTTTATGCTTTCGGCTCAAAGCATGGAACCGCTCTTCCCACATATCCTTATCTTGCTTCATCTTGGTGAGTGCGTCTTCCAACTCCTCTACATCATGGTTAGGGAGATTTAATGGCTCAACCACAACTATATACATAGGTCTCTCACAAGCATATGGCATCTTCAACGCCAAAGCTCTTTTCTTCATCCAAAGAGTGTAAGCTTCCCAAGCTACACAGTTGCACGGACCAAGCTCAGATCTTCCTTTTCTATGCACATTATTCCAAGCATGCACGATCTTATGCTTTAAATGTTGGGGATATTTACCCTCTTGATAGAAAAGACCTTCTAACTGAGTGTTATTAGGTTTGTCTCTCAAGGGGAACCCAAGTTGACTATGAGCCAAAGCAGGGTTAGAGTTGATTCCTCCTTGTGTACCAATGAGAGGCACATTAGAGAATTCACCACAACTATCAATAATATCCAAGCTACTCAATGAAGAGTCATACCAAATAATATCATCATTAGTGAGAGATATAAGTCTCTGAGACCACCGTAGACATTGTTTGTTTTCCACAAAAGCAGGCGTTTGAGGCAAGTGTTAAATAAACCACTTGTATAAAAGAGGAACACAACACACAATAGTTCCACCACCTTTAGAATTCCTCAAATGCAAAGAGAAGTACATATCACCTAATAGAGTAAGCACAGGATTCCCAATCAAGAAGATTCTAATGGCGTTAAGATCAACAAAATCGTCAATGTTAGGGAACAAAGCCAAACTGTAGATGAGCAACACAAAGATGGCTTTGAAAGAATCCACACTACCGGCTTGAGCAAAGGCAGTAGCTTTCCCAATAAGGAACTCAGAAGTCAACCCAAACATTCCTCCTTTCTTCACCCAATGAGATTAAATCTTAGACTTCTTCAGATGAAGAGCTTCAGCTATAAGATGAGATTTGGGAATCTCCTCCAATCCACTAAAAGGCACTTTGTTAGAAATAGGTATTTCCAAAATATAGGTATACTCCTCTAATGTAGGAATAAGCTGATAATCGGGAAAAGTGAAGCAACAGTAGAGATGATCATAAAATTGAACCAAAACACTCAAGAGTCCTTCAACTACATCAGCAAATAATACAGATAGAAGCTTCCCATGCCGTTGTTTGAAGTCCAAAGGATCTAATATAAAGGATGATAGCTTCCTTAGCTCTTTCAAATCAGGACATCTGAAACTGTACTTCTTAGTGTTCCTTCGCCCATGATCTATAGTCTTAAAATATTTGCAAATAGAGCCTCAGTTCCTTGAAGTTATTTTTCGTGTGATGAATGTTATGATGGGCATGAATGCATGAATGCAACAATCACAAATAAGGGATCACACACAAGGCAATCAAACAAAGGTCAAGGGATGAATCAAGTCATTGCCAAGATCAATCATCCATTTTGATGGATTATGGTTTTCACCTTATCAACACCCAAGTTACATTGATATTGAAAAGACTTGATTGGATCAACCAAGAATCAAGGGTTTTTTGTGAGTCACGAGCGTGGAGTCAGGTTAATAATCATCCCAAAGGAGTGTACTAAGGATAAAAACCTGTAGATCTTGTTCTAAAAAGTTCCCAGAGTCTTAATTCCATCTATCGGATATTATAAGTTAGGATGACTGACTCATCAACCCATAATATTTTCAAGAGAAACTCATTTGAGTGTAGTATCGCGTAATAATTATTATCTAGTTTACACTTGAACAATCTCCGTACTACATCCTAAATAGGCCAAGTGGGGTTAAATGTTCTACGGTCCTCAGCTTCTCGAACCCCGAATCAGAGAAAGTAATTCCTAACCACAAATAACTTGCGTGACATCAATAGCTCCAAAAGGGTCTCCACTAAGTAGATGGGTCTCAAGCTAACTTGTTAAGGACTACTCCACACAAGTCGAACATGACAATACCATCCTCCTATCTTAATTGTGCTCAAGTTCGAGTTAGAACTTATCTCACCACTCAGATATCACCAAGGATAACAAGCAGATTATATCACACAAACAAATATACAAACATCAAATACACAAATATATACACATAAAAACTAGGCTAAACCCACTGAGGACTACTCCCTAGTAGAGTCGCCACCTAAATTATGTAGTGGTAAATTCATGACCATTAAGCTATGCATAAACTTAACTTCAATAAAACCAGAGTGCCACCACGCTTTTATTGTTTCCAAATGAAAAGGGAAAAGTACGAACAAAACCCAAAGATAAGAATTTTTCAAATCAAAACTAATAAAATGCCAGAGATTACAGGTAAGGGGGTTGGTTACACAGAGGGAAGGTGTTAGCACCCAAAGTGTCCTAGGTACTCCTAGGGAGCCCTTTTTTATGTGTGTATGTGTTTTGGCATAAGATGTTTGCAATAAATAGAGTGTGGAGGTGAGGGAATAATTCATTACTTATATTTTTGTGTTTGATAAGACCTTCGGTCTTGTGCCTACGTACCAACATAAAAATGAGGGATCAAAACCTCGTACTTCGTGGTATCAATTTCAAAGTGAGTGGATTGATTTTAATCAAAAGTTAAGTTTAAAAGAGGCACAAAAGGCCCAAAAGTTTGAATGGGTTTTAGTTCTTTTTGTCTTTTGAAATTTTAAGTCAATATGGTTAAGTTCATTTACAAATTTGATTTAAGAAAAGAGCTAAAAAATGAAATGGCATAAGACCAGAGTTTTTAGTTTGCAATAAAGTCTAAGTTTAGAAATCACAAGCAAAGAAGATTTTAAAAAAAGGGGGGAGAGATTTGAAATTTAAGAAGTGGGAGGAGATGAAGAGACTAATCCTAAGCAAGAACTTAAAAGTTAAGAGTTGAAAAGATTTGACCAATGGGATGCAATCCAATAGACAAGAATGTCATATAGAAACCCACTTTTCCCTTGGACTTTAAAATCAAGCAATATCAATACACAAGTAGCAAGATGAAGAGAAAGGCATCAAATAAAGATAGCCACATCCAAGCTGGCAACTTTGTAGTGTTTTTCTTAAGCTCCCATGTATCAGATGACATACTCCTTGAATGGCTCAGAATAAGGCATTAGATACAGGTTCAAAGTAAAATTTGCATCAAGACCATGTAGGAGAGGAACTCAGAGGGATCTCAATACTTGCGTCAGATGAAAGTTCAATTCACAATGACTTGGTTTCAGAAAAGTTGGCATTGGCCAAGTCCTTTTGCATAGGGAGTGTTGCCTAATTCTTAGTCCAAAGCTCAAACCACAATCCAACAGTCCACACAAACATTTTTTGGGGTTTTTTGTTGTTTATTAGGTACTTTAAGGTTCTAGGACCACAAACACAAACAAAATATACAATCAAGTATATACAATCACAATTCATGCCTCAAGTTAGCAAAGAGAAAATGGCATTAAAATAAACAAGTTAAATGGTATGTATAATGACAAATGATAAATTGCTTGAATTTAAATTGCATAAAGTAAATGACTTGAAATTAAAAGTTAGTCAAATATTAGTTGATTAGAAGTTAGTGGAGTTTTTCTTTTCAACTTTTTAAGTCATTCTTTGGAGAACACTCAACCCTCTATTCACAAGCATGGATCCTTGAACCAAGACATCTTCCAAAGGAAAGAAAAAAGGCCAAGTTTCCATACAATACCATGAAAGGGGGGAGACTTACAAACTCACTTACTAGAATTATATGCATTTTGTGTCAAAATTTAGCGATATGTTAAGCAATTGTTATTAGACTTATGTAGAAGTCACAACTATCTGAGATCGGGCAATAAGTTTTTTTGTGTTAATGCATGTTAGAGATATGGTATAATGAACCATACTCCTAAAACATACCACACAAAAAGAAAATGATCAAAGGGTGGACCTAATCTCATCCCTACTTGTATCGATTCATGAACCAATTAGCCTTAGGATATTGAGATGTCATTGGTCAATGAGAGGAGTCGGATAGAAAGGGATTGAAGATGAAGAGGGAGGGGAAGGGAAACAAACACAAATTGGTCATGGGAGGAATTTCATCATATTAAAATAATTCATTCATTTTGGGAGATGAAATGTACATTTCATCAATCCCCTAAATCCAATGATTTTATCCAACAAAAGTCAAATCAACTTTAACAAAGGCCCAAACACAATAGTCAAACTCCACATGTCAATAAAAATGGCTCAACACAATTTATTCACAATTAAACAAATTAAAAATCAATTAAAAATACATTAAATTAAATTATGTTTTGTCAAAAGCCCATAAACCTCTTCAAAACACCAAATAAATGGCCAAGAGATTTATCATAGGTCAAACAAGGTCAAAGGACCTTGGAGAAAAAATTTCACTATTTTTGAAAACTCAGAAGTATTTTTAAACAATTAAAAATATGCACAAAAACAATTAAATCATGAAAAATATTAATATTGATCCAAAAAGGAATTTTAATTCAGAAAATGAAAGAGAAAAATATTTGAAATTTTAGATCAATATTAAAATTAATATTAATTGAGCTGGCAAATCGTGTGGCCCCTGAGCGCGCGCCTACCATGTTCTTTAGTCAATGCATCACACATAGCCATTAAACAAGTCATAACATGGGACGGGTCAGATTGAATCTGGAAAATGAAACGCACGGCCATGATTGAATCTGGAGACTGGACGGTGGTGTACACCACCGTCTTCTCCGGCCAGCTTCCGGCGAAGGCAAAAATTGCAGAGAAATAAAAGTTCATGGAAAGCCACGATCTAGGTACCAAATGAAAGTTGGGGTGATGTACATCACCCCTGTGCCAACCAAATCCACTCTATATTCCTATTGAGAGAGAAATCAGAGGTTGAATTTTATGGAGTTCAACTGAAACTTGCTGGATTTTGAAAATTCAAAGCTCAAAAAGATTGCCTCTCTGAAGAGGACTTCAGACCACACAGCAACAACAAGAAACAAGCAATATATAAGTGGATTCGAAGAAAATAAAATCTGAAGTAAACCTCTGATTTGCAGAGCTTGAGAGCACGATTTCTTGGTGATTAAGCTTGCAGTGTGATCTATGGATTAAGGTAAGCAAGGCTGAGGAACTTTAGATCTAAAAATCAATCAATGAAATTGAAGTTTAGATCTGAAAAAATTGAGAGAAAATGGTGAGTTCCTTTGAGTATGAGTGAGGAATCAATCGTGCAGCATGTAAGGCGCCTTCAGGTTATTGAAATCAGGAGCATAAGGCATCTATTTATAGCAAAAGGCATGGTTGAAAGCATGATCAAAGCATTGCATGGATGGAAATGGCCTCCATGCATGGGCCTGTACAGGCGCATGGAGGGCCCAATTCTTCTTGGATTTGCAAGCTAATCATCAGCAGATACAAATTGGACGTGCAGATGGTGTATAATCAAATCATGAAATGCAATTTCAAATGGTTTCCAAAATTGTACCAACTTGTTCATGCTTTCAAAAATGGCATTTCCCAAACTGAAATATAACCTTATGGGTAATGGTTGGAAAGCTTTTTGCATGAGGATCATTTGTTATGTTGATCAAAACTTCATTTGACACTTGGAAATTGGTAAAAAATGATCATGAAGTGTAGGGTGCAAAACATGTACATGTGAGAATTTCAAAAATGGCCAAACTTTAAGCACTTCTATTTCAATGGTGCAAGCTCCAAATGACAAAACCTTTAACATCAAAGTTGTATATATTTTCAAGACAATCAATTTGGACTTAAATTTTGCATCATTTGGATTTTTGATGAAGACGTTATGGGCACTTGAAGTTGTACTTTTCACATTTCGATGCTTTTGGTCCAAAGTGACCTATAATGTTTTGCATTATAACATGTATTTATTTTAGGATTATGAAAACTTGTTAAGCATAACAAATGAATTAGACATCTTAAAATTTCTAATTCATTTGATACCACCTCAAAATCATGAAAAATGAAGGAGTTATGTCCTTGGGAAGTTGACCCAAAATTAGGGTTTCAGTCAAAATAACCTATAATGTTTTTAAATGGATGATGACCTTCCAAGCTTCAAATAATTTTTTTATGAACATGAAAGTTGTTCATATGGTTCTTAAGAACAGTTTTTCTCTTGGGGTCATCTCCATTTGACAAACACATAAAACGTTAGGTCTCAGTGTACTTCAAAATAGTCAGCTGAATTGACTAATCAACTTCTCAAGTCCAAACCTCATATCTTGATGAATTGATGAATGAGGGAACTCAAATAAGTTCAAATATGCATGGAATGATTAATTAAATAACTTCCCTTGATTGCATTTGATCATGGGTTGAGGTTGCTTCATGAGCAAGGCATAGTTGATGAACAGATGAATTAGGGTTTCCTTGGGAAACAAGCCTCAAACCCTTTGATTTACTTTGATAAAAATGATGAATTGAGATACTTGTGAGGCATATTTGATGGATGAGAGCTTTGGGAACCATTGCCATGCTTGCTTTCGTCTTCTCTTGGCCATATCAATGCACACATGATCTCCTAGAAGCTTTGGATCTTGATACTGCTCAAGCTACAAACAAAA
The DNA here is from genome assembly GCF_024323335.1 of Lathyrus oleraceus. Lineage (NCBI taxonomy): Eukaryota > Viridiplantae > Streptophyta > Magnoliopsida > Fabales > Fabaceae > Lathyrus > Lathyrus oleraceus. Next base: position 217,399,352 of record NC_066584.1, read on the forward strand.
GATGTTAGTGACATTTTTGTGCTTTTGGTTAGTGAATAAAATGAGAAAAGCAATAATATACAATTCAAGCATGCTTGGTGATGCTTGTCGTGGCTATATATAAAATATAGTTTGTCGGGTACTTGACTGCAAGTGCACAGTCTAGTCGCTTTAGTTTTAAAAGATATCGATCCCACAGGGACCTATGGTCAAACTAGTGCTGCTAACGTCACTATGTTTAGCTAAGGGAATTGATTAGTAGAAGTTCGGGCGCAATATAATAAATATAAGGGAAACTTTGTTTTTAAGAAAGAATAAAGGGAAGGAATCAGTATGCAGCGCATTAATCGTCAGGGATTCGATAAGTCACCCGTGAATAGTTTAAATGCCAAATATCTCTATGTAGAAAATGTTTATTTAAAAGACTTTATCTCACACTCTCGTGGTTGTTGATTCGGTCTATAACTTTAAGTCAGAATGTACGCTCTCGCTGTCGCATTTGAAGTCAAAATTACATTTTGAAAATAAATAAGTTCTAATTGCTTTTAAAGTGCTCTCGCTATTTTTAAACTCAATGCCTAATTTTTACTATCCAGCTCGAGCCTCACGCTCTCGCGATTGTTAATTCTCACCTTAGTTAATTTCCCACTCTCGTGGCAAAATTGTATTAAATAGCTTTTCACGCTTTTGTGATAAAGTTAATTAAATTTAGATTAAAAACTTCAGGCTAAAAGGTTATTTGAGAAAAAAGGGTTTTCACCGGTTATTATTAAATCCCATCAAATTAAGTTGCTACATACCGATACCGGTAGCTTAGCCGGACATATTAAATAAAGCAAACGCAAGGAATAAACAGATTAACATTGTGGAAAACATGCTTATAATAATAAATGGGCAATAACAATAATAATTCAATAAAAACCTGGAGATCGAAGTACAGAGTATAGCAATTCTTGGAGTACTTGAGCAGTCCTCCACAAGTCGGTAGGCTTTGCTTTCTTCAATACAGATTGCTACTAAAATTAAATAAAGTGTAGTAGTTCCCCAGTGTAGGAAACTACTACTATGGCTAACTGGAAAACTAACTGGAAATAGGGAAATTATAAAAAGAATGGCGAATACAATAAGGCAACAGAAACAAGGTTGCTGGAAAGAAAAGAAAAAATGCTGAAAGCTAGAAAGTTGAAAATTAAATTGCAAAGCGTAAATATCAAAGTAGGCGTCCCCAATTTTTTCCATTTGAGTCCTTTATATAGTGTTCATTAGGTCTTGGTAGTTGAGAAAAATAAGGATGATTTGGTCTTGAGAGAGGAATCCGTGAGAAAAGTTTGTTGGAGGAGATTTAGGCACGTTTGGGTGCCTGTTGCTGACCGCTTTAATGCGCACTTTGTGGCCGCGTGACGCTTGTCATGGGCCTGTGACGGTCGTCACAGTCTGGGTCGTGACGAGCGTCATGAATGTGTGGCGGTCGTCACATCAGCAAAATCTGCATAATCTGTTTTCTGGTTTTTCCTGTGCTTTTTCACTTGTTTCTTCTTCTTTTTCTTCCTTTTCTTCATTTTGCTCTTTAGTGCATGGAGATTCAAATACCTTCAAAAACGACACGAATACTTGCGCAATAATCGGGATATTAATCGAAATGATGTGATATTTGAGTGTAAATTAAGGCAATTATTTGATGTGTTTTCGCGTTATCAAACTCCCCTAAACTTGAATCTTTGCTTGTCCTCAAGCAAACACAATTTGAAAACAAAATTAAACGCGGATACATTACCCGTTCTTACGTGGTTGTCAGGTGGTTTAGTAAGATGTCCGATTATGAGTAAAACACCAAAGATACTGTGACGACACGAGCTTTCAGCTTTAGCATAGATCTCTACTTTACACAAGCCAGTTCAAATCATGCTATTATAGCTCGACCTAGTGTCTCTGTCTCTATTTCACCCGGTTTCATTCTAGCGCAATCACATTAAGCCCTTTGCCTCCGCATGCACTTAGTGAAGTAGTCGGTTAGTGACTTTGATCCTTTTCTTAGCATGGGGGTCTGGTACACTTAGTGTGGTACCCCTTTTTATATCCCATTTTTGAAGGTTGTGGGGGATCGGACCGTAGTTCGCCCTGCCGAGTCCAGTACCAGGTACCTCTGGACCAACCAACTGGGGTTTCTATTCCTTCTTTTTGCATAACTTTGCAACCTTTTGTATGGTTCTTTTATCAGTTTCTTGATAGCAACAGTATGAAGGAGTTTCTTGATTTGTAGGCATGAAACACTTATATTCATCGGCTCTCCACGTGGTTTGCGCTTGAGACGGTGCTGATTGCTAGTATAAACTACTAGGGGTTAATCTAGAATGGAGACTTAAGGTGTCGGTATAATGGTTATTCAAACTGATCTCGTAGAAATAAGGGATCTAGGGTGTCGGGATGGTATCAATCTTGTTAGATCTTTCTCAGTTTTCCTAACAAAGCCTCCGCGGGATAACCTATGTACTCGTAGGGTATGCATTTAATCTTAAGGAAAAAAAATTGTTATGCCAAAATATGTGTAAATGATTGAAAAGGACAAGCAAAAAAATTTGTATTGCCTGAAAGTATTAGCAATAGAAACAAGTAGAGGAGTGATAAGGATTTCCTCCCATATTTAAACAATGCATTGTCCTCAATGCGACAGTATACAGAAGTAAAAAGGAAAGAAACAAAAATCACTGCTCGTCATTACGCGGTTGGCTTCTTCGTGCTCTGGCTCTTGCGCACTCACCTCGTCCTCGCTGGGTAGGATCCAATCCCACATGCTGAGTGTACTCCTGGATGGAATCTACGCGATAAGTCAGGGCACTCTTCTGGTCTGAAAGTTCCGCCATCCCCTAATCATGCCAGTGAGCATAATCGTGTTGATCTCGCTGCATTTGCTGGATCACTTGCATCATTTCTGTTTGGCGGTCCTCCATTATTTGGTTGTGTCGCAACATCTCGGCGTAGATGTTTTCCATGGAGGTGGGACTTCGTTCGCTTCTTCGTTGTCCTCGGGAGGAGGTCTCTGCAGCGTGCTTTTGAGGTGGTTGAGGCATGCCTCTGTCAAGTTCCTCTTCGACTTCATCTGTGCCATTACCAGGATTTCCATCATTTGGCTCGGGGGCCTCTAGATCAAAAGTCCAATTTGTCATTTCTCTTGGATCTGTGTGGTTCCTATTGGGCATGATGATGCTCCGTACTGTCTTGTTTCTGACAACGGGATGATACTTCCCATCACCTCTTGCTTTGATAAGGTGCGAGGCACGACAGTAGTCGATGGCGAGGAATTCTGCTTCCAGGGCTGGTAAGTTTGCTAGCCTATCTCCCAGGTTCAAGCCTAATGCTATGGAGGTGATAATTCCCCCACAACAAAATGCATGGCTGCCTCTCATGCAAGAAGCCTGGATGTTGGCTAGTAGGAAAGGAGTAACATTGAATGCAATTTGGGCAAACACACAGTGAAGAAGGAAAAGTTCCTTGGAGTTTACCTTGTGGTTGCTGACTCTTCCAAAAACTGTGTGCCCCAGGACTCGGTGAAAGTACCTAATGGCTGGGTTGTGAATATATGTTGTGTTAAGCGTATCCCAACTCGTTGCGTTCATCTTCGTAAGGTTGTGCCAAACTTGGAATGCTATCTCTGACCATCTTTCCGGGATGCAGCAGTGGATTCCTTCTCCATGTCGGAAACCAAGCAGTCTCGCTATCTGGGTTTGATTAAGGGAGTACTCGGTGCCGAACATTCTAAATGTGGCTACACCAGTGAGATATTGGGTAGCGCCAGGTGGAGTGATGTAAGAGTAGGAACTTAGAAATTCTAGGGTCAGCGCTTCGTAGCTTGGCTGCGGTGTGGTACAGAGCTGCGTTAAGCTGGAGGCAGCTAGCATCCATTCCACACCCTTCAAAAGTCCTAACTCCCTAAGGCATTCATGATCAACACGGAATGTGACAGTTGATAGGTCGGGAGTGCCTCTTTCTTAACGGGCCATTGATGAGTTGTATGAAGCTTTTGGTGTTGGCGGGTGAGATGGAATATTTGTGGGTTACATGCTTTAAGAAAATGTGAAGAATTTGATAGATGAAGATCAGAATGCAAGAGAGTGATAATTGGTGAGGAAAAAGGTAGAAAGAGCACCTGCATTTATAGGCGAGCTCTCTGGAATTCGTGACGGTCGTCACAGGGGTGTGACGGTCGTCACGCGCAACGGATGCGTAACGGTCGTCTACAACAGTCATATGCTCGTAACGGTCACTTTCACGTGTGTGACGATCGTTCTAGATTCGTGACGGTCGTCATGTCTGTGAGACGGGCATCACCCTATAGTGACGGTCGTCACGCGCTGAATTTCAAAAATTTCCTCTAACACAGGTTGCAGCAGAATTTGATAGCAGCATAAATAATAGCTAAGCAATTTAAATTTAACAGCATAAATGCAGAAATAAATAAAAAGATAAAAATAAGCGTAATTAAATAAATAGCAATTGAATTAATGCATTGAAATTAAATGTAACATAGGAAAAAAAATGTAGCGATAACATAGCAAATGAAAGCAATAGAACAAAAGTAATGAAATAAATAAATGCGCTCCCTCCCCACACAAAACAAAGCAGTGTCCTCATTACTTAGTGCAAGTAGGAGAAATCAGTGGTCAGTAGTATTAGCCACGTTTTTGTCCCAATGCAGCGACAACTTCGTTCAGATAATGAAACTGCTCAACGGCTATATCCATCAGGCTTAGGACATCAAAGCGTATGAGCTTTATCTCTTCTTTCACAATGGTGATGTCAGCTTGGAAAGTATTCAGATGGGTGATGAGCATGGCATGATTATCAGCACAAGATGGAGGAACCGGTTCAGTAATGTTCTAATAGTTAGGAGGTGTTTCAGGGTCAGATTCTTCCTTATGGATAGGGTCAGTGATACACTCATATTTGCGCGGTGTAGCGGGAGGTGAAGGTGGATCGATAGGGTGTTCCTCTAAGTCATAGAGCCAGTTATCTCGGTTGTGAACACTCGTTTTCTCATGGTTAGGCAAGGTGAATAGTCGAACCACTTTGTTACTGATTAGATAATCAAAGGTATCCGTCCCAATGTTACCTATGATTCTGTGGTTAAAGCAAAACTTGATATCCATTGGGCGGATGTTTCCAAAAGGTACAAGCTCATAAAGTGGGTGTACAAGTCCTATGGCGTCTGCTATCATGGTAACTTGGCCACCTATTATTATTGGGGTACGGTTATTCTTAGCAAGGTGGACAAATCTTTCCATCATGAATGTCACTATATTGACGTGTCGACCTTGATCGACACACAGCAGGATGAAGAGTTCATCGCGGGACACTAAGGTGTTATTCTCTTCCTTACTAAATAAGGTGTGGGCTAGTATTTTGTGAAAATATCGGATAGCAGGGTTATGGATCTTTTGTGCATCTCATTCGAGTTTGGGTTGGATTCTCCAGATATGCAACCCCAGAAGTCATCGAGATCAATGTCATCGATAAGGTCCTCCTAGCGGGTAGTAAAGACGAAACGGCCGCTAGGGAATCCTAGGAGGTCAGCTAGGTCTCGACGGGTGTAGGTGAAGTCCATGCTAGATAACCTAAAGGATATCAACTCTTTGTTAAGTCCGTAACCATGTTCAGGGATGTATACAAGGGAACTCAGGAATTCTAAGGTTAGCTCATGGTACGTGACAAACCGTCTTTTAATGGCCGCGTTCTCCCACCCAAGCTGGTTAAACATATATAGGATGCTATCTCGGATGCCTAATTTATCCATGGTCGGTCCATCATAATAGATGGTCAATGCCATATTCTTCCTGGCTAGATAATCATACCGCTTGCGTTGAACTCTGCCTCTGAAAACTGTCTTTGGTTGTTGCATGGTGAAAGTAATTAACTAACTAGTTAGTAATTTTCCTATTTGTCAGTATCCAATATGTCTAAGTTAGTTACTAGAAACAACAAGAGTGACTGCAAAGAATCAAGAAGGGGGGAGCAAACAAAATAAAGAAGAAAATCAAAGAGGGGAAAAATAAAGTAGAAGAAAAATAACGAAAAGAAAAGAAAAAAAAAGGTGGGTTGTCTCCCACTAAGCACTTTGTTTAATGTCGCAAGTTCGACAGCAGTGTCGCGTTGTACTAGGTTTGGGGTTGAGAGGGAAGCTCTATGAGTCTGAGACTGTTCGAATAGTCTCTGTTTTCTATATTATGATAGTGCTTTAAGCGCTGCCCGTTTACTACAAAAGGGTCACTATTTCTACCTTTTATTTCTATCGCGCCACTTTGGAGAACTTTGGTGATCTCGAAAGGGCCAGACCACCGATATTTGAGCTTTCCTGGAAAAAGTTTAAGCCTTGAATTAAATAGCAGCACTACGTCGCCGACTTTAAACTCCTTCCTAGAGATGCGTTTGTCATGCCATCTTTTGGTTCGTTCTTTGTAGATCCTGGCATTCTCGTAAGCGTCCAATCTGAGCTCTTCTAATTCGTGGATGTCCAGAATCCGTTTCTCGCCTGCGGAAGTGTAGTTTATGTTAAGGGTTTTAACTGCCCAATACGCTTTGTGTTCCAATTCTACAGGGAGGTGGCATGATTTACCATAAACTAGTTTGAAGGGTGTGGTTCCTATCGGGGTTTTGTAAGCCGTCCTGTAGGCCCACAAAGCTTCGTTTAGTTTGGATGACCAGTCTTTTCTGGATATTCCTACGGTCTTCTCAAGAATTTGTTTTATTTCCCGATTCGAGACTTCGACTTGCCCGCTAGTTTGTGGATGATACGGTGTTGCTACGTGGTGTCGGACTCCGTACTTCAGAAGGAGTTTTCCAAATATATTCGATATGAAGTGGGAGCCACCGTCATTGACTACTAGTTTCGGCACACCGAATCTGGGAAAGATAATGTTTTTGAATAACGTGATCACTACTCTTGTGTCATTTGTTGGAGAGGCTACAACCTCGATCCATTTTGAGACATAGTCGACGGAAACGAGTATGTATTTATTACCAAAAGAAGCTGGAAATGGCCCCATGAAGTCAATCCCCCATGCGTCAAAGACTTCGACTTCTAAGATTCCTGTTTGTGGCATTTCATCGCGTCTTGAGATGTTGCCAGTGCGTTGGCACCGGTCGCATTTTATAACCGCGTTGTGGACGTCTTTCCATAGAGTATGCCAAAATAGGCCGGACTGCAGGATCTTAGTGCAGGTCTTTGAGGTACTTGCATGCCCTCCATAGGGGGCAGAATGGCGATTAGAGATTATATCATTGATTTTATCCTCAAGAACACATCGACGGAAAATACCGTCGGTCCCTCTTTTGAAAAGAATGGGTTCATCCCAGTAGTACTGTTTTAGGTCATGAAAGAACTTCTTCTTTTGTTGATAAGATAGGTCCGATGGGAGTACTCTGACGGCTAGGTAGTTGACAAAGTCAGCATACCATGGCAAAGTCGCATTTGCGTGTACTTCTTCCATGGGTTCTTCTATTTCTGTATCGTTTACTGTCAGTTCAAACATATCACTTTCCATTTGGGCTATGAGTCGTTCGTAAGGGAAATCGTCATTAATTGGGATTTGTTCGGGCTTGTTCCCTTCGATACAAGATAAGTGGTCTGCTACTACGTTCTCAGTACCTTTCTTATCTTTTATTTCTAAATCAAATTCTTGTAAGAGCAGGATTCATCTTAAAAGTCTTGGTTTGGGATCCTTCTTACTTAACAAATATCTAATAGTGGCGTGGTCGGTATAAATGATAATCTTCGCCCCTACCAGGTAGGAACGGAATTTGTCCAATGCGAACACGACAGCTAGAAGTTCTTTTTCAATGGTGACGTAGTTCATCTGGGCAGGATCAAGCATTCTAATCGCATAGTAAATAGCATGAAGCTTCTTATCCTTCCTTTGTCCTAATGTTGCGCCCACTGCATAATCACTCGCATCACACATGATTTCAAATAATAATCTCCAGTCAGGTGGTTGCATTATGAGTGCGGTGATTAAAGATGTTTTCAGTTGGTTGAACGCTGTTAAGCATTTTTCATCAAATATGAAGTCAGCGTCTTTCATTAATAATCATGTAAGTGGCTTGGTTATTTTTGAGAAATCTTTAATAAAACATCGGTAGAAACCGGCGTGTCCTAGAAAGCTTCTTATCTCTCGAATAGTTTTCGGAGGTTGAAGGTTCTCTATAATTTTTGATTTTAGCTTTGTCCACTTCAATTCCTCTGTCAGATACCATGTGACCTAATACAATTCCTTGTTGAACCATAAAATGACATTTCTCCCAGTTTAAAACAAGGTTTACTTTCACGCATCTTTCGAGTACCATTTCGAGGTTAGATAGACATCCTTCAAAACTCTGCCCGCAAATAGAGAAATCGTCCATAAATACTTCCATGATATCGTCTATAAAATCTGCGAAGATTGCCATCATGCATCTTTGAAATGTTGCGGGAGCGTTACATAAGCCAAATGGCATTCGTCGGTAGGCGAATGTACCATAAGAGCATGTAAAGGTAGTCTTTTCTTGGTCGTCAGGATGGATTGGGATTTGAAAGAATCCTGAATAACCGTCTAGATAGTAGAAGTGAGAATGCTTAGCCAGTCGTTCAAGCATTTGATCAATGAAAGGTAGAGGGAAATGATCTTTATGAGTGGCTTTATTTAGTTTTCTATAGTCAAAATGCACATTCTACTTCCAGTCACTACTCTTTGTACTATGGATTCGCCCTTATCGTTCTTAACAACTGTAACACCTCCTTTCTTGGGTACTACATGAACGGGGCTAACCCACTGACTATCTGAGATCGGGTATATGATTCCAGCGTCTAGAAGTTTCTTTACTTCATCCTTGACTAAGGTACTTAGGATTGGGTTGATCCTTCTCTGGTGCTCTCTAGAGGTTTTACAGTCTTCCTCCAGCATAATACGATGCATACAGATCGAAGGACTTATTCCTTTTAGATCGGCGATGTTATATCCTAGCGCTGTTGGATATTTTCTTAGGACATCTAATAATTTCTCAGTTTCCATCTGTCCTAAGTCAGCGTTGACTATCACTGGTCTTTTCAGTTCAGTGTCTAGGATTTCGTATCTTAGGTTCTTTGGTAATATTTTTAGTTCCAAATCAGGTTTCTTTGGGCAAGGCATGTGGTTGGGTGTAAGTGCTAAGCATTCGCTTAGACTTTCGTTTTGATATGGTTCATGCCAATTATTGTCTTCAAGGATTGGAGGGATTTGGATTTTCATTATTTTAGAGTATGTGGTTTCTTCCATCTCCATTTCTCTCACGCATTCGTCTATGACATCAAGCAGATAGCAGGTGTCTTCTATAGTTGGCGCTTGTAAGAATTGGGTTAAGATGAATTCAACCTTTTCCTCTCCAACTTCGAATGTCAGCTTACCTCTCTTTACGTCTATGATGGCTCCGGCGGTAGCCAAGAATGGCCTTCCTAGAATGATAGGTGTATTGGCATCTTCTTTAATGTCCATGATTATGAAATCGGTAGGAATGTAAAATTATCCTACACGAACTGGGACATTCTCTAGTACACCGACAGGATATTTGATTGAGGGGTCAGGTAACTGAACAGACATCTTTGTCGCTCTTAATTCTCCCATACTGAGCCTTCTACAAATGGTTAAGGGCATTACGCTAATGCTAGCTCCTAGATCGCATAGAGCTTTGTCTATGACAAATTTTCCAATGACACAGGGTATGGAGAAACTACCTGGGTCCTTTAGTTTGGGAGGCATGTTGTTCTGGATTATGGCGCTACACTCGGCAGTAAGTGTAACTGTTTCGTCAACCTCAATCTTTTTTCTTATTGGATAGGATTTCCTTAAGAAATTTGGTGTATGAGGGCATTTGTGTGATGGCTTCTGTAAAGGGTATCGTAATGTTTAATTGCTTCAGAAGCTCAACAAATTTCCTAAATTGGTTCGCAGTTTTAGAACTTTTGAGTCTTTGAGGATACGGAATGGGTGGTTTATAAGGAGGTGGAGGCACATAAGGTTTCTCTTTCTCTTCGGCCTCCTGGGTATTATCTTATGTTTCCTTTGGTTCAGTCATCTGCTCATTTGAGGTTTTATCTGGTTTTTGGTACATGGCAGGGTTTTGGAGTCTTGGATCTACGGGTCCGTTTACTTCTTTTCCACTCCTCAGCATAACGACATTTGCATGTCCCGTTGGATTAGGTTGCGGCTGTCCAGGAAATGTTCCAGCTGGAGCGGCTGTAGATGCTTGATGTTGAGCCACTTGTGAAATCTGAGTTTCAAGCATTTTATTGTGGATGGCTAAGGCGTCTACTTTATTCACTAGTTGTTTAAGTTGCTCGCTAGTATGTATGTTTTGGTTCAAGAAGTCCTTGTTTGTTTGAGCTTGGGTAGCTATGAAGCTTTCCATCATTAACTCGAGATTTGACTTCCTAGGTATGTTAGGAGCATTATTAGCTGGCTTTTGATATCCAGGCGGAACAGCTGGTGTTTGGCCAGGTGCATGCAGAGCATTGTTATTCTTATACGATAAATTAGGATGGTTTTTCCAACCAGGGTTATAAGTATTTAAATAGGGATTTCCTTGGGTGTAGTTCACTTGATCGGTTGGGACTCCTGCTAATATTTGACATTCTTGTGCAGTGTGTCCAGGGTTTCCACATAACTCACAGTTTGGAGTTACAGCAGCCACGGTGGTTGCGGGTGGTATGGTCAAGTTATCTAATTTTTGGAGAAGGGCATCTACCTTTGCATGAACATGGTCAAGGCTACTGATTTCGTACATTCCACCCTTCATCTGGGACTTTTTCACTGGAGTTCGTTCACCTCCCCATTGGCAATGGTTTTGGGACATGTTTTCAATGAGTTGATAGGCTTCGGTGTATGGCTTATCCATAAGTGCACCGCCCGCGGCAGCGTCTATTGTAAGTCTTGTGTTATACAAAAGCCCATTATAGAATGTGTGAATGATCACCCAGTCTTCTAGACCGTGATGTGGACATATCCTCATCATGTCCTTGCATCTCTCCCACGCTTCGTAGAGAGATTCCACATCTTTTTGCCTGAATCCATTGATTTGAGCTCTCAGCATATAAGTTTTGCTCAGCGGAAAGTATCGGGATAAGAAGACGTTCTTCAGTTCCTCCCATGTTATAACGGAGTTGAAGGGCAAGGATTGCAACCAAGCCCAAGCTCTGTCTCTTAGTGAGAAGGGAAAAAGGCGCACTCTTATCGCATCTTGAGATACACCATTCGCTTTTACAGTATCTGCGTACTGCACAAATTTGGTTAGGTGTTCATTAGCAACGTCTGTTGGATTTCCAGCAAATTGATGTTGTTGAACGGCTGAAAAGAGTGAGGGTTTCAGCTCAAAATCATTTCGATTAATAGCAGGGGCAGCAATGCTGTTGTGAGGTTCTTGTTCAGATGGGGTAGCGTAGAATTTAAGAGGACGATTTCGGGGTCCTTCTTCAGCCATGTTTGGTTTTTCTTTTGGTTTAGGAGGAAAGGAGATATCGGGAATACCGTACTTTTATTGATATTCGTGTATTCGGCGTCTCACGTATAGGAAACGCTCTAATTCAGGGATTGGTGGTGCTAAGTTATCGCCTTGTGAGTGAGTACTTGGCATACAATCAGGGAAAGAAAAGAGAGAAGATTAGTTTTTGTTTTTACCTTAGTCTATACCGTGCAACGAAAGAATCGCACTATTCGACTAAAACAGGTCCCCGGCAACGGCGCCAAAAACTTGATGCTTGTCGTGGCTATATATAAAATATATTCTGTCGGGTACTTGACTGCAAGTGCATAGTCTAGTCGCTTTAGTTTTACAAGATATCGATCCCCTAGGGACCTATGGTCAAACTAGTGTTGCTAACGTCACTATGTTTAGCTAAGGGAATTGATTAGTAGAAGTTCGGGGGCAATATAGTAAATCTAAGGGAAATTTTGTTTTTAAGAAAGAATAAAGGGAAGGAATCCGTATGCAGCGTATTAATCATCAGGGATTCGATAAGTCACCGGTGAATAGTTTAAATGCCAAATATCTCTCAGTAGAAAATGTTTATTTAAAAGACTTTATCTCACACTCTCGTGGTTGTTGATTCGGTCTATAACTTTAAGTCAGAATGTACGCTCTCGCTGTCCCATTTGAAGTCAAAATTACATTTTGAAAATAAATAAGTTCTAATTGCTTTTAAAGTGCTCTTGCTGTTTTTAAACTCAATGCCTAATTTTTACTATCCAGCTCGAGCCTCACGCTCTCACGATTATTGGTTCTCACCTTAGTTAATTTCCCACTCTCGTGGCAAAATTGTATTAAATAGCTTTTCATGATTTTGTGATAAAGTTAATTAAATTTAGATTAAAAACTTCAGCCTAAAAGGTTATTTGAGAAAAAAAGGGTTTTCACCGGTTATTATTAAATCCCATCAAATTAAGTTGCTACATACCGATACCGGTAGCTTAGCCGGACATATTAAATAAAGCAAACGCAAGGCATAAACAGATTAACATTGCGGCAAACATGCTTATAATAATAAATGGGCAATAACAATAATAATTCAATAAAAACCTGGAGATCGAAGTACAGAGTATAGCGATTCTTGGAGTACTTGAGCAGTCCTCCACAAGTCGGTAGGCTTTGCTTCTTCAATACAGATTGCTACTAAAATTAAATAAAGTGTGGTAGTTCCCCAGTGTAGGAAACTACTACTATGGCTAACTGGAAAACTAACTGGAAATAGGGAACCTATAAAAAGAATGGTGAATACAATAAGGCAACGAAAACAAGGTTGCTGGAAAGAAAAGAAAAAATACTGAAAGCTAGAAAGCTGAAAATTAAATTGCAAAGCGTAAATATGAAAGTAGGCGTCCCCAATTTTTTCCATTTGAGTCTTTTATATAGTGTCCATTAGGTCTTGGTAGTTGAGAAAAACAAGGAAGATTTGGTCTTGAGAGAGGAATCCGTGGGAAAAGTTTGTTGGAGGAGATTTAGGCACGTTTGGGTGCATGTTGCTGACTGCTTCAAAGCGCACTTTGTGGCCGCGTGACGCTCATCATGGGCATGTAACGTTCGTCATGGGCCTGTGACGGTCGTCGCAGTCTGGGTCGTGACGAGCGTCATGAATGTGTGGCGGTCGTCACATCAGCAAAATCTGCATAATCTGTTTTTTGGTTTTTCCTGTGCTTTTTCACTTGTTTCTTCTTCTTTTTCTTCCTTTTCTTCATTTTGCTCTTTAGTGCATGGAGATTCAAATACCTGCAAAAACGACACGAATACTTGCGCAATAATCAGGATATTAATCGAAATGATGTAATCTTTGAGTGTAAATTAAGGCAATTATCTGATGTGTTTTCGCGTTATCACTTGGTGATCTCAAACCAACTCCCAAAAGTTCCCAACACAAAGGTAAGGAGCCAAGATGCTTATGATCCTTGAGGCAAGATACAAATGCAATGATATGATGCCATGAGGGATCTTAGGGTCAAAATTAAGGTCTTACAATCCCTCAGGCACAACGGCGGGGATGGAATTTTCGAAATATGGCTACCACTTGAGACTTGCCAAACCTACATCAAGTGTTTTAAGACAAACGATAAGAAAATAGGTCAATCGTTAAATCTCTCATTTTTTCTTAACATGCAAAGTTGATAAAGGTAAACTCTCTCGTGCAAAAGGCAACAAGGAGGCTTGCAAAAAGGCAAAACAAGGTTTTCCCATGCAAAAAAGCAGAGGGGTCTTGCAAAAGGCAAGGTACTGACAAAGGGCCAACAATATTTGCAAAAGGAAAATTAAAAGAGATACTTTCGAGAAGCCTGTTTGGGTTGTTCACAGGGACCCTTGCACTTTCGAGAAATGCTTGAATCCAACTTATGCTAAACATACTTTCCCCAATATGAAGAGTATGTTATGATGCAATGATATGCATGTAAAATATCGATGTATGCAGAAAGTCGGTGTATGCTCAGGCTTCTAGGGTATAAAAATGCATGGTCTATGGATTGTGCCAAGTATGGTTGGACTTTAGTGGGACTTCCGTTTCGGCGGGAAAAATTATGCATGAAGTGATGCATGCAATGCATGTGGGACTGCAACTGGGTGTTTGGATTTTTGTAGGGATTTTTGTTTCCAATGAGAGATCATCATCAAAGGGTTGATGGAAAAGGGTGTCGTCGTCAAAGGGTTGATGGAAAAGGGTGTCATCATCAAAGGGTTGATGGAAAAGGGTGTCGTCATCAAAAGGTTGATGGAAAAGAGTTTGTCATCGTCAAAGGGTTGACGGAAAGGTAATTTGTCATCGTTAAAGGGTTGACGGGAAAGAATTTGTCTTCGTCAAAGGGTTGACGGAAAAGAATTTTTATTCATCAAAGGGTTGACGGAAAAGAATTTGTCATCGTCAAAGGGTTGACAGAAAAGAATTTGTCTTCGTATAAGGGTTGACGAAAAAGAATTTGTCTTCGTCAAAGGGTTGACAGAAAATAATTTCTCTTCGTCGAAGGGTTGACGGAAAAGAATTTATCTTCGTCAAAGGGTTAACGGAAAAGAACTTGTCATCGTCAAAGGGTTAACGGAAAAGAATTTGTCTTCGTCAAAGGGTTGACGAAAAAGAATTTGTCTTTGTCAAAGGGTTGACGAAAAAGAATTTGTCTTCGTCAAAGGGTTGATGGAAAAGAGTTTGTCTTCGTCAAAGGGTTGACGGAAAATAATTTGTCTTCGACAAAGGGTTGACAGAAAGGTAATTTGTCTTCGTCAAAGGGTTGATGGAAAAGAATTTGTCTTCGTCAAACGGTTGACGGAAAGAAACTGTTGTAAAATGTCATCATCAGAGGGCTGATAGAAAAAAGTTTGTCATCGTCAAAGGGTTGACGGAAAGGTAATTTGTCTTCGTCAAAGGGTTGACGGAAAGGTAATTTGTCTTCGTCAAAGGGTTGACGGAAAAGAATTTTTCTTCGTCAAAGGGTTGACGGAAAAGAGTTTGTCGTCGTCAAAGGGTTGACAGAAAGGTAATTTGTCGTCGTCAAAGGGTTGACAGAAAGGTAATTTGTCTTCGTCAAAGGGTTGACGGAGAAATGTTTGTCTTCGTCAAAGGGTTGACGGAAAGGTAATTTGTCTTCGTCAGAGGGTTGACGGAAAGGTAATTTGTCTTCGTCAAAGGGTTGACGGAAAAGAATTTGTCTTCGTCAAAGGGTTGACGGAAAGGTAATTTGTCTTCGTCAAAGGGTTGACGGAAAAAAGCTTGTTATCATCAAAGGGTTGACGGAAAGGTAATTTGTCTTCATCAAAGGGTTGGCGGAAAAAAGTTTGTCATCGTCAAAGTGTTGATGGAAAGGTAATTTGTCTTCGTCAAAGGGTTGACGGAAAAAAGTTTGTCATCGTCAAAGGTTTGACGGAAAGGTAATTTGTCTTCGTCAAAGGGTTGAAGGCAAAAAGTTTGTCATCGTCAAAGGGTTGACGGAAATGTAATTTGTCTTCGTCAAAGGGTTGACGGAAAGGTAATTTGTCTTCGTCAAAGGGTTGATGGAAAGGTAATTTGTCTTCGTCAAAGGGTTGACGGAAAAGAATTTGTCTTCGTCAAAGGGATGACGGAAAAGAATTTGTCTTCGTCAAAGGGTTGACGGAAAGGTAATTTGTATTCATAAAAGGGTTGACGGAAAAGAGTTTGTCATCGTCAAAGGGTTGACGGAAAGGTAATTTGTCTTCGTCAAAGGGTTGGCGGAAAAACGTTTGTCATCGTCAAAGGGTTGACGGAAAGGTAATTTGTCTTTGTCAAAGGGTTGACGGAAAAAAGTTTGTCATCGTCAAAGGGTTGACGGAAAGGTAGTTTGTCTTCATCAAAGGGTTGACGGCAAAAAGTTTGTCATCGTCAAAGGATTGACGGAAAGGTAATTTGTCTTCGTCAAAGGGTTGACGGAAAGGTAATTTGTCTTCGTCAAAGGGTTGACGGGAAAGAATTTGTCATTGTCAAAGGGTTGACGGAAAGGTAATTTGTCTTCGTCAAAGGGTTGACGGAAAGGTAATTTGTCTTCGTCAAAGGGTTGACGGAAAAGAATTTGTCTTCGTCAAAGGGTTGACGGAAAGGTGATTTGTCTTCGTCAAGGGGTTGAGGGAAAAGAGTTTGTCATCGTCAAAGGGTTGACTGAAAGGGAATTTGTCTTCGTCAAAGGGTTGGCAGAAAAAAGTTTGTCATCGTCAAAGGGTTGACAGAAAGGTAATTTGTCTTCGTCAAAGGGTTGACGGAAAAAAGCTTGTTATCGTCAAAGGGTTTCCGGAAAGGTAATTTGTCTTCGTGAAAGGGTAGACGGAAAGGTAATGTGTCTTCGTCAAAGGGTTGACGAAAAAGAATTTGTCATCGTCAAAGGGTTGACGGAAAGGTAATTTGTCTTCGTCAAAGGGTTGACGGAAAGGTAATTTGTCTTCGTCAAAGGGTTGACGGAAAGGTAATTTTTCTTCGTCAGAGGGTTGACGGAAAGGTACTGTTATGTTATTTATGCATATGATGCATGTTAAATGAGAATTTCTCATTTTTGTGAGAGAGCTTTTTGATATGCAACTTCCTTATTTTGAAAGAAGGTCACGTGTGTTTATTGTATGCAGTGCATGTGGTAATGCAGGATGAATATTGATTGTCTTTGGATTGATCTCCCTCTTGGGAGGTGAGATTTTTTGGGTACCAATGTCGATTGGAGTTGAGTTTATATAGATGCCAGCGAAGTGGGCTTTTATTTCTAGTGATGGCTAATATGGAGTGGGCTTTCGGTTTTGGAGATGCCAATAGCGATTGGGCTTTATGGTTAATGATAGAGATTTGTTTTGGGAGGTGCCAATAACAATTGGGCTTTATGGTTAATGATAGAGATTTGTTTTGGGAGGTCCAATAACGATTGGGCTTTATGGTTAATGATAGAGATTTGTTTTGAGAGGTGCCAATAACGATTGGGCTTTATGGTTAATGATAGAGATTTGTTTTGGAAGGTGTCAATAACGATTGGACTTTATGGTTAATGATAGAGATTTGTTTTGGGAGGTGCCAATAACGATTGGGCTTTATGGTTAATGATATAGATTTGTGTTGAGAGGTGCCAATAACGGTTGGGCTTTATGGTTTTTTGGTTTGGACAGGATCAGGCTGGATCTGATGATGATTAGATTCTTGGGTTTGCCAAGTAGGCTTTAATTTTTGAAGGTATCAAGTGAGGCTCGGCTTCATTATTCTTGTTGGGGAAGGGCTTCATGTTATGCATGATGCATGATATGTATGAGTGAAGCAACATGGTTGGTGCGTAATGATTGATGCAATTGTTTTGGATAGTTCAACAAATCTCCTTGAGGTGGGTCAAGAATGGTTGGAACTGGGAAATATTTTTTGCTTGGCTTCAAGGCTCATTATTGACAAATTATGGGATGATGTGTTTAACATGACTTCCCAATGTTTGCTTTGAACTGGGCTGACGTAGTGAGCTTGGTCTGGATATTCTGATTCCCCATGCTTGATCTGAGCAAGAAAATACAAAATATAAGGAAATGCTTCCTCTCAATAGCCAGTCTTGCCCCAATCTATTAGGTATCTACATGGACTATCCCAATTACATGTTATGAAGTAAACCAAAGGTAGAGTGATCTTGATCTGATATGCCCCAGCGTCTTGGGTCTGCTTACCCCTATTCATCCATCTCTTGGAGTGTTTCGATTTTCTCATGCTCTTGAGGTGGTCTTCCCTGGTATGAGACCTTGAATGGATTTTTCCCCTGACTGGTTGATCTTTAAGGGAATGCCCATGGCCAACTGCCTTTGGAGAGATTTGCCTAACCTCGACGTGGTTGTCCCAGACTGACTGAATCTTGAAGTGGCTTGCTCAACGGAGTTATCAAATGCCTTTCCCCCTGGTGAGATCAGTCTAAGAGGATGGCCTTTGCTCATCGGAGTCCTTAGGAAATTTTCCTCTTTTGGGTGACAAAAACTTCTCAAGTCATGTTCATCGTGAAAACGCTCTTGATGTCAATGCTCATTCACAAGTAAAACTATTTATGCTAATGTTATGTTTATGTCAGTTTTAGAAATCCAAGTATGTCCACTGAAAAGATGACATAAAGTAAATGGATCACTATGTACAAAAGTCATACTGATACTTAGCAAAACAAATAGGAGTCAGTTTCAACACAAGCTCTAATGCAATATGCTTTCAAAATGGACCTTGCTTCAATTAGGTATTTTGAGGGTTGTAATGTGGGATGGTTCATGGCTTAAGAAACAAAGAATTTATGGCTCAAAAATATATATAGCCCACCCATTCTTCTTGATACCCTTCAGTCCTACGTTCAACTAGTTTGACACAGACGTTCGCCCTTAGAATGACGAGAGTGGTAGTAAGAGGACCCACAAGGTTTTGGGAGTGACAGTCACTTGCCTCTTATTTTTGTGTTTGCAGTCACACGACTTTGTTCTTGCTGAGGATTTTTTGTTTTTGATTCCTCATCTTGCTGACCCAATACACATCCCATGGAATCATCAAGCACATTCAAGTACATAATCAATGGTCTTCCTTCAACAGGAGGAGACAGAATCGGAGGCTCGAATAGATACTCTTTAATACTGTCAAAGGCCTTTTGGCAATCCTCGGTCCAATCATGACGCTGATCTTTCCGAAGGAGCTTGAATATAGGCACACATGTGGCAGTCATGTGGGATATAAATCTCGAAATGTAATTCAAGGAGCCAAGAAAACCTCGGACTTGCTTCTCAGTTTTGGGCGCATGCATCTCTTGTATTGCTTTGACCTTGGCAGGATCAACGTCAATACCTCTCTTGCTGACTATAAAGCCCAATAACTTGCCGGAATGGACTCCAAATGTACACTTGTTCGGGTTCAAGTGGAGTTTGTACTTCCTCAAACGCTGGAAAAGCTTCAACAAGTTTTCTATATGTTCAACTTTCATTCTCGACTTTGCAATCATATCATCGACATACACCTCAATCTCCTTGTGCATCATGTCATGAAACAAGGTAGTCATAGCATGTTGATATGTGGCTCCGGCGTTCTTCAAACCGAAGGGCATCACTCGATAACAGAATGTTCCCAAGGTGTGATAAATGTTGTCTTCTCCATATCCTCGGGTGCCATTTTAATCTGATTATAACCGGAAAATCCGTCCATAAATGAGAAGACATTGAATTTAGCCGTATTATCTACCAACATATCAATGTGTGGTAGAGGAAAATCATCTTTCGGACTAGCTTTATTCAAGTCACGGTAATCCATACACATTCGGACTTTTCCATCTTTCTTAGGCACAGGCACAATATTGGCCACCCATTGAGGATTTGTAGAAGTCACCAGAAACCCCGCATCAATTTGCTTCTGAACTTCTTATTTAATCTTCATTGCCATATCAGGATGAGTTCTTCTGAGCTTCTGCTTCACAGGCACACACTCAGGCTTTAATGGCAAGAAATGTTGCACGATATCAGTATCCAGACCAGGCACGTCTTCATACGACCAGGCAAAGACGTCGACATATTCTCATAGCAACTCAATCAACCCCTTCTTAACAGATTCTTCAAGGAGTGCCCCAATCTTCACTTCACGAACACAGTCCTCAGATCCCAAATTGACTGTTTCCAAATTCTCAAGATGTGGCTGAATGATCTTCTCCTCGTGCTCAAGCAGACGGGTAATCACATCAGGAATCTCTTCAACATCATCTTCTTCTGCCTCAAATACAGGGAACTCAAAGTTGGGAGATGGTGTTGGATCATTATGTTCAATGGGTTTGATTAACCTGCATAATGATTTTAAGTATAAAAGAGATTTCAGAATTCAAACAAGGCAAATCATTATGCAGATGGAAAATTGATTTTATTCTCTTTTTAGGGTTTTATGGTGATCCCCAATTTTCATGCGAAAAGCAAATATGAAAAATAATTTGAAGAACAAACATTTAACATGCGATTATTGAATGAATGTCATTGTATTAATCAAATTATGCCAACAATGTCTTCACTTCTCCTTTTGGCATGGGAGAAGGGTTTTTGAACAAAATGAACACATTATGTTGACTTAAGGGTAACTGTTGGAACATCAACAACGACCCAATTATTGCAGATTCCTCCGGGTATGACAAAGTTGCCAAGGTCTTCCTCTTCATCACCTTCAACAATGGCAGCAGCTTCCTGATCTTCAACGGTGTGGATGAAACCTCCACTTTGGAACAGCCCACAATCATTGGAAACACCAGAAGAATGCCCTATGCCAGCTCGGGACTTGTTATCTTCCAACTTGATCATTTTCCCCAAACCAGTAGTTGCACCATGCTCAATGGCCAACTTTGCATCATTATAGGAGACAAATGAAGAAAGTCCTTTCCTTGAAGGCTCAGCAATAGACAAAGCTTGGAACGGACTCCCCACCTCATCCTCAGCATCAATATAGGAGAAGGAAGATAAATGACTGACCAAGATAGCCTTCTCTCCCCCTATCACCACCAACTTCTTGTTCTTCACGAACTTCAACTTTTGGTGCAGGGTGGATGTCACAGCGCCTGCCTCGTGAATCCATAGTCTGCCAAGCAAGCAACTATAAGACGGATGAATATCCATGACCTGGAAAGTGATCTGAAAATCACTAGGTCCGATCTTGATCGGGAGTTCTAATTCGCCGATCACAATTTTTTGCGATCCACCAAACGCCTTCACAACCACTCCACTCTACCTCATGGGAGGCCCCTGATACGAAAGTTTAGCAAGAGTGGACTTTGGCAACACGTTAAGGGATGACCCTGTGTCCACCAACACATTGGACAAGGCATCATCTTTACAGTTCATAGATATGTGTAAAGCTAAATTGTGGTCTTTTCCCTCCTCGGGAAGATCAGCATCACAGAAGCTCAAATTGTTGTAAGCGGTTATATTTGCAACAATGTTATCAAACTGCTCGATTGTGACATCGTGATCCACGTATGCCACGTCCAACACCCTCTACAAAGCTTCGCGATGTGGCTCGGAATTCATCAACAAAGATAAGACAGATATCTTTGGTGGAGTTTAAAGCAGTTGATCAACAATATTATATTCACTCCTTTTGATGAGCCTCAGCATCTCATCACCATCCTCTCTCAAAATGCCAGACTGGCCAACCAGGATAGGAGTATTATTATTCTTAATAGCAACAGGGTCAACACTCTTAACAACAGGAACATAATTATTTGGAGAAGAAGTCCCCACGGGACCGGCAGGATTAACAACAGTTCTCTTCGTGACATCTTCATGGGATTTCGGCTGAGCCGAGAAAACACGACCACTACGGGTCACACCACTGACATCTGAAATGCTCACCACCGAAGTTAAGGGCAACGGAACCTCCTTTCTATCCTCCAGCATGACTGCGTTATATCGGTAGGGAACAACTTTGTCTGATATATGGGACAAGGCCCGTTGGTTTTATCACAACAGTTGGCGATACCTTCTTCTTGCTGCCATCATACTTGATAACGACAGGCTTAGGAATTTTAAACACGGGGGTGATAACATCGACTTTGTCCTCATTATGATTCTAAAGTATTTCAATCATCCCTTGATCTATCATCTCTTGAATGTCCTTTCTCACCTGACGGCATCCTCTCTCATTGATAGTGCACACCTGGCACCTATCATGGTCATGCTCGTAGTGGCTGTGTTCACACAACAGCTTATGCATCTCGACTAAGGATTGCCTTATGTCATTCACATAAAGGACTTTGTATTTGCCAGGGCATCCCTGGACCATGTTAACAGCTGCTTTCCCATGCTCGGGCAATGGGTTCTTCTTTACATTTGGACCTACGTCCTCAAAACACAATATCCCACTTCTCACAAGGTCTTGCACCTTGGTCTTCAATGGATAACAGTTCTCCATGTCATGTCCGGGAGCACCGGAATGATATACACAATGAAGCTCGGGCTTATACCACCACTAAGGATTGATTGGTACAGCGGGAGGATCTCGTAGAGTTATTAGCTTATTATCAATCAAGGAAGGATAAAGCTCAGCATATGTCATCGGAATTGGGTCAAAGGTTACCCTCTTCCTCTCGTAGTTGCTGGTGCTGGTGTTATTATTGTTGTGCGGATCGTAGGCCTGTTGTTATTGACGATGTTGTTGTTGTTGTTGATGAACTTCTCTGAAAGCAGGTACTATATGAGCCCCTTGGTGTTGGTTGACAGTCGGACGAACTTCCTTCCTCCTTACAGAGAGCCTTCTTTTGATATGAGAGGACACATCATGAGTCTCTCCCTCTTTCTTCTTAGCAAAGCCTCAATACTTCTTTGCTGAGGAACCGTCATCTCGAGATAACCGTCCTTCGCGGACCCCTTCTTCTAGTCTCATCCCCATATTCACCATTTCGGTGAAGTCCGAGGGAGCACTAGCAATCATTCTCTCATAATAGAAAGAGCTCAAAGTCTTCAAGAAGATATTTGTCATCTCCTTCTCTTCCAGGGGTGGCACTATCTGAGCTGACAGTTCTCGCCATCTCTGGGCGTACTCCTTGAAGGTCTCCTTATCCTTCTGGTCCCTGTCTGGAGCCATATCAACATTATATTTGTACTGCTTAACGAGGGCCTCGCCTAGATCATTGAAAGTGCGGATGCTTGCACTCTCCAGCCCCATATACCACTTAAGCGCAACACCTGTCAGGCTATCCTGAAAGTAGTGAATCAGCAGTTGGTCGTTGTCAGTCTGTGTTGACATCTTGCGAGCATACATTACAAGATGGTTGAGCGGGCATGTATTTCCCTTATACTTCTCAAAGTCATACACTTTGAATTTAACAGGGATTTTCACGTTGGGCACTAGGCACAACTCAGCAGCATTTTTTCCAAAGAGGTCCTTACCCCTCAAAGTCTTCAACTCCTTGCGTATCTCAAGGAATTGATCTTTTATTTCATCCATTTTTTCATATACGTCTGGGCCCTCAGATGGCTCGGAATGATAAATGGTGTCTTCAACATGGGGAAGGGTGTGCACAATGGGAGGTGGCACAGACAGGACCGGGCTAGATATCGGCATAGAAGCGAGAGTAGGAGCAAAGCCCTCTAGTATGAAATTGGATGGCATCCCTCAAGGGAATCCAGCTGGCATAGTCGGAGCAAAGTGGGTCGTTGCAGCAGGCGCCGTTGAAGTAGCTACCTCAGATATGACCGTCCTCGCGGGAGGAGTTGCAGGATTTGGCGAATCTTGGCTTTGTGCGGCCAGAACTGACTCCATCATGGCAGTCAGCCTAGCAATCTCTTCCTTTAAGTCCCTGTTTTCTTGCTCGAGATGTTCCATTATCTTCGGATGATTGGCTCTGGTATTATACCGGTGCGTCAACTTATCTTCAAAATAAATGAAGAGCAAAGAGTTAGACCACTGATCAAGAGCTTGGAATAAAACTTGTTTATGCATATGATGCAAGCAATGCTTGGGCATTTGATTTGTTTTTATCAGAGGAACTTTTTAGAGATCTATTTGCAAATATTTAACTTTTAAGACATATATGGAATACTCATAGCAATAATATTTGGAAACTTTTTTACACCAAGTAAGTATACAGTTTTGGTAACCAAATACAATGCAAGAGAAAAGGAGAATGAACATCCTATGGAGCCCTAGAAACAATCGTCCAAAGCCTTCGAGATCGGAAGATAAGTAGAACGGAGCCTCTTCACCTCTCTCTCATAAGCTGCTTCCATATCGGCCTTCTCTTTGGCGAGCTGTTCATACTTCCTCTTCCAAAACCTAGATGAGTGAGGAAGAAAAGAAGTAACCACATCATCAGGTTCATCGATAACTTGATGCTCTAGAAACTCTATCACTGCATCCTTATCTTTGAGCTGCTGAAGAAGTTCCTCACGCTCATGAACCCATGCACGCGACCGGTCTTCATCTCTCAACTCCTCTACTCCTTGGTTAGGGAGGGTTGAAGGCCCAACCATAACCATAGGGGTAGGTCTCGGGTACTCGTACGGCATGCGGTACTCAAGAGCTCTCTTCCTTACCCAAGAGGTGTAAGGCTCCAAAGCAATGTAATTCTTCGGACCAAGCTCACTCCTCCCTTTCCTATGAACTTTGCGCCAGGCACAGACCATCCTATCCTTCAAGTTTTGGGGATTTTTACCCTCTTGAAAGAATAGGCCTTCCAACAGAGTATTGTTAGGCTTATCCTTTAAGGGGAACCCCAACTGACGGCGAGCCAAAGCAGGATTGTAGTTAATTCCACCACACCTACCAAGAAGAGGTATATTGGAGAATTCACAACAAGAGTCAATAATCTGAACGCCATCATAAACACGGTTCTACCAAGAGATATCATCATTAGTGAGAGACATAAGTCTCGTGGACCACCGTAGACATCCCTTGTTCTCCTTGAAGGAAAAAGTCTGAGGCAAGTGTGAAATAAACCACTTGTAAAATAGAGGTAGACAGCACACAATGGAACTACCACCCTTTGCATTCCTCATATGGAAAGAGAAATAAGTGTCACCCAACAGAGTAGGAACGGGATTAAGAGAAGAGAAAATCCTAATAGCGTTCACATCCACAAATTTGTCGATGTTGGGAAATAACACTAGCCCATAGATGAGGAGTACAAATATGGCTTCAAAATCTTCCTCACTCATGGCCTTCCCAAACAAAGTAGCTTCCGCGATCAGAAAATCAGATGGGACACCTTAAATTCCACATTTGGTAGTCATATTAGCAACAATGTCAGATACGTCCACATGAAGCATGTCAGCAATCTCTTGGGAAGATGAAATCTTCTCCAAACCACTGAACGGAAACTGATCAAGAATAGGTATACCCACATGATAGGCATACTCCTCAAGTGTAGGCAAAATCTGGAAATCCGGAAAAGTGAAGCACCGATACAGAGGATCATAGAACTGTAACAACACACTCATCAGACCCTCATCCACTTTGGTAGAAAGAATAGACAAAAGCTTCCCATGGCGAGCTTTGAAATCCAAGGGCTATAATACATAAGATGTCAAACTCCTTAACTCTTTCAAGTCGGGTTGTCTGAAACTGTACTTCTTCGTATTCCTTCTTTGCTTATCCATGTCTGAAAATTTGCAAATAGACCTCTTAAGTTTCCTTGAAAAACTTTATTGTTGATGATATGGATGCAAATGAATGCATGAATTCATGTATGCAAGAATCACACTCAAGGATCAAGAAAGTCACACCACACAAAGGTCACGGGATGGCTCACGTCATTGTCAATATCAATCATCCATTTTGGTGGATTATGGTTTACACCTTATCAACACCCAAGTTCCATTGATATTGAGAATGTACGAGAACGGATCAACCACGAATCAAGGGTTTGTTGTAAGTTACGAGCATGGAGTCTCGGTTAGGAACCACCCAATGGGATTGTACTATGGTTAAACCTGACAATCATGTTCTAAAAGGGGTCCCCATAGTCATCATCTCATCCTTCGGATATTATCGGATAAAATAACTACTCGTTCTCCAAAAATATTCTTAAGAGGGACTGTTATGAGTGTAGTATCGCGTAACAATCGCCTCAAGTCTTACACTTGAATGACCTTCGCACTACATCCTAAAATAGGCCAAGATGGGCTAGGTATCTAAGGTCCTTAGCTTCTAAGGTTTATATTGGAAAGAGTAATGCCTAACCACGACTACTCGTGTGACATTATTGATCCCAACAAGACCTCCACCAAGTGAATGGACTTGCAAGTTAACTTGTTAAGGAATAACTCCACACAAGTCAACAAGACTATGCCATTCTCCTACCATAAGTGCACTCGAGTTCGGGTATAGAACTCATCTCACAAGAAACCACCAAGCATGTAAGCAATTAATATATCAAGCAATTCATACATTACAAACAATACAGTCATCCCAAATTTGCACAAAAAATATGTCACCAATAAATATAAACATACAACACACATAAGCAAAAAGTAGGCTAAACCCACTGGAGACTACTCCCCAGCAGAGTCGACACTTTTATGTAGCGGGGTTTTCGTTACCTTTAGGTTTATTGACTAAACCAAAAGTCAACATACAATTCGAGTCGCCACCGCACTTTTATTTGTCCAAAGGAAAGGCTAAAAAGCGAACAAAAGCCAAGGTAAGAAGTTTTTTCAAATAAAAAACTAATAAAAATGTCAGAGATCTAGGTAAGGGGGTTGGTTATGAAATGGGAAGGTTTTACGCACCCAAAACATCCTTAGTACTCTAAGGGGACCTCTTTTTGCAAATATGTGTTGTAGGTTGGTATTTGTGAAAAGATTTGTGCAAAAGATTGGAGGGATGAGAAGAGAATATATTATATTTACAAATTTTATTGTTTGAATGGATGAACCCATTGCCTACGTACCATCACAAAGGAGGATCAAAACCTCCTAGTTCGGGGTAACAATCACAAAAGATTGGTGAATTGATTTGATCAAAAGCCTTAAGGTCTTTTGTTATCAAAGGGAGAAAACTCAACCTAAACCAACAATCCACCATGTGAGGAAGGCTTCAACATACTAGTGAGGGGTTAACCCTATAATAAGTATGGAAGACTTATAATCCAATCACTAAGGATGAGGTGAGATTTACATCAACCACTATGATAACTCAAACCTATGACTAATGTTTATGAAAAGGTTTTAACAAAGGTAGCCATTGGAACCACAAAACAACTTGAAGTGAGTTATATTTATAAGTTGGACTTATTTACAAAATGAAGTCAAAATTGGATTAAGATTATTCACAATGAGTATTTATGAAAAGATTTTGAAAAGTCAAAGGCATAAGGCCTAGGTTTCTAGTTTAAAACAAAGTCAAAGTTTACAATAAAAGATTTTGGCTTTGTTAGAGTGAGGAGAAGAAAAGAAGGGCTAGTCCTAAAGCATACAAAGATAAGAGAGGAAAGATAAACCCTTGGAGTTCCTTTTTATTGAAATCATAGAGATGATTCAAGATGCTCCTTTCCTTTGGACTTAGCACACAATCAAGCAATCAAACAATATTTGGATTCAAGCTCCTAGGATCCCCATTTGGCTTGTCTCTCTTAACTGAAGGAGAATAGCGATCCAAAACGCATCGGAATTTAAAATTTTCTCCTTTAGTGATCCTTACGAATGGGCATGATCAGTGATAGAATCGTTACCTCTTGTGACGATTGAAACCTTTGATGCAGATCTATGGAGCGATCACGAATGTTGAACGATGACAACGCCTCTACTCAATCTACATGAACGGATTCCTTCAATCTTAGTGCTAGCTGCTGTGAATGAAGGCTTTGAGTGATAAAGAGTGAGAGAGAGAGAGAGAGCGAGAGAGAGAGAGAGAAACGAAATTGCAACTGCACAAATGCTTCTGCACAAGGGTTCTATTTATAGAACCACTTATGTGGGCTGCAAGCTAAAAATCCCACTTAAGTGTATATGACCCATATCTTATAATATGCCAAAATCACTTAAGCGCGTGGTACCTTACCATATTTCGTATTCTACTTAAGTACACCGTACCTTACGATGTTCTATAATTCACTTAAGTGCATTGTACCTTACGACGTTCCTTAGTTACTTTATCTCTCATCAATCCATCCTTTTGTGTGTGACCCTGTAGGTTTTCGTGGCATTGGCAATTATATTAAATCACACATTTAACATAATAAACAGTGAGCGGTATCTAGCAACACATCACTGCTACCCAAGACACGAAAATGTCATGTGATCTGACAAATCCTTCTATGATAATACTTATGTGTATAATTACCCTTTTTCCCTTATGTCTATTTGAACACAAGGCATAGACCGTGTCATCCTTGTCCAGTTCAATATTGACATTTATCTTGTTACGCAGGATGGGCAAATTCCATCTAGGTCACTCATGTCCCTTAGCATGCTTCATGGAGTACCCATCAACTGTCTTTATGGTCATCCAGTTACGGACAACGTTTGATCAGCAATAAGGCACTCGACTCTACATCTAGGGTCCATAGTGGTTTCAGGTCGAATGGTGGTATACACCATTATCACCATGAGAATAACTTATGACACTTTGCATAACATTCTATATAGTATTCTCATAGCAGGTCAATCCAGTATAAATATCACTCTTAATATTCATACCTATGTTTAAGACTTGATAACTCCTTATCCATGATCCATGAGATGTGATCATCAGTCTATATACATAATAGTCTTTATGCTTTAATGTTATCCCACTTCACAACAAAGCTCGACTACGGATACTTTAAGAATAGTGTCCTTATGTTTAATGTGATCTCATGATTAAGTCACACTTGATACATTAAACGGACTAGCTATTCTAGGGACTTTATCAAACAAACATCATAAAGAAAAAGCCATTTATTATTAATAAATAATTTGATACAAGTACCAAAAGTATTGGCCTCTAGAGCTTACACCAACAATCTCCCACTAGCACTAGAGCCAATCAGGCATAACCCTAATGCACATAGATCTAGTATGGCCATCATGCTTCTGCTGTGCAAGAGGCTTTGTCAGTGGGTCAGCAATATTGTCAAGTGTAGGTGTAGCACCTCAAATTTGCACCTCCCATTTGTACATTCATTTCATTTTTAGGTCATTAACATTGCATTCATATTGCATAGACCACTGCATATCATCAGTCAAAACTGGTATCAAGGAGTTTCATCTGTGCAAGAGAACAAGGGTTTTTCCATGAGGTGAAGGCCATATGGTTGTTCTAGAGAGTTCATGTGAATCAAGGTTCATTTTGATGCAAGTTGGCCAAGTGTTAGAGGTTCAAAGTCCACAGTGCATGACTAGGTCATCTGAGGCCCTAAAAAGTCAACTATAAGTCAATTGAGGGCTGGGAGATGGAGAATTGGTTTGAGGCACTTCATTCATGTCCAAAATAGGTTTATTCTTCATGTTAAACATTTACCTTGAAGGATTTGAAGCCAGATCAAAAGTTTCCAAAAATGGAAAATGACCTGTAATTTTCAAGTTTCCAAAAATAGCAAGTTTTTGGACCAACTTCAACTCAACTTTCCAACATCAAAGAAGCTTAAAATGAAATTTTGTCCAACATGAAAGTTGAATATCTTTCTCTACCATTTCCAAAAAGTCCAAGATCATGAATTTCTAATGAATGGTTAAGGAGTTATAATCAAATCATGGCAAAGTGTGCTTGAAAATTCAAATGGCCATATCTTTTGAACCAAGGCTCCAAATTTGGTGGTTCTTTTTGCACTTTGCTTCTCATAACATGCACTTTCCAAAAATCTCATTACATGGCATGAAATTCCTTTGCATGATCATATGCTCATTCATGAAGTTTTTTGAAGGAAAATTGCTAAAATCATTTTGGTTGATCACATGCATGAAATTCCAATTCTGATTGGTGCATGGGCTTATTTTGGATGAATTTGGGCCTTGGTGGTGCACTGTTCACGTGGCCATCTTATGCATGAGGTGAAAATCCAATTTTCTCACACACCTTGTAACTTGTTAATCTCAATTAACCATGGTTTAAGTGTGATTTCAGATTGATTAACAAGACATATATAATGATAATCACAACTGCATTGGTCATTAACAACACTTTCAGATCTAGATCTAGAAATTTTTCAAAATTTTTCTCTCAACAAGAACTTTCAATTTTCTCACACAAAGACCATTTCTCTGGTTGGAATCATGATCATGAAGTGTTTCTGAGGAAGATTGGACGTGGATTTGGAGGAATTCGTGCCAGTTTTGACCATACATGAAGCTTGAAGCATTAATGGAAGTTTCAAATTCTACTGGATTCGTGCTTGTTTGAGCTTCAATCTCTCCATCAATCATCTCAACAAGCATTGTAGAAGTGTTTTGGACCATTGCTGAGCCTTGTAGCACGCGATTCCAGCTTGTTGTTCTTCAAGAGGTCAAGTTTCGATCTCATTTATTCTCAAATTCATTGTGATATTTGTGTAGATCTTTGTTTGGTGATCATTCTGGTATAAAAATCAAGTGAAATGGTGCATTATTCATGAAGTTATATGTGTTTGAAAGTTTGATGTCAACTTTTATTTTCTTCGATTTGAACGATGCATGATGTTTTAGCATGATTTGTTGCTTGATCTTTGATGTGCATGAAACAAGGATTCGAATGGTGTTAAAAAATTTGGATTCTGGAGTTTTCTGGAATTTTCTGGATTTTGGTATGAAGTTCATCTTCATCTTCATCTTCAACCTCGTGAAGAAGATGAAGATCATGAGTTTTCCAGATTTTGCTACGAAGTGTTCATGTTTTGCTACGAACTTCCGGATTTAGCTACGAATTCTGGAAATTGCGCCAGGCTTAGGGTTTTAAACCAAAACGATGTCGTTTTGGTGAAGCGCGCAAATTCAAATTTGGACCAGGTTCGAGTCCCACCGAGCGCGCTTATTCAAAATCAGTCCATTTTCACATGTTCCCTCCATATTTTGCCATGCCATGTCCATTTTGATTTCAAATTTTTTCCAAACTTCATAAAATCATATAAAATTGAAAACTCATCCAATTTAATCCCAATTTTTTGCAAACTGCTCCTTAGAATGTCTAGTTTTTTATGATCATGAATTTGCAAGTTGTGCCTGGCTAGAAAACTAATTTGCTCTAGGATGATTGAACATATATGCATTTGTGACCTTGCCTTACTCTTTCCTTTGTGAAATGCTTGATTTTAATCCAATGAACTTGAAATTTTGCATGCTGATTCTAGACACACTGATGGACATTTTGGCTTTGGTTTGACATTTTTCCCATGCTCCATTTCTGTTTTATGCTTGTGTTAACATGGTGTGACAATTTGTGTCACACATTTGGTTGTCTAACTTGTACAATGTGATTGCCATGCCAAATGATCTCCAATGGTTCTGATTTTTTGTGTGATGGATGTTGTGGATGTCTTTATTGCTCATGAATTTTTCCAGAATTATTTGAATCATTTCTGTTTTGATTGAGAATTTTCATTCATGATGATCATTTGGGTGCCTTGAATTGGTCTTTGACTTCACATGCCTATTACATGAACTTGCATAATGATTTTGCTTTGGTCCTCTTTAGGACTTGTTCTTGAGTGGATAAACATGCTTTGTGTTGAGTTTGAGGTTCTGTTTTGGATTTTTGATCCTCTTTTGACCCTAGGCTTTGACCTAGTGGTTTGTTACTTACCATTTGAGTTGTGATTTCAGGTTCAAGTATACATTTCCATGGTTGAGGTTGCTCCTTCATTTGAGCTTGATCATATGTTTTTATTGGCTAACATTGGTTTGTTTTGTAGGCTTTGAGGACAATTTACTTGTGTTTATGGCTTGCTCATTGTTGTTTGATTGGTTTTGTCTGTCTGTCTGATATTGACTATTGATGTTTATCTGGGTGTACTGATTGGTTTAGCTGTTTCCACAGGTACCTAAGTTGCTTTAAGTTTATTTGAACTTGCTTGGCATTGCTTGTGGTTTGCATACCACTGAGGTATAATTCCTTGATCTTCATGTAGTCTGGAAGATCTACTGTTATTGGTAGGCACCTGTCTGAAGCCCTCCTTAAGAGGCAATGCTTGTGGATGTTTAATTTTGTGCCAAGCAGGTAAAGTCCTCTTAGGAGGCAATTGGCAGATAAAAGGGATGTGTAATCCATCCCCTGCTACTCAGTGTGTCATTCCTCTTGCTCACACCATGTGTTGATGCATTGTGAATAAAAACCCAAACTCTTGTAGTGTCAGTCATCTGTGGAGAAGAGTTCCTACATTCTGAACTCCCACACTTTCTATTTGATTCAAGCTCTCCCAGGCCAGGGATAAGAGCTATGAGGCACACCCCTCATTCCCATTTCATCTGCTTCACCCTAACTCTCAATGTTAGGGTTAAGAGCTAACAACACCCTTTTCCAGTTGGCTTGTTTGTCGAGGTTGACATGACCCCTTGACTAAAGCCCAGCCTTGATGTTTGAGCCCCTTGTTGGTGTGTTTACTTCATGCTGTATGTGTTTGTGTGGTGTGATGTTATCCCCTAGGTTTGCTAGACTCCGCGTAGTCTCGTTTGCATGTCAATTAAGGTAGCACGGTTCCTTCGTATAGGACTTCCTTTCTTGCTTGAGCTTTCCTAAAACACAAACAAACATTATCCCCTCTTAAGGATACGTTAACTCCTTCTACTACAGGCGAGTAAGTCTCCAAAGGTCGAGCATCCGGTAGATTGCGTAGTGACGTTATCCACTTAAAAAAACAAACCAACAAGAATAGTTTAGCCGAACTACGGCAACTCTGATTCTCATGTCCAGATGAGATACGTAGGCACGAGATGCGATGTCTTGTCGAGTTTGACTAACAACTAACACTAACTCTTTTCTCTCGCCCTCGTTGCGATTGAGACCTTCCCTTTCTCTTGCCCTAGTTGCAATTGAGACCCTTCTGTGTGTGTTTGTCTGCTTGGAGTCTGACATAAGTCCAGCGATTGGCAGTTGGTTTCCTGTGTTTTGTTTGCTTGTTGGAGTCTGACATAAGTCCAGCGATTGGCAGTCGGTTTCCTGGGTGCGTCTGTTTGTTGGAGTCTGACGTAAGTCCAGCGATTGGCAGTCGGTTTCCTGTTTGTGTTTTGTTTGGCGTGCGTTAGCCGAGCTACGAGTGCTCTGATTCTTCTCCGGTCAGAGAAGATACGTATGTGTAGCACCTCAAATTTGCACCTATCACTGTACATACATTCTCATATTAGGTCATAGCATAACATGGTCCACTGCATAGCATTGCATTGTCCCATTTGCCTCAAGTGCAAGCAAATCAAGAAATTAGGTCAAACTGATCAGGAGATCAGTCAACCAAGCAAGCAAGTGCATTTCTCAAGGAGCCAAGGCCCTAGGGTTGGTCCAACATGTTCACAAGACTTGGGGATCCATTTGAAGTGTTTAGGTCAAGGATTGGATGTTCAGAAGTCATCAGTCAATGCACAATCAGTCAGAAACCCTAAAAGTCAACTGTTGGTCAACTGTCCATTTAATCAGTGATTTGATGATGGAAATTGGTTTGAGAGGTCTCATTCATGTCCATATAGTCTTCATATATCATGTCAAACACCATCATGGAAGAATTTGAAGCCAGATCAGAAATTTCCAAAAAGGGAAACTTGACCTATAATTGAAACCTGCCCAAAATGGAAAGTCTTGATCCTCAAACTTACATCATGATACAAGCTTCAAATGAATTTTTTTCCAACATGAAAGTTGAAGATCTTGTTCTCCCATTTCCAAAAAGTCCAAGAACACTCAATTCCCATGTATGGTTGGCAAGTTATGATCAAATCATTTTCAGAAATTCTTGAACTTCAAAAGGCCATATCTCTCAAACCATTTGGCCAAATTTGGTGGGGTTTTTTCCAACAAGTCACATTTGACCTCCTCTTTCCAAATATGCAACCATCATTCACCAAAACATTACCAATCAAAATGGCATTTTTGGACTTGCATGAATTGATTTCAAGTGTGGTACAAAAGTGAGTTTCAAAATTAACCATTTCTAATCAATTCTACCAATCAAATATGTTCAGAAATCATATTTTGGTCATGTTACAAAGCCCATTTCGTGCAGTACATACAGCCATTCCTAACTTGCTTGAAAATTGGCCAAAAGTACACCTTTTCATGGACTTTGATTTGTACCATTAAACAGAGTATTTAAACATCATTTTCTGCTAAATGAAATCCTAGCAGCCACTCAAAACCAACAGAAAACTCATCTCTCTAAAAAATCCATTTTTTCCCATCTTGAGAAATCTGCAAAAACTTCAAAAGAACTCGACCTGGACATTGTTGTTTCATCATCCAAACAACATCTTGAGCTCATTCCAACATTATTTCTCCACCTGTAGAAGCCTCTTGCCCGACTGTTTTCCCAAGGTGTCATCAATGGCAAAGTGTGGTTGAAGTCTTTTCAAGCTGTTGCAAGCCAAAGCATCTTCACCATTCATCATTAGGAGGGTTTTAAAGCATCTGTTTCACGTTAACATGGCCAAATAACAACCGAATCGACACTGCTCTTCCAACTTGGTGCTTTTAGCTGCTTAGTTCCTTGTGAACTTTTTGCTTTGCTTTGCTTATATAAGCAATTTGCATTGAGGTATATCCCTTAATCTTCATGTAGTCTGGAAGACCTGGCCTGTTACTTGGCCAGGCAACTGTCTGAAGTCCTCCTTAAGAGGCAATGTTTGTGGATGTTTAATTTTGTCCTTGCATAGAGTCAAAGTCCTCCTAAGTGAAGAGGCAATTGGCAGAACCCAAGGGATATGCAACCTATCCCCTGCTATTCTGTGTGTCATCTGCTCTGCTCACACCACTGCGTTGATGCATTGCAGATACAAACCCAAGATCTTGTACAATTGTACAGTTGAGTCAGTATTAAATGTGTAGAAGGGTTCTCACCTTCTGAACCCACACATTCTTGTCTTAAGCTCTCCCAGGCCAGGGATAAGAGCTGTGAAGTCTCATCTTCACTCACCCTTCATCTGCTTCACCTTAGCCCCTCAATGGCAAGGTTAAGAGCAACATCTACCCAGTCCCAGAGGTTTGTTTGTTGAGGTTGATATGACCCCTCGACTAAAACCTAACCCTTGTTTGAGCCCCTTGCTTGTGTATAGTGTGTGCTACCTGTGCTTGTATGTTTGTTTGACTTGCTTCCTGTGTAAGTTAGGGTTAGTTTAGACTTGCTTCCTGTGCAAGTAAGGTTTGGTGTGGCTTGCTTCCTGTGCAAGTCATGATTAGGATAGGCTGGCTCCCTGTGCCAGTTAGCTAGAAACCTTAACTTAGGGATGATTTTGCATGATAACATCTAGGCTCGAGTCGTAGTCTCCCTAGTTGTGTCTCCCTCTGTTATCTGGTTAGGCTAATCCTTTATCCCTCTGTAGGGGAACTACGTCGCCCTGATCCTCATACCAGATGAGGTACGTAGGCAGGAGATGAGCTGATCTCTCCGGGCGCCTGTGTCTTTGTTTTGTCTTGTTGTGTGCTTGGAAGCTGATGTAAGTCCATCGAGTGGCAGTTAGGTTCCAGTGTGCGTGTGTTTGGTTCGGATGCTGATGTAAGTCCAGTGATTGGCATTCGGGCTCCACGTTTGCCTGTGTTTGTTTGTGTGCGTGTCAGCCGAGCTACGAATGCTCTGATTCTTCTCTCGTCCGAGAAGATACGTATGCATAGGATGCGATATCCTAGCGAGCATGTGTCGTTTCCCCAGTCCGAACTACTTCGACTCTGATGTCTATGCCTGATAGACTAAGTAGGCCCAGGATGCGATATCCTGCCGAGTCAGTCTCTTTTGTTTTCTTGTGTCTCTTTCAGCCAGTGTGTGTGAGTTTGAGCAGTGTTTAGCAACCATTTTCCTTTCTATTGTGCGTGGATCCCGTCGAGTACGACGGATGCGTAGGGGTGCTAATACCTTCCCTTCGCATAACCGACTCCCGATCCCATTCTCTTTGGTCGCGAGACCATGTTCTTTCCAGGTTTACTCTGAGCGTTTCCTTTCCCTCTTTTGGGATAAATAACGCACGGTGGCGGCTCTGTTG
This sequence comes from Lathyrus oleraceus, assembly GCF_024323335.1. Classification (NCBI taxonomy): domain Eukaryota; kingdom Viridiplantae; phylum Streptophyta; class Magnoliopsida; order Fabales; family Fabaceae; genus Lathyrus; species Lathyrus oleraceus. Next base: position 217,434,872 of record NC_066584.1, read on the forward strand.
TTCTTGTTTTCCCGCCGGTTTTTCGCGTGATGCGACAGCTGGCGACTCTGCTGGGGACATAGAGAAGTTGACCTCTTGCTGGTCCATCTTCCCTAAGCGAGTCTCTCCTAGCGCTCTCTAGGATAGGGTTTTGGTTGCTGTTTGCTGTTATTTATAGCATTCATTTATTTATTGCTTGCATTTATGTTTGCATTAATGTTTGCATTCATATTCATCTGTTCACCTGGCTGGCTGGTTGTCTGTTTCTCTCTGTTGGGGTGGGAGTTACATGAGGTAAAAGGCCCAATACCCAGGCCATGAGTGAAATCTAGGATACTTAGGAATAGAGTGATTCATGGGAAGCGGGTGGTATTGCGCCACTTAGCGGAACATTGATATCACGAGCAGTTCAGACCCTGGTGGGATATTATCGTTACATACTTCGGGTGTGTATATGATGATGTTCTGCGAAAGGTTATTTATGCTGCGTTTCTCTCGACCTTACCCTGGCCTAGATAACACCCGTGAGTGGGGAGGGAATGATCATTATTACAGTTACAGGTACAGTTGGTGACTTGTTGGTGACTTGTTGGTGACTTGTTGGTGACTTGTGATCCTGTTGGTGACTATTGGTTCAGAATTTTGGGGTCTCAGATGACTTTGGGTTTCAGATGAATTTGTGGTTCCGAGTTCAAGCCGAAGCTTTGATCCTGTGTTCTGAGAGACACAGCCAACCAGTCGAGTCTGCATCATTTGCATCATAGCATATTTATTTTTCAAAAGAAACGCAATAAAAAAGATACAAAAAAAAAGGGGAAAAAGAAAAAAAAACTAATCCCTGCATGCATATCATTTCTCAGGTACATTCCAGAGCTTGTTCACTGATAGAGATGGCAACAGTCCCAGAGTTGAAGCGGAAGACTTGTTCCTACAGCTTTCACCGTGAACCTTTGACGCCTCTGATTGAGTTGAGCAACCTTATGACCAGTAGTAACCAGAAGGGGTTTGTTGACCAGTATGGAGATATTCTGACACTGTTGAAGATGGTAGTCGATTCGGTGCCGTTGCAGACTCTTCTACAGTTCTACGAACCAGAGCTTCATTGCTTCACCTTTCAGGATTATCAGTTGGCGCCTACTCTTGAGGAGTACTCCATTCTGCTGAGTGTCCCGGTCCGGTATCAGGTTCCTTTCTTGGATGTGCCCAAGGAGGTTGATCTCAGAGTTGTTGCCAGAGCTCTCCATTTGGGTATCAAGGAAGTCAGCGATAGTTGGAAGTCCAGTGGGGATGTTGTAGGATTGCCTTTGAAGTTTCTGTTGAGGGTAGCTAGAGAAGAAGCAGAGAAGGGAAGTTGGGAAGCCTTTCATGCTCAGTTGGCCGTCATGATCTATGGGATCGTCCTGTTTCCGAGTATGCCCAATTTTGTTGACTATGCTGCAGTCAGTATTTTCATTGGAGGAAATCCAGTTCCTACTCTATTAGCTGACACTTACTATGCTATTCACAGTAGGCATGGTAAGGGTGGGGCTATCAGGTGTTGTCTCCCGCTTTTGCTCAAATGGTTCTTGTCTCTTCTGCCAGTCAGTCGACCTTTTGTGGATGCTCAGAGCACGCATAAGTGGACTCAGAGGGTTATGTCTCTTACCTCCTATGATATCAGGTGACAATCTTACCGGATGGATGTGCGTAACGTCATTATGAGCTGTGGAGGATTCCGTAATGTGCCACTCATAGGGACTAGGGGTTGCATCAATTACAACCCGGTTCTTTCTCTTCGCCAGTTGGGGTTTGTGATGAAGGGAAGACCACTTGAGGCTGAGGTAGCAGAAAGTGTGTATTTTGAGAAGCAGAGTGACTCGGCCAGATTGGAGTAGATAGGAAGAGCTTGGAAGTCTATTGGTGTGAAGGATGGATCTGTCTTAGGGAAGAAGTTTGCCGTTGCTATGCCTGATTACACTGATTGGGTCAAGGAGAGAGTAGAAACTTTGTTGTTACCCTACGATAGGATGGAGCCGTTGCACGAGTAACCACCTTTGATCCTTGCTGAGAATGTGCCTGCGGAGCACTACAAGCAAGCCCTGATGGAGAATCGCCGTTTGAGAGAGAAGGAGCAAGATACCCAGATGGAGCTGTACAAAGCCAAAGCTGATAGTTTGAACTTGGCTCATCAACTCAGAGGAGTGCGAGAAGAAGATGCTAGCAGACTGAGAAGCAAGAAGAGATCCTACGAGGAGATGGAGAGCATGTTAGATGCAGAACACCGGGAGTGCTTGAGGCTGCAGAGGGTTGAGGCCAGCTATCAGAAGAAGATCAGAGACTTGGAGAAGCGACTCAGAGATAAAGACATCCAGTTGAAGAAGGAAGTAGACTTGAGACAGGCATCAGAGAACCACCTTGGAGGAGAAGTGGTAGAGCTTAGACGACAACTGAAGGAGAAGATCACTCTTTTGCCAGAATGTTCAGAATGTGACCTGGTGATAGACCAGTGTCAGTACTTGAAGACTCTCATTCCGGGAGGCCGTTTGTCTTAGCTTGTATCTTTGATATGTATGTTGAGAATCACCTCCAGGCTTGTTGGGGGGGATTCATTGTTGTACTCCGATTGTTTGGATTTTCCTTGTCGACTTTGTTGTATGATCCTGTTACTCATATAGATGAGGTTGTTGGTTTCACCTTGTACTCATCACTCTTGTGTATGTTGTTTCTGTGCTTCTATGTTGTTCTTGCTGCAGGTTGCCATCTTTTGAGGATGACTCAGGCTCTCTGAATGCCTGAGAAATGAACATATCATGTGCATCATACGCATCATTAGCACCATACTCATATCATTTTGCATAACAGGTGTTCTTGGTCGTGACTTCTCACTCTTGGTTCCTGTTCAGGCAGGATAGCTGATCAACGTCCGCACCGCTACTCAACAAGACTGAATCAACAGAGAGGTATGGATCAAGTTCAAGCTGAGTTGGCTGAGATGAAGGCTAACATGGCCCAGTTTATGAATATGATGCAAGGGGTTGCACAAGGTCAAGAAGAACTTCGAGCCATGGTTCAGAGACAAGAGGCTGCAATTCCACCGGTCAACCATGCTCCGCCAGAGGGAGGCCCGGTCAATGATAATAATGTTGCTGCTGCTGTACCCATCAACAACTATGCTGTAGGTGATGAGTTGGGGGGTATTCGAATCAACGGTCAACCTATTGCTCCAGATGCCGCTAATGCCAGAGCAGTCCGTGCCCCGGCCCGTAATCCTGCTCCGATTGTTGACAGACAAGAGGATATGTTTTCTCTGCTCAGTGAAGACGAAGACGTTCTGGGAAGGGTTAATGAGAGGGATCGTAAAGTTGATGCCCTTGCTGAGAAAATTAGAGCTATGGAATGTCAGAATTCTCTCGGTTTTGATGTTACCAATATGGGGTTGGTGGAAGGTTTGAGAATCCCTTACAAGTTCAAAGCGCCGTCCTTCGATAAATACAACGGTACTTCTTGCCCTCGCACCCATGTGCAGGCTTATTATCGAAAAATCTCTGCGTATACAGATGATGAAAAGATGTGGATGTATTTTTTCCAAGATAGTCTATCTGGGGCTTCTTTGGACTGGTACATGGAATTGAAGAGAGATTCTATCCGTTGTTGGAGGGATCTGGGTGAGGCCTTTTTGAGGCAATACAAACACAACATGGACATGGCACCGAGCCGGACTCAGCTGCAGAGTCTTTGTCAGAAATCCAATGAAAGCTTCAAGGAGTACGCCCAGAGGTGGCGTGAACTGGCTGCTAGAGTTCAACCCCCTATGCTGGAGAGGGAGTTGACAGATATGTTTATCGGTACTCTTCAAGGTGTGTTTATGGACCGGATGGGGAGCTGCCCATTCAGTAGTTTTTCTGATGTTGTCATTTGTGGAGAGAGGACCGAGAGTTTGATTAAAACTGGGAAGATCCAAGATGCTGGTTCCTCTTCTTCTAAGAAGCCGTTTGCTGGGGCACCTCGTCGAAGAGAGGGTGAAACTAATGCTGTTCAACACCGCAGAGATCAGAACAGAAGTGAATACCGTCAAGTTACTGCAGTAACCATTCCGGCACCTCAACCTCGTCAACAACAACAACAAAGAGTTCAACAACCGCAACAACAACAACAGCAACGTCCGTATCAGCCCAGACAAAGGATGCCTGATCGACGTTTTGATTCGCTACCCATGTCGTACGCCGAACTGCTGCCCGAACTACTCAGGTTGGGGATGGTTGAGTTGCGTACAATGGCTCCGCCTACAGTATTGCCTCCTGGGTACGACGCCAACGTCCGTTGTGACTTTCACTCTGGGGCACCAGGGCATCATACTGAGAAGTGTCGGGCTCTCCAGCACAAGGTCCAAGATTTGATCGATGCCAAGGCAATCAACTTCGCTCCAGTGCCTAACGTCGTAAACAACCCTATGCCTCAGCATGGTGGGCATAGAGTGAACAATATTGAGGGGAAAGAAGCTGAAGATCTGGTTGTTAATGTTGATGATGTTCAGACTTCTCTGCTAGTTGTGAAGGGCCGTCTGCTGAATGGGGGTGTCTACCGGGCTGTGATGAGGATTGTTTGGGCTGTGCAGAATCTGAGAATGGTTGCGACCAGTTAAGGGCCGGTATCCAGGGTATGATGGATGAGGGTTGTTTGCAATTCAGTAGGGCTGTAAAAGATCGTGGGACAGTGTCAACTATCACCATTTACTTTAAACCAACTGAAGGACGTGGACAAAGGGTCGTTAGTGCACCTGCAACGAATGGTACCCCAGTTACCATTTCCGTGCCTGTAACCATCAGTGCTCCGACTACTATCGTTGCGTCTGGAAGAAGGGTTGTTGAGAATAGTAGAGCCGTGCCGTGGAAGTATGATAATGCTTACCGCAGTAACAGAAGGGCTGAAAGTCAGACGAGACCAGTGAATCAAGCTCCAGTGACAATTGGTTTACCAAATAGAGTTCCTGCAACTGTTGGTCCGGCTGTGGACAATGTAGGGGGTCCAGGAGGTTTTACCAGAAGCGGTCGTCTGTTCGCACCGCAACCTTTGAGGGACAATAATGCTGAGGCTCTCGCCAAAGCAAAGGGTAAGCAAGCTGTGGTTGAGGAAGAACTTGTCCAGAAGGAAGCGCCCGAGGGGACATTTGAGAAGGACGTGGAGGAGTTTATGAAGATAATCAAGAAGAGTGACTACAAGATTGTAGATCAGTTGAATCAAACTCCGTCCAAGATTTCTATACTTTCACTGTTGTTGTGCTCTGAGGCACACCGTAATGCCTTGCTGAAGATGTTGAATCTGGCTTACGTGCCTCAGGAGATTTCTGTCAATCAACTGGAGGGTGTGATGGCCAATGTGAGCACCAGGCATGGTGTGGGTTTCACCAACCTGGACTTACCGCCTGAAGGGCGGAACCATAACAAAGCCTTGCACATCACCATGGAGTGCAAGGGGGCAGTGTTGTCTCACGTATTGGTAGACACCGGGTCGTCGCTGAATGTGTTGCCTAAGCAGATTCTGAAGAAGATTGATGTGGAAGGGTTTGTGCTTACTCCCAGTGACCTGATCGTTCGTGCTTTCGACGGCTCCAAACGTTCTGTGTGTGGGGAAGTTACCTTGCCTGTGAAGATAGGTCCTGAGGTATTCGATATCATCTTCTATGTTATGGACATCCAGCCCGCCTATAGTTGTTTATTGGGGCGTCCATGGATTCATGCAGCAGGGGCAGTCTCGTCGACTCTCCATCAAAAGCTCAAGTATGTCTGGAACGGTCAGATTGTGACTGTGTGCGGCGAAGAAGAGATTCTGGTGAGTCATCTATCCTCGTTCAAGTATGTTGAGGTGGATGGCGAGATCCACGAAACCTTATGTCAGGCGTTTGAGACTGTGGCTCTTGAGAAAGTGGCGTACGCTAAGCAGAGGAAGCCAGGTGCTTCAATTACTTCTTATAAGCAGGCTAAGGAGGTTGTTGATTCTGGCAAAGCTGAAGGCTGGGGCAAGATGGTGGACTTGCCTGTCAAAGAAGACAAATTTGGCGTTGGTTACGAGCCTCTCCAAGCAAAGCAGAATGGTCAAGCGGGTCCGAGTACCTTTACCAGCGCTGGGCTGATGAATCATGGCGACGTCTCTGCAACCGGTAGTGAAAACTGTGACAGTGATTGTGATTTGGACAACTGGGTTCGCCCGTGTGCACCAGGGGGATCTATCAACAACTGGACGGCTGAAGAAGTGGTTCAAGTTACTCTTCTGACAGAGTAATTTTCTGTTGTTTTTTCATTTTGCATGAAAATCCTACGATCCGCCCAAGGCGTAGTGATTCATTGTAGGGCCTCATCATGTTTTAATGATTATCATTAATGAAGGACATTTTTTGAAATCAAACTTTGTGATCCCTGTCTTTCTATTTTTTGTTTTCATCTTTTTTCAAAACAATAAAAATGGCAATGTTTTTGTTTTTTGTGACTTTATTTAACTCTTTTTCTAAAACAAAGCATTAAACATGCAGAAGCGATCTTATGGCATTCACTATGAACAGTTCTGTTATGCTCAGTATGATTTCGACAATCCCATCTACCAAGCTGAAGAGGAGAGTGAGGAAGACTGTGAACTTCCTGCAGAATTGGTCAGATTGCTGAAGCAGGAGGAAAGGGTCATCCAACCTCATCAGGAGGAGTTGGAGGTTGTTAATTTGGGTACTGAGGACGCCAAAAGAGAAATCAAGATTGGGGCTGCTTTAGAGGACTCTGTCAAGAGGAGGCTGATTGAGATGCTGAGAGAATATGTGGAGATATTCGCCTGGTCATATCAAGATATGCCTGGTTTGGATACAGACATTGTGGTGCACCGATTACCTCTTAGAGAAGGATGTCCTTCGGTCAAGCAGAAGCTTCGTAGAACGAGTCCTGATATGGCAACTAAGATCAAGGAAGAGGTTCAGAAGCAGTGGGATGCAGGTTTTTTGGCTGTTACAAGTTATCCCCCATGGGTGGCCAACATCGTTCCTGTGCCGAAGAAGGATGGTAAAGTCAGAATGTGTGTCGATTACCGGGATTTGAATAGAGCGAGTCCGAAAGATGATTTCCCATTACCTCACATTGATGTATTGGTTGATAATACGGCTCAATCCTCGGTATTCTCTTTCATGGATGGTTTCTCTGGATATAATCAGATCAAGATGGCGCCAGAGGACATGGAAAAGACGACATTCATTACACCTTGGGGCACGTTCTGCTATAAGGTGATGCCATTTGGGCTAAAGAATGCTGGTGCTACCTATCAGAGGGCAATGACGACTCTTTTTCATGACATGATGCACAAAGAAATTGAAGTGTACGTAGATGATATGATTGCGAAGTCGCAGACAGAAGAGGAGCACCTGGTTAATTTGCAGAAGCTGTTTGACCGGTTGAGAAAGTTCAAGCTGAGGTTGAATCCGAACAAGTGTACGTTTGGGGTGAGATCAGGGAAGCTTTTAGGCTTCATTGTCAGTGAGAAAGGGATTGAGGTTGATCCAGCAAAAGTCAAAGCTATTTAAGAGATGCCTGAACCGAAAACGGAGAAGCAAGTCCGTGGGTTTTTAGGGAGGTTGAACTACATTGCAAGGTTCATATCTCACCTAACTGCCACATGTGAACCAATTTTCAAACTGCTCAGAAAGAATCAAGCGATCAAGTGGAATGATGATTGTCAGAAGGCTTTTGACAAGATTAAGGAGTATTTACAGAAACCTCCAATCCTTATACCTCCAGTTCCAGGGAGACCTCTGATAATGTACCTGTCAGTGACTGAGAACTCGATGGGGTGTGTATTGGGACAACATGACGAGTCTGGTCGAAAAGAGCATGCCATATACTACCTTAGCAAAAAGTTTACCGACTGTGAAACAAGATATTCACTGCTCGAGAAAACTTGTTGTGCTTTGGCCTGGGCTGCTCGCCGACTGAGGCAGTATATGTTGAACCATACTACCTTATTGATTTCTAAGATGGATCCAGTGAAGTACATCTTTGAGAAACCGGCTCTCACCGGACGCGTTGCTCGTTGGCAGATGATTCTAACAGAATATGATATTCAGTACACGTCACAAAAGGCCATCAAAGGTAGTATTCTGTCAGACTACCTCGCCGAGCAACCGATTGAAGATTATCAGCCTATGATGTTTGAATTCCCTGATGAAGACATCATGTATCTTAAAATGAAGGATTGCGAAGAGCCTCTTGTCGAGGAAGGACCGGATCCGGATGACAAATGGACACTGATGTTTGATGGGGCTGTGAATATGAATGGTAACGGTGTTGGGGCAGTGTTGATCAATCCTAAAGGTGCTCATATACCTTTTTCTGCCAGATTGACGTTTGACATCACCAACAACGAGGCTGAGTATGAGGCTTGTATCATGGGGATAGAAGAAGCCATTGATCTGAGGATCAAAACTCTTGACATTTATGGAGATTCAGCTCTAGTGGTCAATCAAGTCAACGGAGATTGGAATACGAACCAGCCGCATTTGATTCCGTATAGAGATTACACCAGAAGAATACTGACGTTCTTCAAGAAGGTGAAGTTGTACCATGTCCCCCGGGATGAGAATCAAATGGCTGATGCCTTGGCTACTTTGTCGTCTATGATCAAAGTTCATTGGTGGAATCATGTGCCACATGTTGCGGTGAATCGACTCGAGAGGCCTGCGTATGTGTTTGCAGCCGAGTCTGTTGTGGGTGATGAGAAGCCGTGGTATTATGACATCAAGAACTTCCTCAAGACTCAGGAGTATCCTGAAGGTGCGTCGAAGAATGACAAGAAAACCCTGAGGAGGCTAGCTGGAAGCTTCTATTTGAATCAGGATGATGTGCTGTATAAGAGAAACTTTGACATGGTCTTGCTCAGATGCGTGGACAGACCCGAGGCGGACATGTTAATGCAGGAAGTTCATGAAGGTTCCTTCGGTACTCATGCCGGCGGACATGCAATGGCTAAGAAATTGTTGAGAGCGGGTTATTACTGGATGACTATGGAATCCGATTGTTTCAAGTATGCTCGGAAGTGCCATAAGTGTCAAATTTATGCTGATAAGGTGCATGTACCACCAAGCCCTCTGAATGTCATGAATTCGCCTTGGCCGTTTGCCATGTGGGGCATTGATATGATTGGGAAGATTGAGCCTACTGCTTCGAATGGACATCGCTTCATCTTGGTTGCGATTGACTATTTCACCAAATGGGTGGAAGCAGCTTCCTATGCTAACGTTACCAAACAAGTGGTTACCCGGTTCATCAAGAAAGAAATCATATGTCGTTATGGAGTTCCGGAGAGAATCATCACTGACAATGGTTCGAATCTCAATAACAAGATGATGAAAGAGCTTTGTAAAGATTTCAAGATTGAACATCACAATTCTTCTCCTTACAGACCAAAGATGAATGGTGCTGTAGAAGCGGCAAACAAGAATATCAAGAAGATTGTGCAGAAGATGGTCGTTACGTACAAGGATTGGCATGAGATGCTGCCTTTCGCTTTGCATGGGTACCGTACCTCAGTACGTACGTCGACCGGGGCAACCCCGTACTCCCTTGTGTATGGTATGGAAGCTGTCCTACCTGTTGAAGTGGAGATTCCTTCTCTGAGAGTTTTATTGGATGTCAAGCTGGACGAAGCCGAGTGGATTCGAACAAGGTTTAACGAGTTGAGCCTTATCGAAGAGAGACGGCTAGCAGCTGTATGCCATGGACAGTTGTATCAGCGAAGGATGAAGCGAGCCTTTGATCAGAAAGTGCGTCCTCGAAGCTATCAGATCGGTGATCTAGTTTTGAAGAGGATCCTCCCTCCCGGTGCAGATAACAGGGGCAAGTGGACTCCTAATTATGAAGGTCCATATGTTGTGAAAGAGGTATTCTCCGGTGGAGCCTTGATGCTTACAACTATGGATGGTGAAGATTTTCCGTCTCCTGTTAACTCAGATGTAGTCAAAAAATACTTCGCATAAATTGACCCGCTGGACAAAAAGAAAAAAAGAGTCCAGGCAAAAATGGGCATCCCGGCGAACCAAAAAACAGAAAGAAAAGGTTCGGGCAAAAATTAGGGATAAAATGAAAAGAATTTGTACACCCGGTAAGTCGAAAACCCGCAAGGGCGACTTAGGCAAAAATGGGTATCCCGGTGGATTGAAAACCCGAAAGGGCGATCCAGCCAAAAGAGGGATTAAAGCGAAGACTACAGTCTGAGTTGTCTGTACTTCATCAAGCTTTGTCGTCTGCCATCTCGAAAGATGTGATCCGTCCAGTCATTCTTCTCAGAAAGCAAGGAGTTGGGAGGAAAACTGATGATCTGTGAGTTATAACAGAATTGGGAAATAGTGGATGCCGTGTTCACATTGCCATTAGGATAGATTTTTCCTTTTATGCGCAATTACCTCTTTCTAGGAATTGCTTCCCAATGTATTTGCCTTTTCAGGCACATTTTCAATCAATAAAAGTCGTTATTCAGATAAATAGCTCTTTGGTTTTTATTTTTACTGTTTTGTTTGCAAAAATGTCCGAATTTTTGATAAGCATTGCATATAAGAACATGAAGGCTACACAATAACGTGCAAAAAGATGAAACATTTGAAAATCATTTTGAATGTTGAGGACACTTGAGCGTATCTTGTCCATGTATCCCCTGGGGGCATTTTGTTGTGCTGTTTTTCAGGATTGGCATCTGTGAGGACGTTTCCTCAACAGATATTTTTCCCCAAGCAAGTTTGGAAGCTATCAGAGCTATGTTCCCCTGCGAAGACGTCTGTGGATAGTGCCTTCTATTCCCCAACAGATCTAAGGATTGCCTATCCCCCAGCAGGCCTGTATTTGCTGATTTCCTCCCGAGTGAGGCAGACTCATTGAAATTTATCTCCAGCATTTATCCTATCTGTGGACTGAAGGATATCCCCAGCGGGGTTTACCTTTCCCCAGCAGCAGTGCTATTCTTCAACATGAGTGAGAAGTCGTTGCTCTCCCTGCAGAGTCTCCCCGCAGAGTTGGAGTACCCTATCATTTTTGGCTCCCCAGCCGGAGTTTTTCATCATTTTTGCATTTTTGCATTTTAGTGATCATTGCATCCTCAAACTGCGTAGCATTCCCATTCAATATGGAGCATTACGCCATAGAAAAATTCAAACATATGCATTCATGTGTTAACCTCACCAGACCGTATCCCCGGCAGAGGCGGATCATTTTGTTCAACATCGGTGCAACACGCCTGCTACAGTGGCTCCTGACAGCACTCAGGACTGATATCCCCGCAAAGGTTTATTACCTCACCCCTTGTCTTGACATATCTAAGAAGTCGTTCTTGTGATACCGGTAAGTGTCATACTAGCACCCGCGTGTGTTTCTTTGTTTGGTGTCGGTAAACACCATTGTTTCGGTGTCTGTAAACATCGGGTTTTCTCCCCAGTCATCAGTAAGTGTCTGGTCATCTTTTTGGTGTCGGTAAACACCATTGTTTCGGTGTCTGTAAACATCGGGTACTCTCTCCAGTCATCAGTAAATGTCTGGTCATCATTGTTGGTGTCGGTAAACACCATTGTTTCGGTGTCTGTAAACATCGGGTTTTCTCCCCAGTCATCAGTAAATGTCTGGTCATTTTTTTTGGTGTTGGTAAACATCATGTTTCGGTGTCTGTAAACATCGAGTCTTTTCTGCAGTCATCGGTAAATGTCTGATAATCCCCAGCTAGAGATCCCCAGTAGAGTCATCGGTAAATGTCCTATCTGTTTTCCAGTTGCAAATATTTGTTTTTTTCCCTTAGTGAAGTGTTCCCAGTCATCGGTAAATGTCTGGTCGTTTTTGGATGTCGGTAAACATCATCTTTCGATGTCGGTAAACATCGAGTCTCATCCCAGTCACCGGTAAATGTCTGTTCATGCTTTGTTTCCTTGTTGATGAAATCAAGATCCCCAGAAGTCGTCGGTAAACGTCTTGTCTGATTACACCACAAAGATTTTGTTCCTCCCCAAGTGGAGACGCCATCGGTAAATGGCCCTGTATGCTTCGATATCGGTAAATATTGAATGCCCAGTTTTATCCGCCATCGGTAAATGGCCCCGTTTTCTTCGATATCGGTAAATATCGAATTCCCAGTTGCAGCAGCCATCGGTAAATGGTCTCGCTGAAGTTGATATCGGTAAATATCAAGTTTCTTTGAAACCACCATCGGTAAATGGTCTCGCTGAAGTTGATATCGGTAAATATCAAGTTACCAGTTTCTAACCATCGGTAAATGGTTTCGCTTTTCTGAAGTTGTCAATTGCAGGCGTCATCAGTAAATGACGTGGTTCTTCTTGTATCATATCCGGCAGAGTGCAAATTCCTACGGTTCTTTGGTATTCAATCCCTGTTTACCCTGAAAGTCTGACGGCCGTTGCTCTCATCCATTCGGGTTCCCAGCTGATTGAATAGGGGCAGCTGTAGCACCTCAAATTTGCACCTATCACTGTACATACATTCTCATATTAGGTCATAGCATAACATGGTCCACTGCATAGCATTGCATTGTCCCATTTGCCTCAAGTGCAAGCCAATCAAGAAATTAGGTCAAACTGATCAGGAGATCAGTCAACCAAGCAAGCAAGTGCATTTCTCAAGGAGCCAAGGCCCTAGGGTTGGTCCAACATGTTCACATGACTTGGGGATCCATTTGAAGTGTTTAGGTCAAGGATTGGATGTTCAGAAGTCATCAGTCAATGCACAATCAGTCAGAAACCCTAAAAGTCAATTGTTGGTCAACTGTCCATTTAATCAGTGATTTGATGATGGAAATTGGTTTGAGAGGTCTCATTCATGTCCATATAGTCTTCATATATCATGTCAAACACCATCATGGAAGAATTTGAAGCCAGATCAGAAATTTCCAAAAAGGGAAACTTGACCTGTAATTGAAACCTGCCCAAAATGGAAAGTCTTGATCCTCAAACTTACATCATGATACAAGCTTCAAATGAATTTTTTTCCAACATGAAAGTTGAAGATCTTGTTCTCCCATTTCCAAAAAGTCCAAGAACACTCAATTCCCATGTATGGTTGGCAAGTTATGATCAAATCATTTTCAGAAATTCTTGAACTTCAAAAGGCCATATCTCTCAAACCATTTGGCCAAATTTGGTGGGGTTTTTTCCAACAAGTCACATTTGACCTCCTCTTTCCAAATATGCAACCATCATTCACCAAAACATTACCAATCAAAATGGCATTTTTGGACTTGCATGAATTGATTTCAAGTGTGGTACAAAAGTGAGTTTCAAAATTAACCATTTCTAATCAATTCTACCAATCAAATATGTTCAGAAATCATATTTTGGTCATGTTACAAAGCCCATTTCGTGCAGTACATACAGCCATTCCTAACTTGCTTGAAAATTGGCCAAAAGTACACCTTTTCACCAACTCCATTCCACCTTTTCATGGACTTTGATTTGTACCATTAAACAGAGTATTTAAACATCATTTTCTGCTAAATGAAATCCTAGCAGCCACTCAAAACCAACAGAAAACTCATCTCTCTAAAAAATCCATTTTTTCCCATCTTGAGAAATCTGCAAAAACTTCAAAAGAACTCGACCTGGACATTGTTGTTTCATCATCCAAACAACATCTTGAGCTCATTCCAACATTGTTTCTCCACCTGTAGAAGCCTCTTGCCCGACTGTTTTCCCAAGGTGTCATCAATGGCAAAGTGTGGTTGAAGTCTTTTCAAGATGTTGCAAGCCAAAGCATCTTCACCATTCATCATTAGGAGGGTTTTAAAGCATCTGTTTCACGTTAACATGGCCAAATAACAACCGAATCGACACTGCTCTTCCAACTTGGTGCTTTTAGCTGCTTAGTTCCTTGTGAACTTTTTGCTTTGCTTTGCTTATATAAGCAATTTGCATTGAGGTATATCCCTTAATCTTCATGTAGTCTGGAAGACCTGGCCTGTTACTTGGCCAGGCAACTGTCTGAAGTCCTCCTTAAGAGGCAATGTTTGTGGATGTTTAATTTTGTCCTTGCATAGAGTCAAAGTCCTCCTAAGTGAAGAGGCAATTGGCAGAACCCAAGGGATATGCAACCTATCCCCTGCTATTCTGTGTGTCATCTGCTCTGCTCACACCACTGCGTTGATGCATTGCAGATACAAACCCAAGATCTTGTACAATTGTACAGTTGAGTCAGTATTAAATGTGTAGAAGGGTTCTCACCTTCTGAACCCACACATTCTTGTCTTAAGCTCTCCCAGGCCAGGGATAAGAGCTGTGAAGTCTCATCTTCACTCACCCTTCATCTGCTTCACCTTAGCCCCTCAATGGCAAGGTTAAGAGCAACATCTACCCAGTCCCAGAGGTTTGTTTGTTGAGGTTGATATGACCCCTCGACTAAAACCTAACCCTTGTTTGAGCCCCTTGCTTGTGTATAGTGTGTGCTACCTGTGCTTGTATGTTTGTTTGACTTGCTTCCTGTGCAAGTTAGGGTTAGTTTAGACTTGCTTCCTGTGCAAGTAAGGTTTGGTGTGGCTTGCTTCCTGTGCAAGTCATGATTAGGATAGGCTGGCTCCCTGTGCCAGTTAGCTAGAAACCTTAACTTAGGGATGATTTTGCATGATAACATCTAGGCTCGAGTCGTAGTCTCCCTAGTTGTGTCTCCCTCTGTTATCTGGTTAGGCTAATCCTTTATCCCTCTGTAGGGGAACTACGTCGCCCTGATCCTCATACCAGATGAGGTACGTAGGCAGGAGATGAGCTGATCTCTCCGGGCGCCTGTGTCTTTGTTTTGTCTTGTTGTGTGCTTGGAAGCTGATGTAAGTCCATCGAATGGCAGTTAGGTTCCAGTGTGCGTGTGTTTGGTTCGGATGCTGATGTAAGTCCAGTGATTGGCATTCGGGCTCCACGTTTGCCTGTGTTTGTTTGTGTGCGTGTCAGCCGAGCTACGAATGCTCTGATTCTTCTCTCGTCCGAGAAGATACGTATGCATAGGATGCGATATCCTAGCGAGCATGTGTCGTTTCCCCAGTCCGAACTACTTCGACTCTGATGTCTATGCCTGATAGACTAAGTAGGCCCAGGATGCGATATCCTACCGAGTCAGTCTCTTTTGTTTTCTTGTGTCTCTTTCAGCCAGTGTGTGTGAGTTTGAGCAGTGTTTAGCAACCATTTTCCTTTCTATTATGCGTGGATCCCGTCGAGTACGACGGATGCGTAGGGGTGCTAATACCTTCCCTTCGCATAACCGACTCCCGATCCCATTCTCTTTGGTCGCGAGACCATGTTCTTTCCAGGTTTACTCTGAGCGTTTCCTTTCCCTCTTTTGGGATAAATAACGCACGGTGGCGGCTCTGTTGTTCTTGTTTTCCCGCCGGTTTTTCGCGTGATGCGACAGTATGCATAGGATGCGACATCCTAGCGAGCACGTTTCCCCTCCCCCGAACTACGTCGACTCTGATGTGTGTGTCTGACAGACTACGTAGGCCCAGGATGCGATATCCTGCCGAGTCCGCTTCTTTCGTCTTTTCTGTGTTTCCTCCCAGCGTGTGTGCAGTGTTTGAGCAGTCTTTAGCAACCTTCTTTCTATCCTTTCTGAGCGTGGATCCCGTCGAGTACGACGGATGCGTAGGGGTGCTAATACCTTCCCTTCGCATAACAGACTCCCGATCCCATCTTTCTCCGGTCGCGAGACCATTCCTTTCCAGGTTTACTTCGAGCGTTTCCTTTCCCTCTTTTGGGATAAATAGCGCACGGTGGCGGCTCTGTTGTTTCGTTTTCCCGCCGGTTTTTCGCGTAATGCGACAGTAGGTACTCTGCATATTTTCACATCTCCTCTATCTATTATCTCTCGAATGAGGTGATAACACCTAAGTATGTGTTTGGATCGTTGGTGAGATCTAGGCTCCTTAGCTTGTGTGATAGCACCATTGTTATCACAACAAAGACCAATGGGATCCACAATGTTAGGAACTATGCCAAGTTCACTAATGAACTTTTTGATCCAAACAGCTTCCTTTGCTGCACTTGAGGCAGCAATATACTCGGCCTCGGTTCTAGAATCAACAACTATATCTTGCTTTGAACTTTTCCAGCTCATAACGCTATCGTTTAAGCAAAACACATAACCAGATTGCGATCTAAAGTCATCCTTATCTGTCTCGGTGTATCCAATTACAGTCAGCTCTTCTTGACCCCCATATATCAAGAATGAGTCCTTAGTCCTTCTCAAATACTTAAGGATATTCTTGACAACTACCCAATGAGCATCACCAGGATCAAATTGGTACCTACTCGTTGCACTTAAAGCATACGAGACATCTGGTCAAGTACATAACATGGCATACATGATAGATCCTATTGCAGATGCATATGGAATCTTATTAATGTGATCCCTTTCTTCCTTAGTTGAAGGGGATTGTGTTTTTGATAGACACAGACCATGTTCCAAAGGTATGAATCCTTTCTTGGAATCATGCATATTAAAGCGTCTCAACACTTTGTCTATGTATATACTCTGACTTAGGCCAAGCAGTTTTTGTGATCTATCTCTATAGATTCTGAATCCTAATATATAGGCTGCTTCACCTAGGTCCTTCATAGAAAAGCATTTCCCCAACCAAGACTTTACTTGTTGTAGGGTAGGGACATTGTTTCCAATGAGTAATATGTTATCTACATATAATACTAGGAAAATGATCATGCTCCCACTAACCTTCTTTTAGACACAAGGCTCATCTTTGTTCTTGATGAATCCATATTGTTTTACTGTTTCATCAAAATGAAGATTCCAGCTTCTGGAAGCTTGCTTCAATCCATAGATTGATCTTTGTAACTTACATATCTTTTGGGCTTCTTCTGGTATGTCAAATCCTTCAGGCTGTGTCATGTACACATCCTTAAGAAGATTCCCATTAAGGAAAGCAGTTTTGACATCCATCTGCCATATTTCATAATCATGATATGCAGCGATAGCAAGTAAAATCCGAACATATTTAAGCATTGCAACTGGTGAAAAGGTTTCATCATAGTCAACCCCATGAATTTGTTTATATCCTTTTGCAACCAGTCTTGCCTTATAGGTATGTACCTTACCATCCATGTCAGTCTTCTTTTTGAAGACCCACTTGCATCCTATAGGGTTAACTCCTACAGGAGGCTCTACCAAGGTCCAAACCTGGTTTGTGTACATGGAATCCATTTCAGATTTCATGGCTTCTAGCCACTTCTCAGACTCGGGACCAGTTATGGCCTCTTGGTAGGTCACAGGCTCATCTTGATTCATGAGTAATACATCACCTTGATCAGTTATGAGATATCCATATCTCTCAGGTAGGTGACGTATCCTGCTTGACCTACGTTGGTCTTGTTCTACTTGAGCAGGTTGCTCTTCCACAACTACTTGTGTTTCCTGCTCTAATTCCTCCATAGGTGTATCAATGCTTTGTGATTCTTGAATTTCTTCAAGCTCTACTTTCCTCCCACTAATTCCTTTGGAAATAAAATCCTTTTCTAGGAAAACTCCAGTTCGAGCAACAAACACTTTGCCCTCAGAAGGATTGTATGTAAAGACAAAGCGTCAGACAACATACGATCGCAAGTTTCGATGATGACAAAAGACCATCATGCACGTCTACAAACAAATGCAACACATTACCCATCATATCCTTTTCTACGTTTGTCTAAACCTATTATAAAGATTAAAAACATATGTGGACAAAGTGTGATCATGACGAAATGCATGAAAATCACAAAACACAGATTTATGCAGATTTGAAGGCCTTGAGTCGACCATAGGCGTCAGCTCAAAGCACACGGGTCAGCGCAAAACTCAGCTAACCTGGAGATTGGTCAGCGCATGCTTCCTTGCGTCGACCATAAGGGTCGGCGCATACCTCACGGGTTAGTGCATAAATGCCTTGAGTCGACCAGAGGTCAGCGCATGGCACAATGATGCTATCCTGGGTCATTGCATGGAACCATGGGTCGACCATAGGGGTCGGCGCATCTCTCATGGCTCAGCGCACGCCGATCTATGGTCGACCGCTCGTGCGTAGACTCAGTTTTCTGAGTTCTTTCCACTGTTTGAAAGTCTGTTAATTTTGGTTGGTTTGTCAGTTACTATATATAGAAGTCAAAACACTTTTATTAACTAACATTTGTCAATTTGAGTTCAAGTGTTCAAGGAAACAAGAAAGAGTGAAAAAGGTGTCTAAGACTCGTCATCTTCATCTTCAACATTTCACAATACATCAACCGCAAACAATTACTTTTGATGTGGTTCGTGATCGATTAAAGGTGATAAGGTTCGAAGCTGTGATCGAAGAATCCGGTTCGAGTTGAAGCTTGTGGCAGGTTCTTTCTTGAATAAAACCATTAGGGTTTTGTCCTCCAATACGGGTTTGTGTTTGGGGGTTTTTGGACGAATCGTTCTTCAATATTCAGCCGAGCGAAGGTGATTGAGAAGAGGAAGTCTTCATCAGTCTAGTAGCGGATCCGGTGGCATTGAAGTGAAGGATTCGGGTTCGACTCGTTGTGTTTGAGATCAGCCGGGCCGAGGGTTTGAAGAACGGAAGATTCTTCAACAAAGGGGCTGGAATCGGAGGTCTAGCAACAACGATCGAAGGTCTTGATTCATCTTGAATCAAGGAGCAAGGATAGGAAGCATCATTCAACACATTGGAAGTTCTGTTGTTTACATGCTTTGCAATCCTTGTATAAACGATTAAATTTCACAGGTGATATCTAATTAATCATCTCAATTCTATTTTTAGAATTGAGGGCAGACGTACCCCGAAGCGAGGACGGCGGGGGAACTGCCTCATCAAATCTCTGTCTTCTTTAATTTTCTGCATAAGTGCTTTTCAGCTTAAAAATTAAGTGATTTTCGTTTAAGCAATTTTCCCAAACTTTGATATAAGTTGAGTAAGAAACTAAAACTGCTGTTTGAATACAAAGTACAATAGTATATTGTACTAGATAAATTTGAATTACTTACTCAACTCAAATATCTCTTGGAGTGTATGCACGCCAAGTGTTTGTGAATTTGCATAAGCCAAAGTTGTCTTAAGTTTGCACTCAGTTTAATTTGGTATTTTGGATCATTGGAACTAGGCTTGCTAGTTAGTGAAATATATCAATTGAGTGTGCAAATAGTGTAGTGATTAGTATTTCATTTTATCTCTAATCCATTAGCTTAACGCATATCCGGTTTTCCAATAACGGTTCGTTTTAGACTAAAATTTTCCTCGGCCGCTTCCGCATTCAAAACAAATTTTCAAAACCAATTTTCTCTCAAATTGGTAGCGTCGGCTCAAGCTTTTAATTGGGATCTATTCAACCCCCCCCCCCCCCCCCTTCTAGATCCGTGCCATAGTCTAACAAGTGGTATCAGAAGCTCCGGTTCACTCCGTGCTTCAAAATACAACTTTGATAGAAAATGGCTAACGAACCTAAAGGGGCTTATAATAGAGCTCCCGTTTTCAATGGTGAAAATTATAGTTATTGGAAAGACTGTATGCGGGTGCACATAAATTCCATAGATAGAAAAATATGGAATGTTATTCTCAATGGTCCAATTCAAATAACCATGACCAATGAGAACAACGAAGTGGTGCCTAAGCCCGAAGCACAATGGACCGATGATGATGAAAAGAAATACAATTATGATTGGAAAGCCAAAAATATCCTAATCTCCTCATTAGGCGTAGATGAATACTATCGTGTATCCCATTGTCCTACTGCTAAGGCTATGTGGGATTCACTACAAATTGCCCATGAGGGGACGAATGATGTTAAATTGGCTAGAATCAATACACTAACACAAGAGTTTGATCTCTTCTTCATGGAGCAAGGGGAAACCATTGCTGACATGCAAAAGAGATTCACTCATCTCATCAATCGATTACATTCACTTGGTAGGCCTGTTTCCAATGATATTGCTACTAATAAGATCTTAAGATGTCTTAACAGGGATTGGCAGCCGAAAGTGACCGCCATCAAAGAGGCAAATGATCTTACCACATTGGACCTGACAACATTGTTCGGTAAACTACAAGAGCACGAACAAGTTCTCTTAAGCCTGGAACAACACGAAAAGAAAGATAAGAAAGACAAAGCAAAGGTGAGTGAAAAGAAATCAATAGCTCTAAAGACTTCCTCCTCAAAGTCTCAAGCAAAAGAGCAAAGTGATTATTCATCGAGTGACGAAGAAGAAGAGGACAAGAGTGAAGATATGGGGCTGTTCGTCAAACGCTACAACCGTTACGTGAGAAAGAACGGCATCCAACATTCCGAGAAGAACTTGGTAAACTTTCGGAAGCAATCTAGGTTCTCTAAAAATGATGACTCAAAAGGAAAAACAACTAGAGGGTCGTGTTATAAGTGTGGAAAGCCGGGTCACTACAAACCGGACTGTCCGATGAACAAAAAGACAAAAGAAAAAGATTCATACAAATCACACAAGAAACCATCAAAGCCAAGGAGAGCATACATAGCTTGGGAAAGCGATAGCGACTCCTCCGATGATGAAAGTTCTAGTGATGAAGATGAAAATGCAAATCTATGTCTCTCTGCTCATCAAAAGAACAAAAAGAAACAGGTACGACATGCTAAATATGAAAAATCCTCTAGTATGTCTCATCATGAATTGCAAACTGCTTTTGATACTTTACACTATGAAGCGAAAGAGGCCTTTAAAAGGCTTGCCTCAAATAAGAAAAAAATTTCACATTTGGAACATAAAATTCAACAATCCGAGAGGAAACTTGAGGCACTTAAAGCTTCTATAGTGGAAAGCACAAAAACAAGTTATGAGGACCTTAAAAGTAGAATGATGAACTTTGGGTGTGATACTTGTTACATTTGGCAAGGTGAAGTAAGAAACCTAAAAGCCAAACTTGACAAGGCTCTTGAGCCCAAGATTACTTTTGCTATCGACAAATCAAATTTTCGAAAAAGTATGGTTAATCCATATCAAAAATATAAATATGTTATAAAAGATGAAGATAGTAAAAGCAATCCAAATGCAACTTTCTCTTGTCTCTATTGTTGCAAGAAAGGCCATTCCATTGCTAAATGTAGATTTAGGAGGTTTTTAGTTTCTAAAGACATTTATCAATGGATGCCCAAATGCAACCATTTCGTTCCTCACCACTCAGGACCCAATAAGCAATTGGGTGCCTTCTCTTGTTAATTATCTTGTCACAGGTACAATGCCTCGAGACTACCGAGAGAAGATGGGTTCTCGACAGTGGATGCTCAAGGCACATGTCAGGTGACATATCTCTCTTCATTGACTTTGTGGCTAAGAAGAAGGGATATGTAACGTATGGCGACAACAATCGTGGAGCAATTCTTGGTAAAGGTAGTGTAGGTAATCCCTCCTCTACTACTATTTCTGATGTTTTGCTTGTCGAAGGTCTTAAACACAATCTACTTAGCATCAGTCAATTATGTGACAAAGGATACAATGTATCGTTTTCAAAAGATTGTTGCAAAATTGTACATAATGATGATAAGAAGAGTATGTTTAATGGCCTACGTGTGAACAATGTCTATATGCTTGACTTAAATGAAGTATCGTTAACAAGTGACAAATGCCTTGTAACAATGAGTGAAGATTCATGGTTATGGCATAGGCGTTTAGCACATGTTAACTTTGACTTACTCAACAAAGTAGTCTCAAAAGATCTAGTCCTAGGTCTCCCCAAAATTAAGTTCACCAAGGATCACCTTTGTGATGCTTGTCAAAAGGGGAAGCAAACGAGGATCTCTTTTAAATCCAAAAATATCGTTTCAACAACGAGACCTCTCGAGCTTCTCCATATGGATTTATTTGGGCCATCTAGGATTAAAAGTCTAGGAGGAAACTATTACGGTTTCGTAATAGTGGATGACTTTTCTCGATTTTGTTGGACTATTTTCTTAGTAAGTAAGAGCGACACATTCGCCGCCTTTGAATGATTTGCTAAGCTTTCCCAAAATAAACTAAATACAAACATTGTTGCAATTAGAAGTGATCATGGAGGTGAGTTTGAAAATCACTTATTTGAAGAATATTGCGGTAACCATGGTATTGATCATAACTTCTCCGCTCCACGTACTCCTCAACAAAATGGGGTTGTGGAGCGTAAAAATCGAATTTTGGAAGAATTGGGAAGAACAATGATCAATGAAAGTGGCTTACCGAAATACTTTTGGGCTGACGCCATTAGTACGGCTTGTTACGTTCTAAATAGGGTGCTCATTCGCCCCATTCTAAACAAAACACCGTATGAACTTTTAAAAGGGCGAAAGCCAAATGTTTCTCACTTACATGTCTTTGGTTGCAAATGTTTTGTATTGAACAATGGAAAGGAAAACTTAGGGAAATTCGATTCCAAGGCCGACGAAGGTATCTTCCTCGGATACTCTCAATCTAGCAAAGCATATAGAATATACAACAAACGATTACTTACTGCAGAAGAGTCTGTACATGTCACTTTTGATGAATCCAATCCGAGAAACGTCGGAAAGGGTAGTGTTTTTCATGGTGCAGGTACATCTACCGAAGACATACTCAAAGGTGGCGAGCCGGGGATTGATCAACCCGACATAGTCAAAATTGAGGAGGACAAAGATGTACACCGTGAAGAAACCGAGGTAGTTCATCCGCCTTCAAACGATGATCTCCCTCAAGCTTGGAAGTCTTCCAAAGACCATCCAATGGACAACATTCTCGGGGACATCTCAAAGGGTGTAACAACTCGATCTAAGCTAAGTAATTTCTGTTATCACTTCGCTTTCGTTTCGCAGATGGAACCTAAAAACCCTAAAGAAGCCCTACTCGATGAACACTGGTTTTTATCAATGCAGGAGGAACTTAATCAGTTCACCAGAAATGAGGTTTGGGACCTTGTCCCTCCTCCGCGAGATCATCGAGTAATCGGCACCCGATGGGTGTTTAGGAACAAGCTGGACGAACACGGGGTAATAACCCGTAATAAGGCGCGTTTAGTCGCGCAAGGGTATAACCAAGAGGAAGGCATCGACTATGAGGAAACTTATGCGTCGGTTGCCCGACTCGAGGCTATACGCCTTCTCCTTGCTTTCGCTTGTGCGAAAGACTTTAAGCTATTCCAAATGGATGTCAAGAGTGCGTTCCTTAATGGTCACATAAATGAAGAGGTTTATGTCGCACAACCTCCGGGTTTCGAATCCCATGAGTATCCTGATCATGTTTATAAACTAAAAAGAGCTTTGTATGGCCTCAAGCAAGCTCCTAGAGCTTGGTATGAGAGACTAAGCAAATTCTTACTCGATCAAAAATACTCAAGAGGAAAGGTTGACACAACCCTCTTCATTAAACGTCAAGGAAAGCACTTGATATTAGTGCAAATTTATGTAGATGATATCATATTTGGATCTACTAACATGAATCTTGTGAGAGAGTTTTCTGACCTTATGCAGGGCGAATTCGAGATGAGTATGATGGGGGAGCTCACATACTTTCTCGGTCAGACAAAGTACTGTTTGGACCTTATCAAGAGATTTGACATGGCAAAAGCTAAGGCCATAGACACCCCCATGCCTACGTGTACAAACTTGAACAAAGATGAAGACGGTAAGGAAGTAGATGTAAAACGGTATAGAGGTATGATTGGTTCACTACTTTATCTTACTGATTCTCGTCCCGATATTATGTTTAGCGTATGCATGTGTGCAAGATATCAATCATGTCCCAAGGAATCCCATTTAAAAGCCGTCAAACGAATACTTCGATACCTATCCGGTACTCCGAAGTATGGACTGTGGTATTCCAAAGGTAATGATTGTTCTTTGGTAGGCTTTTCCGATTCCGACTTTGCCGGTTGCAAATCGGATAGGAAGAGCACCAGTGGCACTTGTCACTTATTTTCAAACTCTTTGGTCAGTTGGCATAGCAAGAAACAGGTTTCTGTTGCTTTGTCAACCGCCGAAGCGGAATACGTTGGCGCCGGTAGTTGTTGTGCCCAAATCCTATGGATTAAGCAACAACTATTGGATTTTAACCTCAAACTTGAACGGATTCCCATTTTTTGTGACAATACAAGTGCCATTAACCTAACCAAGAATCCTGTGCTACATTCTCGCACCAAACATATCGAAATACGACACCACTTTCTTCGGGATCATGTAGAGAAAGGTGACATTGTGTTTGAACATGTAAATACTGAAAATCAACTAGCGGACATTTTCACAAAGCCGCTAGCCACTGAACCTTTCTTTCATATCCGCCGAGAACTTGGCATTCTCGATATTTCGAAACGGGCACTATAATCTGCTGTTTTACCTTATTCCATATAAGACTTTAATCTTGTACTTCTAACAAATCTATGTTGTTGTAAGCACAAGTCTACCGTTCACTAAGTCACTCCGGCATTGCGGTGATACTGTTCCTCTCTTTCTCTCTCTGCAAAATCTCATGACTACAATAGTTATATCTCATAATGATGTTGTTTATATATATATATATATATATATATATATATATATATATATATATATATATATATATATATATATATATATATGATCTCTCTCTTTGGATGTTTATTGCTGTATGCTGTGTTAATTATGCATCAAACCTGTCATCGCATGTGGCAAATAGTGAAAAATTGAAATTTGGACTGTATGAGTCGACCGCAGCAGGGCTATGGTCGACGCATCGCTCGAAAATTTCGTTTTTCTGCAGAAAAATTTAAATCGTTTTTTTTGCATTCCCATTCAAAAATTATCATTAAGTGTGCATTTACATTCCATCACCTTTCAAACTACCCACTACTTTGTAACTTGCATCTACCTAGTGGCTATTGTTCCTTGATCTTCCATCTTCCCAAAACCCTAACCTTTCCACTATAAATTGCTCTCAAAGCAGAATCACTCTCAAAACCCTTCTTAAACCTTCTCTCTATACCCAAACACTCAGTTTCAAACTTGCTCAAATGGCTACCACATCACGCAGACCTTCCGGCAAGAGATCCCGATAATCATCTGCCGCATCTCTCCCCATATCTGTTGTATCACTCGTTCCACCCGCTCGCGTCGAAGTCTTCAATAGAGATATCAGCAAAAGAGGCGTTGTGCAACAACATGCGTTCTACAAACTTACCGCTGAACGCATGCACCTTCCTGAAGTCCTGGCTCTGCTGCAGCATCAGGGCTTTATCAACTTCTTGGAGTGTAATACTAAATACAGTGAAGACCTTGTTCGAGTATTCTATGCCGGCCTTCATGACAACTTTCGCGGGCACAAGTTTCACTCTAGAATTGGTCCGACAAAGGTACCGCTTAAATCAAATATCTGGAACCAATATTTTGATATGTCTGTTGATAATGCTGGAAACCATCTACCTGAGGTAACTGACTCTCACCACATAGATGGCTATGAGTTTAAGAGTCCATTGAATAACATGCTGAGACGACCCTATACTGATCAGTTTGTGAACAGTGACGCGTTCCCACGAACTGTCACTGCCGGCAAGCTGAAAGCCGGAGAAAGGATTCTTCAGTGGGTTGTCTCACGAATCCTGCGACCAAAGAAGGGCGGACTCTCCAGAGTCGAACCGGCCGAGGTTCATCTGATTTACATTCTGAAAAATAAGATAAAGATCAACTGGCTGTACTACATTGCCAGTAGAATGTATAATCTACGGGATTCCGGACGAGGAACGGCTCTTGCCTACGGATCCTTCATTCAAGAAGTCCTTACAGCAGCCAACGTTAATCATCCGTCTTTCCCATACACTTCCATCTCATCTGACAAAGAGTTTAGCACAAAAACTATGTCTATGATGGGATATCTTTGGTGCAATGAGCGGAGAACGTATAAGTTTGTTAGAAGAGGAAATGTTCCTGCAGATGATGACAGTGATGAAAGCGAAGAACAAGAAGATGAAGAGGAAAATGAAGAAGAAGAAGCCAGGCACGATTTTGATCACAATGGTGGAGAAGATAGTCCTCCACCCGTTGACACTCATGACTACTCCGACTCCGTTTGGGTTCAGCAGTCGCATACAACTGAAGAAGATGTTCCGCGCTGGGGTGGCTGTGGTGACTGGCAACATACGGGCTGGTCAACTCAACGTCAATTTTACCAGCCGTATCACCAAGAGGATGAAGAATCTCCTCCGTCCCCTCCACAACAAGCAGAATCTTTAGAACTGTTGGATATGATGCGCAATATGCAGATCGCTCAACAGTCCTTCATGCAAGCTCAAGATGAGCGCTATGCTCATATTAACGAGCAACTTCAAGCCCAAAATGAGCGTCTCGACACCTTCTCTACAAGCATGAATGACCGGTTTGCAGCCTTTTCGACGTCATTTGAACTTCAGGAAAGGTCGATCGACGAGAGTCTCAAGCATCTGAACGGTATCACCGAATACTTATCATCTCTGGCTGACCCTTATAAAAACCCGGGCATTTGTTATCATCCAGGACAACGCCACTAGGACATAGACATTCATATGCATTTTGTAGTTTGATTGTTATTTTGAATGTATTTAGCTCTCTGCCTTAATTGTTCTTAATCAATGCGTATTGCTCAGAAATGACATTGGTGTGTTTTTTATTATCTGTTTATGATTATTTCCTGTGAAATTTCCTTGTTATCTTGAATATTCACTCTGTCTCTCTTTTTGATGTTGTCAAAGGGGGAGAAAAGTGTACAAAGCAGGCAGCCAAAAATGCCCACAACTAACAGTCGCTTTCTGCAGATAGCCTTAGATTACAAAAGAAAGGGGGAGTGTGCAAAATGTGTCAATATCGCATGTTGTTTGTCACGTTGATTTATACAGGTTGTCATCATCAAAAAGGGGGAGTATGTAAAGACAAAGCGTCAGTATATGCTCTAGCAACAACGATCGAAGGTCTTGATTCATCTTGAATCAAGGAGCAAGGATAGGAAGCATCATTCAACACATTGGAAGTTCTGTTGTTTACATGCTTTGCAATCCTTGTATAAACGATTAAATTTCACAGGTGATATCTAATTAATCATCTCAATTCTATTTTTAGAATTGAGGGCAGACGTACCCCGAAGCGAGGACGGCGGGGGAACTGCCTCATCAAATCTCTGTCTTCTTTAATTTTCTGCATAAGTGCTTTTCAGCTTAAAAATTAAGTGATTTTCGTTTAAGCAATTTTCCCAAACTTTGATATAAGTTGAGTAAGAAACTAAAACTGCTGTTTGAATACAAAGTACAATAGTATATTGTACTAGATAAATTTGAATTACTTACTCAACTCAAATATCTCTTGGAGTGTATGCACGCCAAGTGTTTGTGAATTTGCATAAGCCAAAGTTGTCTTAAGTTTGCATTCAGTTTAATTTGGTATTTTGGATCATTGGAACTAGGCTTGCTAGTTAGTGAAATATATCAATTGAGTGTGCAAATAGTGTAGTGATTAGTATTTCATTTTATCTCTAATCCATTAGCTTAACGCATATCCGGTTTTCCAATAACGGTTCATTTTAGACTAAAATTTTCCTCGGCCGCTTCCGCATTCAAAACCAATTTTCTCTCAAATTGGTAGCGCCGACTCAAGCTTTTAATTGGGATCTATTCAACCCCCCCCCCTTCTAGATCCGTGCCATAGTCTAACATTGTAGAAGTAATACCCTCTTGTTTCTTTAGGATACCCCACAAATAAGCATTTGTCAGATTTTGGCTCAAGCTTAGTTGAAATTTGTCGTTTCACATAAACTTCGCAACCCCAAATCTTCATGTAAGACATATGTGGTTTCTTACCACTCCATATCTCATATGGTGTCTTCTCAACCTTTTTGGATGGAACACGGTTAAGTGTGTAAGTTGCTGTCAATAGCGAATGTCCCCAAAAGGTGTTTGGAAGATCGGCGTGACTCATCATGGATCGGACCATTTCTAACAGGGTTCGATTTCTTCTCTTAGATACACCATTCCATTGGGGTGTTCTAGGAGGAGTAAGTTGGGATAGGATCCCACACTCTTTCAGATGGTCATCAAACTCTAGGCTTAAATACTCACCACCTCGATCTGATCGAAGAGTTTTAATATTCTTACCTAGTTGGTTTTATACTTCATTCTTGAATTCCTTGAACTTTTCAAAGGACTCTAATTTGTGTTTCATTAAATACACATAACCATATCTACGAAAATCATCAGTAAATGTGATGAAGTACTGAAAACCTCCTCTGGCTGGTATGTTCAGTGGTCCACATACATCAGTATGTATGAGGGCCAAAAGATCATTAGCTTTTCCACCTTTTAGTATTAATGTTATAAATAGGCATTTCAAGATCAAGGACATATAGTCCATTGTTCATTTGTGCAGTAGAATAGAATATATCATTCAAATAAATTGAGAAACAATTGTTATTTATTATAAATGAAAAACCAAACTTGTCCAAACAAGAAACAGAAATAATATTCCTGCTAATTGCAGGCACATAATAACAGTTCTCTAACTGAATTATTAAACCACTAGGTAAAGTCAATACATAATTTCCTACGGCTAAAGCAGCAACCTTTGCTCCATTGCCAACTCGTAGGTCAACTTCACCTTTTGCCAAATCTCTACTCCTTTTTAGCCCCTTCACATTTGTACAAATGTGAGAACCGCATCCAGTATCTAATACCCATGATGCAGAAGTAGATAAATTAATTTCAATAACAAAAATACCTGAAGTTGAAGTCTCTACTCCATTCTTCTTATCTTCCAGGTACTTTGGGCAGTTTCTCTTCCAGTGTCCGATCTTACCGCAATGAAAGCAGGTGCCTTCCTTTGCTATGCCTCCATTAGGCTTCAAAGCAGCAACAATGGGTCTGGGTTTGGCAACTTCCTTGCCTTTCCCTTTATCACCCTGCTTGGAGGGTCTTTTGTTCTGTCTCTTTCCATTTCCGATCATCAGAATGGACTTCCCTTTTGACTTCAGATTCTGCTCAGCATTTCTTAACATGGCTAGCAGTTCAGGAAGAGATTTGTCCATATAATTCATATTGAAATTTAGGACAAATTGACTGAACCAATCAGGCAACGATTGCAAGATCAAATCAGTCGCAAGTTCCTTTCCGAGGGGAAAATCCAACCTCTCAAGGTTTTCCACATACCCAATCATCTTGAGCACATAGGGACCTACAGGGGCTCCCTCAGCTAACTTGACTTGAAAAAGAGCTTTTGAAACTTCAAACCTTTCATGCCTTGCTTGCTTTTAATAGAGCATCTTCAGGTGTTTGATTATATTGAATGCTGCCATGTTCTCATTTTGATTTTGCAACTCTGAGTTCATGGTAGCTAGCATGAGACAAGCAGTTTCATTGGCATCATCGACATGCTTCTTATAAGCATCTCTTTCTGCCTTAGGTGCAGAACTAGGAGGTTCCTTTTCAGGAACAGGTTTCTCCAAGACATACAACTTTCTATCATGTTTGAGGACAATCCTCAGATTTCGGTGTCAATCCAGAAAATTTGTCCCAGACAATTTTTCCTTATCAAGGATTGATCGCAAAATATTGTTAGAGGTGTTTGTTTTCATGGTAATCTAAATTAAATTATTGAAAATAGAAGTATCAATAACATATTTAATTAGGCCTTTAATTAAATATGCTCCCACTATTTTACTCAAAACAAATGACCCTCACCATTTGATTCGGAAAATCCCGTTGAAAGATTTTCTAGTGGGTCGAGATCCACATTTCACTTTGTTTTAAGTCCGCATAGGCGGATTACACAAAACTAGGTTATTTAGGTAGGAACTCCTTCCAATTGTATCTAATACAATTCTCGAATATTTTAGTTGGGTGAATAACTCCTTATTCCAATCCATCACATGAATCATTTCCAACTCTTGCTTCTAAACACATATAATCTTATTATAATTTGTTTAGTTAAGTTTGACCCATTGTTTTAGCAATTGGATATTACAATTATCCCATCGCACCTTACTAATATAGAACATGCACCTCGCGTAGGCGAAACCTACATTGTCCGATACTAGTCTTGATGAGTGCTAAAACTTGGAAAGCATAAACTTAATATTTAATTTGAGGGAATTTGCAATTATTCTGATCTCACAGGCTTATTTATCATATAAATCGTCTCTCACATGCATCAACATATATGATGAAACAGTTATGGCCCCATAGCGCAATTGTTCTCCCAAGCCAATGAGAGAACCTAAGCTAACCTAATAACGATCTAAGCTTCTCCAAGCAAGATCTTCAAGGTTGTCCTCCTTTGATATTGAATTCTTCTCTTTCTTCATAACATTATATTACATAAAAGAAACTCGTTTTACATACGAGGGAGTGAGATGAGAAAAGAAGTTACATTAAGAGATTAAAAGATAGGCACGACGCGCAGGTCGTATTTTAAAATCCCAAAACAAAATAAAGGAAAACTAAGGCCATAATCGATCACCACAAGACAATAATAATAAACACATTATTATTATTAATTTTAATTCTTTTAATTAATTAAAACCAAATTAAATTTCGGCGACCGATCATACTACGCAGAGTTAGCCGGGGTCCGTTGTCCGATCATAAAACAGAAAAACAGAGAATACAGACTTTGTGAATGTGACGACCGTCACAAAGCATGTCACAACCGTCACGTCCAACTTGTTACGACCGTCACAGGCCCATGACGACCGTCACGCGGCCAAAATCAACGCTTTGAAACAGTCAACAGACGTGATCCAACAAGCCCTTAATTCTTAACTCTTTGACAGCACAACCCTTGTGCCGTCACTAACCCTAATGCACCAATTTTAGACCGTCAAACACACCTAGATTGTTGATTCAGTATGATTGATCAACAGGTCATTGCTTCACCATACTAATGTCGGATCAAGAAGCAAACGACCATTGATCGCTCAAAGGAAAACAACCATTAAGTGTTTGAATGAACGAAACAGAAACAATATATCATATATACCGTATTTCGCATTAGGATTACTTATATCATACATATAACTTGATCAATCTCAATTGCATAACCTATGTACGATCGATGTATCGCTGCTTCACCATACTAATGTCGGATTCCGAAGCATAGTCAACATCAATCATCCAAATCATACACACATGATGCCAAATTTAATTACTCGTTTATTCTTTGATTCATTATGTCTTTTAATCATATTAATAAAGAAAATAAACAGCTATCAGATGCATGGTTTCATAAGTGGCTCTGATACCACTAAAGGAGAATAGCGATCCAAAACGCAGCGGAATTTAAAATTTTCTCCTTTAGTGATCCTTACGAATGGGCATGATCAGTGATAGAATTGTTACCTCTTGTGACGATTGAAACCTTTGATGCAGATCTACGGAGCGATCATGAACGTTGAACGATGACAACGCCTCTACTCGGTCCACACGAACGGATTCCTTCAATCTCAGTGCTAGCTGCTACGAATGAAGGCTTTGAGTGAGAGAGAGAGAGAGAGAGAGAGAGAGAGAGAGAGAGAAACGAAATTGCAACTGTACAAATGCTTCTGCACAAGGGTTCTATTTATAGAACCACTTATGTGGGTTGTAAGCTAAAAAGCCCACTTAAGTGTATGTGGCCCATATCTTATAATATGCCAAAATCACTTAAGCACGTGGTACCTTACCATATTTCGTATTCTACTTAAGTATATCGTACCTTACGATGTTCTACAATTCACTTAAGTGCACCGTACCTTACGATGTTCCTTAGTTACTCTATCTCTCATCAATCCGTCCTTTTGTGTGTGACCCTGTAGGTTTTCGCGGCATTGGCAATTATATTAAATCACGCATTTAACATAATAAACAGTGAGCGGTATCTAGCAACACATCACTGCTACCCAAGACGCGAAAATGTCATGTGATATGACAAATCCTTCTGTGATAATACTTATGTGTATAATTACCCTTTTTCCCTTATGTCTATATTGAACACAAGGCATAGACCGTGTCATCCTTGTCCAGTTCAATATTGGGCCCATAGACATTTATCCTGTTACGCAGGATGGGCAAATTCCATCTAGGTCACTCATGTCCCTTAGCATGCTTCGTGGAGTATCCATCAACTATCTTTATGGTCATCCAGTTACGGACAACGTTTGATCAGCAACAAGGCACTCGACTCTACATCTAGGGTCCATAGTGATTTCAGGTCGAAGGGTGGTATACACCATTATCACCATGAGAATAACTTATGACACTTTGCATAACATTCTATATAGTATTCTCATAGCGGGTCAATCCAGTATAAATATTACTCTTAATATTCATACCTATGTTTAAGACTTGATAACTCCTTATCCATGATCCATGAGATGTGATCATCAGTTTATATACATAATAGTCTTTATGCTTTAATGTTATCCCACTTCACAACAAAGCTCGACTGCGGATACTTTAAGAATAGTGTCCTTATGTTTAATGTGATCTCATGATTAAGTCACACTTGATACATTAAACGGACTAGCTATTCTAGGGACTTTATTAAACAAACATAATAAAGAAAAAGCCATTTATTATTAATAAATAATTCGATACAAGTATCAAAAGTATTGGCCTCTAGGGCTTACACCAACATTAACTTGGCTACTCATGACAATGGTCCTCCTTACTATCTCAAGATGGAATCCCTATCATACAAGAGCAAACATCAAAAAGTTCACAATACAATAAGGGGAATGGACAAAGAACAAGTTTAGATGAGAAGTCCTTTAAAGTCAACTTTGCAATTTAGCATTCTAAAGGCATGAGGCCTAGTTGCTCTTCAACAATTTTAGCATTCTAAAGGCATGAGGCCTAGTTTCTCTTAAACTCCTTTAAGCATAGGTAAATCCTAATTCTAAGTCCTTTCTCCTTTTTGCATTAGGTTCACACAAAACAAGACAAAACAATCACAAGACAACAATATATTTATATACAATAATGAGCTCAAATTAGAAAAACAAAAATGACATAAACATAAAACATGTGCTCGAGTGAGCAAAAATGAAAAGCAATATAAATGAACAAGAAATAAATGGCATTAAAGTAAAGGGCAAGAAATTAAATGCTCAAATTAAAGTTAGTAATTAGTATGGTTATGTTAGTTTGTCATAAGACAATGTAGCGCTATGTTAAGCAATCGTAAGTGGACTAATGTAGTAGTCACACCTATCTGAGGTCGGTCAATAAAACTATAGGCAAATAAACACAAGTAAGAGATCATGACTAGTAAGCCAAGCTCCACAAACTTGACATGCCAAAATAAAAGGGGATGGGCCTTGTATGGACTTTAGGTTTTTTTTCTTGACCAAGAAGCAACCTATCTTGGACACAAAACAACTAACTTGATCTTGGATCAAGTTGAGTTTGGTTTGGATCAAAGAAGGTTAAACCTCTCATTGGCCAAATTATGAAAAGAATGGGATGAAGATGAAATGGAGGGAAAGAGAATTCAAGTATCAAATTCAATTGATCAAATGTGAACCAAGTCATCATCAATCAATGCTAAACAGAAAAGAAATGAAGATTACAAGTCAACAAATCAACCATAATTTTTTGGTATTTTTTTGAATTAAAAATAAATGCAAAATAAAATAAACAAAATATGGTCAAACCTCAAAATTAATTCAAATCAACTTCAACAAGTCCAATTAAATTTTCATAGGTATAACATGGTCAAACAAACTGTGACAAATTTTCTCAACAATTTTGGAAATCAGAAACTTTTTAAAAACAATTAAAAATAATGAAAAATAACACAATATGAATTAAAATCTCAAATAAATCTCAAATCAATTAAGAAATTGATGAGACTATTTTTTATTGACTTATCATTATCCATAGGTGTTAGGAAAATATTTTTGGATTTTTCAAATATCAGAAAGTAATTAAAAATGAATTAAAACTATTAAAAATCAAATAAGTCACAAAAAATATTAAATGAAGTCACAAAAATAATTAAAAATCAAAATACGAAACTAGATTTTTCAAGAAAATTTTTGGCATTGGTCTCATATTTTTGTGACTTCAAATAAAATACTTATGAATTTTTGAAAATAAAAGGAATTAATTGAAATTAAAAGAAAATAGGAATAATAGAAAAAAGTGCAGCCATCAGATCAAATTCATTAATTGACCTGGCAAGGATCAAAGGCTCAGAGGCGCGGATGCATGGTACGTTGGAGTCAAACGCGTGACATGTTGCATTAAAATAAGTAAACATGAAGAATGGTCCAGATTAGAACGTGGCCAATCAATCCAAGGGCTGGAAAGTGCACACGTGGTGATGGTGGTGGAAACCACCATCTTCTCCGGTGAGATACCAGATTCTGGCCACCACGCGCAGGAAAAAATTTTGTAATGAAAATAAAAAGTAAGGATATCGAAATGAAGCTCATGTGATGTGCATCACCACTATATCCATGGATCATCCTCACTCTTCCTATTTAGAGAGAAATGTGAGATGGAAGATCATGGTATGTCAACTGGAAATGCACGAAATGAACAATTAAGACCACCATTGGCCTGCCTCTAGTGTGAGGACTTCAGAAAACCACATAAACCAAAGAAAATCACATTGAATTGCAAGATCTAGATCCAAAACGTTTGAGGTTCTACCTCTAAAATGGAGCTTCTAAGGCCACGAATTCTTTAAGATCTTGATCTGTTTTTGCTCCGGAAGTGTGATGGAGATGATAGGTTAAGGAATTGAGCTTTGAAAATCAACTAATGATGTTGAATTTCAAGCTTGAAAAAGAGAGAAAAATCTGAAAATTCCTTTGGTGAGGGTTGGGATTTCAATTCTGCAGCACTTCAGGTCTCCACTTGGTTGTGAAATGAATGAGATTGAGTCTCTATTTATAGCTGAAGAGGGTTGTAAAGCATGGTTCCCTCGTGTGCATGGAATTTGAACCTTGCTTGCATGGGCATGTACAGGTGCATGTTAGGCCCAAAAATGAGTGAAACTTATTGCTGATACCTCATGGAATGGATTTTGACGTGCACAATGGATTGCACAAGCTTGCACATCAAGTTTTAATATGAAATGCAAAAATGAACATAAAGAGAAAGCTCTTCAAAACTCACACATGGAAAGTCCAAAAAAGTAATGTCAGTAATGGTTGGAAAGCCCTTGAAATAAGGAACAAAAGTCATGTTGGGAAAAAATTCATTTGGCATTTGGAAATTTATGAAAACTGGCTGTGAAAGTTTGGGCATAAAACATGTCTAAGTCACCCTTTGAAAATTTTCACCAAAAGCAAGCCTCTTCAAGCCCCTCTGTTTGCATGATGCTTCAAATGGAAAAACCTTCAACATCAAAATTATAGATCATTTCAATATGATCAATTTAGACTCAAATTTTTCATCATTTGGATTTTTCATGAAAAAGTTATGGGCATTTAAAGTTGGGTACTTTTTCAAATTCAATGACATAGGTCTAAGGTGACCTATAATGTTTTGTATTATTACATGTATTTCTTTTAGGATTATGAAATTTTGTCCGACATAACATTTGAAGTAGGCATCACAAACTTTCCAATGCATTTGGTCTCACCTCAAAATCATAAAAATTAAGGATGTTAGGTCCTTGGGAAGTTGACCCAAAATTAGGGTTTCAGTCAAAATGACCTATAATGTTTTGAAATGAATGATGACCTTCCAAGTTTCAAATGTATTTTTGATGAACATTAAAGTTGTTAATATGGTTCTTAAGAAATGTTTTTCTCTTGGGGTCATCTTCATTTGACAAACACATCACAAGTTATATCTCAGTGGACTTCCACTTAGTCAGATGACTTGACTGGTCAACTTTTCAAGTCCAAACTTCCAATCATGATGAATGAATGATTGAGGGGCCTCAAATAGGCTCATATATGCATAAACTAATGAATGAAATAACTTCCCTTGATTAAATTTGATCATAGGTTGAGGTTGCTTCATGAGCAAGGCACAGTCAAGGCACAGTTGAATTAGGGTTTCCTTGGGAAACAATCCTCAAGCCCTTTGGGTTATCTTGATCAAATTGGCAAATTGAGATACTTGGGAGACATATATGATGATTAAGAGCTTTGTGGACCATTGTCATGCTTTTTCTCATCTACATCTAGCCATTGCATTGAGCTTAGAAGCCTCCTAGGAGCATTGGAGCACATGATCACTTGAGCTTCAAATCAAAAAGAGTTAGTGACATATTTTTGTGCTTTTGGTTAGTAATCAAAAATAAGAAAAGCAATAATATACAATACAAGCATGCTTGGTGATCTCAAACCACTCACACAAGTCCCAACCCTAGGTTTAAGGAGCCAAACATGCTATGATCCTTGAGGCAATGTATTGAGCAATGATATGATGCCATGAGGGATCTTAGGGTCAAAATTAGGGTCTTACACCGACCTCAAATAGTTGTGACTTCTACATAAGTCCAATTACGATTGCTTAACATAGTGCTAAATTTTGACACAAAAGGCATAGCATTCTAGTTAGTGAGATTGTAAGTCTCCCCTCTTTCATGGTATTGTGTGGAAACTTGGCCTTTTTTCCTTCCTTTGGAAGATGTCTTGGTTCAAGGATCCATGCTTGTGATTAGTGGGTTGAGTGTTCTCCAAATAATGACTTTAACAAAAGCAATGCTAACTTCTAATTCATTAACAACTAACATTTAATTTGAAGTCATTTACTTTTAATGCACTTTAATTTTGTAAAGCATTTTTCATTTGCCATTATTCATACCATTCAAGTTGTTTATGTTAATGTCATTTTCACTTTGTCCACTTGGACCATATTTTGTGATATTGTCATTATGTATATTGTGATTGTTTGTATGGTCTTTTGACCTTAATGTACATGATAAGAACAAAAACCCTAAAAAATATGTTGTGTGGACTGTTGGTGTGATCTGAGACAATTGGACTTAGAATTTAGGAAACATTCCCTATGCAAAGGACTTGCCCAATGTCAATTTTCATGAGACCAATTGCTTGTGAATTGAAACTTCATCTGATACATCATTGAAGATCCATTTGAGTTTATCTGCAACATGATCATTGTGAAACTGTTATTTTGAACCTGTGACTTATGCCATCTTGGAAGTCATCTGATACATGGGAAATCTTGAAGAAGATCATGGAGTTGCTAAGCTTGGATGTGGCTATCTTTATTTGATGCATTTCTCTTCAAATTGCTATTTGTTTATTGATTGTTGTGTGATTCTAAAGTCCCAGGGAAATTTGGGTTTCTATATGACATTCTTGTCTATTGGATTGCAGCCCATTGGTCAGATCTTTTCAACTCTCAACTTTTAATTTTGTGCTTAGGATTAGGCTCTTCATCTCCTCCTCATTTCTTTAATTTCAAAATCTCTTCACCTTCTTTTAAAATCTTCTTTGCTTGTGTCTGTTTTCTAAACTTTGACCTTATTGCAAACTAGAAACTTCTTTGCTATTGCATTTTTTAAAAATCTTTTCTTAATCAAAACTTATAAATAAATTTAACTATACTTGACTTAAAATTTCAAAATCCAAAAAGAACTAACACTCATTCAAACCATTTTTAGGCCCTTGTGCCTTTTAAACTTAAATTTTTGTTAAAAAGCAATGTACTCACTTTGAAATTGATACCACGAACTACGAGGTTTTGATCCCTCATTTTTATGTTGGTACGTAGACACAAGTTCGAACGTCTTGTCAAACACAAAAATATAATTAATGAATTCTTTTCTCATCCCCCCATTATATTTATTGCAAACATCATTTTGTACAGAAACACATATGCACACAAGAAAGGGCTCCCTAGGAGTACCTAGGATACTTTGGGTGCTAACACCTTCCCTCTGTGTAACCAACCCCCTTACCTGTAATCTCTGGCATTTTATTAGTTTTGATTTGAAAACATCTTATTTTTTGGGTTTTGTTCGTACTTTTCCCTTTTCCCTTAGAAACGATAAAAGCGCGGTGGAGACTCTGATTTTATTGACATCTAGCTTATCCATAGCTTGATGGTCACGAATTTACCGCTACACACGTTTAAAAAAAACAATTTATTACTTGTGCAACAAGAGGTTTAAATTATTTTATTTGGAGATAAAGTATATTGTTGATTTTTTGTGTGACACTTATATCATGGCTTTGGAAAACAAAAAAATATGTTTGTTCATTTTACTGATATAAAATATCCAACATGGGAATTTAAATTCAAAAGTTATGTTAAGGAAAGGGATTATGAAACCACCAAGACGATGTGTCTATGGCAACGAAAAAGAAATTTGTGTTAGATGCGTAAGAAAATAAATATGCTCAAATAATCGCTTGGTTCCTTAGCATTATTAATTCTTAAATGATTAATAATTTACACTTATTTTCAATCGATCAAGAAATGTGGAACGTTTTAAGTGTATTTACATCTTGGACAACGCAACCAAACATTTGTTTTTTGGAGCTAGAGATAATCAATTACAAAGAAGCTTATTTATCTATCAAGAATATTATTCCATTTTTTTGAATTCATGGACAAAACACATTGCTCTTATACATGTTGAAGTTCCCAAGACTTATCTTGCAGCTATCCAAGAGTTCTACAACACAAGTCGAGTTCAGTTACTCAAGAAGCTTCACCTAGAATTTGAAGTTGACATGTGTGCTTTGGTAAATAGGAATCTTGTTTCTTCTTTAGATACATGTGTTAAAGGACTTCTAAGAGAGGAACAATGTCTTATTACTTAGAGGAGATATGCCTCAATAGGCGTTAATTTTTGGATTCTATGAGGGTTTTATAAAGATCATGACATGGACAAGTTCAATGCTTCTCTTGCAAATAATTTGGAAATATTCCTCGTAAATGAAATTAGAAGTCTTGTAATTATTGCAAGCAGTAGGGTCATATTATCTCTAAGTGTCCCACACGTCTTCTATGAATAAAACAATATTTTGTATAGGCTTTCCATGCAATGACAAATTATGCAGTTGTCCTTCCATTACTAGCACATCTAACAATGGTGCTTTACAACCTGAACTAACTCAAAAATGGAACTTTTTTGCTCACTTTGCTCTCTCTCCCATTGTTTCATGATTAGTGTGTATTCAATCACATGACGGTTCCTTTGAATTTTTGCATAATTTAAAGTGGTATCATGGTAATAAAAAAAAGTCAAATAATTGATGGTAATACCATATGTGTCACTGATGTTGGTGACATAAATTCTAATTTTCTGGATGTATTTGTATCACTTGACATTGCTTCCGATTTATTATTTGTTTTTCAATTGATGGTTAAAAAGTATAATATTAACTTTTTTCATGTTGGTTGTATTATTCATAAGCAGGTGTCGCGGATGGTGATTGTGAAGAGGCCTAAAGTGGGAGGAATTTTTCCTCTCCAGTTTACTTACAACCATTTATCTCTTGCTAGTAAACTCTATCATTTTCTCTTATTTATTTAAAACTGCTTTATTAGGAAATAAAAAAGTCGTTTGTAATGCCTCTTTTTCATGCTCTGTTTTTAAATTGGGTCAAAGTAAAACACTTTCTTTTTTGTGTTTGTACTTGGCGTGCTTCCACTTGATTTGAGATGATTCATAATGATTTTTAGGGAACTTCTCCAATAGTTTCCCGTGTTCATTATAAATATTTTATCATTTTTTTATGATTATAGTCATTTTACTTGGATAAGTTGTCTTCGGTCTAAATTGAAGTGTTTTATTTGTATAAGAAATTTCTTACATATGTAGAAACTTAACTTCAAGGAAAAAATCATCATTTGCATGATGTAACACATACCATACTTCTTCATGATTTTGTGACATCCATATTTTGGTTAGAGACTATGCCCACAATTGTCCTCTTGATCAATTTCCTTCCTTCTAAATTTATATATTTTGATTCTCCTTTCTTTTGTATTTTTAAAACTTGTTGTGATTATAGGATTTACATACTTTTGGGTGCGTGTGTTCGACACACCTCACAGAATTTGAAAGACATAATCTTGGTGCACAATATGTTCAATGTGACTTTATGAGGTATAGTTCTCTCATAAGGATCTTGAGTATTATAATATCACTAAACACCACTTTCCCATTTCTAAGAATGTGACATATTTTATAATTAATTTATGTTTCATCGTCTTTCTCCGAACATGAATGATATTCTTATTCTTCCCATTTTCCTATCATGCCTCAATCTTTAGAACTTTATAAACCCAGTAATGTATATGTTAGAAAAAACAAAGAATAATTTCTCACTCCCCTTCTTGATGTTGATCTTCCACTTAATCTTATACTTATTAAACCATATTATTCTAATCGAGTATCTCAATAAACTGATAGATATTCACTAGACATGTATGATTCTTCATTCTCTAACATATGCATTTCCACTTGTTACTAACAGGATGTTATAGACGTGAGGCTGATACAGGAAATGAATGAAGAGCTCAAGCTCTTCAAGAGAAATTCAGATATGATGTTGTCTCTTGTCCTCTTACAGAAAGCCCATTGCTTGCAAATTAATGTGTTATGTGAAACTGGATCCAAATGGGTCCCTCAATAATTTCATGGTTCAATTGGTTGTATTAGGGAAAAAAGGGAATATGTAATTGATGATGATGACATTTGCATTGGTTGCCAAAATAACAATTGTGCACCCTCTACTTTTTATAATTGATTCTAATAGGTGTTATCTTTATCAAAGGGATTCGAGTAATTACTTTATTTATGGTGACCTGACTGAATAAATTTTATGACTCGCCCTCAAGGTATGTTATTTTCATCTAAGGTTTTGTGTGAAAGCTTAAATGGTCCTTATACGATTTGAATCAAGCTTTCATGGAATGGCATTAGAAAATTCATTCCACTCTACCTAAGTTATCGGTTATTCAGAGTCAGTATAATTCCCCTCTATTTATTCATATCACAACTTAGGGTATTGTTCTACTTCTTTTGTATGTCAATGATATCTCTATTGTTGAATGGTAATTCAATGTTTTAGTATTTTTCCGGCATGACATTATTATTTTTGTATATATAGTATTGTAGCTATCAACAGTTGTATCCATTGAGCATTGTAGTTCAGTGTGTGCAACCAATTTTCTGTGTAACCGTTAGTATAATTGTTAGTAGAAGTTTGTTAGAATTTTGTATTCTCTCTTTCTTCTCTCTCTTCCTCCTTCTTCATCATTTTAACCTTGTGCACCAACAATTGGTATCTAGAGCTCTGGTTCAGATCCATATGGAAGCACAGGGAAATACGAGTGAACAGTGAGGTATACTATGATTGATTTCATTTCATGAGTTCGTGTTGAACTTTTGATTGGAATTGTAATAGAATCACACTTCTTGATTCTGAGGGATTGGGAAACACTAGTGTTTGGTGAGATCTGAGTTTTGCACAAAGTTGAAGATGAATGGAAACGGTAATTTGAATACCAAGCTTCCGGTGTTTGATGGAAAACATTGGAATCAATGGATGATTCAGATGCATGTGTTGTTTGGCGCTCAAGATGTTCTTGATATCTTCAATGATGGTTACATCCAGGTTGGACTTATGGAAAATGCATCAGATGCGCAGTGAAATTCTCAGCAAGATCTGATGAAGAAGAATTAGAAAGCGTTGTTCTACATCCATCAGTGTGTGGATGTGGATGAGTTTGAGAAAATAGTTGATTCGACGACAACGAAGGTTGCGTGGGACACACTTGTACGGCGCTACTGCGGTGATGCATCACTGAAGAAGGTAAAGCTTTAGTCTATACGTAATTAGTATGAGAATCTCAACATGAATAACATTGAGAAGGTACCTGATTACATCTCCAGAGTGATTCTGATCACAAATGAGATAAAGTCGTATGGAGAAACTCTCTCTGAAGAAATCATCATTAAGGAGATACTTAGATCTCTTACTCCTTAGTTTTATTATATCGTTGTAGCAATTGAACATTCTAAGGATCTGAGCACCATGAGAATAGAAGAGCTGCAAAGCAGCCTAGAGGCACAAGGGTTGCGTCTGACTGAGAGAAACTCTGGAATGGAGGTGGAGCAGCAAGCTCTAAAAGCAGCTTCTGGTAAGCAATATCATAAGCTATCTTGGTTAGAAGTCAGGAAGAGATCTAATGGTGTTCAGAAGTAAGAAACCTCAACTTTTAGGAAGGAAAAAGAGTGCTCAAAAGGGGGAGGAGAAGTATGAGAAGAAGAAAGTTCACTGTTACTGTTGTAAGAAGTTTGGCCACTTCGGTGTTGATTGTTGCTCAAATAAGGAAAGTAAATCAGGAGAAGCAAACATAGCCAAAAGAGATTATGATGATTAATGTATGATAAGGCTTATGACTCTGATGATACGTATATGAAGGACTGGTGGTATATGGACATTGGCTGCTCAAATCATCTTACTGGAAATAAGGAATGGTTGGTCGACTTTGACTCTGGTAAGAGGACAAAGATCATATGTGTTTATGATAAATACCTTAATGCCAAAGGTATGGGAAATTTAGGATTAGTTTTGAATAATAGTAAAGCAGCATTGATTCAGAATGTGTGGTATGTTCTTGACATGAAAAGCAATCTGATGAGTGTAGGTCAATTAATTGAGAAAGGTTATAAAATTACCATGAAGGACAATCTTTTGAAGATGTATGACTGTAATCAGAAGTTGATCATGAAGTCAAAACAGGGAAGGAATAGAACATTCAAAGCGAATGTTAAAACTACAAACTCTGAATGCCTTAGTGCAACAAGTGTTGTGAAGGAAAGTGAGTTGTGGCACAAAATATTTGTTCATCTAAACTTCAGAAGCTTAAGGAATTTGAATTCAAAGAAGTTGGTACATGGAATCCCTGCAATTAAAAAGCCAAAGAAGTCATGCAATGTGTGCATGAGAGGAAAGTAACCAATACTGCCATTTGCATCTGAAATTCCTCCAAGAGCAAAGCATGCTCTAGGTGTGGTGAACTATGATGTGTGTGGACCATTTCCAGTACCTTCACTTAGAGGTAATAAATACTTTATGTCATTTATTGATGAGTTCACAAGAATGACATGGGTATCCCACATAAATTTCAAACATGAGGTGTTTGCTAAATTTAAGAAATTTAAAATCAAGGTTGAGAATTAGAGTGGTCAGACTCTGAAGATTCTCATAACTGATGGTAGAGGTGAGTATAACTCTATAGAGTTCATAACGTTCTATGAGGAGAATGGAATTGAGCATGAGGTGAATGCTCCATACATTTCTCAATATAGTAGTCTTATTGAAAGAAGAAATCGAACTTTTCTTGATATGACAATGAGCATGTTGAAGGAGAAGAAGTTGCCTCACACCTTGTGGGGAGAAGTTGTTGCCACTATAACATATGTGCTCAACAGGTGTTCAACCAAGAAGCTGAAGGAAATTGTTCCTTTAGAGAAGTGGAGTAGAGATAAGAAAAATGTGAGCCATCTGAAGGTGTTTGGTTATGTTTGTTAGAAACATGTTCCATATGCTAGGAGAAAGAAGTTGGATGACATAACCAGAGTTATGTTGCTTGTAGGGTACCACAGTACATGTTCCTATAACCTCTATTGTCCTGTCACCGACAAGGTTGAATTCCGCAGAGATGTCATTGTGAAGGAATCAGAAGCGTGGTATTGGAGTAAATATCAAACCAACTCTTGTGTAGAGTTAACCTCTGAAGATACTTCCGAATCTGAAGGTTCTGAAGATGAGTTTAAATCAGAAAATGATTATAAAGGTGAGTTTGACTCTAATGGTGAGTCTGACTCTGAAGGTGAATCTAATTCTGATCCAAATTCTGATGGTGATTCAAACTCTAGTGAAGATCCAGACTCTGGGAATATTCCAAACTCTGAAGGTGGTCATGCCTCTGAATGTGGTACTTTTGGGGTTCCAGCATCTAATATTGTTCTAGCACCCGAAGGAGATTATGAACATGTTCAGAGGCCACAAAGAATTAGAAGCATTCCAAGAAGGTTTGTAGAGTTTGACATGCTATAAGATACTAAAGTAGACTCTGAAGGAGAAGTCATTCAGTGTTCCATGTTAGTAGACTCTGAACCAGTTAGTGTTGAAGAAGCACTCAAGAAGTAAGTGTAGATGTAGGCCATGAACGAAGAACTTGAGGCTATAGAAAGAAACAAGACGTGGGAGTTGACTAAGCTTCCAAAGGACAAGAAAACCATCAACGTCAGAT
Organism: Lathyrus oleraceus; assembly: GCF_024323335.1. Lineage (NCBI taxonomy): Eukaryota > Viridiplantae > Streptophyta > Magnoliopsida > Fabales > Fabaceae > Lathyrus > Lathyrus oleraceus. Next base: position 217,478,987 of record NC_066584.1, read on the forward strand.
GGGTTTTCAAGGAGAAACTATAGCCAGATGGATCAATTGGAAAACATAAAGCAATGTTAGTAGCAAGAGCATTTCTACAAAAACCTGGGTTAAATTACTTTGAAGTGTTTACTTCTGTAGCGATACATGAGACAATCAGACTGGTGATTGCGATAGTTGCTAACAAGAATTGGCCTTTGAGGCATCTGGATGTGAAATCTGCATTTTTGAATAGTCTATTGCAAGAAGAGGTAGACGTGTCATAACCTCATGGTTTTTAGAAAAAGTATCGGGAAGGGATGGTGTACAAGTTGCATAAATTCTTATATGGACTGAGACAAGCTCCTCGAGCTTGGAATCTGAAGATTGGTTCATTTTTCAAGCTCCAAGGATTCAGAAACTGTGAGATCAAGTATAGCGTTTATGTTCAGCATACTTCTAAAGGCAATATGATTCTAGTGTGTCTCTATGTTGATGACATATTTCTAAGAGGGAGTTGGGAACATGAGATAGCTAAGTTCAAGAAGGTCCTGATGAATGAGTTTGAGATAACTGATCTAGGAAAGATGACATATTTCCTAAGGATGGAGTTTATATACTCTGACAAGGGTATCATTTTGCATCAGCTGAAATATGAACTTGAGTTTCTCAAGAGATTCAAGTTGTTGAATTGTAAGGTTGCTACCACACCTGCAGAAATAAATCACAAATTGGATTCTGATTCTGAAGGTGATAATGTAGATGCTACAAATTTCAAGCAGTTGGTTGGCTTTGAGGTATTTGTGTAATACCAGACCTGAAATTTGCTATGCAGTTGGAATGCTTAGTAGGTTCATGAGTAAGCGGAAGTTGTCTCATTACCAAGTTGCTGTCAGGATTCTGAGGTATATTAAGGGGACTCTAAAGTATCGAGTTTTGTTCCCTTTTGGAGAGAAGACTAATTCAAAGTTGATGTGTTACTTAGATTTTGATTGGTGTGGAGACAGGGTTAACAAAAGAAGTATGTCTAGATATTTGTTTAAGTATCTAGGAGGTCCTATTTCTTGGTGTTCCAAGAAGTAACCGGTTGTTGCTTTGTCAACCTGTGAAGCAGAGCATATTACAGGTGTTGTGGTTGCATGTCAAGTTGTTTGAGTTCTGAATTTACTGCAGGATCTAAAGATCAAGGTCAACAAGCCTCTAAAACTGATGTTTGATAATAAGTCTGCAAACAACCTTGCCATGTATCCAATGCTGCATGGGAGAAGCAACCATATTTAGACTAAGTATCATTTTCTGAGAAGTCAGGTTTAGAATGAAGTGATGCATTGTAACACCCAGAAGAAGCTGACAAATATTCTGACGAAAGCGATTAAGACTGGTCAATTTTTCCACTTAAGGGATGTAATTGGTGTTATTAGTTTTTATTAGTTAAATCCTAAATTAAGGAACGGTGTTGAAGGATAATTCAGTATTTTAGTATTTCTCATGAGTAGCATTATTATTATGTATATATAGTATTGTAGTTATCAACAGTTGTATCCAATCAGATCATCTGGTGGATACCCCTCTTGTGGTTTTGAAATAACATTATGATGATGTTAATCTTTTGTATAATCGTGTATTGTATCAACATATTATGGGTAGCCTTAATTTATTGACTTTATGTCGCCCTGACATTTCTTTTTTTGTTTATTAAGTAATTCAATTCATGCATTCTTATTGCCATCTTTAGTCGGTAGTAGTTTGTCGTATAATTCTTTACTTGAAAGGAACATGTCATGGTTTATTCTTTCTTTCTGAAATAGTTAATCAATTGAGTGTTTATAGTGATGCTAATTGGGAAGGATATCATGGAAATCGACGATATATCGTTAGTTGGTGCATGTTTATTGGATCTTCACTAAGAATGTGGAAAAGTAAGGTAAAAGCCAGAGTTTATAAATCTTCCACTAAATTTGAGTGTCATGCCATGGTTGTTGCATGATAAGAAATAATTTGGCTCCATAGTCTTTTGATTGAACTTGCATTTTCTCAAACATTGCAAACATCACTTTATCCAAACAATACAAGTGTCATCCAAATTATTGAAAATCTCATTTTTCATGAACACATCAAACATATTATAGTGGAGTGTCATTCAAGTATGTGATGCGCTAATATCATCAATTTCTGGTTATCAAATTGACGCTCTTTTAATGAGCCACATCAATTTGAAGGTGGTGATATAAAATGATTTTGTTCTCCTTAATTGGATCCAACTTTTATTCCTAAAATAAATTTAAAAATCAGATATAAAATACTTATAATTAATTATTGTAAATACCTATCTTGTTATATATAATATAAAAGACAATGGGATGAGAAAGATATCAAGCTAAAATTTGAAACATAACCATCAGTAATTTATTAGTGAATATACACCATCATAATATGAAGTATAAATACACTCAAAATTTCTTGCCGATTCTCTCTTTCTCTTCCATTTATGTATAGTCAAATCAACGAAGAAATTTCCATAATACCATCAAGCCAATGTCCAATTTGTACATCCATGTACATCAGACGGTGGGCTCTAGAACATGATACCAAGCAAGTTTAACTTTCATAAAGCACAAATATCATACAAACAAAAAAACTTGCACAAACTAGCCAAATGTCACCTTCCATAAGTCCCCACGATAAACAAAATTATATATAATGAGACAATAAAACTAATATAATATATGATTATAGCTAACTCATAATTATTGTAACTAATTTATAACCAACTTTTATATATTTAATAGAAACTTTAATTCTTAGTCTTTTTTTAATCTAAAAATAGAATCAAAATGTGTTATACCAACCTACTGTGGTGAGTCTTTAAGACAATTTCTTTTCAATGTGATTAGGAGTTGGATCTATAAATCATGTTGATAAGATTTTAACGTATGGAGAAAAACAAACTTTTAATACATAATTTGGTCTCTCCACATAGAAGTGAAAACACACTACAATAAATATTGGATTATACAAAAATTCTTTATAATATGATCATCATCGGATGAATGAGCCATTCTATATGTATATATCATAAGAAGAAACCCAAAACATTTCACAATCAAACATACATAAACTATAATTATGTGATGAAAATAAAAAAGATCTATACACATAATTAACCATTCTTTTTTTAGTCAAAAAAGTGAAGAAAATATAAATCCTATATATCTAGCTAGAAGGCATAACATTTGTATCTATAAATTTATATATATCTCCTATAGAAGTTGATGATTTTGTTCAAACCCTTGCATATTGTGAGTAGCATCCAAAGGAAACAAAGGAAATCCACCATTAATCTCAGAAATAAACCCTTCCAAATCAGAAAACCCACCTAAATACCCACCACAACTCTCTTCTCTTACTTCTTCTTTGATCACTCTATCCATTTTCAGATCCAACCCCCAAAATCCACCATTGCTCAACAACTCCTCCTTTCTTGGACAACCCTCTGATGATAAACCACTTCCACTACTAGTGCTCCTCGAAGATTCTTCTATTACCCTTGTCTTCTTCTTGAAATTCTTTTTGACTTCACTTGGTTTCCCGGTTAACTTCTGCACAAGCTCCCTAAAATTCTCAGCATCAGTTTTGATTATCTCAGGCACAAATATGTGAATTATTCGTATCTTTGGTTTGATCTTTGATATTGTGTAAGAGTCTTTATGCATAGCTAGGGTTTTAGGTTTCTTTGAATTGGCTATGCATGTATGGTTAGGGTTTCTAAGCTTGTTTTCCATGAAGAAAACTCAATAAATTCTCAAAAGAAAAAATGAATAAGAGAAGGAGTTGTAAAAGTTGATATATATGTAAAGTATACTTAGAACATAGAAAGAAAGAAAAAAGTGAATCATGTATTTATAGAAGAATAAGGCACATATCAAAATTGAAGGATAATTTAAAAGGAAAAAGAGGATAAAGAAATAGGGAAGAAAATATGAAGGTGTCTGTTGGAAGGATAGGATTAGATGAATCTTGCCATACAGTAATATTTTCAGAACTTCATCAATGGTCCCCTCTAATATATTTTAACTGTTATTAATATTATAGAGGAAAAAATGCTAATTGCTATATTTGTAAGTTTTATATATGTATATGAATATCTTGTGGAGTGGGGGAATGGATTTAGACACTTTTTTTTGCGTTTACTTCCATGAAATGACTATAGCATTCCTCATAGTGGCAAATATTTAATATATAAACTTTTGCAAATTTCAGTATGAAATATAGTTCTTTTAGTAAATTAATTAGTAGATGTATGGACATTTGAAGCACCAATTTTGATATGTTTATCCATTTTGACTTTTATAGAAGTTCCTATAACTTTCTCACGTTTTAAAGTGCATATATATATTTTTTCTGCTTAATTAAGAATATGATTTCAATATACTATGTGAAAGTTCATAACTCTAAAAAAAGAATTGAATGAGTTGTTTTCTGAAAAGGGATTGTCTTTCAACAAATAAGAGAAGAAAATTGATTTATTGGCTTTTTTTCAGTCTTCTTTGCGGAAGATTTTGGAATAGAGGGGAGACTTTTTAAAAAAAAACTAAATACATGTTCCACTAGAGAATTGAAACATTTGGTCAAATGATGGAGTATATACTTGATCTGGCATAGCAAATCTCTGGTGCGACGGTGCGGAAGTGTACCTAGATGGTTAGTACTCCAACGTATAAGTGAGTAAGAGAATGAAGAGTAATGTGAGTTATGATTCATAATAAACCCCAGGTTTCACATGGCATGCCTTATAAATTAGGAACAATTGTGAATGTCCCTTGCTTTTCGACTTGAAATGCGGGAGGTCTTTCGATGACATCTAACGGTAGGCAATAATCCATGGTATGGATCCAGTGTGGAGCTCCTGGGAAGGGTTACATTATACCTTAAATATCTTGTTTGAGTGACTTTGGACTGATGAGTGGGCTTCCCCCTTTAGGATTTATGGTCGGTCTAGAATAGTTGTTTCAAAGGCTTCTTGTGACACAACAATGGGAAGTCTTTCAAAAAAGTGGGTTGGGTTTTCCATGTCGAGTTTACTGCTTTGAGAAGTGGAAAAGACTTAGGAGCCAACGTGAGTGATCTTGGAAAAAAACACATTAAATGTTAGTCTCATCATTGAAACATCTTAGAGGATTGTTCTTATATGTGGCCCTAGTTCTTTAGACTAGGGTGTGGTTCTTCCCTCTAGGACGCTCAAATGTACTCGAGTACCGTTACAATATTGAGGAAAATCCAACCATTGTTTTTCATCTGCTCATTTTCTTTTATTTAGGAACATTGATTTACATGCCTCATCTCAATATATAGATGTTACTTCATATTCCTAGCCACGTTTTCACTCTTTGCGCAAACTGTAACCTTTTCCACCTTCTACGATTTTTGATTTCTTATCTCTGAGCTCTGGTGATTCTTACTTTATCTGTCCTTTTCCTTCTTTGGATTTCGTGTTTTCTCAGTTCATTGCACCTCAGAACCACCCTTTGTCCTAACAACTTCCTCAACTTTTAGCTTTCCCAAGTATAATTTTTCTCCACGTTTATAGTTTTTTGCTTTCTTTTCCTCATTTTAGTCATGGAAATTTTGGGAGATGACCATGCAAATGTTCTAGACATTCCTGACGGTGACGATGTGAGTGACACTTCATCTAAATAGTGGACATGAAAATGCCAAATGTTTCTTTTTATAAATTAATCGGCCCATTGAGAACTTCGTTGTTCTTAGTGATAATTTTAGTTTTGGTGGGGGTTCTATCAAATATGACAGTAAACCTTTAACTTCTCATTCTAGAAGAAATTCAAGTGATTATAAGGAAGGAATCAGAGGGATGAACTATGATCGTCTTGTTACTAAGGATACTGATGATCATTCTTTCTCTCCTTCCCGTCATATGTCGGATCTAGAGTCTGTTGAGGCTTACTGAGATGAACCAGAAACTCTTCTCTTTATTAACTCTTTTAGTTCTGTAAATGGTTGGCAATCAAGTGAAAAGGTGGTTAGGGATCACCTCAACTTTCAGAAGCATTCCTTAATTCATGACATAAATCATATTTTTCTTGACAGTTGAGAGGACATGGTTTGAAAGGATCGTTAAGGTCTTGTAATGCATGATGATGCTTCCCAACACTATTGGGTGGAGACGGAGTTAGTAGGGACATTTTTCTTCTCAAGTTGCATTCATAGTTTAGAGAGTTCTCCTAGAGATGTGGGACCATCCTTCGATTGGTATGTTTCCGATGTTAACCCCTGAAAGAGGATATGTAGATATTTGTATGGATGTTTCATACCTTTCTATGAATGTCAGGTCTCTAGGTTGAGATTCAAGTTTCTCATTAATAGTTTTAAAGAGAGGTGTTGAATCATTTGAGAATTTATTCGTCTTAATTGTACCGGATACCTTGGGCTTTTGTCAAAGTATTCTGGTGATGGTGTGAGAATCGAGGGAAAATGATGACTTTGAGGCTTTTCTTCCATCTCTTTAATGTGATAGGTACTTCTACTAGCAGATACCTGGGGCAATGGTTACTCTCTCTTCCCCACCCGATGAAGATGTTTGATATTTATCTTGAGATTTGAAAAAAATTCAAGGACCATTACTTCTTAGTGATCCCTCCAAAATCAAGAGTCTCACTCTAGGTTTTGCATCATTGTGGAAGACAATCCTTCTCCATTTGTTCCCCTTGTTCAGAGCCAGTGAAATGTAAAGACATGATTAAAAAAATGTTGGGCCCAAAACCATTTCTTTTGAGCTTTGAAAACATATATATTCTCCTTTTAATATCTAACCTCGGAGGAAGAGTCATTGAGGCTTGACTTACTCATCTTTTGAGAGAACTTGGACTATGCATAAGGAACAAACCTTTTGCATGAACCTCCTTTGCAATAGAAAATATGTTATATTAACACATGGTCGGTTGTGGAAGTGGACACTTCTCTCGAGAGAAAACATCTCTCTGGTGAGGAGAAAAGACTATCTTTATGTTTGCCTTTATTATTTACATAACATTCTTGGTAACTATTTTCTTTATTTTATCTTGCATATAAAATAGGAGGCTTGGATATATTATTAAGAGGCAGAATGTCCACATGGGGAAGAATACTACTCAACCATCTTCATGAAATCTTACCATAGCTCAAATTGAAATGGGAGCAGAAACAACGTTAGAAGGGAATGATGCTTCGCTTGCTAGGCAGACATAAGTGGCCTTGGCTAAGCAAGAAAATATGGAGGAGCCATGATGTTCATCATTTGAAATCCAGAGTGAAAATTTTCATGAACAATCCTCACCCTTCTAGTGAAATCGCCAAGAGGGACCGCAAAAAAAATCAATATGATATGGCAATCCTTCCAAAAATATTTAAGTCATTTGAGTCATCCATTGAAACGGTGACCAAGGGTAGTAACACATATTCTCTTCCCGTCTTCAAGCTTCCAAATATCATCATATCTCATAAGGGGTGTTATCAAGGAAGTGCAGTCTTGCATCCCCGAAGCGGGATACGCCTACATTGGGAACCTCTATAATATATTTATGTAGAAGCTAATGGTGGAGATAGCCTTCAACATATAATGGGTGATTCCTTGTTATCTTTGGCATTTGTTGGCCGTGGTAAGGTGTTTGTGTTTGGTAACCCCTCCAAGGAGAGAAGGATTTTGAAAGGCCAGTGTTACCTTGCTATTTATGCCGAGAACTAACTCCAAGAGAAACTTGTTGGCCTTGCAAAGGACATGGAGACCCACAGTGTCCCCTCTAAGCTTTCCATAATGGTTTGTTCTTGAAGGAATCATAGGTAGGGAAGGAAAATGCCTTTGGAGAGGTTCATACTTATTTAGCGAATTTTGACATGGTCCGAGAAGAATTGGCTTCCAAGATAAAGGTGTTTGAGAAAACCTTTCAGAAAGAGAAGGAAGAGTTATCCAAGAAGGTGAAGGCTTTAAGATCCCTTGAGATTTTTTGAACTTAAAGAAGATAATTGTTGACGGGGAGCTAGTTAGTGATGATGAATGAGCCTTGTGCCTTTATTTATAAATGGTTGTAATTTGATGTTGATCCCAATAATTATAACAGTATTTTGTTAAGCACGTTAATGTTTTTCTTTCAAATGAATCTATTTCTTTAGTTGCATGGTTTTTGTAACACCCCGATAAAAATAAGATAATTATTTAATTTAAGTTAATATTATATTTATTAATTTAATTAAGTAATTGGAATTATTGGATTATTATTATTATTATTATTGGAATAATAATTATTGGAAAGTATATAAGTGGGAAATAAGAAAAGAGTTTCATTTTGGTAAAGAGGGTTTTTACGTGAAAAGCAGAGAAGCGGCTGAAAAAGGGAGAAAGGGCAAAGAGGAAGAGCAAGAGAGCAAGGGTTGAAGAACGGAAAAGATTGGAGCTTAAGGATTGCCGGATTAACTCAGGTAAGGGGAGTTTATCGTCGTTTAATGGGTATTATGGGGTAACATGTAATGGGTAGTGATAAGTCGTTGATTTGACCCTAATTGGATTATGAATGTTGAAAAATTGTGATGAATAGTTGATGTGAAAACGGTAATTGAATCTGTAATTGGATGGGTAGTGATTTTCCGAAAGCGTAGCTTTTTACGGAATTGGAATCGGAGGTCCGGAAGTCCTCCAACGGCGGAAAATGCGGAGAATTCTGCATTCTGCTTCGTGTTAGCGCAGGAACAGCTTTCTGTCTTGCGTTAACCGGTTAACCCAGGGTGTTAACCGGTTAACACTGTTATGAATTGTGAAAAAATTGTTGTTTGTCTTGCGTTAACCGGTTAACCCAGGGCGTTAACCGGTTAACACGGTTAAAATTTGCCAGGAAGTGTATTCTGTCTTGTGTTAACGGGTTAACCCAGGGCGTTAACGGGTTAACCCAGGGCGTTAACGGGTTAACGCTGTTGAAAAACTGAAAAATTGCATTCTGTCTTGCGTTAACAGGTTAACCCAGGGCGTTAACGGGTTAACGCTGTTGAAAAACTGAAAAATTGCATTCTGTCTCGCGTTAACAGGTTAACCCAGGGCGTTAACCGGTTAACACTGTTGAAAACTGAAAAAAAATTGTATTTTGTCTTGCATTAACGGGTTAACCCAGGGCGTTAACGGGTTAACGCTGTTGGAAAAGTGAAAAATCGAATTTGCTCAGAATTTAATGAAATTCGTCAGGGTGAGTCGGGTAATATTATAGTTAATTTTGATGAGTAATTTTGTTGGGTTTATGTTATGAAGTGTCAATACAAGTATGACTGAGTTGTTAAGTTATTTCCGTGTACGGAAAGTTGTTAAAGATACTGAGTTGTAAGCTTGGTGAGCCAAAGTTGATTATAAGTTGATTATGTTGAAAACATTGTTGTGTTGCTATTATTATTATGTTGTCGGAATTTTAAAGTCGTGTATGTCATGTAAATTCATATGCATTAAGTCGGAGCTTTGCTCACACCACGTTGGCCTGGATTGGCAAAAGTTGAAAGTTGAAGGCTTAAGCCTTGATGCCTCGTTAAATCGGCAAATTTTAAGTTGGGAGTTTTACTCCGAATGGTACCACATGCATGGAGTCTCATTGCATAATGTATGTATGGCGTATGATATGAATGGATGTATTCCAGTATTATACGTGTGTTGTGGGTTGTGTGTTGTGTTGATGTTGAGTATGATTGAGTTGATATTGCCGTTGCTGAATGTGTAATCTGATTTGGGTGATGAAATGTGTTAAATTACTTAACATTGCATGATATTTTATAATGCTCATTATATCGATTGAGGAACTCACCCTTACAACTATTTTTCAGGTAACGAGCAGTGATTGAGTAGGAGCTAGTGCTTAGAGTCTAGTGTAGTTCCTTAGTGAGTCATGCTCTGGTAGATGTAACATCGGGATGGGATGTTTTAAATGTTTATTGTTGGTTGTGAACCATTTTACATGTAATGTGTTACATGTTTTGCATGATTGAATTGGTCTCTATCCGCTGCGTATTATGCAAGTGTTTACTTTGTTTTAATAAAAGAGCATGACAGTTATTATGGTGAATAGTGTGAATTGATTGTGTGACACCCTTAATTGCATATTTACTCTGATTGATATATTGTTATTTTAATTAAAAAAATTTGGGGTATTTTAGAAGGGTGTTACAGTTTTACTCCTTTTTTTTTCCTTTTCTTTTCTTTGATGTGTTCATTTTTTATCCTTAAGTGACTTTATTTGCCACATAGTCTTTTGATAAGTGAAAAAATTGTGTTAAATATATGTGTAGTTTAGTGGCACTTAATAACTTGTCTCATTTGATTTTCTTAGGTAAACCTCAACTTTTGTGTAAATATTGTGTAGTTTGCATTTACATGTAAATACCTTTTGTTTGATCAAATTTGTGCAGTTTTGTAGGTTTTATAGCCTATTGGAAGCCTTTGATACTTGATAGCACAAAGCAAGACCCAAAGTTGCATTTTGTAAGATTCAAAGTTTTGCAGAGCGGGCTAAACGCGGTCCTAGCAGGAGTTATGGCCGTTTTCTATTTTTCATCATGGTCGCGCTAAGCGAGCTCTGCATAGGCTTAGCGCGATTCCACTTTTCCATTCCCTATTTATTCATTTGTACATATATTTTTAGGGATGGTTTGGGGAACATTTAACCCAACTTCCATCAACACAATTCTTTAGAGATAGAAGCTTATAAACAACATTAGGGGTTGCATCTTGAAGATCCGGAGTTAGATTCGCCTTTAACGTTGGGAAATCACGGTGGAAGTTTCTTCATCTTCCTTCTTCTCTTTGTAACTTTCTTGTTGGGGTTTTGTATGTAACTTTACTTTGATAGTATGTATTTGTATTAATCAGGATGATGTAAATGATCTATTTTATGAATATATATCGATGTTATCCTTGCTTACTTATTTTATCTATTGATTTGAACTGTTATTGTGAAATACTCTTTGAATCTAGATATACGATAATCATCTGTTAGATGCTAAACTCTAGAAATAAATTTGGATTTAACATTCACGTGAGTGTCGATTCTTAATTCTCCGTATTATTTAATAGGCTGAGAGATCGCCGATTAAATAATAAGGTTGAAGTCTTGTCGGTGTTGCAGACATGAACACTGTTGTGAGCGATACATGATGATATTGATAAATGTTTAGATTGTGCATAACTTATTGGTAAATTTGCATATTAGATAGGTGGATGAAATTCATTCATGACAAGTTCTCTCTTCTCTCTATTACATTAATTACTTGTGCATATGTTTTACTTTCCACATCTTTTTACTTTCAAACCCTTATAAACATAAGATTAGAAACGTAGAGATCGTTAAACGATATTTGATGTCGCATTAATCCTTGTGGAGACGATAAAACAAAATATTTACTTTTGCTTGCTGCTTTACCGCAATCAACAAAATGGCGCCGTTGTTGGGGATTGGTGTTTAGATATTAAAATCACTGCAATAGTTTCTATCTTTTTAAGCTTTGTACATTTATGATAATGTATAGATACTTGTACATAAACTTGTCTATATTGTATAGATACTCTCTTTGTACTTTTTTTCTATACATGTTTATATTATATATATTATTGTTTTCCATCACGTTTGCTCAAGTATTGGTTAGGGGTAACTTTTGTGTGAATAACTAGCCACACAAAAGAGGCAACATGGAGGAGCGTCTAGTAAATAAAGGTGTCGAGCTAACAAAGTAAAATAAACGCTTGTTGGGAGGCAACCCAAGCTTTTAATTCTTTAATAGATTTTCATTTAGTAGTATAGTTATTAAAGAGTTAGAGTGGATGAAAAGCTTGAAAAAAGTTGGAATTTTTGAAAAACCTTATTTTGTTGATGCCGCTTAGCGCGATCAGAGGGTGCTTAGCACGCTCTATTGCACATGGAAAAATATCTCAGCCACTTGTAACACCCCAAAATTTGCCCTCCTCATTCATGCATTCATTTAGCATTTCATATTGCATTTCATCATGTCAATCAGAATTAGATCCAAGAAACTTTATTTAAAAAAGAAAAAAAGAAAAAAACGAAAAAAAAAACAAAATAATAAATAATAAATAAATAAAAATAATAAAATATATATATATATATATATATATATATATATATATATATATAATAGAAAAAAACTTGGACTTGGACCTCTCTCATTTGAGCCCACAAAGCCATGAAAATCAGGTTATAAAAGAGGGAGATCAGACAGAAAAAGGAAGAGAAGCAAAATACTCTGAGGTTTCCTTGAAACAAAACCCTTGACAAAACCTGGAGAGAAACCTGACAGAGAACTCAGAGCAACCCCCAGGCAGCTCTGAAAAATTCAATCTGACTCACACACTTTCATCTCACGCAAACCCTAACATTGCCTTGCAAACCCAGCCGTGCCATTTGATTTCAACCGGTCTCTCCCATCAGGTTTGCCTCATTCCCATGATTTTATGCTCTTAATTTGGATCATCTGAATGTATGAGGTATGATGGATGAATTTCATTATGTTTTTGCCCACGGGTTTAATTATGCATGAATGGGTGAAACCTATGCCTTGAATGTTTAATCACATGATTTCTGAAATGTATGCCACAGGGTTTGAGGTTTCTGAAACCATACTGTTATCCATGAAAAAAATGCTTATCGTGTTTCACTAACCCTTTTGTTGAGTTTTTCTGAGGGCTCACAGACTCTTGCAGAGATGGTTTGCGTGGTTTTCCCACTTTATTTGTGGGATACCCCCTGGAGGTTCATTCCGATTACCTGTACTGACTCACCTTTCTTTGATGGCATTAACTTGGGAGATCCCTGGGTTTATCGTTCCTTTAATTGCTGTTACCTCGGATCTTCATCCGTTTGGTACTTTTACCTCTTTTCTGCATTTTATCGCTTTCTTAGCTGGAAGACCTCGATAGGAGGCATTTGTTTTCTTTTGTTTATTTACTTCTGAGCCCCTTGTTGGCACGTTTACTTTATACATGTTTGTTTTGTATGTGTTCGTATCCCCACAGGTAGCGCGGTTCCTTCGTCGAGGACTGCCTTTTTGCATGAGCATCCCAAACCCTAACCCTTCATTGATTTTTATTCTCCTAAACACACGTTTACTCCTTCTACTACAGGCGAGTAAGTCTCCAAAGGTCGAGCATCCGGTAGATTGCGTAGTGACCTCGTTCGTTCAAAACCCACTCCATAACCCCGTAGTTAGCCGAACTACGGCTTGCTCTGATTCTCATTCCAGATGAGATACGTAGGCATAAGACGCGATGTCTTAGCAAGCACACATCCCCCCAACCCATAGGTCAGCCGAGCTACGAAGACTCTGATTCTCATATTCAGATGAGATACGTATGCAGTGGATGCGACATCCGCGCGAGTCATTTTCATTTAACCCTTTTTTTTGGTAAACAGCACAAGATAAACTCACACCCTTTAGACAAGAACTACAAAAGTGGATCCCGTAGAGTACTACGGATGCGTAGGGGTGCTAATACCTTCCCTTCGCATAATCGACTCCCGAACCCAAGATTTGGTTGCGAGACCCCGTCTTGTCCTTTCCTTTTTCAGGTTTACTTCGAGCATTTCCTTTCCCTCCTTTGGGATGAATAACGCACGGTGGCGACTCTTCTGTCATTTTCTTTCGCCGGTTGTTTTTTTCGCGCACTGTATTTTTCAGGTTGCTATAGCTGGCGACTCTGCTGGGGACACTAAGAAGTTGACCTCTTGCTGGTCCATCTACCCTAAGCGAGTCCCTCCTAGCTTGTGTGATTTCTTGTTTATTGGGTGTTCATGCTTTTGTACATTTATTTGCTTACCTGCTTGCATGCATCTGTTGTATCTGTTGGATCTGTTTGTTTGTTTGTTGGGATGGGGTGTTCTATGAGAGATAAGCCCATTACCCAGGCTTGAGTGTACACACAGGTTTTAGAGTGGATAATCATGAGGCTTGCGTGGCGTGTTGCTACGTTAAGTCGTTCGTGAAGAACCACACCCAAACGAGGTTTCTTTTGGATATATTATGTCTTACGGGTGTTCCGTAACGGCAGGATGTTTCTCTAGAAATCGTCGATTCTGGTGACCATTTCCCGAGAACTCAGTCGAGGCCTCTCCTCCGAGACGTGATTATGTTAGCTCTGGTGGGCGCATTCTCGCTGCTCAATCCGAGGATCCCGAGACTGGGAACTTGCTATTAGGATGTCCTGTTGAGGGGAGTCAATGGAGGTCTTTTGTCCCGTAATAATACCAAACCTTCAGTGGTAAACGTATTATTCGCGACTGAAGGGCTGAAGCTGACGAACTTCTATTCTTAGAACCTACCAGTGAGGGGCGGACTAAATTCAGGAAACCTTAACCTCCAACCAACCCGGTTTTCTGGAGCAGAGTTTTGGTCTTGTATTATATTCCTCAGTGAATTTCTCTCCAGGCAGTGCAACCTAACAGATGTTCAAGCGGATCCATCAATTCTGATTGACATGCCTTTGCATTGCATAACATCATCTGCATATTTGCATCCAACATCTCATGCTTATTCATTTGCAGGGTATTCCCTTTCAAAACGTGGGTGCCTTAAAACTGAACAAGCAGTACATCGCATACCATGCATATTAACCCTTGTCTGTATTGTAGGTGTCACTGCAGTGTCTAATGTTTGTTCCCTGTATCAGGCAGTTATTGGTCCCAAGCGAGTCCACAGGTACCCGACAAAGGAAAATCGTCCACAGCTAGCGATGGACCAAGTACAGAAAGAGCTGGCTGATATGCGTGAAAGGATTGATCAGTTCATGACATTGATGACTGGTATGGCAGAAGACCAGGAAAAGCTGAGGGAATTGGTTGAGCAACCGAGACCCGACCCGGAGGTGGAGATACCAAATGCTGAGGGAAACCCTGGTAACCCTGGGAACGCTGATAACCCTATGAACACTGGTAACGCGGGTAACGCAAATGCTGATGGAAACCCGGGTAATGTTGGCAACACAGGGAATGTTGGAAATGGTATTGGCGGAAGGTACAATGTGAATCAAGGAATTCGGATTAACGGGCGCCCCGTTACTGAAGATTACCAGTATGATCAATTTTCTTTGCACGACGAGGCCCTCGAGACCACTCGCCGTATGGATGAGCTTGCTGAGAAGCTCAAATCTTTGGAGTCTCAAAATTCCTTAGGCTTTGATGTCACAAATCTTGGTCTGGTTCAGGGAGTAAGGATTCCTCACAAGTTCAAACCCCCTACTTTTGAGAAATACAACGGGGCTTCTTGCCCACACACTCATCTCCAATCTTATTTGGGAAGGTTGGGAGCTCACACGGAAGATGAAAAGCTGTGGATGTACTATTTTGAAGACAGTCTAACTGGAGCTTCTCGTAAATGGTATTCTCATTTGTCTCTTTCTACCATCAAGAGCTGGAAAGACTTGGCAGAGGCTTTTGTCAAGCAATATCAATACAACTTGGACATGGCTCCAAATAGGACCTTGTTGCAAGGTATGTCTCAGACTGCCAAGGAAACCTTTAAAGAGTATGCTCAGCGTTGGAGACAGATTGCTGCGTCCGTCCAACCCCCTATGTCTGAAAGGGAGATGGCGGACATGTTCATGAACACTCTTCAAGGCAATTATATTGAGAGATTGGCTGCTTGCCCGTCAATCAGCTTTGCAGAGATAGTAATTGCTGGAGAAAGAATCGAGAGTCTGTTGAAGATGGGCCGAATTTAAGACAATAGTGCTTCCAACTCATCAGGTCCCAAGAGACCGTTTGCTGGTAACGGTCAGCAAAGAAAAGAAGGCGAGGCAAGCGTTGTGTATGCCAGCAGAGGCAGGGGTAGAGGACGCCCTAATTATTATCAAGATCAAGTGGCCGCAGTCACTATTCCAACACCTCTTCCTCAACCGCAATATCATCCGCAACAACAACCCAGATACAACAATCAACAACAAGGAGGTAATCCGGGTCAGCAGAGACACTATCAACAACGTCCAAGGCAGACGGACCGGGTCATCGAGCCAATCCCAATGCCTTATTCAGTATTACTTCCCAAGCTGATTGA
Organism: Lathyrus oleraceus; assembly: GCF_024323335.1. Lineage (NCBI taxonomy): Eukaryota > Viridiplantae > Streptophyta > Magnoliopsida > Fabales > Fabaceae > Lathyrus > Lathyrus oleraceus. Next base: position 217,495,022 of record NC_066584.1, read on the forward strand.
CATGAATCTGGTTACGTTGAGAACTCTGGCCCCACCAATCGATCCCAATAATTTGCCTAGAGGTTATGATGTCAACGCCAAATGTGCTTTTCACTCCAACGCACCTGGCCATACTACAGATAATTGCAAGGCTCTCCAGTTAAAGGTACAAGATTTGAGAGATGCCCAGGCTATCAATTTTGCTCCGGTGCCTAATGTTATCCAGAACCCGATGCCGGCTCACGGCGGGCAGAGGATTAATGTTGTTGATAGTGGGGAAACTTTGAATTTGGTTTCTGATGTGACTAAGGTGAAGACTTCGCTATCGGTGGTTAAAGACCGACTTCTGAAAGGACAGATTTTCCCGGGCTGTGGGGAAGAATGCAGAAATTGTCAAGCTGCCGAAAACGGATGTGACAGTTTGAGAAGGGGTATTCAGCAACTGATAGATGAAGGTTGTCTTCAGTTCGATCAGGCCCGTCCAGTGAAGAATGATGTATCGACGGTGACGTTTTATTTCCCAGAAAGTACAGAACCAGCAGCGGTGAACATCGAAAGTTCAGCACCAGTTGCAATTTACTCTGACAACCCTCAACCGACTTTGGTTGGTCCGATCACCATCACAATACCAGGACCCGTTCTGTATGAGAAAGACAGTGCTATCCCGTGGCACTATGGGGATGATATCTACTGCCAGGGGCAGAAAGTTAACAGTGAAGACATTGACATTGGTAGCTCCGCTGTAGACAATGTTGGAGGGGTTGGTGGCTTCACTCGCAGTGGACGCCTATTTGCACCGTCAACATTACGCGTGAATACTGAAGCCGAGGCAGCTGCCAAGGCTAAAGGGAAACAGATGGCCGCCGAAGAGGTTACTACCGAGGAAGCTCCTCCTAAGACCGCATTCGAGAAGGAAGTGGATGAGTTTATAAGGATTATCAAGAAAAGTGACTACAAGGTAGTCGACCAGCTAAATCAGACACCCTCAAAGATCTCCATTCTCTCACTATTGCTGTGCTCTGAGGCGCACAAAGCAGCCTTGTTGAAAGTACTGAATATGGCCTATGTTCCACCGGAGATAACTGTTAACCAGCTGGAGTCGGTAGTTTCCAATGTAAACGCTAGCCGGGGGCTAGGTTTCACCGATAATGACCTGACATCTGAGGGCAGGAATCACAACAAAGCCTTGCATATCACAATGGAGTGCAAAGGGGTGATGCTTTCCCATGTTTTGGTTGATACAGGCTCTTCTCTGAATGTTCTTCCAAAGAAAGCCTTAATGAAGTTGGATTGCGATGACACCATCCTGAGGCCAAGTAACTTAGTTGTGAGGGCTTTTGATGGCTCTAAGAGAGCTGTCTTTGGCGAAGTTGAGTTGCCAGTTAAGATTGGACCGCAGGTGTTCAAGAGCACCTTTTATGTGATGGATATCCAGCCTGCCTACAGCTGTCTGCTAGGTCGGCCTTGGATTCATGTTGCCGGTGCTGTTACTTCTACCCTACACCAGAAGCTCAAATATGAACTAGAAGGCCAGGTCGTCACTGTCTGTGGTGAAGAGGATATTTTTGTTAGCCACCTGTCTACATTTAAGTATGTAGAGATGGACGGCGAGATGCACGAGATGCTATGTCAGGGCTTCGAAGCCATAAACATCAATGAGGTCGCGCCCGAAGCTGTCTTTTCTTCTGAGTTTGAGAAGGTCGGGACTTCTATCTCTTCATACAAGCAAGCTGTCGAAGTGGTTAAAGCTGGTGATGCCCAAGGCTGGGGCAAATTTGTGGAGCCAGTCATCAAAGAAGACAAGTTTGGATTGAGGTATGCTCCGGGATCTTAGAAGAATGAAACCGGTACTCTCTCCAGCAGGGGTTTGGTTTCTCCCCACATCGTCAATGTTGCAGATGAAGACAAGGCTGACAGCGACTGTGACTTAGATAGCTGGATTCGCCCGTGTGTCCTGGGAGAAAAGCTCGACAATTGGTCGTCTGAAAAAACCGTCCGGGTTACTCTACTGAAAGAGTGATTTTTATTGTTTTCCTTTATTACATGCATAATAAAGTCTTACACTTTGCCCAAGGTGTAACGGCTCATTTGTAGGGCCACCCATTTAGTTACATTTCGCAATTATTTTTATCATCAATAAAGGACGGCTTTTGCAAACAATTTTGTGTTCTCTTTCTTTCAGTTTTTTTCTACTTTTACAAAAAAAATGGCAATGTTTCTTTTTTCGTTTTTTCTTTCTTTCCAAAAAAAAATCTCTCATTCTAAGGTAAAGCATGATCCTCCATCATGCAGAGCGGACCACCCGGATCTCACTACTAACGACATTGCTATGGCCAAGTATGACTTCGACAATCCTATCTATTAAGCCAAAGAAGGAGTTGAGGAAGATTGTGAATTTCCTGAAGGGTTAGCCAGGTTGTTGAAACAGGAGGACCGAGCTATTACACCTTATTAGGAGGTGATTGAGACCGTCAACATCGGTACCGCAGACGACAAGAAAGAGATCAAGATCGGGGCAAGTCTACAGGCCGAGAGGAAAGACCGTTGATCATGTACTTGACTGTGTTAGAAAGGTCAATGGGTTGTGTGCTCGGTCAGCATGACGAGTCAGGTCGAAAAGAGCATGCAATATACTACCTTAGCAAAAGTTTACCGACTGTGAACAAAGATACTCATTGCTCGAGAAAACTTGCCGCGCTTTGGCATGGGCTACTCGCCGACTAAGACAGTATATGTTGACTCACACGACTCTATTGATATCAAAAATGGATCAAGTCAAGTATATTTTTGAAAAGCCAGCGTTTACCGGAAGGGTTGCTAGGTGGCAAATGATGCTGACAAAGTATGACATCCAATACCCTTCATAAAAAGCCATCAAAGGAAGTGTCTTGTCAGACTATCTTGCAGAGCAACCGATTGATGATTATCAACCTATGAGGTTTGACTTTCCTGATGAGGACATCATGTTTCTCAAATCGAAAGATTGAGAGGAACCACTCCCGGAGGAGGAGCCTGACCCTGAATCCAAATGGGTTATGATGTTTGATGGGGCGGTCCACGTCAATGGTCGCGGAGTTAGTGTAGTGTTGATCACACCGGAAGGGGGTTCATATGCCATTTGTTGCCAGAATAACTTTTCCCTGCACCAACAATGAAGCCGAATACGAAGCTTGTATCCTAAGACTTGAGGAAGCCGTCAATATACAGATTAAAACCCTGGATGTATACGGGGATTCAGCTTTGGTCATTAATCAAACCAACGGGAAATGGTATACACCTCAGCCTCATCTGGCTCCTTACAGAGACTACACGAGAAGATTGTTGACTTTCTTTTGAAGAAAACCAATTTGCTGATGCTTTGTTTACCTTGTCTTCGATGATTAAGGTGCTATTCTGGAACTACGTACCCAGAATTGACGTATCTCGGTTAGAGACGAATGAAGAAAGCATTTGGTCAGAAAGTGCGCCCTCGGGGGTATCAAGTCGGTGAATTGGTACTCAAAAGATTTCTTCCTCCCAACACAGATCACATGGGCAAATGGACACCGAACTATGAGGGTCCGTACGTGGTTAAAAGGATTTTCTATGGTGGAGCTTTGATGCTAACAACCATGGATGGCGAAGGATTCCCGTCCCCTATTAACTCAAACGCAGTTAAAAAAAATATACTTCTCATAAAATAGACCCACTGGACGATAAAAAGAATAGTCCAGGCAAAAAAAGGGCATCCCGACGAACCAAAAAAAAAAGAATAAAGAGGTTCGGGCAAAAATTAGGGATATAAAAAAAAGAGTACACCCGGTGAGTCGAAAACCCAAAAGGGCGGCTCAGGCAAAAATGGGTATCCCGGTGGATTGAAAACCCGAAAAGGGGGCGATCCAGGTAAAAGTTAGGGAATAAGCGAATGACTGTGATCTGAGTTCATCAGTGTTATATCACCGTTTCATTCAATCCGGCAATCTTCGAAGGTTAAAGATCGACTAATCATCCACTTCAGAAAGCAAGATGAGCAAAGCGTCTTGAGGACATACGAGCCATAGCAGAGTCGAAACTCGGTGGGACCCCGTATCCCCATTGCCATTAGGATAGTTCTCTTTTTATAGCGATCACCTCTTTTCAGGGATCAGCTTCCTGATACCCTCGCCTATTCCTGGCACAAAATTTCTCCCCAGTAAGAGTCGAATAATTCAGTTAAAGAGCCTCTTTATTTTTCATTTATCAGTTTGTTTGCAAAAATGTCCGAATTTTTGATAAAACATATTGCATATGAACATAATGGTGGCTTTTGCAGATGATTTGCACAGGAAAACATTTAAAATTGCTTTGAATGTGCTTAATCCCGGACGGTGAATTCAAACCGAGTAATTCCCTCGAGGCATACGTGTATTTTTGGTTGCAGGTCACAGGAACCGGATGCCAAGTCATGAATCCTCATCCCTAAGCGGTTGACAAAGTCTCTCCTCAGCAGAGCATGTTCCCCAGCAGAGTTGACAGTATCCAGACTATATATCCCCAGCGGAGTTGACAGTGTCAGCCTGTATCTTCCTAGCAACAGCGGAGTGGTTGCATAACCAACAGATGAGAGGGTGGTGTTCCCAGTGTTCATCTCATTCCCCAGCAGATTATTTTTAACAGATTTGTTAATTCCCAGCTTGAGGGCGATTAGCAAGTTCATATCCTCAGCAAAGGTCGTTTCCTATGACATTTCCCCAGGAAGTGTTTTCCCCACAGACTCTCCTCACAGAGCCTCGCCGAACAAAGTTTCCATAGTTGATACTCCCCCCCGCAAGGTCAACTTTTCAAGCAGCCAATTTATTTTTGGTGGCTCATTGGTCCCGGCAGACGGATCATTCCCCACAGAGCATTCAAGGATTGATACAGCGATCTGTTCCCTACCGGAGTTTGCTTCCCCAAGCAGATTTCTTTTTACACCATGCATAACATTTGCATTTGCATGCATATCATATCAAGCATACACATAAGCTGATAAACATGTTCTTCCAAGCAGACTGAAGAATTACTTTACAACCAAGGTCATGAGATCCAGCCAGAGGATCAAGCGTAAGTGATCCAGCCTGAGGGTCGTTTTGAAGATTCAGCCTGAGAATCGTTTTCCAGTGATCCAGCCTGAGGGTCATTTCGAAGATTCAGCCTGAGAATCGTGTTCCAGTGATCCAGCCTGAGGGTCATTTCGAAGATTCAGCCTGAGAATCGTGTTCCAGTGTTCCAGCCTGAGGGTCATTTCGAAGATTCAGCCTGAGAATCGTGTTCCAGTAAGCCAGCCTAAGGCTCAATTTGAAGATTCCCCAGTGAAGTTGCCTACAAGCTTTATTTCCCCAGCAAGCCCAATTGAGGAGTTGTTACAACATGTTCTAGCCCGAAGAATATGTACGAAGCCCAAAAGTGGAATATTCTCGAAGCTGCATATCTAATATGAAGGTTGGGTGTAGATGTCAAAAGAGGGTCAACCAGCGCATGCCTCAGATGCGGGATCCTAATGATGGGAATTTATCATCAAAACAATCCAGATCTAGCCAGAAGATCGAAGTCAGGTCTAGCCCGAAGACCGAAAATAGATTCAGCCAGAGAATCGAAACAATTCAGATCTAGCCAGAAGACCGGAAATAGATTCAGCCAGAGAATCGAAACAATTCAGATCTAGCCAAAAGATCGAAGTAGATTCAGCCAGAGAATCAAAGAAAATAGATTCAGCCAGAGAATCGAAACAATTCAGATCTAGCCAGAAGATCGAAATAGATTCAGCTAGAGAATCAAAGGAAATAGATTCAGCCAGAGAATCGAAACGAAGGAGATCTAGCCAGAAGATCGAAGAAGATCTAGCCAGAAGATCAAGATCGTATCCAGCCCGAGGATCAAAATTAATATCCAACCAGAGGACTAAATTGAGTATAGGTTCAGCCAGAGGATCAAAACTCCAGATTAAGCCAGAAGACTGATTCAGATCCACTCAGAGGATCGGAAGAAAAATAAACAGCGCGGTGTATTTCCGCGTTTTTGTGGTGTTCTCGGAGCATAAATTTTCGGTCTGTCTTTGGTATTCAATCACAGCTCACCCCGTTTGTCTGATAAGCTGTTCGCTTTCATCCTACTCGGGTTAGCTGATGATTGAATAGGGGCAGCTGTAACACCCCAAAATTTGCCCTCCTCATTCATGCATTCATTTAGCATTCCATATTGCATTTCATCATGTCAATCAGAATTAGATCCAAGAAACTTTATTTTAAAAAAAAAACGAAAAAAAAAAAAACGAAGAAAAAAAAACGAAATAAATAAATAAATAAATAAAAATAATAATAAAAAAATAAAAAATATAATAGAAAAAAACTTGGACTTGGACCTCTCTCATTTGAGCCCACAAAGCCATGAAAATCAGGTTATAAAAGAGGGAAATCAGACAGAAAAAGGAAGAGAAGCAAAATACTCTGAGGTTTCCTTGAAACAAAACCCTTGACAAAACCTGGAGAGAAACCTGACAGAGAACTCAGAGCAACCCCTAGGCAGCTCTGAAAAATTCAATCTGACTCACACACTTTCATCTCACGCAAACCCTAACATTGCCTTGCAAACCCAGCCGTGCCATTTGATTTCAACCGGTCTCTCCCATCAGGTTTGCCTCATTCCCATGATTTTATGCTCTTAATTTTGGATCATCTGAATGTATGAGGTATGATGGATGAATTTCATTATGTTTTTGCCCACGGGTTTAATTATGCATGAATGGGTGAAACCTATGCCTTGAATGTTTAATCACATGATTTCTGAAATGTATGCCACAGGGTTTGAGGTTTCTGAAACCATATTGTTATCCATGAAAAAAATGCTTATCGTGTTTCACTAACCCTTTTGTTGAGTTTTTCTGAGGGCTCATAGACTCTTGCAGAGATGGTTTGCGTGGTTTTCCCACTTTATTTGTGGGATACCCCCTGGAGGTTCATTCCGATTACCTGTACTGACTCACCTTTCTTTGATGGCATTAGCTTGGGAGATCCCTGGGTTTATCGTTCCTTTAATTGCTGTTACCTCGGATCTTCATCCGTGTGGTACTTTTACCTCTTTTCCGCATTTTATCGCTTTCTTAGCTGGAAGACCTCGATAGGAGGCATTTGTTTTCTTTTGTTTATTTACTTCTGAGCCCCTTGTTGGCACGTTTACTTTATACATGTTTGTTTCGTATGTGTTCGTATCCCCACAGGTAGCGCGGTTCCTTCGTCAAGGACTGCCTTTTTGCATGAGCATCCCAAACCCTAACCCTTCATTGATTTTTCTTCTCCTAATCACACGTTTACTCCTTCTACTACAGGCGAGTAAGTCTCCAAAGGTCGAGCATCCGGTAGATTGCGTAGTGACCTCGTTCGTCCAAAACCCACTCCATAACCCCGTAGTTAGCCGAACTACGGCTTGCTCTGATTCTCATTCCAGATGAGATACGTAGGCATAAGACGCGATGTCTTAGCGAGCACACATCCCCCCAACCCATAGGTCAGCCGAGCTACGAAGACTCTGATTCTCACATTCAGATGAGATACGTATGCAGTGGATGCGACATCCGCGCGAGTCATTTTCTTTTAACCCTTTTTTTTTGGTAAACAGCACAAGATAAACTCACACCCTTTAGACAAGAACTACAAAAGTGGATCCCGTAGAGTACTACGGATGCGTAGGGGTGCTAATACCTTCCCTTCGCATAATCGACTCCCGAACCCAAGATTTGGTTGCGAGACCCCGTCTTGTCCTTTCCTTTTTCAGGTTTACTTCGAGCGTTTCCTTTCCCTCCTTTGGGATGAATAACGCACGGTGGCGACTCTTCTGTCATTTTCTTTCGCCGGTTGTTTTTTTCGCGCACTGTATTTTTCAGGTTGCGACACCACTTATCCACTTTCACCCAGGTCTTGTAACCCATTTTTGAACTTATTGTGTTTTATGTTTAGTAGTAATTTAATTTAAAGTAGTTAAGTTGTTAGAAAATTGTTTTGTGTTTGTCCAAGAAGCTTGTCTTTGATTGGCTTGAGGAGACATGGAGTGATTATTTCAAGTTTGAATGCATCAACAAGAAAATGTTATGGTAATGATAAAAGTTTGAAAGGAAAGTGCATTGTTAAGGTACATGTTTAATTATTTCTACAACATAACATGAATATGAAACTTATGCTTTGTAAAAATATTATGCCATTCATTCTTTTGCAATACTTGTTCATGTTTGAATCACTTTAGATCATAGCCAAATGTGAGGAGCCTTTCCAGTGTTTACTATATGCACAGTCGAACAACAATTCTTGTTTTAAATCATTTGAATTATGTTTAATCTTGCATTTATGTTTATTTGTATGAAAGCACTAAAATGATCAAGGGATTTTGTTTGATTTTGAGCACAACCACTTAACCAAAAAGTAGCCTACCTTGTGAGTGAGCGAGAATTTGCTTACCCCTTTGAGCCTTGTGTTAGGATCCATTTTGATGTTAACTTGTGGAACTTGTACATAAGTAATTAGTTCATTGTTGATTTTAGATTGGATTCTGAACTTTTTTCTTGAACCCTCAACCATAAATTGTGGTTTGAATATTTACCCTTGTCTTAGAAAGTTTGGGAGCATTCACATTACAATGATTTGTGTCATTCAAGTTGGGGAGAAAAGGTCGGTTACTAGGTAGAGAAATAAAAGAAAAACTTGGAAAAAGAAAGAGAAAAGTGTCAAAGAAAAAGAAAAATCCTTGAAAAAGAAAAAAGAAAATATCATATAAACGGTTATAATAAGTTAGGTGCAATAGTGTAACAGTTGGGAAAAGAGAAAAAGGTGAATGTGTTTGTGAATGCTTGAGAATTTGAGAAGTGATCACTCTCATTTGTTTAGGAAATATTTTTTGTTTCAATTACCTTGAGATGTGACTTTTGTTTGTTAATCAAGCCAGGTTAAAACCCTTGAAAGTCCTTTGTGATTTATACTTTTATGCTTTCAATATAATTTTTTTTAGATGAATGCATAATTTGATCAAGATGTTAGCAAGATTATTGTGTGTGAGTCAAGTCCCTCGTGTTTATTCTTCATCCATTGATGAAGTTGTGTGTAGGTGTGATTCATCTTTGAAAATGTATTGCTTTAGAACTTTTAATATGTATTTTGGGATTAGAGTTTGTTTCACAATCATGGTGTCGTTGTAGTATAGTGGTAAGCATTACTTTTATTGTACTCTTGAAAATTTGAACCATGCATTTTCTTTCGGTTCTAAGAACTTGTTTGATCATAAACTCTTGGAGGTTTTTATTATTTCTTTAGGTTTGTTGGATTCTTGTTTTAGGACAAACAAATTTTTAAGTTGGGGAGATTTTAATAAGTGCCAAAATTCTGTTAAATATGTGTGTAGTTTAGTGGTACTTATTAACTTGTATCATTTGATTTTCTTAGGTAAACCTCAACTTTTGTGTAAATATTATGTAGTTTGCATTTTCATGTAAATATCTTTTGTTTGATCAAATTTGTGCAGTTTTATAGGTTTTATAGCCTACTAGAAGCCTTGGATACTTGCTAGCACAAAGCAAGACCCAAAGTTGCATTTTGGAAGATTCAAAGTTTTGCAGAGCGAGCTAAGCATGGCCCTAGCATGAGTTATGTGGTTTGCTATTTTTTATCATGGTCGCGCTAAGTGAGCTCTGCACGGACTTAGCACGATTCTACTTTTCCAGCCCCTATTTATTCATTTGTACATAGATTTTTAGGGATGGTTTTGGGAACTTTTAACCCCATTTCCATCAACACAATTATTTAGAGATAGAAGCTTAGAAACAACATTAGGGGTTACATCTTGAAGATCTGGAGTTGGATTCGCCTCTATTATTGGGAAATCGCGGTGGATGTTTCTTCATCTTCCTTCTTCTCTTTGTACCTTTCTTGTTGGGGTTTTGTATGTATTTTTATTGATCATGGCATTGTATATGATCTATTTTATGAATCTATATCGATGTTATCCTTGTTTACTTGTTTTATCTGTTGATTTGAACTGTTATTGTGAAATACTCTTCGAATCTTCATTTAGGATAATCATCTGTTAGATGCTAAACTCTAGACATAGATTTAGATTTAACATTCGCCTGAGTATTGATTCTTAATGCTCTGTATTGTTTAATAGGCTGAGAGATCGTCGATTAAACAATAAGGTAGAAGTCCCGTCGGTGTTGTTGACATGAACACTGTTGTGAGTGATACATGATGATATTAATAAATGTTTAGATTACGCGTAACTGATTGATAAATTTGCATATTAGATAGGTGGATGAAATTCATTCAAGACAAGTTCTCTTTTCTCTTCTTTACTTTAATTATTTGTGCATACGTTTTACTTTTCGCGTATTTTTACTTTCAAACGCTTATAAACATAAGATTAGAAATGTAGAGACCATTTAGTGGAATTTGATGTCGCACTAATCCTTGTGAGGTGAAAAGCTATGTATTCTTATGGTATTTCATGTGTATTCTGACTTGTCTTTCCTTATGTTATGAATGAGATACTTATAGAGACCAATGGGCATACATTTAGGGTTTCTCGGGAAAGACAAACGCCCACCTAGTCATGGTAGTGGACCATTGAATTACTATTTCCTAAGAATATGTAGTTTAGTCTTTGGTTAATGGGTTTATCTCTGACCAATACATGTCATTTGCCAATTTTTTCCCAAAATTGGGTGAGTTAGGAAGTGTTTATGCAAGGTTTCTCCGAATTGTGAGAGGTGTAAGGATGTTACCCCTAACTGGCGGCACAGCCCCTTTTCCCCTAGTGGGTTCTCCAAAAATGTATTGTTACACAGTCCCTCCATCACAATGGCTTGATAAAGAGAGAAATTCTCAATCGATTATGCATCAGGGGTGTTTGTCTGATGAGACTACTTAGGAAAGATTATACATTGAGCTTGTCTAATGATACTCTAAGTCCTTTATGCGAGGTGTTTATATTAACATGTTTAATGGGACCTTAAATCCTTCGGGTGAGATTATATATTGAGCATGTGTGATGAGACTCTAAGTCTCTCAAGAGAGGCGTTGAGTCTCTCTGGAAAGACTTCGGTCGAAACTCTCAAGAAAGACTATTAAGTTAAGTATCTCAGGCCAGACTTTGGCCAAATACCTTATGTGAGACCTTAGGTTGGATCCTGTCTGAGGAGACTTCAAGTCCCTCAGGCGAGGCATTTATATGAGCTTGTTTGATGTGACTCTAAGTCCTTCAAGAGAGATTATATGTTGAGTGTTTCTGATGAGACTCTAAGCCCCTCATGTGAGGCATTGAGATTAGCTTGTTTGATGGGACTCTAAGTCCTTCAGGAAAAGATTATACGTTGAGCCTATCGGATGTGACTTTAAGTCCCTCAAGAGAGGCATTGAGTCTTTCAGGCAATACTTCAGTCGAAACCCTAAATCAATACATTTAAGTTAAGTCTCTCGGGCCATACTTTTGTTGAGTCCCTTAGGAAAGATTATAGGTGGGGCCTTGTCTGATGAGACTTTAAGTCCCTCAATAGAGGTATTTAGATGAGTCTATTTGATGGAACTCTACATCCTTTCAGAAAGATTATAATTTGAGCCTGCTTGATGATACTCCAAGTCCCTGAGGTAAGACATTGAGTATCTCGGAAAAGAATTCAGTTGAAACCCTCAGACAAGACTTTTAAGTTAAGTCTCTCGATTTTGACTTTGGTCGAATCCTTCAGGAGAGACTGTAGGCGGGGCCTTGTCTGATGAGACTCTAAGTCCCTCACAAGCAAGACATTTTGATGAGGTAATTCCTTGCGTTAAACTAACTAATATTACTCTTAAAGGCAGCGAGGATCTTCTCATAAAAGTTTGGCGTACTTATATTTCCCTGAGAGGTTGAAATGATCTTCCCATAGAAATATAACATGTTCATATTTCCTTAACAAGTGGCAAGGATCTTCTCGTAGAATTCGAGAATACTCATGTTGCCTTAACAGACGATAACGATCTACTTATGGAAGTCTATCGTACTAATATTTCCTTGACGGGTGGCAAGTATCTTTCATTGGAAGTCCAACATACATAATGACAAAACTAAGGTATTCTTTGTCCATAGCTGGACGACATTCCACCACTAAAAAAAATAATACATAACTTAGATTTAATAACATTTTAAATTAATGGATTTCCAAGCTCTAAGGACGATTTGTCCATCCAATTCTTCTAGCTTAGGTGCTCCATCTGGAAAATTTTAGAATATGTGATACAATCCTTCCTAGTTAGGCTGCAGTTTTCCCTATTGCACACGCGGTACCACTTTCCTTAGCACCAAGTTCCCCTATTGCATTCCCTTTAGAATTACCTTAGATTTGTATCTTCTAGCCTCTTTTTTCTTGGAGAAAAACTCCTAAATGTTGGTTACATTTTTTACTTCATCGATTAAATAAGTAATGCAGTTTAGCCCCACATCATTCACTTCCTGGTTGAATTGAAAACGTCGCCATGAGGGTGTTTCGATATCTACAGGTAGCATACAATTTGCGTTGTACACCATGGTGAATGGCGTCTCCTTAGTAGTTTAATAGGGATTGGTATGGTTCAACCATAATATTTCATGGAGTAATTCAGCCCACAATCCTTTGGCATTGTCCAACTTTTTTTTATCCCTTTTAAGATCACCTTGTTCACTGAATGCTTGTCCATTAGTTTGGGATGGAAGATGGAGAAGAAACTCGTTTGTACACCCAATTTGTGACAAAAGTCATTCATTATGATGCTGGAAAATTATGTTCCATTGTTGGAGACGATGATGCCCAACAGTCTGAACCTACACATGATTTTCTGCCAATAGAAACAATGAACTCTTCCTGTTGTAATCTTGGCAATGACCTCTACATTTATCCATTTTGTGAAGTAGTTGACCTCCACAATTAAGAATTTTAGTTGACCAGGTTCCAGAGGGAATTGGCCTAGAATATTCACTATCAATTGGTAAAAAGGCCAAGAAGATGTCATGGAGCGAAGGGGCACTCAATTGAGGCGTGGTGTAGGTTTGTGTGTCTCTAGCATTGGTAAAATTTCTTTATGAACTCCATGTTATCTTTTAACAAGGTATTATAATAGTAGCCTACTCTAAGTAGTTTGTGTGCGAGAGCCCTTCCGCTAATGTGGCTATCGCATGCTCCTTGATGAACTTCAACGATGACTAAGGCGATTTCATGCTCCCTTAGACATTGTAGCATTGGGGAGGCTCTTCCCCTCTGTAAGACCCCAATTTTTGCCCTAAGATCCCTCATGGCCTCAAGGCATCATATCATATCATATCATTGCCTCAAGGATCATTGTGCACCTTTGCTTGCCTCCTAGTGGGTGGGTATCCTGTGAGTGTGATTCTTGATCACCAAGCATGTATTGCATTTGTATATCATTGCTTTTCATTTGTTTACTAACCAAAAGTACAAAAATATTGTCATCTAACCTTGTTTCTTGCAGATGAAGCAAACTAGGTCAAAACAGTCAAATCATTCATTGAGCAATGGATGGTGACCATTCTTGAAGAATTTGGGCACCATGATCATTCATCAAGGATTCATATAAGTTGTGATATCATTTTGGATCAAGATCTCATGTGGTAGAGGCTTAAAATTCATCAGAACATGGCTCAGTCAACAAAAACCCTATAAAAGTCAACTGTGGTCAACTGTGGTCAACTGTGCATTTAATCAGGAATTGGAAGGTGTGAAATGGTTGGAAAGGTCTCATTCATGTCCATATAAGCTTCAATTAACATTTCAAACATCCACAGTGAAGGATTTGAAGTCAGACAAGAAGTTTCCCAAAATGGAAATGACCTGTAATTTTCACCTGCCCAAAATGGAAAGTCATGCTCCTCAAAATTACATCATGAACCAAGCTTCAAATCAAAATTTATCCAACATGAAAGTTGAAGATCTTGTTCTTGCCTTTCCAAAAAGTCCAAGAACACTCATTTTCCATTTATGGTTGGCAAGTTATGATCAAATCATTTTCAGAAAATCTTGAATTTCAAAGTGCCATAACTTTTGAATGGAAAGGCCAATTTGGATGATTCTTCTTTGAGCAAACCACATTTGATGTGTACTATCCAAATCCATCATCACAATTCATCAAAAACCTTCACATAAAAAGGCCATTTTTGAAGTGAACCATTTAAATTTTTGGTGGGAAGAAAAGTCAAATTTCAAAATACTTGGAATTTTTACACCAAACCAATTTGGATAGCTCCCAAATGCAATTTATGACTTGCTGCAAAAGAAAAATTATTGTTCCATTGGTTCTAAGTTCAAAAGGGCAAATTGGCCAATTTCCATAACAAGCTTCATTTTGCTAATCATCCAAATTATGCTAAACATGACTAAGGCATGGATTAAGTGATGATATAAAAGCCTAATCATAACAGAAAACGAAAGGGACAATCATTTTTTCAGATCCAATCCAAAAACTCACAAATTCTCTCAATTTTCACATTTTTCACATACACTTTTTTCATCAATTCTTCAAGAATCCTTTGATCTTTGTGCTTTCTTTTGTAGCATTCATCATCTGCAGGTAATTTGCAAGGTCTGTTGAAGCAATTGAGGAAGAAAACCGTGCCAATTCTCACTGTGCAACCTTGAGCTCTTCAATGGCAATTGGCAAATTCTTCATGTTCGTGCATTGTTGAGCTGAGAAATCATCACCAATCGTCTTCTTGAGCAATATACTACATCTGTTTTTACAATTCGAGGCAAAACGAGCAAGGATTCCACACTGCACATCAAGAAGGTGAGATTTTTGCATCCTCTAATTGTTAGAATTGACATGTGGTTTAGATAGATCCTTGAACATAGAGTAGACTGGTGCTTGAATCGTGTGATTTCGTCCATTATTCATCAAGATATTTGGATTCAAAGTTTATATGTCAAAACTATTTTCGATTGGATCTTGTTGTGCGTTGATTTCTGGACAAAATTAATTGCATATTCGTGATCTACGTTGAACACTGGTTCCAACCATATATGGTTTGTTGATTTCCATGGAGATTTGGTCATGATGATGATTTCCAGCCAAGAACACTGAAGAACACGCGAATTTCTGGAAAATGAATGTGTTTGATCCGTGTTTCTCGTGTTGCAATTCGAAAACCTGTTTAGCGCGCGAACGGACGAATCACGTGATGCCATGCAATTTAATAAAACGGCGCGTTTTGGCCCTGGCATATGATAATTACAAAAATGCCATTCTGCGCTTTTAATTTCATTTTAATCTTAAATAATTATTTCATTTTATAACCTAACTTCTAAAATCCACAATTAATTCAATTCTAATCCAAATTCCATGGGGATTTTTTTTTTGAGTTCCAAATTTCCCCTAGTTTTTTTAGGCATGATAATGGAAGTTGTGCCTGGTGATTTTTTGGTTTGGCCTAGTGATCTTTGACATGTATGCATTATACATATGTTTTACCATATTGATCATGAAATAATCATGCATTATCCAAAATGAATGAAATTTTATAGGCATGTTCTTGACTCTTACCTGGTGATTTTGATGTATAGTTTGCTAATTTTGAGTCCCTGGTTAGAAAGATATGATGTGATCTTTTTGAGTGTGACAATGTGTGTCACACTATGTTATGCCATGTTCCTGATTTTATTTTCCATGCTTATGCTTTGCATATGGCTCTGATTTTTTGCATGTGGTATCATATGTATGTCTAGTTTCACCATGATTTTTTGTGGATTTGATTGATCCATTTCCTATTTGATTGGGATTTTTGTTGGCTGTTTAGTCATTTTAGGGTTTTTCTTGAGTAGTTCACTTACATATCTTGTAAAATCCTCATCCCTTATCACATAAAGATGAAATTTGGTGGAGTGTTTCTTGACATGTTTAGCTTCACTTTGGCTTTGGTCCCATTCATTTCTCATTTGTTTTCACTGTTTTACAATTGATTGAAGTTGACACATGATTTGTGACCTTGTTTAGGTTGATTTTTGCATACCATGACTTCCTGATTTAATTCCCCTACTTCCACTTGTCCAAATGCTATGAAATTTGATATGCAGCTCATTGAATGTGTTCTGTTTAAACTGGAATTTTTGTGGAATTTATTGAGCTGTTTTGGTATTTGTTTGATTGTAATCATTCTGTTTACTCATATGTGGTTCATACTTGCTTACTTTGACCTAAATCGTGCATGAAATGAAATTGGTGTATTGTTTTGATATGAGACCAATTGGACTCTCTTCTTAATTGAATTATCTTGGTTTTGATCATGTTTCACTTGCTGTTTTAAGATTTTTCCCTCCTTTTTGACCCTAGGCTTGTCCTAGTGGTCTTACTTCTCATGTTTGAGTTTGACTTTGACTTTTCAGGTTAAGAAGCAAAGTGCTTTAAAGGAATTAATGCAAGTTGATTGAGTTGTTTCATTTGATTATTGTGAACTAACTTGTTTGTTTTGTAGGATGCTAACTCATTTCATTTGAGTTTGTGCTTTGCACACATGATTGATTGTGTTGTCTGTTGGTTCATAATTTGTCTGTTTTAGTTTTGTGATTGAGATTCTGATTATATTTGATTGATTTCAGGTACCCTTAGTTGCTCAGTTCTTTTAAGAACTTGCATTGCTTTGCTTGTATAGCATTTGCATTGAGGTAGACTCTCTTGTCTCCATGTAGTCTGGAAGACCTGGCTTGTTATTTAGCCAGGCAACTGTCTGAAGTCCTCCTTAAGAGGCGATGATTGTGATTGTTTATTTTTGTCCCCAAGCAGGTGAAGACCTCATGTGAGGCAATTGGTAGACAAAAGAGATATGTAGCATATCTCCTACTATTCTGTGAGTCACTCACATTGCTCACACTACTTGTGTTTGATGCATGTTGAGTAAAACCCAAGATCTATTGAGTCTATACTTTGGGGAGAGAGTTCCATCTTTCTGAACTCCCCCACCTTCTTATATTCAATGCTCTCCCTGACCAGGGATAAGAGTGATGAGGCACACCCCTCATATCCTTTCATCTGCTTCACCTTGGCTCTCAATGTCAAGGTTAAGAGCACCATTGACCCTATTCCAGTGGACTTTTAAGTCTAACCCTTTGATTGAGCCTAATTGTTTGGTTATAGTGGGTGCTAAATGACTTTGTCTGATTGATTGTTTGTTGCATTCGTACATGCATGCTTGCCTTTGTGCATTTATCATCATTAATCTGTTCATTATTGCATGATCATCATTGCATATCTTTGTGATCTATGTTTGTTTGCCCATTGAGGATAATTGTAAGTCCATGTTGATTGGCTTTTGTTCCCATGATATGGAAGGATAGAGTGTAAGACCTCATTGGTCACTCATATCTTCTTTGCTCTTGTTTGTTGTATGAGAGGATGCAATTGTAAGTCCCTGTGATGTGGCATTTGTATTCCTATGATCATCCTTTGGAGGTTGGTATAAGTCCAGATAGATTGGCATCCGACATCCAAGTTTTGTTTACTTTAGGAGATTGGTGTAAACCCATTTATTGGTATCCGATATCCGCTTTTTGCTTTGTGAGATTGGTATAAGACCATTGATGGCATCCGATATCATTTGTTTTGTTTTAGGAGATTGGTGTAAATCCATTTATTGGTATCCGATATCCGCGTTTTGCTTTGTGAGATTGGTATAAGACCATTGATGGCATCCGGTATCATTGTTTTGTTTTAGGAGATTGGTGTAAACCCATTTATTGGTATCCGATATCCGCTTTTGTTTTGTGAGATTGGTATAAGACCATTGATGGCATCCGGTACCACCTCGCCTTTTATTTGCTTGATTTGCTTCGTTGCTCATTCCTAAGGACACACTTGAATCATTTTCTATATGATTTCAAGAGGTGAACCTTTCTAAGAAGTTTTACATTCCATCATCCATACCCTCTTTTTCCTAAACCTTTTCACACTTTGCTTTCAAAAACTTTGACTTGTTGTGCAAACATTCTCACCTCTTTTTCAAATTAGAAACTTGGACCTTAAGTCCTTGACTTTTCAAACTCCATTTCATAACACTTCTTTGAATCGATCTTAATCATATCTTGACCATATTTTGTGAATAATCATAATCAATTAACTCCACCCATTCAATTGTTTTGGCTTTGTCCATTGTTAACATGTTTTCATACATTAGCCGTAGGTTTTAATTACCATAGTGGTTGATGTAAATCTTACCTTATCCTTAGTGAGTTGATTGTAAGTCTTCCATACTTATTATAGGGTTAACCCCTCACTAGTATGTTGAAGCCGTCCTCGCATGGTGGATTGTTGATGTTGGTTGAGTTTTCTCCCATTGGTAATGAAAAGCCTTAGTGCTTGTGTTTAAAATTGAACTCACTAATTTTTGGAAATCTTTTAGCCGAACTACGGCGTTTTGATCCTTACCTTTGATGGAAGGTACGTAGGCAACGGGTTCATCCGTTCGAACACAAAAATAACTAACTTGTACATTCTTTTCTCATCATCCCGTTCATGTTTGCACAATATGTCAAAACAAATAAACATTTTTTTATACAACAAGTGTGAAAAGGGCTCCCTAGGAGTACCTAGGACGTAGTGGGTGCCTAACACCTTCCCATTGCGTAATTTACCCCTTACCCAGATTCTCTGATCTTTTATTGGTTTTCTACGTGTAAAACTTCTTAGGTTTTTGTTCGCTTTTTAACCAGTCCTTAGGATAAATAAAAATGCGGTGGCGACTCGATTCATTGTATGCTTTGCTTATGGTTTAATCGATAAATCATATAGCGACGAATACACCGCTACACCCTCTTATAGAGTTTTCTCTCCAAGAGAGTATACTTAGTGGTCTTCTACCAAAACATATTCGTCTCCCCTTCACCTTGAGTGAGTGCGTCCTCTTGAAGATAGCGAGTATGGCCAAAATGCAACTTGAGTCGGGGCTGACTTCTAGGATATATCTCTCGTCCACCTTAACACTGGGGGAGGAGAGAGTCACTTGTATTACTGTCTGATTGAATCCTTTGTCATTGTGATAGAGAGTTTAAACAGAAGGTCTTCTTTGAAGTTTTATTCCATGGGTCTATACTTTACTTCAAAAGATATAAAGTTTGTTAATAAAATTCTTACCTTGTGGAGATATCTTATTAGTTACAGTTCTTTTGTATGGTACTCCTAGACAACTTGATTGGAAACCATTTGGGGAACACTTGTTTCCTTTAAATGTGGAGGCACCTATTTCTAAGGTGAGGACCATGTCGGCGATGAGAGCTTTGTACTCGACCTAGTTGTTACTAGCTCTAAATTCAAATTTCAATGTTTGTTCAATTAGTATACTGCCTAGACCTTCTAACACTATCTGATGCGATTGTTACGCGATACTACACTCATAAGAGTCTCTCTTGAGAATATTTTTGGAATACGAGTATTCGTTCCTCCGATAATATCCGAGAGATGGGACGATGATTATGGGAACCTCTGGTAGAACATGTCTGGCAGGTTTAAACCCTAGTACACTCCCTTTGGGTGGTTCTTAACCGAGACTCCATGCTCGTGACTCTCAGCAAACCCGTGATTCGTGGTTGAGTCGTTCAAACATCGTTAATATCAATGGAACTTGGGTATTGATAAGATGTAAAACCTAAATCTACCAAAATGGATGATTGATATTAAGGATGTTAGAGCCGGTTCATGTACCGTTAATATCAATGGAACTTGGGTGTTGATAAGGTGAAAACCTAAATCCACCAAAATGGATGATTGATATTAGGGGATACAATGAGCTTTCCCACGACCTTTGTTTGGTGTGACTTGCTTGATCCTTGAGTGTGATTGTTGCATTCATGCATTCATGCATTCATCTGCACTTCATGTCATCAAAAAAAAAAGGGGGGGAAAATTTCAAGGAACTTAAAGGGTTTATTTGCAAAATTTTCAGACATGGAAAGACCAAAAAGGCATACAAAGAAGTACAGCTTTAAGCAGCCTGATGTGAAAGAGTTAAGGAATCTGACATCTTATGTATTAGATCCCTTGGGTTTCAAAGCTCGCTATGGGAAGCTTCTGCCTATGTTGACTACTCAGGTTGATGAGGGATTGATGAGTACTCTAGCTCAGTTCTATGATCCGCTGTATCATTGCTTCACTTTTCCGGACTTCCAGTTGCTGCCTACCTTGGAGGAGTATTCTCACCTCATTGGGATCCCGATTCTGGATCAGGTGTCGTTCAGTGGCTTAGAGAGTATTCCGACCGCTCGAGAGATTGCTGATTTATTGCACATAGATGAAGCTTTGATTAAAGCTAATCTGACTACCAAAGGCGGAATTCAGGGTCTTCCTTCTGATTTCCTCGTCGCTCAAGCTACCATCTATGGGAAGGCCATGAGTGAGGATGCCTTTGAGGCTTTGTTTGTATTGCTCATCTATGGGTTGGTCTTATTCCCCAACTTCGACAGATTCGTGGACATGAATGCTATTAGGATCTTTTCAGTTCTTAATCCCGTCCCGACTTTGTTAGGTGATGCTTATGTCTCTTTGCATCTGAGGAATGCAAAGGGCGGAGGAGTTATTGTCTGTTGTCTGCCTCTGCTGTACAAGTGGTTTATTACGCACTTGCCGCAGACTCTTGCTTTTAAGGAGAACAAGGGATGTCTACGGTGGTCTCAGAGACTCATGTCTCTCACTAATGATGATATCTCTTGGTATGATCGCGTGTATGATACCGTCCAGATCATTGACTATTGTGGTGAATTCCATAATGTGCCTCTTCTTGGTACATGTGGTGGGATCAGCTACAATCCCATTCTCGCACGACGTCAGCTTGGGTTCCCCCTAAAGGATAAACCTCATAAAATTCTATTAGAAGGTGTATTCTTTCAGGAGGGTAAAGATCCCCAAGGCCTGAAAGCCAGATTCGTCCGCGCTTGGCGCAAGATCTGCAAGAAGAGTAGGAATGAGCTAGGTCCGAAGAATTGCGTTGCTTTGGAACCTTATACTTCCTGGGTCAGACAGAGAGTTGCCACTTACTTGATGCCATATGATCATCCGAGACCTACACCTTTGGATGTGGCTGGGCCTTCAACCCTCCCTACCCAACGTGTAGAGGAGTTGAGAGAAGAAGACCTTTCACGTGCCTGGATCCGTGAAAGAGAGGAATTGCTACAGCAGCTTAAGGAGAAGGATGCTCTGATTGAGTTCCTTGAGCATCGGGTGATTGATGATCCCAATGACACTTGGACTTCCTTGCTTCCTCAGTCTTCCAAGTTTTGGAAGAGGAAGTATGATCGACTTGCTAAGGAGAAAGCAGATATGGAAGCTGCCTATGAGAGAGAGATCAAGAAGCTGTGTGTTTCTCGTCTTCCAGCATCCCGAGCTAATAGGGATCCATAGGATGTTATTTTCCTTTTCTCCTTGTAATTGAAGCAAAATGATGTACTTCTTTGTCTCGATTATATTGAATGAGATATTTTCCATATGAAGTTAAAATGTTTAAAAATTCAAAATCGCAAATAATACCCTAAGGGTTCCTTGAAAATAAAATAAAGCATATGCACAAACATTACATGCATCATTTTGCATAAGCAGGTACCTTGTTTCTGGTCTTCTTGTGCTGACCCTGTGTTCTTCATTTATTTTGAAGACAAGCTGACTCACCGGTACTATACCAAAGCCAATTCCGCCAGAGTTATGGATCAGCTAGAGCAAGAGAACAAAGAATTGAAAGAAGAGGTCGCCAGACTTGGCGCTTTGATGGAGAAACTTCTCGCTGCTCAGAATCAACCTGCTCAACCGCCTGCAACTCCTGTTCAGACGACAGTTGTCTCAGAGATTGTAGCTCCGTCTGTGCCAGCCAGTGCTCATTTTGCGTCCCACGCCATGCCAGCCGGGTTCCCTTGGGGTATGCCTCCAGGTTTCATGCCTGACATTCCTGCCCCAACCTTTGCTCACATGCCGACATCTAGCCCGGTCCCTGTTGCTGCTCCTCCTGTCGTGCATACCATGCCGAGGGTTGAAGATACCATCTATCATTCCGAGCCGTCTGAGGGCCCGGACGTCAATGAGAAGATGGAAGCTATGAATGACCAATTCCTTGAGCTGAGGAAGGAATTGAAGACCCTCAGAGGTAAAGATCTTTTCGGCAAGTCTGCTGCCGAGCTATGCCTTGTTCCCGGTGTGAAGATACCGATAAAATTCAAAGTACCTGACTTTGAAAAATACAAGGGGAACACCTGTCCACTTGCTCACCTGGTCATGTACGCCAGGAAGATGTCAACTCAGACCGATAATGATCAGCTGTTGATTCATTATTTCCAGGACAGTTTATCAGGTGCCGCGCTCAGATGGTACATGAGCTTGGATAGTGCTAATATCAGATCCTTCAACGACCTTGGCGAAGCCTTCGTCAAGCAGTACAAGTATAACGTCGATATGGCGCCTGACCAAGATCAACTCAGGTCCATGTCGCAGAAGGACAAGGAAACCTTCAAGGAGTACGCCCAGAGGTGGCGAGAGCTTGCTGCTCAAATTACTCCTCCGCTGGAAGAGAAAGAGATGACTAAGATCTTTTTGAAGACTCTTAGTTCTTTTTATTATGAGCGGATGGTCGCTAGTGCTCCCTCCGATTTCACCGAGATGGTGAATATGGGGATGAGGTTGGAAGAAGGTGTCCGTGAAGGACGTTTGGCGAAAGATGAAGGCTCTTCTAGCAAACGGTATGGAGCATTTGCTAAGAAGAAAGATGGGGAAGCACATGATGTGCAACCCCATGGCAAATCAAGGAAACCTCCTGTTCAGAGGAAACTCGTGCGCCGTGCCGGTCATCAGCACCAGGTGGCTCATATAGCACCTGTATTCATAGATAATCAGCAGGCTCAGCATCAGCAACAGTATCAACAGCCTCAATATCAGCAACAGTAACGCCCACAGCAACAGGCTTACCAACCTCGTGGAAGTACAACCAATCAGGCCAACATGAGTTATGACCGGAAGAAGATCAGCTTCGATCCGATTCCGATGTCATATGCAGAGCTTTATCCTTCCTTGTCTGAAAGGAAATTGGTTTCTCCCAGGGATCCTCCTGCCGTGCCTGCAAATCCCCAATGGTGGTATAAACCAGACCAGTATTGTGTTTATCATTCCGGTGCTCCGGGTCATAATGTTGAAAATTGCTATCCACTCAAGACTAAGGTTCAAGACCTTATGAGATGTGGGATTTTGAGCTTTGAAGATTCAGGCCCAAATGTCACCAAGAACCTATTGCCTTCGCATGGGAAATCTGTGAATATGGTCCAGGGATGCCCTGGGAAATATAAGGTCAAATATGTAAGTCATATTCGACAGTCGTTGGTGGAATTACATCGGTTGCTGTGTTAGTACAGCCACATGGAGCATGACCATGACAAATGCCGCATCTGTTCGGTGAACCGCTTGGGTTGCAACCAGGTCCGCAGAGAATTGCAAGAGTTATTAGACGAAGGAACCATTGAGATTTTGCAGAATCGCAATGTCGATGAGGACGAACCGGAGGTTAATGTTATATCCCCCGTGTTCAAGTTACCCGAGCCTGTTGTTATTCGCTATGATAGCAGCAAGCCGAAGGCTTCTCCCTCCTTGGTGATTAAACCTGCAGGCCCCGTGCCTTATTCTTCTGACCGAGTTGTGCCGTTCAGATACAATCCAGTGGTCGTGCAAGATGGGGTAGAAGTGCCTTTGCCCTCAACTGCTGTAACCAACATCGTTGATGTAAGCGGGCTGACCCGGAGTGGTCGTGTTTTCTCTGCACCTCCCAAAGCCCCTGTTGCTTCTGAATCTGCTGAGCGTCCTGTGGGGACCGCTGTAAATATTCAGAATCCGGCACTTGATGTTGCCAGACCCTCCTCCATACAAAAGACTCCCACTTCTTCAGTTGGCCCTAGTGGCACTTTGAACGAAGAATCTGATGAGATGCTGAGGCTCATCAAAAAAAGCGAGTATAACGTTGTAGACCAGCTTCTACAAACGCCATCCAAAATCTCCATTATATCCTTGTTGTTGCATTCAGAACCCCATAGGGAGGCTCTGCAGAAAGTATTGGATTTGGCGTACGTTGATCACGACGTCACGATTGAGCAATTTGACAGTATAGTTGCAAACATTACTGCTTGCAACACTTTGAGTTTCAGTGACGCTGATCTCCCCGAGGAGGGAAGAGACCACAACATGGCTTTACACATATCTCTGAATTGCAAATCTGATGCCATGTCCAACGTGCTAGTGGACACTGGATCATCATTAAATGTAATGCCAAAATCCACACTCTCTAGATTGTCATATCAGGGTCCTCCTATGAGGCAGAGTGGTGTTGTTGTGAAGGCATTCGATGGGTCGCGCAAGACTGTGATTGGGGAAGTTGATCTCCCTATCAAAATAGGACCAAGTGATTTCCAGGTTACTTTTCAGGTAATGGACATCCACCTATCTTATAGCTGTCTCTTAGGCAGACCATGGATTCACGAGGCTGGCGCCGTGACATCCACCCTACACCAGAAGCTGAAGTTCGTCAAAAACAAGAAACTGGTTGTGGTAGGGGGAGAAAAGGCTCTCCTGGTTAGCCACTTGTCTTCCTTCTCATATATTGACGCAGAGGATGAAGTTGGAACTCCGTTCCAAGGTTTATCTATTGATGAACCGATTGAGAAGAAGTCTCCATCATTCGCTTCCTACCGTGATACAAAACTGGCCATTGAATGTGGTGCAGTTGCTGGTTTAGGGAAGGTGATCGAGCTGGAAGACAATAGATCCCGGGCTGGCGTTGGCTACTGTTCTGGGGCATATAATGAGCAAGGTCTGTTCACAAGTGGAGGATTCATCCACGACGATCAACCTGAAGAGGCTGCTGCTATCTTGGAAGAGGATGCAGAAGATGTGAACAACTTCGTTATTCCTGGTGGTGTCTGCCACAATTGGGTCGCTGTAGATGTTCCTACAGTCATCCATAGATCAGAGTAATTGTTCACTTTGTTTAAAACCCTTCTCCCATGCCAAAAGGAGAAGTGATGACATTGTTGGCAGCATATATACAATGATGTTTTCATTCAATTAATGCATTGTTAAACATTTGTTTTTCCTTTGTTTTCACTTTTCGCTTTTTGCATGAAATCAGTGATCACAAAAAACCCATAAAAACAAGAATAAAAGCAACATTTTTCATCTGCATAATGGTTTGCTTGTTTAAATTCTAAAGTTTTTCATTAACCAAAATCATTATGCAGGTTGATCTTAAAACCCATTGAACATAATGATCCAACGCCATCTCCCAATTTTGAATTCCCTGTATTCGAGGCAGAGGAAGATGATGTTGAAGGAATTCCCGATGAGATTACCCGTCTCCTTGAGCACGAGAAGAAGATCATTCAGCCGCACCTTGAAGATTTGGAAACAGTCAACTTGGGGTCTGAGGATTGTGTTCGTCTGGTGAAGATTGGGGCACTTCTTGAAGAGTCTGTCAAGAAGGATTTAATCGAATTGCTACGAGAATATTCAGATATCTTCGCTTGGTCATATGAAGACATGCCAGGTCTAGATACAGATATTGTGCAACATTTCCTGCCTTTGAAGCCTGAGTGCGTGCCTGTGAAGCAGAAGCTCAGAAGAACTCATCCAGATATGGCAGTGAAGATCAAAGAGGAAGTTCAGAAGCAAATTGATGCGGGGTTTCTGGTGACTTCTACATATCCTCAGTGGGTGGCCAATATTGTGCCTGTTCCTAAGAAGGACGGAAAAGTCCGTATGTGCGTTGATTACAGGGATTTGAATAAAGCTAGTCCGAAAGATGATTTTCCTCTACCACACATTGATATGTTGGTAGACAATACAGCTAAATTCAAAGTCTTT
The DNA here is from genome assembly GCF_024323335.1 of Lathyrus oleraceus. Taxonomy (NCBI): domain Eukaryota; kingdom Viridiplantae; phylum Streptophyta; class Magnoliopsida; order Fabales; family Fabaceae; genus Lathyrus; species Lathyrus oleraceus. Next base: position 217,520,857 of record NC_066584.1, read on the forward strand.
TCCTTTATGGACGGATTTTCCGGATATAATCAAATCAAAATGGCACCCGAAGATATGGAGAAGGCAACATTCATCACACCTTGGGGAACATTCTGTTACCGAGTGATGCCCTTCGGTTTGAAGAACGCCGGAGCCACGTATCAACGAGCTATGACTACTTTGTTTCATGATATGATGCACAAGGAGATAGAGGTCTATGTTGATGATATGATTGCTAAGTCCCGAATGGAAGTTGAACATGTTGAACATTTGTTGAAGCTTTTTCAGCGTCTGAGGAAGTTCAGACTTCGCCTGAATCCGAACAAATGTACATTTGGAGTCCGTTCCGGCAAGTTGTTGGGTTTCGTTGTCAGCGAGAGAGGTATTGAGGTTGATACTGCAAAGGTCACAGCAATACAAGAGATGCCTGCGCCCAAAACTGAGAAGCAAGTCCGAGGTTTTCTTGGCCGCTTGATTTACATTTCCAGATTTATATCCCACATGACTGCCACATGTGCGCCGATATTCAAGCTCCTTCGGAAAGATCAGTCTCATGATTGGACCGAGGATTGCCAGAAAGCTTTCGACAGTATCAAGGAATATCTGTCTGAACCTCCGATTTTATCTCCGCCTGTAGAAGGAAGACCTCTGATCATGTATTTGACTGTGCTTGAAGACTCGATGGGGTGTGTACTCGGTCAACAAGATGAATCAGGGAAGAAAGAATCTGCTATATACTACCTCAGTAAGAAGTTTACTGATTGTGAGTCTTGGTACTCTACGCTTGAGAAGACGTGTTGTGCTTTGGCTTGGGCTGCTAAGCGGTTGCGCCAGTACATGATAAATCATACAACTTGGTTGATATCCAGAATGGATCCAATTAAGTATATCTTCGAGAAGCCTGCTTTGACCGGGAGGATTGCCCGTTGGCAGATGCTATTGTCTGAGTATGATATTGAGTATCGAGCTCAGAAAGCCATCAAAGGTAGTATCTTGGCTGACCATTTAGCGCACCAGCCAATTGAAGATCATCAGTCTGTTCAGTATGACTTCACTGATGAGGAGATTCTGTATTTGAAAATGAAAGATTGTGATGAGCCTACACTTGATGAAGGTCCAGAACCTGGTTCCAGATGGACGATGGTGTTTGATGGCGCTGTAAATCAGTACGGAAATGGAATTGGGGCAGTAATCATTACTCCTCATGGCACACATATTCCGCTTACAGCAAGGCTAACTTTCAAATGCACGAATAATATGGTTGAGTATGAGGCCTGTATTATGGGACTTGAAGAATGTATTGATTTGAGAATCAAACATCTTGATTTGTATGGTGATTCGGCCCTGGTTGTCAATCAGATCAAGGGTGAATGGGAGACGAATCAGCCAAGTCTCATTCCGTACAGAGATTATGCAAGAAGGATTTCAACGTTCTTTACAGAGGTTGACTTTCATCACATTCCTCGAGAGGATAATCGGATGGCAGATGCTCTTGCTACGCTTGCTTCGATGATTGTGGTGAAATATTGGAATGAAGTTCCTAATATTGCCGTGATGCGCTTGGATAGACCAGCTCACGTATTTGCAATTGAAGAAGTGAATGATGACAAGCCTTGGTATTTTGATATCAAGAATTTCCTCCAGAACCAGGTCTACCCGCCTGGGGCATCTGTGAAAGATAGGAAAACTTTAAGAAGGTTGTCAGGCAGTTTCTACCTCAGTGGTGAAGTGTTGTATAAAAGAAATTTTGACATGGTTTTGCTCAGATGCGTGGATAGACACGAAGCAAACATGTTGATGACTGAGGTCCATGAGGGTTCATTTGGTACTCATTCCAATGGACATGCCATGGCTAGAAAGATGTTGAGAGCAGGCTACTATTGGCTGACAATGGAGTCTGACTGCTGCAAGTATGTGAAGGAATGTCACAAGTGTCAAATTTACGCGGATAAGATTCATATTCCTCCGACACTTCTGAATGTGATTTCATCACCATGGCCTTTCTCTATGTGGGGAATCGACATGATTGGCATGATTGAGCCAAAAGCGTCCAACGGACACAGGTTTATTCTCGTAGCAATCGACTACTTCACCAAATGGGTTGAGGCCGCTTCGTACGCGAACGTGACCAGACAGGTGGTTGTGAAGTTTATCAAGAACCAGCTGATTTGCCGTTATGGTGTGCCAGAGAGGATTATTACTGATAATGGATCTAATCTGAATAATAAAATGATGGATGAGTTGTGCGCTGAATTCAAGATTGCACACCATAATTCCTCTCCCTACAGACCTAAGATGAATGGGGCTGTTGAAGCTGCTAATAAGAATATCAAGAAGATTATCCAGAAGATGACTGTCACGTACAAAGATTGGCATGAGATGCTGCCATTTGCTTTGCATGGATATCGTACATCTGTACGCACTTCAACAGGGGCAACCCCTTTTTCGCTTGTTTACGGCATGGAAGCTGTTCTCCCAGTAGAGGTGGAGATCCCATCAATGAGAGTCTTGATGGAAGCCAAGTTGACTGATGCTGAATGGATTCAGAGTCGTTATAACCAGTTGAGTTTGATTGAAGAGAATCGATTGACTGCCATGTGCCATGGTCAGTTATATCAGCAGAGAATGAAGAAAGCATTCGATAAGAAGGTCAAGCCTCGTGTATTCCGAGAAGGTGACCTCGTGCTCAAGAAAGTTTTGTCTTTCGTGCCCGATTCCAGGGGCAAGTGGACTCCAAACTATGAGGGTCCATATGTTGTTAAGAGAGCCTTTTCAGGCGGTGCATTGATGCTTACAACAATGGATGGGGAGGATTTCACTCGTCCTGTGAATTCAGATGCAGTCAAGAAATACTTTGCCTAAAAAAAAAAGTATATGCAAATGAAAAACAGAATAACTCGCTAAGTTGAAAACCCGAAAGGGCGGCTTAGGCAAAAATGAGCGTCTCAGTGGAGAACCCGCAAGGGTAATCCAGGCAAAATGAGAGACTTGAAAAAAGAGTATATTTGCATCCCGCTAGATTGAGTACCTCACCCTGGGGCAATCTAGGCAAGAATTAGGGATTCGGCAAGTAGCTGCATCCTGACAAGACTTTCTGTTCCGCAACTGTCTTTTCGTCAGAGAATTCTCGATTCTTCGTCGACTGAAGCTTCGCATACTTCGAGATTCAAATTGGTAGAGAAAGGATCATTATGTTCAATGTAGCCCTCTTCCAATATATATCACTGATTTCAAATTTGTACAAATCTATGGAGTCTTGCCGTTTGCAGGCTACCATTCCATCAAATAAATTTGAGCCTTTATCCAATTATTTGCACTCTTGTTTGTTTCAATTCAACAAATGTTTTGCATGTTTTAATTGATATAATGTCATTGTTTTAAACAAATAAATTTTTTCAAAATTGTTGTTTTAAACAAAGTGAATATTCACAACGACAAAAGGATACTCAGGGATGTCTCAGTGCTCTCCCGAGGGTGGTATGATTCCCAACAGGTAAGACCTTGGTTCATATTCCTGGCATTTGATTGTATCCTCTTTCTCCCGCTTTGTTGTTGGGGTTGTTCCCCAAGCAGAGATGTTGTTGAAGACTCAGTTTCTTCTCCAGCAGTAATCTCCCCAGCATTGGTTGTTCTCATTATGGTAGATTCAGTGGTTGGTAGGTTGATATCCCGGTACCTTACCGCTTTCCTCAGCATTTGTCGCAAGCAGAGCTGTTGGTGGGGTTGTTCCCCAGTATAGTCGCGAGCAGAGATGTTGTTGAAGACTTCGTTTTCTTCTCCAGCAGTAATCTCTCCCCAGTGCAGTTGCCAGCGGAGTTGTTGTGTCTCTCCTCGGCATGGATGCTTTCAATTTTTCCCAGCTTAGTCTGCAGAATGGTTGTTGTGGCAGTTTCCGCCTGTTGAAAGCTATCTCCATCCCCAGTAGGGTCGGTTAGTGGTTCTAGCATCCCAAAGATTGGAGTGATTTCCTGATTTACTTTTGATCCTCAGTAGAGTGGCTATTTGCAGAATCTACTTGTGTGATCCGTCGGATGTATGTTCTCCTCAGTAGAGTGGCTATTTGCAGAATCTACTTGTGTGGTGCTTTCTCCTTCAGTGGTTTGTGCTCTGAAAGGATAGCTAATAGCTTTTCCCCAGTAGAGTTGCTTATGCAGTTAGATTCTACTCGGATGATTCTCCTTCAGTGGGTTGTTCCCCGGATTTGTTTGGAGTTGCTTTTGCAGCAGTTCTTGGTTGAGCCACGAATTCTTGTTTCTCAGTTGATGCTGGGATCCCCTGCAGATATCCTCAGGATTCTCTTGATCCCTTGCAGTACCCGCAGATCTTTGCTTTACGGCACGTGGATCTCTAGCAGATTGGCTTTCCAGTTGGTTTCTCCCCTGGAAGTATAGTACCGGGCGTTTGATTCCTGGGCCTGTTGTGTTAGATATGTCTGTTTTGTCAGCATTCATCAAACATAAATCACGCATATTCATGCATAATCATAAAACATTCAGATATTCATGTTGCATTTTTGCCATATATCTTTTGTTTGTTGTCTCCTGCTTCGGGTGATGTAGATCTCTTTATAGATCTTCCCAAGCAGATATCGGGCGGTTAAATCTCTCCATATAGAGTCAGCCCATAAGCAGAAAGTGTCTGTATTTTCCTTCTGCAGTTCCCCACTGAGATATCTCCTCGTGGACGACGGTTTCTTCCGTTTCCTCCCAACACATATATTGGGGTGGATTTTCCTATTGAGTTATATCCTCATAGGACGTATTTTGATTCAGTCTGTCTTTTCGGATCAATCCCGAATCGGCGTCTTGTCAACTGTTTCTTGTGCTTCCCTGTGGAAGAAATGAATGGTTTGCCCAGTAACCAGCATCAATTCATTTATCCCCAGCGGAGTTTTTGGGCCTCTACCCTTATACCGGTAGTTGTAAGTCCTATGTTCCTTGCTTTTTGGCGGAATTTGTGGTTATATACTTTTTTCCTCAAGCAAGAGTTGTTGGTCTTCTACCCAGTAGTCGGTAGTTGTAAATCCTATTTGCCTGCTCTCCAGCAGTTTGTGGTTTGTTATAAACCCTATTTTGTTTCCCGTGCGGATTTATGATTCGTTCCATCCCCACGCGGAGTTGTTGGTTTTCTACCCAGTATTCGGTAGATGTAAACCCTAATTTGTGGTTATTCCCACCAGAGCATGGCTACTACCCCGTATTCGGTAGTCGTAAGTCCTATCTCTTTTCCCCTAGCAGAGGTAACCTTTGTGGTTCGTTCTGGTTGATGGTGGATTTTCTGTTGTTGTGATTTTTATCCCAACAGAGTTTGCGTTTTCCGGTGGTATAAGTTGAATAAGTGCTCAGTATTTGGCCTTCATTCAACCTATCCCCAGTGGAGTTTGTGGTCTTCTACCCCGTGTTCGGTAGTTGTAAATCCCATGTTGTTTTGTTCTCCCCATCGGAGTTTGTGCCTTATGGTACGAGTGGATAATTGCCGGTTGCTTGCAATTTTATCCCAGCTGAGTTGTTGGTTTCTACCCAGTAGTCGGTAGTGTTAACCTCTTGTTTCTTCAGCTAGATTTTTGGTATTCTACCCCGTATTCGGTAGTTGTGAACCCTAATTTCTTCTTTGCAGAGTTAACCTTGTTGTTCATCCTAACCGATGACGGTTACTCTTTGTGGTTATCTTCATTCGTTGTTCGATGTTGATACTCCTTTTGCTTGTGGATAATTGTCGGATGCTAGCAATCTATCCTCAACAAGTTGTCTTCTGGATCATTGCCGTATGCTCGCAATGTTATCCCTTTTGAAGTCTCCAATGGGTCTTTTCACCGTTTGCTAGTGATTTGTTCCCCGGATCATTGATTGTTTATCAATGTATCCCCAGTCAGTCCCTGTGAATAATTGCCGGATGCTTGCAATTCATTCTCAGCGGATCGCCTTTCATTTACCCGTTTGCTCGGTAATGATTGTTGCTCTCTTTGATTGGTCATCATTATATACCTAGTTTTGGTATCCCGATGTCGTTCTTTTCGGTCGATTTATCCTTTGTTAACCCTTATGCCGGTTGTGGATAATCTTCCATGCGAGTGTGTTATCCACGTTCTGACGGTAATGGATAATATATCTCATACACTCCTCTGTCGAAGCCTTTTGTGTTTCCCTAATCGAGTAAGATTCGTTATTTCCCTTTGCGGAGTCGAATATTTCTTTGTCGGATATTTGTCGGGTGCTTGCAATTTATCCCTTTGAGTTGTCTTTCGTTTACCCGGATGCTTGGTATCGATTGTCTCTCTTTTTTTTTGGTTGGTCGCCTATTATATACTTCGGTATCTCTGGTGCCTTTTCCTTTTCAAGTATATTATTCACGGTCGGCCGGTAATGAATAATATATCTCTTTCACTATTTGGTTGGAATCCTTTGTTGATCTTCCCCAGTAGAGTAAGATTCGTGTTCTTTGTAGAATCGAATACCCGTCCGTTAACCAGTTTGTGTTTTGGATGATGAGTGTTTTGGCATATATACCAATCCACGTTTTCGGTAGATCACCTACTATATACTTCGGTATCCTTGGTGTTTCTTACCATGCGAGTATATTATCTACGGTCTGCCGGTAATAGATAGTATATCTCATGCGAGTATTCTATCCACGTTCTGACGGTAATGGATATTATATCTCATGCACTCTTTGGGTTTGTGTCCCCAGTTGAGTAAGATTCGTTTTTCCCGTTGTGGATTCGAATGTCCATCCTGTAAGTCGATTTACTTTTTAAGCCCTCCCTTCGGATGAAGAGTGTTTTGGTATATATACCAATTCACGTCCTTGGTTAGTCACCTATTATATACTTCAGTATCTCTGGTGTCTCTTCCTTTTCGAGTATATTATTCACGGTCTGCCGGTAATGAATAATATGTCTCATGCACTCTTGGGTCAATCTTTTGATTGTTTTCTCCATAGAGTAAGATTCATATTCCTTATGGAATTGAGTATCCATCCTATAAACAAGTCTGCTTTTCTAGCTCTTCTTCAGGATGATGAGTGTCTTGGCGTATGTACCAATTCACGTTTCGGTCGGTCACCTATTATATACTTCGGTATCCCTGGTGTTCCTTCCTTTCTGCTCCCTATTATGACCTTGGTCCCCTGTGGAGTCAGATTTGCCTGAGTTGATGTACCTTTTTCAGGTCTTTCTCAGATGTTTGGATTGATTGATATCTCTCACCCTTATACCGGTCTTAGATATTCATTCTTCCTGAGTTTGTTGCCCTTATACCGGTAACATCTCATCTTTGGCTTCCCCTGGAAAGTCTTTTCTAGATTTCCCCAGCGGAGTTGTGTTGTTGTTTGTGTTGCTGCATTGGTGTTATCTCCAGTACACACATTGTGTGAGTCAGCTCGAGTCATTCCAATGGATTGTGTTCCCTTGGAATTTCTTTCTTATCCCCAGTGTGAGTCCTTTCACTTACCCAGTGAGGTCTCCAGTCTGATTTCTGTTATCCCCTAATCAGAGTCGTGTCTTGCACACGTTGTGTCAGTTTTGTTTTTCCCCAACTCAAAGTTGTGTCCTGCTCACGCATTCTTTTTCTTTTATTATCCCCAATAAGAGTCCTGTTAGAGTCTCTGTTCCTGGTGAGTGTATTACTCCGATGGATCATCTTTTCTTCTGTGTGAATTATATCCTCACAGAGTTTGTGTCTTTTACATGCATACATTTGCATCATGAGGTCTCTTAGGGACCAAAATTTGTCTCATTACTGTTATTTAAGCCCATTCTACCGCGTCGAGATGAAGATTTCTAAACTTCACTTCTCCGGCTAGAATGACCTTAAATAGGGGCATCTGTAAGACCCCAATTTTTGCCCTAAGATCCCTCATGGCCTCAAGGCATCATATCATATCATATCATTGCCTCAAGGATCATTGTGCACCTTTGCTTGCCTCCTAGTGGGTGGGTATCCTGTGAGTGTGATTCTTGATCACCAAGCATGTATTGCATTTGTATATCATTGCTTTTCATTTGTTTACTAACCAAAAGTACAAAAATATTGTCATCTAACCTTGTTTCTTGCAGATGAAGCAAACTAGGTCAAAACAGTCAAATCATTCATTGAGCAATGGATGGTGACCATTCTTGAAGAATTTGGGCACCATGATCATTCATCAAGGATTCATATAAGTTGTGATATCATTTTGGATCAAGATCTCATGTGGTAGAGGCTTAAAATTCATCAGAACATGGCTCAGTCAACAAAAACCCTAGAAAAGTCAACTGTGGTCAACTGTGGTCAACTGTGCATTTAATCAGGAATTGGAAGGTGTGAGATGGTTGGAAAGGTCTCATTCATGTCCATATAAGCTTCAATTAACATTTCAAACATCCACAGTGAAGGATTTGAAGTCAGACAAGAAGTTTCCCAAAATGGAAATGACCTGTAATTTTCACCTGCCCAAAATGGAAAGTCATGCTCCTCAAAATTACATCATGAACCAAGCTTCAAATCAAAATTTGTCCAACATGAAAGTTGAAGATCTTGTTCTTGCCTTTCCAAAAAGTCCAAGAACACTCATTTCCCATTTATGGTTGGCAAGTTATGATCAAATCATTTTCAGAAAATCTTGAATTTCAAAGTGCCATAACTTTTGAATGGAAAGGCCAATTTGGATGATTCTTCTTTGAGCAAACCACATTTGATGTGTACTATCCAAATCCATCATCACATTTCATCAAAAACCTTCACATAAAAAGGCCATTTTTGAAGTGAACCATTTAAATTTTTGGTGGGAAGAAAAGTCAAATTTCAAAATACTTGGAATTTTTACACCAAACCAATTTGGATAGCTCCCAAATGCAATTTGTGACTTGCTGCAAAAGAAAAATTATTGTTCCATTGGTTCTAAGTTCAAAAGGGCAAATTGGCCAATTTCCATAACAAGCTTCATTTTGCTAATCATCCAAATTATGCTAAACATGATTAAGGCATGGATTAAGTGATGATATAAAAGCCTAATCATAACAGAAAACGAAAGGGACAATCATTTTTTCAGATCCAATGCAAAAACTCACAAATTCTCTCAATTTTCACATTTTTCACATACACTTTTTTCATCAATTCTTCAAGAATCCTTTGATCTTTGTGCTTTCTTTTGTAGCATTCATCATCTGCAGGTAATTTGCAAGGTCTGTTGAAGCAATTGAGGAAGAAAACCCTGCCAATTCTCACTGTGCAACCTTGAGCTCTTCAATGGCAATTGGAAAATTCTTCATGTTCGTGCATTGTTGAGCTGAGAAATCATCACCAATCGTCTTCTTGAGCAATATACTACATCTGTTTTTACAATTCGAGGCAAAACGAGCAAGGATTCCACACTGCACATCAAGAAGGTGAGATTTTCGCATCCTCTAATTGTTAGAATTGACATGTGGTTTAGATAGATCCTTGAACATAGAGTAGACTGGTGCTTGAATCGTGTGATTTCGTCCATTATTCATCAAGATATTTGGATTCAAAGTTTATATGTCAAAACTATTTTCGATTGGATCTTGTTGTGCGTTGATTTCTGGACAAAATTAATTGCATATTCGTGATCTACGTTGAACACTGGTTCCAACCATATATGGTTTGTTGATTTCCATGGAGATTTGGTCATGATGATGATTTCCAGCCAAGAACACTGAAGAACACGCGAATTTCTGGAAAATGAATGTGTTTGAACCGTGTTTCTCGTGTTGCAATTCGAAAACCTGTTTAGCGCGCAAACGGACGATTAATTCAATTCAATTCTAATCCAAATTCCATGGGGATTTTTTTGTTGAGTTCCAAATTTCCCCTAGTTTTTTTAGGCATGATAATGGAAGTTGTGCCTGGTGATTTTTTGGTTTGGCCTAGTGATCTTTGACATGTATGCATTATACATATGTTTTACCATATTGATCATGAAATAATCATGCATTATCCAAAATGAATGAAATTTTATAGGCATGTTCTTGACTCTTACCTGGTGATTTTGATGTATAGTTTGCTAATTTTGAGTCCCTGGTTAGAAAGATATGATGTGATCTTTTTGAGTGTGACAATGTGTGTCACACTATGTTATGCCATGTTCCTGATTTTATTTTCCATGCTTATGCTTTGCATATGGCTCTGATTTTTTGCATGTGCTTTCATATGTATGTCTAGTTTCACCATGATTTTTTGTGGATTTGATTGATCCATTTCCTATTTGATTGGGATTTTTGTTGGCTGTTTAGTCATTTTAGGGTTTTTCTTGAGTAGTTCACTTACATATCTTGTAAAATCCTCATCCCTTATCACATAAAGATGAAATTTGGTGGAGTGTTTCTTGACATGTTTAGCTTCACTTTGGCTTTGGTCCCATTCATTTCTCATTTGTTTTCACTGTTTTACAATTGATTGAAGTTGACACATGATTTGTGACCTTGTTTAGGTTGATTTTTGCATACCATGACTTCCTGATTTAATTCCCCTACTTCCACTTGTCCAAATGCTATGAAATTTGATATGCAGCTCATTGAATGTGTTCTGTTTAAACTGGAATTTTTGTGGAATTTATTGAGCTGTTTTGGTATTTGTTTGATTGTAATCATTCTGTTTACTCATATGTGGTTCATACTTGCTTACTTTGACCTAAATCGTGCATGAAATGAAATTGGTGTATTGTTTTGATATGAGACCAATTGGACTCTCTTCTTAATTGAATTATCTTGGTTTTGATCATGTTTCACTTGCTGTTTTAAGATTTTTCCCTCCTTTTTGACCCTAGGCTTGTCCTAGTGGTCTTACTTCTCATGTTTGAGTTTGACTTTGACTTTTCAGGTTAAGAAGCAAAGTGCTTTAAAGGAATTAATGCAAGTTGATTGAGTTGTTTCATTTGATTATTGTGAACTAACTTGTTTGTTTTGTAGGATGCTAACTCATTTCATTTGAGTTTGTGCTTTGCACACATGATTGATTGTGTTGTCTGTTGGTTCATAATTTGTCTGTTTTAGTTTTGTGATTGGGATTCTGATTATATTTGATTGATTTCAGGTACCCTTAGTTGCTCAGTTCTTTTGAGAACTTGAATTGCTTTGCTTGTATAGCATTTGCATTGAGGTAGACTCTCTTGTCTCCATGTAGTCTGGAAGACCTGGCTTGTTATTTAGCCAGGCAACTGTCTGAAGTCCTCCTTAAGAGGCGATGATTGTGATTGTTTATTTTTGTCCCCAAGCAGGTGAAGACCTCATGTGAGGCAATTGGTAGACAAAAGAGATATGTAGCATATCTCCTACTATTCTGTGAGTCACTCACATTGCTCACACTACTTGTGTTTGATGCATGTTGAGTAAAACCCAAGATCTATTGAGTCTATACTTTGGGGAGAGAGTTCCATCTTTCTGAACTCCCCCACCTTCTTATATTCAATGCTCTCCCTGACCAGGGATAAGAGTGATGAGGCACACCCCTCATATCCTTTCATCTGCTTCACCTTGGCTCTCAATGTCAAGGTTAAGAGCACCATTGACCCTATTCCAGTGGACTTTTAAGTCTAACCCTTTGATTGAGCCTAATTGTTTGGTTATAGTGGGTGCTAAATGACTTTGTCTGATTGATTGTTTGTTGCATTCGTACATGCATGCTTGCCTTTGTGCATTTATCATCATTAATCTGTTCATTATTGCATGATCATCATTGCATATCTTTGTGATCTATGTTTGTTTGCCCATTGAGGATAATTGTAAGTCCATGTTGATTGGCTTTTGTTCCCATGATATGGAAGGATAGAGTGTAAGACCTCATTGGTCACTCATATCTTCTTTGCTCTTGTTTGTTGTATGAGAGGATGCAATTGTAAGTCCCTGTGATGTGGCATTTGTATTCCTATGATCATCCTTTGGAGGTTGGTATAAGTCCAGATAGATTGGCATCCGACATCCAAGTTTTGTTTACTTTAGGAGATTGGTGTAAACCCATTTATTGGTATCCGATATCCGCTTTTTGCTTTGTGAGATTGGTATAAGACCATTGATGGCATCCGATATCATTTGTTTTGTTTTAGGAGATTGGTGTAAATCCATTTATTGGTATCCGATATCCGCGTTTTGCTTTGTGAGATTGGTATAAGACCATTGATGGCATCCGGTATCATTGTTTTGTTTTAGGAGATTGGTGTAAACCCATTTATTGGTATCCGATATCCGCTTTTGTTTTGTGAGATTGGTATAAGACCATTGATGGCATCCGGTATCACCTCGCCTTTTATTTGCTTGATTTGCTTCGTTGCTCATTCCTAAGGACACACTTGAATCATTTTCTATATGATTTCAAGAGGTGAACCTTTCTAAGAAGTTTTACATTCCATCATCCATACCCTCTTTGTCCTAAACCTTTTCACACTTTGCTTTCAAAAACTTTGACTTGTTGTGCAAACATTCTCACCTCTTTTTCAAATTAGAAACTTGGACCTTAAGTCCTTGACTTTTCAAACTCCATTTCATAACACTTCTTTGAATCGATCTTAATCATATCTTGACCATATTTTGTGAATAATCATAATCAATTAACTCCACCCATTCAATTGTTTTGGCTTTGTCCATTGTTAACATGTTTTCATACATTAGCCGTAGGTTTTAATTACCATAGTGGTTGATGTAAATCTTACCTTATCCTTAGTGAGTTGATTGTAAGTCTTCCATACTTATTATAGGGTTAACCCCTCACTAGTATGTTGAAGCCGTCCTCGCATGGTGGATTGTTGATGTTGGTTGAGTTTTCTCCCATTGGTAATGAAAAGCCTTAGTGCTTGTGTTTAAAATTGAACTCACTAATTTTTGGAAATCTTTTAGCCGAACTACGGCGTTTTGATCCTTACCTTTGATGGAAGGTACGTAGGCAACGGGTTCATCCGTTCGAACACAAAAATAACTAACTTGTACATTCTTTTCTCATCATCCCATTCATGTTTGCACAATATGTCAAAACAAATAAACATTTTTTTATACAACAAGTGTGAAAAGGGCTCCCTAGGAGTACCTAGGACGTAGTGGGTGCCTAACACCTTCCCATTGCATAATTTACCCCTTACCCAGATTCTTTGATCTTTTATTGGTTTTCTACGTGTAAAACTTCTTAGGTTTTTGTTCGCTTTTTAACCAGTCCTTAGGATAAATAAAAATGCGGTGGCGACTCGATTCATTGTATGCTTTGCTTATGGTTTAATCGATAAATCATATAGCGACGAATACACCGCTACACCCTCTTATAGAGTTTTCTCTCCAAGAGAGTATACTTAGTGGTCTTCTACCAAAACATATTCGTCTCCCCTTCACCTTGAGTGAGTGCGTCCTCTTGAAGATAGCGAGTATGGCCAAAATGCAACTTGAGTCGGGGCTGACTTCTAGGATATATCTCTCGTCCACCTTAACACTAGGGGAGGAGAGAGTCACTTGTATTACTGTCTGATTGAATCCTTTGTCATTGTGATGGAGAGTTTAAACAGAAGGTCTTCTTTGAAGTTTTATTCCATGGGTCTATACTTTACTTCAAAAGATATAAAGTTTGTTAATAAAATTCTTACCTTGTGGAGATATCTTATTAGTTACAGTTCTTTTGTATGGTACTCCTAGACAACTTGATTGGAAACCATTTGGGGAACACTTGTTTCCTTTAAATGTGGAGGCACCTATTTCTAAGGTGAGGACCATGTCGGCGATGAGAGCTTTGTACTCGACCTAGTTGTTACTAGCTCTAAATTCAAATTTCAATGTTTGTTCAATTAGTATACTGCCTAGACCTTCTAACACTATCTGATGCGATTGTTACGCGATACTACACTCATAAGAGTCTCTCTTGAGAATATTTTTGGAATACGAGTATTCGTTCCTCCGATAATATCCGAGAGATGGGACGATGATTATGGGAACCTCTGGTAGAACATGTCTGGCAGGTTTAAACCCTAGTACACTCCCTTTGGGTGGTTCTTAACCGAGACTCCATGCTCGTGACTCTCAGCAAACCCGTGATTCGTGGTTGAGTCGTTCAAACATCGTTAATATCAATGGAACTTGGGTATTGATAAGGTGTAAAACCTAAATCTACCAAAATGGATGATTGATATTAAGGATGTTAGAGCCGGTTCATGTACCGTTAATATCAATGGAACTTGGGTGTTGATAAGGTGAAAACCTAAATCCACCAAAATGGATGATTGATATTAGGGGATACAATGAGCTTTCCCACGACCTTTGTTTGGTGTGACTTGCTTGATCCTTGAGTGTGATTGTTGCATTCATGCATTCATCTGCACTTCATGTCATCAAAAAAAAGGGGGGGGGAAATTTCAAGGAACTTAAAGGGTTTATTTGCAAAATTTTCAGACATGGAAAGACCAAAAAGGCATACAAAGAAGTACAGCTTTAAGCAGCCTGATGTGAAAGAGTTAAGGAATCTGACATCTTATGTATTAGATCCCTTGGGTTTCAAAGCTCGCTATGGAAAGCTTCTGCCTATGTTGACTACTCAGGTTGATGAGGGATTGATGATTACTCTAGCTCAGTTCTATGATCCGCTGTATCATTGCTTCTCTTTTCCGGACTTCCAGTTGCTGCCTACCTTGGAGGAGTATTCTCACCTCATTGGGATCCCGATTCTGGATCAGGTGCCGTTCAGTGGCTTAGAGAGTATTCCGACCGCTCGAGAGATTGTTGATTTATTGCACATAGATGAGAAAAGATTTCATTAATTATATTTTTCTGTTTGACAAGACCTTCGGACTTGTGCCTACGTACCAATATAAAAATGAGGGATCAAAACCTCAAAGTTTGTGGTATCAATTTCAAAAAATGAATGGATTGCTTTTAATCAAAAGTTAAGTTTAAAAGAGGTACAAAAGGCCTAAAAGAGTTTTAATGAGTGTTAGTTCTTTTTGTCTTTTGAAATTTTAAGTCAATATGGTTAAGTTCATTTACAAGTTTGATTAAGAAAAGAGTTTAAAATGCAATGGCATAAGGCCAAAGTTTCTAATTTGTAATATAGTCTAAATTTTAAAATCACAATCAAAGAAAGGTTTTGAAAAGGGGGAGATATTTTAAAATTTAAGAAGTGGGAGGAGATGAAGAGACTAATCCTAAGCATAAAATTAAAAGTTAAGAGTTGAAAAGATCTGACCAATGGGATGCAATCTGACTGACAAGAATGTCATATAGAAAAGCCACTTTCCTTTTGGACTTTGAACCAAGCAATAATTAGCAAGCAAATAGAAATATTAAGCAAGGCATAAAATAAAGATGGCCACATCCAAGCAAGCAACTTCACAGCTAACAATCTTCTTTGTCTTCTCAAGTATTAGATGACATACTCCTTAATTAGCTCAGAATAAGGCATTATACATGGGTTCAAAGTAACAGTTGCATCAAGAATATGTAGCAGATGAATTCATGAGGATCCCAATACTTGCATCAGATGAAAGCTCAAATCACAATAACTTGGTTTCAGAAATGTTGACATTGGCCAAGTCCTTTTGCACATGAAATGTTGGCATAAGCGAAACAAAGGGGGTTGAAACCTGAACCAAACCGTTTGGGCCTAAAGCCCAAACCTAATCATGCACATCAAAAGCCAAAGCTAAAGCTCCTGTCGAAACAGAACTCCCGACGCGGCGACGGATCCATGGTGAAGATTCCCCGTTGCGGCTCTCTCTCCATCTGCTGGCGATCATCGGCGTCTGAACACCGCGCCCTGACTTTGATTCCACGCGTCCTCCCTCTAAATGCCCGTGTTCACAGTGATTTCGAAACTCAAGAAAATGCAGGGCGACACCACACGCAGATTCGTTCATGTCATCGTCTGAGTCTGCGTCGGATCTGCTTCACGCGCATTCCATCGCGGACTCGATCTTACGCCCATACAAGGTTTCAAGATCAACAACATAGCAGAGCTTGCAATCAAGGTTATGTATGAAATAGCGATAGCCGAAGAACTTACCGGAGTACGTGGCCGCCAGTCTTGTGTGTGCGATTGAAAACGAAGAGTGAAGATGACGATGATCTCGTGCGCAAACGGAAGGTGAATTGGATCATGATTAGGGATGAAGCAAATAGCAAATTTGCCGGAGGATGATTGGAACACCGGTAACACTAGCGGCGGTCGCTTTCAGGTATGCTCTTTATGTATCCTACTCTCTCCTCGTGGCGTACTGTGCTTTATTCGGCCATGCTAGCTTTTCATGATCATTTTCGTTTCTGTCATCTGCTGCAAAGCAGATTGCCTTAATGCATTCAAATCCATGGCTTGTATTGCTGCCAAACTTTTTCTTTTTGTCTCAAGTGATACAGATATTTGGATTAGTTGTATTGGCATTTAGTTTAGGATTTCTAGGTTTGTCCAATGGATATGGATACTTGGATAAATTGGTATGTGATATAGTCGTATTGGCATGGTTTAAAATCCTCATGATAGAGCCAAACCTAAAATTTTATTGGACTTGCAGATTAACAAAAACCAAAATTCAAATGAAACCAAATACAATAAATGCCGAGATTTAATCGAAATTAAAAATCAATTAAGACCAATTTCTAAATTCAAACCAAATAAGAAAAAATTTCAAAATTCAATCAAATAAGATCAGTTTTGGAAATCAATTGAAATTAATTAAAGTCAATTCCAAGATTTAATTGAAATTGAAATCAATTAACATCAATTTCTAAATTCAAACAAATAAAGATAAATTCCAAGACTCAACCAGATAAGATCAATTTTAGAAATCAATTGAAATCAATTAAAGTCAATTCCAAGATTTAATTGAAATTGAAATCAATTAAGATTAATTTCTAAATTCAAATCAATAAAGATAAATTCCAAGACTCAATCAGATAAGATCAATTTTAGAAATCAATTGAAATCAATTGAAATCAATTAAAGTCAATTCCAAGATTTAATTGAAATTGAAATCAATTAAGATCAATTTCTAAATTCAAACCAATAAAGATAAATTCTTAGATTCAATCAATCAATTTCCAAATCTAATTGGAAATATAATCATTCACGTGTAGTGGGGTCAATAAAAAAACATAACACCATGATGGACAATACAGCAACATTCAGTGGATTATGGATATTAGCCGACTTTGGTCAATTAATTGACCAAAAAGTCGACAAACGATCAAAGCGGAAAGTAAGTCTCTAACCAGGGTTTTAGAAGTCCATATAAGGCCCACCGAATAAATCGAATAGGGTTTTGCATTCCCTGCCGCTAGATGAGTACCCTAGCCGAGGTTTCATCCACTCCACAGTCCTGGTTTCACAAGTCAATAACTTTGAATCCACAATGATCAACCACCAGATACGAAGGCATGATTGATATATACGCAAGGAGTATGAAGATATGCAAGATTATTCTCTAATTAAGGGTTGAATGAAAAGATGGATCAGGGAGGGAAAATTTTGGGGTACTACAGTTGCACCTATTTAATCTTCTTGAACCTGAATACAAGAATTGCGGAAGCTTTTCAGGTATTCAAGGTAGAAGAGGATTAAATATTAATGTATCATAAAGTTTGCACGCTAAAAGTGGATGTAATATGATGAGAGTTTTGTGGTTTTCCAAGCAAAGGTTGGGCTTTAGGTTAATCAACAAAACTGGATTTTTGTCTTTTCTTATTTGCACAGTTTCATGTCATGCTTTATGAATGATATGCATGAGTAAAGCGGCGTGATTTATGTATGATAATAATTTATGCAATGGTTAATCCAAATACTAATGTAGAGGGTGGTGGGGATTTTGGTCTAGGATAAGGTTGTCAAGACATGAATCTCCGACACCTACTTCAAGCTGAAAAATGTTGTCACACCTATGGACTTGATCTGAAACATGGAAAGAGCTTGTACATGTGTAGCTTGCCTCTACCCCAATATACTAGATACCTATACCAACTGCCCCAGTTATGAATTATGAAGTTGTTTCAACATCTGAATATCTAAAATGGCTTGCCCCAGCATCTCGAAACTGTATTCCCTTGATAAACCATCTTGGGAATGATTGATTTCTCATGCTTTTGGGATAGCTGCATCTTGAAACTGTATTCCCTTGATAAACCATCTTGGGAATGATTGATTTCTCATGCTTTTAGGATAGCTTGCCCTAATGGGAGCTTTTAAGTAACTTTGCTCATATCTGGATGATTCAAAGAGATTTGTATAATCTCAACTTGGTTGCCCCAGATTGACTGACTCTTAAAGAGATCTGAGCTATAGGATATCAGGAATTTGTTTAGCTTTCCCATTGCAAGCTTCCTTGATGTCAGAAGACTTCTCGAATGTAAAATGCTCATTTGACAATGATAATTGTAATGTCATGCTCATGCAAGCTTTGAAAACTCAAGTGTGTTCACTAAGATTATGAGATCTAGTGAACGAATCACTTATTAGAATGCCATGTCAGTATCAATACAGATGACAAGCAAATCTTTAGGAGTCGGCTTAACGCGATCTTACCATAGTATGCTTTCGAAATAGACCATGCTTCAATTAGGTCTTTTAAGGGTTGTAACTTGGCCTGATTCACGGGTTTTTTAGAAGGAAAGGATATAAGGCTCAAGACCTAATCTAACCCGCCCATTCTTTGTGATGTTCTTCAGTCCTACGCTCAGTTAGCTTACAACAAGCATTCATCTTTCAGAAAAGAATTCGGAATGTCAACAATAATGGTTAAGGAACCCACGTGACTTTGAAGTGACAGTCACTCGCTTTCTGTTTTGGTTTGCAGTCATCTCGTTTGTTGAGGATTTTGATGTTGATCCTCTGATTCTTTTGTTTTATTTACCCTTATTTTTTTCCTGGGCTGATCCTTTGGGTTTGCAGTCCACCGGGATACCCTAACTTTTGCATAAATCAATCTTGTCTTCAAGTTTTTGACTTAGCGGGCTTTTCATTTGCTTTTGATTTTTCATTTGTTTCATTTTTTCTTTTGGAGCAAATCTTGTGGCACTGCTTTCTTTATTCGTTGTGCGGGTCGTGACTACCTCACTCCTTTTGTAGTAAGAGGTAACCATTCTAGATTTTTTGATTCCATTCTCTTGAGAGGGATATGATTTGATTGATCACTTTATGAGATACTCTCTTTCTGAAATTTGAATGCAAGTCTAAACTAACTGACGACTACCCTGCCCCTGGTTAAGCATGAGGGTTTTATGTGTTAAAGAAAGAAACTCCTACTACAAGGCCCAACGGGGTTGACTAGGGATTAACTTCCTTATATCTCCGGTGTTTAGGGATTGAACAATGCCTTACATCATCAGCATAGTCTTATTCAAAAGCATACAGATAATGATCTTGTGTATTTTGATTGTATCATTCTCTTTTGATTTTATTTTGTAAAACAATAGTATGATACTGATAAAATAAAGTATGAGTGGACACGAATGAATTTAATCAAAACATGCATGTTTATTTCATTATGATTATTATTCAAAACAAACAAGTTTACAATTGAACGGTACATTGGCATACAAGTAAATATTACAAATGAAAAGATTAAAAAACAACATGATTATTCTTCTGCAAATGCCATCTCAATTCTAGATCATCTTTCATCAATGACTGCACTCGCCCTTTTTTGACATTAGGCCCTTCTTTAGTGAAAGTCAGAATCTTCTGATCTATGAGTTCTTGTACCCTTGATTGGAAAACCCAGCAATCCTCAATGGAATGCCCCTTATGCCCAGCATGATAAGCACATGAGACACTAGGATTGTGCTTTGCATGATATGGGAAAGTGATAGGTGGGATTTCCTTCGTCGCAATGAGTCATTGCTGAACAAGGTAAGGTAGCAGCTGAGTATATGTCATAGGGATCTGGTCACGTTGAGGACGCTTTCTATCAAACCGCCTGGTCTGCTTTTTCCCTTGATGGTCACGTGGCGCAGTTTGTTGACTTTTCAGAGCTTGAGCCTGAGGAGGCTGCTGATACTGGGACGTAACACCAAGTGGAAATGAGTAGCACGACATAGGCACCAAAGGTATCTGTGGTTGAGAATGAATCTGAGGACTAGCCATTGGTTGAAGCATTTGAGCAGAGTGTACCAAGGCATGATTGACTATCTAATGAGAATTCTGACCATAACGAACTCTAAATGGGGTATATGGTGCCCAAGTATAGGCATACTGAGGTGCAGTAGTAGTAGAAGATGATGCCCTAGGATAGGCCAATAACATTCCAGGATGGTATCCTTGATTTAGATACTGCATAACAGGTTGGACCATAGGTGGATGAATTTACACATGAATTGGAGGACCCTTGTATTTGAACCTCTTCTCAACATGCATTTCAGCAATCACAGATGTGAAGCTTAACAACTTCTGATTAATGAGTTCTTGAACTCTGGCCTTGAAAGAGTAACACTTCTCTATAGAATGCCCCACATATATAGCATGATATCCACATATGGCACGAGGGTCATGCTTACGACCATAGGGAGATCTAGCAGGATCGATTTGTTTAGGCACAATTGCCCCAACCTTAACCAATATAGGCAGCAGATATGCGTAACTCATAGGAAATGGATCATAGCGAGGACGTCTCCCTTCTTGATCGTTGTTCTTCTGACTGATTTGCTTCTGCTTCAACTTCTGGTGGCTTTGAGCAGGCCTCTGATGTGGTAGTAAACACTGCCCTTGAGGAAGGAGTGGCAGAAAGCCTGCAGCCACCTTCTGTTTGTTATCTTCCTTCAGAATGTCTTCAGCTTGCTCATCAATCACAACCTGATTTTGGAAGTTTATTGTCATGCTATCCAAGAATAGCCCCAAAACCATGTTAGTTCTGTCAAGGCTCTTAGTCTCTTCCATGATCCTTGGATGATCGGTGTTGGCGAATCGTTGTTCTGACGGAGGAATGGATCTGGTGAGTTTTCTGGTTAACATGCATGAGATGCAAATGAAAGAATGCATATGTTGGGGATGGAATGCAAATAATTATGCAACATCCATAGATTCAAAGCCTTGGTGGTATAGCAACCCAAGTTCCAAGCTCCAACATTTGTACAACAGTGTAATAACATAGGTTAACAACACCAAAAATCTGGATAATTTGTGTATACCGCCAGATGCATGATCAAAGGTTCGACGTCCATGAGAACAAGGGTACGTAGAGTCTATGGTTTCCTGCAAAAAATCTCATATCCCTCTCGTAGGTAGGTTCTAGTCTTCAAAGGCAACCTAAAAGGTTCCTAGAGTCAACGACCTATTTCGAGATACCATTGCCTTAGCCGAATGACTCGTCGGACAATGATGCTCCCAGAAGGATCTACTCTAGGTGTGACGTCTCATGTCAATAATAATCACGGGATAACTCCATGAAGGTCAAACACGACTCTAGTCACATTGTTATCCTGTGTATGTACTCAAGCTCGGGTATAGAGCTTCTCTATCATGTAATCAATAACCCAACCCAACGGAGAGTATAACAGATAATATCCATAATATAAAGCAAATGAATATAATGATAAAGCGAGTAAAGCACAAAGACAAACACCTAAACAAGCTAAAAAAGCAATCAAAACTAGGCTCGACTACTTTTAGCGACTAGGAAGTACTCTAAGTAGCAAAGTATCCCCAGCAGAGTCGCCAGCTAAAGCTAGCGGAAATATAGCCGAACGTATCGCACGCTCGAACATACAACAGAGTCGTCATCGAACTTTATTTATCCCAAAGGGAAGGGAAAACATCGATAAAACTCTGGGGAAAGAGATTTACTGGGTAAGGAAGTCGGTTATGTAAGGGGAAGGTATTAGCACCCCAAACATCCATGGTACTCCATGGGAACCGTTTTGATTATTCTCGCTCGAATAAGTGCGATATCTAAAGATTACTCGCAAAAGGATGGGGGGAAAAGAAAAGAAATAGATAAAGTGCTCGGTGAGGATTAGGGCCCTCATGCCTACGTATCCTCATAGTGCAATGAGGAATTCAGAGCTTCGTAGTTCAAGGAACTAGAGGCGGGAGATGAAAATAATTGTGATCAAAGTATGGTCTGAACCAAAGAATTATATGATTTGAACTCCAACAAGGGGTGAAAACGTGAACCCAAGAGTAAAATTGGTATGAACCAACAAGTGAGGGCCAACAACATAGTATCGTTGTATTGGAACAACCGAAAAAGAGAGGAATTATGTGTTTGGGTTACGGGCCAAACATCTCTTGGTTCACAATGAGGTACAAGATGAAGCACAAAGGTATAGTGTATTTGGATCAAATATCTGGTATATCACATGGAGTGAAAGAAGGTAGATTATGAATGTATCATGGGATGAACGGAATGAAGTGACCGAAGTCACATAATTGAATATCTGGTGGCAAGTGACTGAAGAAGTATTATTTGAAATCAAAAGGTGAAAGTGTATTGGAATCCATAAGAAAAATGGGATTTATACCATAAAGATGTTTGGGTGACGGGCCATACAACTCTAGATAGAAATGCGAACTTTACGTGAGGCGTCCTAAAAGGATGTATATGGAATTCCAAAGAAATTGTATTTCGATGTTAAAGGAATAATATGTCACTGGGTGAACGATTCATGATCAAAGGTAGGTAATGAATAGTGAAAGATATGGATGATGCCTTAAATAAGAAGGAGGAATAATTAGAAGTATGCTCGCCAAGGATTCGCATCCTCGTGCCTACATATTCTCATCGTGCAATGAGAAAGTCAGAGCAGTCGTAGGTCGTAACTACGGGAATAGAAAGAGGGACATACAGTGATGAAAAGTATAACTTATACCAACACAATGGTATCAAGGGAACCCACAACTGGAGGGAACTTGGAATCAAAGAGTAAACAAGCCTCTCAACCAAAGGAATGAATTAAATGTCTGGATACGAGCCAAATAACTCTCGATTCACAAGATGAGTTAGTGTTACAACGTCTCTAAGGGGTAAAAGTGGGGCCCAAGAGAAAGTATTGTTGTGTACAAGGGATAGTAGTATATCACTGGATGGGGAAGAAACAGTTCGAGATCAAATAAGAATAGTATTTTGGATCCAAGAAGGGATAGACTCTTAATCGAAGAGCAAAGTGGCGTCTTAGACAAAAAAGAATGAATTAAATGTTTGGGTGACGGGCCAAACAACTCTCGATTGATGAGGTGGACTGTCGTTAAATCGTCCTAAAAGGATAGGCAAGGAGTCCAATGAGAAGTATGATTGATCTCAAAAAGATGGTATCAATTGAATGAATGGAGAATGATTTATTGATAAATAGGGTAGCAATAGATAAGGTAGCTCGCGAAGAATCTGAATTCTCCTGCCTACGTATCCTTATAGTGCAATAAGGAAATCAGAGCTTTCGTAGTTCAGCCCACTAGGGATGAAAGCAAGAATGATTGGAGGCAAAAGAATGTGTTTGACTGATTAGAATTGAAGTGATTGAAATGAATAGAATGATGAGTGAAGTAAGAGAATAAAGTGATAAGAGACTTGATAGTCGATTGATAAGAATCACACTAAAGTGTATGAATAAGGGCGAACGCTTTGAATATTTGGGGCATACGCCACACATGCAAAGTCGCTCTAGACAAGGATATGAGAGACTCTGTCTCGTCATTCCCTATTACTTAAGGCTCGTAGCGCATGATACTTCTCTTAACTGACAAGTTGGTGAAAAATCTTCATTGTTGATCCTTGCGTTGATGTTGATCTTGTGTGAAGAAGACTTGGTAGTTTAATCAATTCGTATTGTACTAAAGTCTATGAATAAGGGCGAACACTTTGAATATTTGGGGCATATGCCCTATTCGCAAAGTCGCTCTAGACAAGGATATGAGAGACTCCATCTCATCATTCCTTACTACTTAAGGCTCGTTTCGTACAATTTGAATCGTGTTTACCAAGTGTTGACCTTTGATATATCTTGTATAATCTGCTGCTTGGTGTGATTGAGGATGCCTTGATTGAAGATCTTGACTTGATGCTTCGAGCTCCGAAGCTTAGAACAAAAGTCTTATTAAGTGACCAATGATCTTTTGGTCACTCAAATTGGACTGTGGGATTATACAAGTTCAAAGGATTTAGTTGATCAAAATTACTTTTGATTAACTTGAATCGAGGGTTTGATTTGATTTTGAGAACTAGGTTAATCCTAATCTAAGGGTTAGAATTATTCACAAGTTAATCTAAGGGTACATGTTATGGTCATAGCTTGATAAAAAAAGCTATGTCAAAATCTAGTCCTAAGGGAGCATGCTAATGTTGGTCAAAATGTTGATTATAAATTCTATGTTAAAAATGCTAAGGGAACATGTGATTTCATGGAAAAATGTCCAAAATTATCCCTAAAGGGTAAAGTGGTCTTTTGACAAATTTATGGTTATTAAATCAAGAAATCTAATTGTGAAGCTTCTAGTTAAACCCAATTAGATTCTAAACTATTCTATTTCTAAATGCAATTAAGTTCTATAATACTCCAATTTCTAAAATTGTTAATGTTCCTAAAAAAATTCTATTTAATCTAATTTATAATATTTATAACCGGCACTGCTAGCTTTCTGCGATCATTTTCGTTTCTGTCATCTGCTGCAAAGCAGATTGCCTTAATGCATTCAAATCCATGGCTTGTATTGCTGCCAACCTTTTTGTTTTTGTCTCAAGTGATGTAGATATCTGGATTAGTTGTATTGGCATTTGGTTTAGGATTTCTAGGTTTGTCCAATGGATATGGATACTTGGATCAATTGGTATGTGGTATAGTTGTATTGGCATGGTTTAAACTCCCCATGATAGAGCCAAACCTAAAATTCTATTGGACTTGCAGATTAACAAAAACCAAAATTCAAATGAAACCAAATACAATAAATGCCGAGATTTAATCGAAATTAAAAATCAATTAAGATCAGTTTTGGAAATCAATTGAAATTAATTAAAGTCAATTCCAAGATTTAATTGAAATTGAAATCAATTAACATCAATTTCTAAATTCAAACCAATAAAGATAAATTCCAAGACTCAACCAGATAAGATCAATTTTCGAAATCAATTAAAGTCAATTCCAAGATTTAATTGAAATTGAAATCAATTAAGATCAATATCTAAATTCAAACCAATAAAGATAAATTCCAAGACTCAATCAGATAAGATCAATTTTAGAAATCAATCGAAATTAATTAAAGTCAATTTCAAGATTTAATTGAAATTGAAATCAATTAAGATCAATTTCTAAATTCAAACCAATAAAGATAAATTCTGAGATTCAATCATCATTCACCTGTAGTGGGGTCAATAAAAAAACATAACACCATGATGGATAATACAACAACATTCAGTGGATTATGGATATTAGTCGACTTTGGTCAATTGATTGACCAAAAAGTCGACAAACAATCAAAGCGGAAAGTAGGTCTCTAACCAGGGTTTTAGAAGTCCATATAAGGCCCACCGAATAAATCGAATAAGGTTTTGCATTCCCTGCCGCTAGATGAGTACCCTAGCCGAGGTTTCATCCACTCCACAGTCCTGGTTTCACAAGTCAATAACTTTGAATCCACAATGATCAACTACCAGATACGAAGGCATGATTGATGTATATGCAAGGAGTATGAAGATATGCAAGATTATTCTCTATTAAGGATTGAATGAAAAGATGGATAAGGGAGGACAAACTTTGGGGTACTACAAAGGGTATTGGGTAAGAGTAAGGTACTCACAAATCGAGAAGAATATTATCAGTTACTGCGTAACAAACTTTCGAGGGACCAAAAGCATCTATCTAGGTAAGAGCTAGAAAGAAACGGTCAAACAAAAGACTCGGCTCGGTGAGGATATAACTCAAGGGAGGTGGTTCCATCCAGATAATCAACTGGGGAGGAAGCTGAAATAATAATCATCCACGAGGAAATAACTCAGCGGGGAATGAGAAAGGTTAAATTCTTTCTGCTTAAGGGGCAGACACTCTACAATTGAGGGAGGACAGACACACCAAATCTGCGTGGGGAAAGGATATCACCATAGCAGAGGATCGGAAAAATAAGGAATTAAATGCAATAATAATGCAAAATGAAATATCTGATGTACGAATGTATATGTATATGTATATGTATATATGAATGATGGTTATGCTGACAAAACATCACAAAGGATACAGATGTCACTGATTTGAATCACTGCCAGAACACTCGGCTAATCTCGATTGGATGGAGACATCAACTGGAGAAAAAGCTAGGGATGAACATAAACCATCCATCACAAACCACTCGACCCTGACTGGGGAGAAAGAAAGATCTGCTGAGGATCTGAATCATCAACTCTACGGGGAATTTTAGGTCAACACCATACCACATGGTAGACAATATTGCAGAGGATCAGAAATACTGCTCAAGAATCAATGATGGCGGGGTTCAGGAGTGAACGTTGGCGACCTGAGAGGAATAAAATCCCGCACTGAATCAAGTAAATCGTTGGGAAGGTGATCACAAAACTCGGCTGGAGAAACTGAATTTCCGTTGGGAAGGAAAAAGTGACCAAACCAACTGCTTGGGGAAAGACCAACAGTGTTCCGTATTTTTGAGACTTACCTGTTCTCAGGATGCTGTTGATATCTCTTGAGTGAAGTCGATTGCTTTTTTAGAAGTTATTGCTTTCATTATTTTAAGAAAAATGGTTTTTATTTTTATTTAAATATTTCAAAATTATCATCATAAAAAAATTCAGTTCTATTTAGCTGAAAAATAAATAAGAGTAGAAACAATTGGATAAAAAGCTCAACTTTATTTAATAGAATGGAAGCTTGTAAATGACAAGACTCCATAGATCTTTACAAAAGTTGAAAAATGGTAATTTACATGGGAAATGGCTACATTGAATACAATGATCGCTAATCCTTCCACCAACTTCAATATCCAATGTGCTCTTGGCTTTGGTTGAAAATGGTGAATCCGAGTTGACTGACTTGCTCAAGACTGGAGATCAGTCGAATGCAGTTACTTGCCATAATCCCTAATTTTTGCATAAATTGCCCTAAGGTGGGGTATTCAAACTATCGAGATAAATTTTCTGTTTTATGTCTCTAACTTTTGCCTGGATCGTCCTTTCAAGTTTTCAATCCACAGAGACGCTCATTTTTGCCTAAGCCGCCCTTTCGGATTTTCAACTTAGCGAGTTGTTCTTTTCTTTTTAGGCGAAGTATTTCTTGACTGCGTCGACATTCACAGAACGAGTGAACTCTTCACCATCCATAGTTGTAAGAATCAAAGCACCTCCTGAAAAGGCTCTCTTAACAACATATGGGCCTTCATAATTAGGAGTTCATTTGCCCATAGCATCTGGTTTGAAAGATAGAATCTTCTTGAGTACAAGGTCACCTTCTCTGAACACACGAGGCCTGACCTTCTTATCAAATGATTTCTTCATTCTCTGCTGGTATAACTGACCATGACACATGGCAGTCAACCTCTTCTCTTCAATCAAATTCAGCTGATCATATCTGGTCTGGCACCATTCAGCTTCTATCAACTTGGCTTCCATCAAGACACACAATGATGGGATCTCAACCTCTACTAGGAGCACAACTTCCATGCCATAAACAAGTGATAAAGGGGTTGTCCCTATTGAAGTGTGGACGGATGTACGGTACCCATGCAAAGCAAAAGGGAGCATCCCATGCCAATCTTTGTACATCACAATCATCTTCTGAATGATCTTCTGAATGATCTTCTTGATGTTCTTGTTTGCAGCTTCAAAAACCCTATTCATCTTAGGTCTGTAGGGAGAAGAATTATGATGTGCAATCTTGAAGTCTTTGCAAAGAGCTTCTACCATATTATTGTTCAAGTTAGATCCATTATCAGTAATGATCTTACTTGGCACACCATAACGACATATAATCTGATTCTTGATAAACCTCACAATAACTTGCTTGGTTACATTTGCATGCAATGTCGCTTCAACCCACTTGGTGAAGTGATCCATAGCCACCAAAATAAAACGATGTACGTTTGAAGCTTTAGGCTCAATCATGCCAATCATATCAATTCCCCACATGGAGAAGGGCCATGGAGAGGAAATAACATTCAACGGTGTCGGAGGAACATGAATCTTATCTGCATAAATTTGACACTTGTGGCATTTCTTCACAAACTTGCAATAGTCAGATTCCATTGTCAGCCAATAGTAACCTGCACTCGTCATCTCTTTAGCCATAACATGTCCATTGGAATGAGTACAAAATGAACCTTCATGGACTTCAGTCATCAATAAGTCTGCTTCATGTCTATCCACGCATCTGAGCAAAACCATATCAAAGTTTCTCTTGTAAAGCACATCATTATTCAAGTAGAAGTTGCCATCTAATCTCCTCAAAGTCTTTTTATCTTTCAAAGATTCCCCAGGCGAGTAAATCTGACTTTAGAGAAAACACTTAATATCAAAATACCACGGCTTTTCATCTTTGACCTCTTCAACAGCAAACACATGAGTTGATCTATCAAGACGCATCACAGTCAAATTAGGAACCTCATTCCAAAATTTTACGTTCTCTAAATTGATTTTTGGATCTGATATGATATTATAAGAAGAGTAAAGATGAATAATAGGAAAATTGATTCTTTTTTCAAAAGGAAAGCATGTGAAATTGAAAGAGAAGAGAGAGATGAAGAAATTATAATCCCGACATCCAAATCTGAAATAGTTCTTGAGAATCCAACAATTGAAGAACATCATGGTTTTGAAAATTCTTTGGAACGCGATCCTGGAAAGCATCCTCCGATTTGAAAATATCCACCAAATCAAGTGGATGCAATACGAAGAGCTTATCTAAAATGGGGTCCATATCAAATTCATTTAGAAACTATCCTTTGTCCGGTAACGAGGATCATCCGAGAAGGTTTCAACATACTTGGTTTAGCATATTTCCATCATGGTTAGAATATCCACCATCTGAAGATGCCGCATATTGCTTACCATGTTACCTTTTTAGCAAAAAACTAAGTGGACGTCCCGGATCACTTGTCTTTATTTCTATGGGTTTTAGAAATTGGAAGAAAGTTAGGAATGGAAAACATTGTTCCTTTCTTAAACACATAGGGAAGGATCCTTGCTCACCACACAACAATGCAATGAAAGCTTGTCAAGACTTGTTGAATCAAGATGGTCATATTAGAAGTGTTATTCAAGTGCAAAGTTCAAGTCAAAGAATGAATAACCGGTTATGACTCAAGACTTCAATTGACACTGTTCGTTGATTAACACTACAAGCTTGTGCTTTTAGGGGTCACGACGAAAGTAGCAAATCAAGAAATCAAGGTAACTTTCTTGAGTTATTGAAACTTTTAGCATCCTACAATGATGAAGTTGCAAAAGTTGTGTTGGAAAATGCTCCACAAAATTGCAAGTATACTTCACATCAAATTCAAAAAGAGCTCTTGCAAATTATTTCTAGTAGGGTGAAAAAGAGTATTCGTGAGGAAATTGGTGATTCCAAATTTTGTATCGTTGTTGATGAAGCTCGTGATGAGTAAAAAAAGGAACAAATGGCTCTTGTATTAAGATTTGTTGATAAAGTTGGTTTAATACAAGAGAGATTTTTTGATGTGGCACATGTTAAAGACACCACATCTTTAACTCTTAAGGAAGCAATATGTGATATACTTTCTCGACATAACCTTGATGTTTCTAACATTCGTGGCCAAGGGTATGATGATTCTAGCAATATGAGAGGAGAATGGAATGGTTTACAAGCCCTCTTTATGAAGGATTATCCTTATGCATACTATGTTCATTGTTTTGCTCATCGATTGCAACTTGCATTAGTTACATCATCAAGAGAAGTCAAACCTATTCATAAATTTTTTGAGAAGCTGATCTTTGTTGTGAATGTTGTTTGTTCTTCTACAAAGTGTCATGATGAGTTACAAGCTGCCCAATTAGAAGAAATTGCTTATTTGTTAGAGATTGATGAGATTGTAACTGGTAAAGGTGCAAATCTAGTAGGTACATTGAAACGAGCTGGAGATACTCGTTGGGGATCACATTACGACTCAATTTCTAGCTTGATAAACATGTATGAAGCAACTTGTTTAGTTTTTTAAAAAATTGCAAAAGATAGAGAGAGTTATGCTACACGTGGGGATGCAGATAGTTGTTACAATTACTTGAAGGCATTTGATTTTATATTTATTTTGCACTTGATGAAAGAAATCATGGGAATAACAGATATGCTTTGTCAAGCCTTACAAAAAAAATCAAGATGTAGTTAATGCTATGAACTTGGTTCGTTCAACAAAACATCTTATTCAAGGTTTGAGAGAAAATGGTTGGGATATATTGTTTACTAAAGTGGTATCTTTTTGTGAAAAGCATGGTATTGAGATTCCTGATCTTAATGATGTTCATTCAACAACAAGATTTGGACGCTCCCGTCTTGAAGAGAATCAAGTCACAATTCAACATTACTTTAAAGTTGAAATCTTTTTCACTACCATTGACAAACAGTTACAAGAGTTGAATAGCAGATTCAGTGAGCAGGCAATGGATTTGTTAACTCTTTCTTGTTCTTTATCTCCTAAGGATGGATATAAATCTTTTAGCATTGATACTATTTGTTCTTTAGTTGAAAAATATTATCCTATGGATTTTAGTGATCAAGAGAAGAATAATTTGCCATTTCAACTCCAACATTTTCTATTTGTTGCTCGTCAAGCATCAAAATTGAATAATTTATCAACTATTCAAGAACTATGTTCATGTTCGGTTGCATCTGGACAGGCTGAAACTTACTTCTTGATTGATAGACTACTTCGTCTTATCATGACTCTTCCCGTTTCTACGGTCACAACTGAGAGGTCTTTTTCAGCAATGAAAATTATTAAGACTAAGTTGAGAAACAAGATGGATGATGGGTTTCTTGGAGATAGCATGACAATATATATTGAAAGGGAGATTAGTGCAAGCATTAGTTCGGAGTCAATTATTGACGATTTCAAGTCACTCGGAACGCGTAAAGCATTACTTTAAGGTAGTTTTAAGTCATGTAATTAAAATTTATAGTAATTAACTTTGTATTTATTTTAACTTTAAATATTTATTTAAAATACTATTTACATTTTATTTATAATCTTTATTTTACGTTAGCGGCCATCCCAAATTTTTTTATCTGGCTCCCCCACTAGACATATACTGAATCCACAAATATACTCATATTTTTTTTTAGTTTCTAGATGGCATCAAAGAGCTTAGGTTTTTTTTTAACCATTTTCTCCTTCTTAGCTTTTCCTTTTTCTTTTTTTTGGTAGCAAACTTTTTGCTGCTTCCGCTCACAAACGCAGGGAGTTATTCCATCGTCGTGGAATTGTAATCGGTGGGAGTCCCTATAATGGAGAAATTTGAGGTTACCCACCCAATTACCGTAATTCTCTATGGCTCCAATTATAATCAGTGAACTGAACTAATAAGTGAATTCTTGAAAGGTCATCGACTTTGGTAATACGTGACAGGCGATAAAAAGTGTCTAACGAGAAGTGTCAGTGGTATTCGTCTTAGACAACTTCTTCCTCTTGGTAATACTCTTGTTGCCCTTTCGACCACACCAGGTAATTCTAAATGGTATTTTAATTCTACTTGTTGTAACCACGTGACATTCACATCTAATTTATTTTCTTCCCTATCTAAAAATGACATTACTTATTCCATTCACACTACTGATTGATCGCTTATGGATGTAAGCCATAAAATTTATATCTCCCTACCTAGTTTAAGTCTACCTGACACATATCTCATTCCTAAATGAAACTGCAACCTTATCTTTGTTGGCTAATTATGTAATCTTAGTTATGAACTTACCTTTTCTTCCTCTTCATGTCGTATGTAGGATACACTAGCGAGACAGCTCATTAAGACTGGATGTAAGATCGGAAGGCTATTTGAGCTCACTCAATCCATGTTCCTCACGAGTCTAACATTTGTGTCGCTTCCACAGATTGATCCATTCAACTTTGGCATCTTCGTCTTTCCTATAGTCTTATTTACAAATTACATCATATGGTGTCTCAAGGTTACTTAGGATTTGTCACTAATTAGTGCTTTGATCGTACTCCTTGTTAAACTTCTAAACAACCAGCTTTATCTTTTAATAAAAGTACTTTTATTTCAGCAACACCATTTGATCTTGTACATTCTGATGTTTGGGGACCTGCTCTCACACCTACTATGGGAGGTTTTTGATATTATGTGTTATTTATTGATGATTATTCTCGGTTTATATGGATATAAATGATGAAAAATCGGCACGAGCTTCCTTAAATTTAGATTAACTTTGCCAAAATGATTCAAACACAATTTTCTATAGCCATTAAATTTTTTTGACAAGATAATGCCATGGAATACTGTGACTCAAATCTCTTATCTTTTCTTGGTGAGCATGGTACTTTGTCTCAATTTTTTTATCCATACACATCTCAACAAAATGGTTCAGCTGAGAGAAAGCATTGACATATTTTTGACTCAGTTTGTGCAATGCTTATCTCAGCCTCTTGTCCATAACGCACTTGAGGTGAAGCAAAACTTATTGTTGTCCATATTATCAATTGTATCCCTTCTTCTGTCCTTGGTAATGTCTCCCCTTTTGAGCGTCTTTATCTCACTACACCAGATTACAAGTCACTTAAGATATTTAGTTGTGCTTGTTTTGTCATCCTTCAGCCTCATGAATATACTAAACTTGAACCATGTGTGCTTCTATGTTGTTTTCTTGGTTATGGAACTGAACACAAGGGATATAGAAGTTGGGTACCAATATCTAAGCTCATCCGTATCTCTCGCCATGTTATATTTTAGGAACATATAATATTCTCTTCCTTGTGAAAATTTACCTCAATCCCGTCCACTTCGAGTCTTATATTACTAACCCCGATGTCGATTACTTTCCTAGTGACACATATACATGTCCTAAGATATATGCATGTTCTTCTGGTGAGCTTTCAACCCCTTCTAATGTTCCATCTACTTTTGGTGATGATCTTCCGGTTTTTGTTCCTGCACCTACCACCAATGAGCTTCCTCTAAAGGTAAGAAACCCTCTCACCTATCTTTGTGATTACCATTATTTTTCTATTATGCTTAACCTTCATGAATGACAGTTCTATAAGGAAGCCTCTATAGACCCATATTGGCAGCACGCTATGTAGGGGGAATTACATGCATTGGAGAAAAGCCACACATGGGTGGGACCTTGTTAAACCTCATTCTGACAAGCCTTTTGTAAGATACAAATGGGTATATAAAATAAAGAATCTTTCTAATGGATCTATTGAGCGATACAAAGCTCATCTAGTGGCAAAAGGGTTCACTCAAGAGTATGATATTGTTTATGAAGAAACATTTGATCATGTTACACGCAACACCTTTGTTCAAACTCTTATTGCCATTGCAACCACTCGAAAATGGGAACTTATGCAAATGGATGTCAAAAATTCCTTTCTGAATGGTGAGTTAGAAAAATAGATTTATATGCGTCCTCCTCCAAGATATACATGCCGAGAAAATAAAGTGTGTCGTCTTTGTAAGGCTTTATATGGTCTTAAGAAAACACCTCAAGCTTGGTTTGCTAAATTTCACAAGACTATCACTCAGTTAGATTTCTCTTTCAATTCTTGTGACTTTACTCTTTTTACCTGAAAAACAAACAATAATATTGTTGTCTTTCTTCTTTATGTTAATGACATGATTACCACTGATGATGACTATGTTGGAATTGAAGAGCTCAAGAAATTCTTGTGTGAGCACTTTGAGATGAAGGATCTTTGACCATTAAGTTACTTTTTGGAACTTGAGGTCTTATTTTCTAGTGATGGCTTATTTATCTCACAAGCTAAGTATGCTTCTGATCTTGTTTCTCGAGTAGGTCTCATTGATTGTAAAATTGAAAACACTACTCAACAACCCAATGTTCGATTTACTCCTCAAGATGGTACCTTGCTCGATGATGTCTCTCTTTATCGGCAACTCGTAGATAACTTAATTTACCTCACATTTACTAGACCAAATATATCATATGTTGTTCATTTGGTTAGTCATTTCATGGCCTCTCCATGTACCACTCATGCCGTTGTCCTCCGGATTATTCGGTATATTAAGGGCTCCATGTTTTATGGTCTAAACTACTTAGTTGCATTCTCATTTATTCTTAGAGCATACTCTCATGCCGATTGGGTCAGTGGTTCTAGTTATCGTCGATCTACCACATGTTTTTCTATTTTCTTTGGAGATTCTCTTATTTCTTGGCGTAGCATTAAAGCTGAATATTGTGCTCTTGCTGATATAACATCTGAGATATTATGGCTTCACAGGCTTCTCGCTAATTTAGAGACATCTCAACCTTCACCGACAAATCATTTTTTATGACAATCGTAGTGTCATTCAAATTACTCACAATGATGTTTTCTATTAGCAAACAAAACATATTGAAATTGATTGTCACTTCATTTGTCAGCATCTTCTCCGCGAACCTCATCTTATTTTTATAGGCACTCTTGACCGACCAGTTAACTTGTTTGCAAAACCTCCTTCTCCTTATTACATCCGGACTTTAATTTTCAAACTCTAATTGTTTAGATCTCCACCACTTGAGTCTAAGGAGATGTTATGATCATCTTGAATTTATTATGTTATGTTTAATTAACATGTGTAATTATTAGTCATAATATATAATTATTCTATTTATTTCTTTGTGTACAATCCTATACTACAGATAGGAATATTTTTTTTACTTAAAATATATACTGAAAAGATAAAATATATTAATATCTTCCTAAGTATCTACACTCCTGTTTGACAAATATATTGAAAGATTAAAATAAAAGAAAAGGAGTAGGTAGCGGTTGGAGAAGACGAAGCATATGGGATCTTCCGTACATGGTACCAAGTCTTTAAAACCAATGGCAAGCATGTAACTTTAACATGGCTTCGTAACATCGAATCTCAAAATCCATCATCAAAATTACAAATAGCACACAAGTATGATGTGGTGTCGGCTCAGCTGTGTTGTAGCTGGCTCCAGTCCAGCCATGGGGACCATGTTATGCTATTATTCCTAGCAGCAACATACATCATATCTTGAGATATGGTTACGAATCGAATCATATGCCACATGTAAACGTGTTGCAGGTTACACAACCAAATACTATCAAACACTAAACAACAACAAGCGTGAGTGCGACTTTGAGTTTCACTTCGTTGACGTGGTTCCATGTTCCCTTTTATATATTCCCTCTTCTACACTTTTTTTATTGTAAAACTCATTTCTCTTCATTACATAGCTGGATTTTCTCTTTTCTTTTTTCTAACATGCGCCCCTCGGTTACCAATATTTTTGGTGGGGAGTAAAGAAGTCAATTAAATTTAAAATATAAATAAATATATAATAATTGTGATAATATGAACAAGTTAACATGTAGATTTATTCTTGGAACTTCATTGAACATGTTAATATTTCAATAAAATGATGAATTTGGAAAAAGAAGTCTTGTTAAAATAACCATGTGTGTTTGCGTTTTAACTTTAAGTCTATCATTGTTTAAATTTCATATATTGCATGACTTATTTTATTATATAAGAAATTGTACATGTTTCATTTTGAAATATACTAAAAAAAATTAAGTTTTTCTTTCTTCACTCTCTTTAATCTGCATTGTCAACTTCTCTTATTTATTTTTACTTGTTAATTTTTTAAAATTTTTATTTAAAGAATGATTTGAATTTCTCTTTGTTTTAGAAATTACCAAGTCTTTTTTTTTTGAATTCTCTTAAGAGAGTTATTTAAATTTCTCTTTGTTTGAGAAATTATTGAGATGTCAAACGACCATTATTGAATTCTCTTTGGAGAATTATTGGAATTTCTCAAAGTTTGAGAGATTATTGAGATGTCAAACAACCATTATTGAATTCTCTTTGGAGAATTATTAGAATTTCTCCTTGATTGAAAAATTATTACGACTAGTCTTTATACCATATACTACGAGTGATATTTATACCATATTCGACTATTATTTATATCATCAGAGAGTGTATTTCTATATCAATTATCTACAATCCAAGTAGTAATTATATAGTATAAAATTTGGTTTTTATCTTGGAGACATCAGAGTTGATTGACTACTTTGCACAACTCTGGATAGTGCCGCAAAATATCTTAAAGAGAGCGACCTATTTCGTGACTCGACCAGATGATTTCTTCAGTGACAATCTTTCCAAACTGTGAAACAAAAATTTTAAGACGTTTTCAAACTACCATAGCTATCGAATAAATTATTTGTAATTCTACGGTTGCCTTCTCTAACAAACCGTTTAATTTTAAGGGAAATCACTTCAAACGCTAGTAACAAAAAATGTGATTTTCTTAACCTTAAAAAAGTTTTCCAACGTTCTGACCGATGACGTTCGTATTGCTCCTTCTGGATCAACCAAACAAACTAACAACAAGAATTTTGCGGATTCATATGAAACTATTAATTAAACTAAATTAGATTTTCCTGCATAGATTAAAGCGAATGTTTTACAACTCAAAAAATAAATTGTTCTATGAAAAGAAAATGACCATCTCTACAAAAGTCATATTTTGAATGGACTTGCAGATGATCTATATGATTGTTAAAATAATTGCGATACTGCCAAACAGGTTTGGGAGGATTTGGAAAAAAAATATGACACCGAAGAAGCTGGAGTAAAAAAGTATGATTTTATCTGCTACTTTGAGTATCAGATAAAAGGTCCTTGGAAGCTTAATGTGACAAATTTCAAAAGATCTCTCATGATATCATCACTGAAAGTATATCTTTAGATGAACAATTTCAAAATACTTTTATAAATGATAAACTCCCCCTATTTTGAAATATTTTAAAAAAATTGTTTTTCTAGAAAACAAAAGAATTTTCACTTGAGAGTCTAATTATTCATCTTCGAATTGAAGAAAAATCTCAAAGATAAGATCAAAAAGAAGAAGCCTTTGTTGTTTCAAACAACAAAAAGAATTTTGCTGTGGTTCTAAAACCATATGGCCAACCTTTAAAGAATCGGAACCACAATATTGTGAATCAAATTAAGAATGGGAACCATTCAAAGGCCCCAATTATCCCAATTGATAGGAAACAACCGCCACGACAGGAAAAAAATGATTTTAATATTGTTTCACTTGCTTTAGTTGTGAAAAACTGGGTCAAATGACAAAGAGATATATTATAAGTTCTAAACCTAGTGTTTCCCCTAATGCACATGTTAATCTGACTAATGGGTAATTTATTGCTATGATCATTGAAAAAAACATGGTCGGTGGATAAATATGGCGTCTCTCTTCATGTATATTATGATTGTGTACTGTTCAAACATACATGAATACCGAAGATAAGAAATCTTTGTTGGGAGATGCTCATAGCATTTGAAAGACTTTGATTTTGAAGGATTACATTCATGTACCTGAGATTAGAAGTAATCTTGTTTTTGGGTTTCTTTTAAATAAGGAAGAGTTTAGTCAGCCAATCATGGTAGATTTGTACACCATCATTAAAAATGATACTTTTGTGAATGAAATTAATATGTTCAAGATTTTTATGAATGAAATTGAAAATCCGTTTACTAATAATGAAAGTGAAGCACTTGATAAGTTTAAGACTTTTTGTGAATGAAACTGAAAATGAACTTAGTAAGAAAATTATCAGAATTTCGTGGTGATATAGGAAATTTAATATGATTCTAGTTCATTTGGTGAATTTTATAAATAACATGGAATTGTACATGAAACGATTGTATCATATTTTCCCGAAATAAATGATAAAGCGGAAAGGAGGAATAAAACTCTTAATGAACTAGTCGTTATTATTATGTTGAATTTTAGTGTTGTATCTCACTAGTGAGGGGAAATTTTATTGACTTTTTTCTATCTCCTAAATAAAGTTCTCAAGTCTAAATATACGATATCTCCTTATGAGATATTGAAGAAAAGACAACCAAACTAGTCTTACTATAGAACTTGGGGTTGTCTGGCTTATATCATAATTTTGGATCCGAAGCGAGTTAAACTCGCGAGTAGAGCC
The DNA here is from genome assembly GCF_024323335.1 of Lathyrus oleraceus. Taxonomy (NCBI): domain Eukaryota; kingdom Viridiplantae; phylum Streptophyta; class Magnoliopsida; order Fabales; family Fabaceae; genus Lathyrus; species Lathyrus oleraceus. The sequence goes on from NC_066584.1 coordinate 217,558,872, forward strand.
TATGAATGTGTATTCATTGGGTATGCAGCAAACAATAAAAAGTGATCATAGAATTAAATGATGTTGATTTCTATGAAGAAAAATTTCCTTTCCAATAGAGAAATAGTGGGGGCAATGAAACAAATCATATTTATGTGATAAAAAGCGCCAAAAGCAACAACAAAGTAGAAACAGAACTTCGATGAAGTAAAAAAGTAAAGTTGACAAATACTATGGGCTGAATTATGTGGCTTATAATATAGAAGAGGATCCAATAAATCTTCAAGAAGTCTTGTCATCTCTAGATGCAGATTTGTGGCAAGAAGTTATTAACGATGAACTGGATTCTCTATAATCTAAGAGGACTTGGAAATTAATAGATTTATCTCATGGTTTTGAAAAAAATGGTTGTAAATGGGTTTTGAAAAAGAAAAAAACTGGTGGAACAATTGATAAGTACAAGGCTCATATTGTCGCCAAAGGTTTTACATAAAAGAGAAAATATAGTGTACTGGTCAAAAAGTACAGGTTTGCATGTTCCCCCTAAAAGGGCAGAGAGACTCAAAGGCCTTAGTAGGTTTATAATAGTTTATGATATTAAGGCTTTCCCACAGTGGTGAAACTCTGTATGGTGATATTTTGAGGTGATTTATGAAACCTTCTCACATGAGGTGAGAGGTTTTCCTGATGACCATTGTTTCTTGGTAGCAAGCATATAATTACTGATAGTCATGTATTAGAGCTATATTGAGTGTTGTGTTCTTTAGAGTGTAGATAATATGTATTACTTGGGGTATGTCCCTTTCTCCTTGAGTGGAAATGTATTTATATAGGCCTATCTGACCTAGAGTTTCAGTCACCCTTAGTGGCGACAACTGATCCCTTCCTCTTGAAGAGAGTTATTTACCACATATATTTTAGAAGTTGGTATAGAGTCATCCTTCCTTGACTCACACGTAAGAGTTTCCTCTGGGTAGGTCTCTGAATCATTGCCTGAGCGACACGACTCATAGCGAGGGCACCCTGGTTTAGAGCAACCGCAAATATAACATTACATAGTCCCTCAATTACAAGGGTTTTTCTAATAGAGAAGTGTTTTTAAACTCTTGAAACGCACCTCTCACCATGCCACTAATTTCACTAGACTAGGATGACCATGCTCACTTGGTGAGTCCCTAAGCTATGAGCAAGTCCATTAGCTAAGGGTGAGTCCCTCACTTGAAAATGTATATTTATCATGACCCTTAATGGATGAGTCATCTACCACATGTCTCTTGGTTAGCTGAGAAATGTCAGTCATGGGTGTCAATCAATCCCATGGTGTTTGTGCTTACTTTCATTTAATATAATTAATGATGGCCTATTTCTTTAGACCTTAAACATTAGTGGTATGTGTCAGAAATATGTTGAGTTTCTCTAGACCCTTAAGGGGATTCATAGTGTCTTTTATACTTCCCACTATAAAATGCTTCCTTCTTGGCATTTGCTCCATTTTACTCTTTCTCTACAGGTCCGTCCAAGTTGTTTTCCCTTGTCATATCTTTGTTCACAACCTTCTCTCAGGTATGAATTCCTTCTTTTCGTTATTTTCTATAGTGGATTTTGTGGATGTATGATCGAGGTGGAGTTTTTACATTAGATGTAAAGCTTTAGGTAAGTAGTCCATTTTTGACGATTACGACAATGATGGTGACTCCTCTTTATTATACTATTTTCTTATGAACAAAATATCTTCCTCCTTCGTCGTGTCCAAGGATACTGGTGACTTGTTTCTAGTTATAACTCCTAAGAAAAAAAATCATATTTTTTGATCGGGAGTAAATGTTTCTTCTTTAGAGGATGGGGATCGGCCCGTCTTGGAGACTTTTTCGTCATCGGAGAGTGTGACCTCGCTCATCTCCTCCGAACCTCCTTCATTGTACCTCTACTTTTACCTCCTTGTCATTATATACATGAGAGTTATCTTCCCCCTTTCTCCTTTTTCTACAGAGATCTTGAGAATTATTAATGTCGCTCCCTCCAAACTGTTTCCTAATAGCTAGGGCTATATCAGGGCTTTTGAAATGGTTTGCGAGGACCTGTACATTACTCTGACCACAAGGCTTTTTTATACTTCTTTGTCGTTAACCCAATAAAGGGTAGCTAGGTGTCCCTAGGTAGTCGACCAACACAATGCCATATGTCCTCCCACTCCAATCATTATAAGTATTTGGCAAACAACTTTGTCTAGGTGAGGGGGCGAGACGACTCCCTTTAGATGTTGGGATTTGATGGCGCCCCTATTTTCCTCTATCCTATATGGAGGATCTAATATTAATCATGGGGTATGATTCGACATTCCTTTCTCTCAAAAAGAAAAGGATTGTTGACTTCCTGTTGCAGATTGATGTCATTGACTGCCGATAAGTGATTAACCTTTGGTTAGGGTGGCAAGCATCGTCATCTGTATAGGTAGAGGCCTTTTGTCTTCCTTTTATAGTATTTTGTATATCATTTAGGATATGTATACTATTTTTGTAGATCAAATGGAAATGATTCCGATCGAGGAGCATATGCAAAGATGAGAGAAGCTTAAGCCTGCCAATACGGGTACCAACAACCCAAAAAGACATCCTTAGGGTTTCATCCTCAAAGGGAAAAAGAGACCAGCTGAGGAGTCGACCCTAAATTTACCAAATTACAAGGCTCAAATGTTGAAAGATGGTTCCCTTTCCACCATTAACAATGTGGGGGTGATGACGCCCTCTACGGGCGGGGTTTCTTCGTCTCACACGGCCTAGTAGAATGATGTCGGCATTAACACCTTCCGCTTTAAAATCTCCCACCTCCTTTTTTCCAAAGAGTTTCATATTGGTTATCAAGCCTTTTGCTCTACGTCAGTTTCACCCATTGTGAACATGAAGGATACTCTTTTGTTGAGGGCACTCATGTTATCGGAGGTAGATCAAAGAAGGCGTGACAAAGTGGTAAAAGCTCTATAGGAGAAACTCTAAGAGAATATATATGCTTATAACAAGGGGAAAAGGTTGTTGCAGTCACTCCTGCGGGATGAGAAGAAATATGAGAAAAGGTTGGTGAATGTGTTGGCCGAGGAAAAAGAGGTCTCCGCTAAGAAGAAATCTTTGCATGATTATTTGAATGTCTCTCTCCTCTGCCTGAACAATTTGGAAAATGATGTGTCATAGCTAACCGATAAGGTTATGTCTACTTCCAGCATTTACTTCAAACATGCTAAAGAACAAGTTTTATACCTCTATCCCGGTCTGGATTTGAGTCTTATGAACTTTCTCAAAGTCGTGCGAGATAGTGTGTTGGTTGATAATGATATATTAGCATCTCCTAAAAGCCTCACTCACATCGAGGGAACCCATGACCAGGATGGGAAAACGAAAGGAAGCGAGTTTGAAGTTCCTCAGGCAGAGAATGATGTTGAGGTGTGGTGACCCGGGAGGAAGAATGATGATTTTGTTTACATATTGGCCCATAGTGGCCCTTGTATTTTTGTGGTTTCTTGTTTGTATTCATATGCCCCTTTGGGGGATTTTGTAATCGTTGTGAGCATCGGCATCCCTTTGGGATGCCTTTTATATTAACTACTATTATCATTATCTGTTTGTTTTTAACCTTGGCCTAAATGATTTCCCTGGTGGGATGCAAGGATACGACTTTAAGGATCCAAATATTACTTCCCTTGTTGGACGACATGGATCCCACTTAAAGATCCAGTGATTGATCGCCTTATTGGGCGACAAGGATCCTACTTAAGGAACTAACTATTTGATTGCCACATTGGGTGACAAGGATCTCTCCTAAGGACCCAATTATTTGATCGCCTCATGGGCGGGAAGGATCTCACTTAAAGATCCAGTGATTGATCTTGGCATGGGTGGAAAGGATCTCACTTAAGGATCCAGCAATTTGATTGCCTCATGGGCGGTAAGGATCCCACTTAAGGATCCAGTGTTTGGTCGCCTAATTGGACGGAAAGAATGACACTTAAGGATCCAACTATTTGATCTCCTCATGGGAGGCCAGGATCCCACTTTAGGATCCAGTTACCAGATCGCCTCATGGGAAACAAAGATCCCACTTAAGAATCCAACTATTTGATCGCCTCGTGGGCGACAAGGATCTCACTTAAGGATCTAGTGATTTAATCACCTCATGGGAGGTAAGGAACCCACTTAAGGATCCAGCAGTTTGATCGCCTCATGCGCGACAAGGATCCCACTTAAGGATCCAACATTTGATCCCCTTATTGGTCGGTAAAGATCCCGCTTAAGGATCCAGCGATTGATCAACTTATGGTAAGCAAGGATCCCATTTAAGGATACAGTGATTGATCGACTCGTTGGGTGACAAGGATCCCACTTAAGGACCCAACTATTTGATCACTTTATTGAGCGGAAATGATCCCACTTAAAAATATAATTATTTGACCGCCTTATGGGCGAAAAGGATCCCACTTAAGGATCTAGTTATTTGATCACCTCATGGCCCAACCTTCTCATGCACTCTTAAGTTTCTGACAAATAAATGGTTTTCCAAGCATATGAAATTTAACATAATCAAAAGTGAGGTTCCTCATTAAAACCCTTGGCCCTTGTAAGAGCAAAAAAGGGAAAAAAATGTACCCCATAAAGTAACTTGTTCTTTACAATTGGCTAAGATACAATACTCATCCATAAAAATAAAATAATCAAGCAATATTAAAGAAAAACAAATGGAACTATGCTGACGTGTTCAGGGGGTATATCTCCTAAAGTTTTAGCCTTTAGTCTCCTCAGAGGTTGGAGAGGAGGTTTCCTCGCCTTTGTGGAATTCCTTTGGTGGCTTAACTCTTGAGCTCATCTTTCTGGAGCTTCCTCCCGGAGTGTGGATCCTCTTTAACCTGAGGCTTTATGCATAAAATTTTATGGTGTTCTCCTGATCTCCTTGGATGAGCCATACTTACCCCTGGGGAAATGGGTAATTCATGCACAAGTACAAAGTGGACAAGGCGGCGGGTAATTTATTGCGGCGCGATGACGCTTGTATCATGGTGTGATACTGACTTGTCGCAGCGTGATAAAGCTTTTTTTTGGATGACACGCTTTTTGCTATTTAAGGGGTTGTTTGGCTACTTTCTCAGGGGTTCTAAATCAGAGAGAGAAAGTGACGACTAGAGACTTTCAAGGGGAAATGAGCATATTAAAGTCATTGGAGAGAAATTCTTCCATAGATTTTGATGATGAAGACTTATCAACTCAAGATATTTGTTAATTTATCAAAGAGTATATAAGTTTATCTAGATTAGATCTTTTTGAGATGAATCTTATTTTTACTATGATAAGTATATTGACCATGACTTAACTATAGAGGATCGAGAAAGTCATATTCTTCACGATTGTGAAACTGAGACTTGATAATGAGGTGATAATTTTAGATATCACATTCTTACCCGTTGATCACACCTGAAGGTGAACTGTTGAGGCTAGTTGAGAGGATATCAATTGTAAAGGCAACTACATAAGAGGAGAGTGGTCATGCAGGTAGGTTGGTTCCTGCATCCGCACGTATACGAGACATTGCAACAAAAATATTATCTACTAATGATTTAATAAGGGCACTCCAATTCATGATGATGTGGAACATATTCTCAAAGAAGCTCAAAATACTTTGTAGTATAATAGGTTGTGCAACATATTCTTAATTTGAGTCGAATATTTTTTAAATATGAGTAACCAGGGGTGTGGGAAAAGGAATTTAATTTTCTTTGTTATGTCTTTATAAGGTTGTAACTCCAAAAACATTATTAAATTTTATGGACTTCAAAATACTTGAATATTGGTGTAAAAAAATAAGGGAATTGTATTATTTTTTTCCGAGTTTACTCCTACACTCAAGGATGTGTTTGTTTCTAGGTTAGAGAAAATATTCTCAAGAATATGGGTATGGACGTGCAATATTCACATGTTTGATTGAAGTTTTAAAAAATTATTCCAAAATACTTTTTATTTCCATGAATCGCATTTATATATGATTCTTCTATTTTTATTCAAAGGCTTAAAGAGTGGGAATATAACATTTTCATGGGAATAAGTTCATCTAACTATAAATTCTCACTATCAATCACATTTATTTTTAAGCTTAAATGCATTTTTATCTCTCTAGCTTGATGAATTTTAATTTTTAATTCCTCCATTTTAAAAACCAACTGACAATAATGAATGAGTAGGATTATTTTTTATTTTTTATTTTACAAAATTAACTAACTAATAATTAATTATTTTTATTTTAATTAATATTTTTGTTTTAATTAATAAGTTATCATTTTTATTAAGTTTTTAAAATATTAAATAATTAAAATTATGAAATAAAATTTTGTCCTTAAGCCCATTATTTTGGAACAATAACCCCATAATCGGATTTGGATCTCCTCCTATTTTTTTCTGTCATGTTCTCTCTCATTTGCAAATCTGATTCGTTGAATTCATCGAACGGTTGAGATATAAAAGAAAAAATAAATACTTTCACGTCTATTTAGTCTATTTAGTTCTGGAAATATCCTTCAAAGAAATATGATTTGAAACCTTGAAACAATTTCACCTTAAAAACAAATTAAAATTATTTCAAATTTTAAAAATATATTTATGGTCAAATACATCAAATCCAAGCGAAATTTTGTTTAAAAAATTCAGAATAGAATTACGAAATGACTGCTTCAGACGCGTCACTATTTCTTGCAGGTGAGTCATTGTTTAATCTGTTGGCTTTCTCTTGATGTTGTAATAGTTTCACTTTCAACATTTCATGCAAATTCTTGAACTTGTTTAAATTTATGCCATTGCAGTGACTGTTTAACAAGTAGCATCGTTTAATTTTGCACTTATTATTCCACTAATCAAGAATTGGAAACCGGTGGAATTGAAAATTGGGGTGATCTGTGGTCTTTTTCTTTTAGTTTTTGCGAGTGTTTTTTCGCCCAAATGTTTTCATCAGGTTGGATTTGTTGTTATTGGATCAATTTTTTGTTTTTAATGCTTTCTCAGTGTTGGATTTGTTGTTGCTGGAGCAATTTTTAACAAGTTTTTGAAGATTTGGTTATTTGGAAAGTAAGAATGACCTTACAATCTCCTGATAAATAAATATTGCTTTAAAGTATGTTTTTGGTTTATTTTTTATCAATACAAGACTGTGGCTAGTTTATAAAAGAATAAATATTGTATATTTGAATAATTTAGTACAACAATCGAATGAGTAACTATGCTTAATATCAATGTCAAAATTAAAATTTCAAAGACAAAATGAATTGAAACCATCAATATTAAAAGTTGTACACACTACAACAAGACTTCAACTTTATTACTCAAAAGAGCTATGCACTATATATCATTTTATTACTAATTACCATTATTATTTCCATGGATAACCATAGCAATTATTCCAAACACACTTAACTACCAACATAGACTCAACAAGACACAACAACAAAGGAACCAAAACATCAACTAGTAAAACACATAGTACCTCAAACCAACCATCATAACCTTATATTACTCAAGTTTGTTTCTATACCAATAAACACCTTTAATCTGACTCCCTTCATCTGGATCAACATAAAGACACTCCTTAGCCTCTCTCCACATAGCCTTATAAACTGGAGTCCCATCAAAATGATAATACTCGCCCAAAATAGGTTTCACAGCTTTTGTAGCTTCCATAGCATGATAATGTGGCATAGTTGAAAACATATGATGAACAACATGGGTATCAGTTATGTTATGAAAAACTTTGTTAAGAATTCCATAATCTCTATCCACAGTTGCCAAAGCACCTCTCATCCAATCCCATTCACTTGAATCATAATGAGGCAGTGCAGGATGAGTGTGTTGCAAGTAAGTGATCATAACTAGAAATCCGTTTACTATAAGAAGTGGAACTCCGTAAACTCGAATAACCCAATTCAAACCTTGTGCCAAAACAAGACGGTAAAGCCCGTAAGAAACTGCGAGAACGCCTGCGTCTGAAACATAGATTTGAAGTCTTTCGCGATCGGAGTAAATTGGGCCGTATGGATCATAATGTGAAGCGAACCTATCGTAGTATCGGCCGGAAACGTTGAAGGCTAGGTAAAGCGGCCAACCAAGAGTGAGTGTTACAGCCAGTGTGAGAAATCTTCCTAGTGGGTTGTCGAGGTATTTATAGTACCAACCAATTTGAGATTTTTTCTTAGGGACAAAAACCTCGTCGCGTTCTAGGGACCCAGTGTTCGAATGGTGGCGACGGTGACTATACTTCCATGAGAAATATGGTACCAAGAGACATGAATGAAGGATGAGCCCAACTAAGTCATCAACCCATTGGTAATTACTGAATGCATGATGCCCGCATTCGTGTGCAACGACCCAAACACCGGTAAGGACACATCCTTGGACGGCCCAGTAAATGGGCCATGTCCAAAGATAGTTGTTACCGGGAAGGGTAGGAATGTAGCTTATGGCTAGGTAGGCAAGGATTGAGGCTATGGTGAGGTCGACAATGACATAGGAAAATGATCGAATTAAGGAACGGTTGAAACAATGTGGTGGAATTGCTTTCTTAACTTCTCCGAGAGTGAAGGGTGGTTTGGTAATTGGGACACGCTTCAAATGTTGATCTTGTTCTGGTTTTGTTTGCGAGGGTGGAAGAGAGGTTCTGCCACCTGCTCCCATTTTCACGCAACCTGTGAATACAAAGAAAAATGTGTTAGTTCTGTTTTGAATATGAAACTTTTTGCAGTATTAAATGATTAGGTTGTGAATAAGTATCAAACAAAAAGCCTTCACCAAAAAATAATAGTCATATATAGATAGATAATTTCATGGATAACATGTGGTTTCTTTTGAAGGTGTCAATAATGAATTGTATCTAGACGAAACAACGCAAACAGCCCAACTAAAATAGACAGATAATCAATACCCAACAAACTAGAAATATAACTAAATATCATGTTTAGTACAAATTAAAGAAGTAATAAAAAACAATTAACTGTTTAGTCGGTAGGGGTGATATATAGCTTTTATTGACTTTTATTTAGTAACTTAAATTTTGTGTGATTATTTTTATAAAAGAAATTATAAAAAAATCATTTACAATTTTTTTTGTAAAAAAAATTATTTATTTTTATACAATTTTCAAAATAATTACTTAAAATTAATATATACTTCTAAATATTTTTAAATTTATATATTGATTCAAATTATAAAATATAATATAATAATAGTTATTAAAATACATTATCAATATAAAACTGCTTTAGTCTATCATGTTAACACATAAACATCAAAATTATAAAATTTAAAAGGCTTTTTATCACCTGTGGTGGGCCTTTATAACTTAAAAGGTTTATAAAAAGGTTTAGACGTGACGTATTCCCATTCCCACCTTATTAGTTAAAAAAAATAACTAAAAATATGTAAAATTGATAAGGATCACAAAAGATAAAAATATAATTTAACACTAATTTTTTTGGGAGCAGATTCTCTCCAGTTAACATTTCACTGGAGAGTGAGGAGTTCTAATCCTCACCAATAAAATTTTATTTTTCTTTATTATATTTTCATGTGGTTAGGAATTCACTAGATGAAAATATCATGGGAGAGAATCCTTTCCCATTTTTCTTATACTAGTTCACTACAAGTAGCTCAATTTATATTAGAAAACTTGACAAAAACAAAAAGAGAATCGTATACTTTAACTACTTGGCCATATACACAACCTTACATAATGTAATGAGATATCATATTATCACATCATATTATATAAATTCCAAGAAAGTTAGTCGCCAGTATGCTATTAGATAGAGCAACTTTAAACGTGATGATTTTTCAACAAAGCATGGTCATTCACGAGTTACTAATGAAACAATGTCTTATTTGAAAGACAACAAATCATCAAGAAAACATCACAAATATCCAATTTTTTTATCCATTTCTTTTTTCAAGTGATAGACAAAATAATCATAACTACTAAAAATTTACAGATAATTGTAAGAGTTAGGGTTTCGATCCTGATATTAACATTCAATCCGATAATATTGAGTTTTGACAATTGAATTTGATTTTACAGACTATTGTTTTCAATCTAATAATATAGATTTTTGACAATTAAACTAAGATTTGCAGACTATTTTATTTGATCAATTTCCCTATAGAGGAATCAAAATCACAAAAAACTAATGCCAAAATCACCTTGAATGATTAACTATTAGATCTATCTAACAAAAAATAAAAGAAAGGAAAGAAATAATCACCTGAAACAGAAGGAGAGGGTTTTGAATGTCTCTATGTGTCTGTCTCTGTGTGTGAGAGATGATGGAGTATTTAAGCTATTATTACCCAATCTCAGTTGCGAAATGTAATAGTTTTATGGACGGTGATACCATAACACATTTTTGGAGTTTGTAATATCAATTTTTATTTTAATTCCCAATATTAAATACCACTATTTCCTATTATTTCTCATTCTATAATTGACCCTGCCCTTTTAAACCGATCTGTTTACCCATACACATTTAACTGATTTCCCATATCTTTTTCTTGGATTATCAACATTCACACATTTTGCTAGATTGTAATTCACGATATTTAGCGTGTTTGTCTTTTTGGCCCAACAGAAGTTAACTTAATATCCCATATTTTAAGTTTATTGAGGAAGATTTAAGCAGGTTGGGCCTAACAATAATTTTAAAAAAGACTTGTACATTAATTAAGTTTAAATTCGCATTTAACAAAAAACATGGCATTTGGAAGTAATTGTGAATCAGTTTAATGGAGGATAAGGCTCGTACCTATAATTGCGAGGGAATTGAAATCATTTGATGTCAAAACTAAATTCAAAACTTAATTAATAATGACATTTCAAATTTCCTCAATTCCTACTATTTATAAGACTATTATGTATTATCAAATACCCCATATAAAATTAATCCAACTAAAAATTGTTAATTTTATAATATCTAAAAATAAATAAACAAATACATCATTTTTATTAAACGAAAATATTCCATTTTCTCTTATTAAAAAATATATTTAATACTATATGCTTTTAATTTTCCAAATAAAATGATAATATTAATAAAGAAAATAACAACAGTATAACAGTTTCCATAGTATGTTTTATATATTGGTTGTACTTCTTATAAAAGAAAATAACAACAATGTAACAGTTTGCATATTATAGAAAATATTAATTATATTTTTAACGTGATTAAAATAAAACTCATTGATTTTTTTCAATGATTTAAAGAATTTAAATTCATATTTGATCTTCGATATCTTGTATTTGTTTTTAATTTTTTATTTCTTGATTTAAAATTCAATTACATCATAAATATTAAAATGTAATTAAAGATAAATGATATTAAGCAATTCATAATAATTTTGATAGAATAAATTAAGCGATCGGCAAAGATGTATGATTTTTAATAAATCCCATATATAAAACACACGCAAAAATGGAAATAAATAAAAAATATGAAGAAGAAAAAGTAGGAAAATAGATACAAATAAGAAAAGAAGAAAAACTGAATAGTGCAATAATTTTTTTTATAAAAAATACCTTAAATTTATATGCAATTCTTCCATCTATGCATATAATACTAAAAAAAGAGAAATAAATAAATAAAAAGAGATTATGTGTTGGCTCGTTCAGGTATTCGGGTGATAGAGTCGGTCGATGCAAGTAAGTATCATTGGATGGCTGTTGAAATAGTTGGGATCCTTTTTTGTCCTGAACACCGCCGAAGTCATATCTCAGACCAACATCATAATAAGCGATAGAGCGGTTCTGCCAGTAGATCTGGATGAGAGGGTGTGTATCTCTTTCAAGGGTTGCTCGGTTCCCCTATACGAGTGTCTTTCACCATATTAGGGATGTGTATATCCTTCTCTGATTTCGAAGTTGCTATGATGAACCATTTAAAAGTTGCCCCCTCGCAATTTCATTCCGGAGCTTGGGCCTTCTTATTGGTGTTCCATTTTTGTGCCGAGTATAAGTCTTGGAATCCTTCGTTTGGTATTTTCTTTGAACTATTCTTTGTGGCTCGTACTTTGTTGGGTGATGTTTGGGATCAAGGGTTGATCCCTCTTCGTCCCCAAGTACCTTGGTTCATCCCTTTCGTTTATGATTGGGAGATTTTCTGAAGCGCTTCGTATGGGTGAGGCCCGTAACTCCCGAGGCGCATATGGCTTTCTGCTCGTCTTCGAATCCGGTGGGAGATGTCCGCTCTTGCAGAAGTGGTTTTCAGAAATATTAGGGCTCATTTCTATTGACCAGACCCTTTTATCACTCCGGGTTAACTTCTCTGTCTTCCGAGGAAGTAAAAGTGATGGAAGATTTGCATGCCTGGTATAAATGGCTCGAATATGAAGAAGGGATGGTCCCAGTAAAGTGCTTTCCTTCCAGTGGAAGAAGAGGTATGTAACACCTTAAATCCCAAACACTTAATTTATAAAACTTACAAAATAATTTGCTCAAAAAGGGTGTCTCATTTTCTTAGCATAACATCTTTTTCAAAACCAATTACGACATTGGAAATAAATCTCAACACATAGTAAATCATCTCATGAATAAAAATCAAATTCATTTTAAATCATAAAATAAATAGTTTAACAACTCACAGAACAAAAAAAACATAAAACTAAATTCTTATCAGAGTGTTACACTATTAGAGTAACACACGAAAACTAAACAACTCAGAATGATAAACAACGAAGAAGGTCACTATGTAATCCTACAAAACAAGCAACAACTAAAGCTCATATACCCGGGTATCTGCATAACCAGCGTAAAGATAACAGATAGAACAAATATGGACTGAGAATATATTCACATACGTTACCCAAGATGAACGACGTTGTTGAAGAATCTAACACAAACATCAAGAAGATCATCTAGAAAATGGTGATAACATATAAGGATTGACATGAAATTCTACCTTTTGTGTTGCACGACTATCGAATGTCAGTACGTACTTCAACAGGGGAAACCCCTTACTCATTAGTCGATGGCATGGAAGCACTCCTTCTTGTGGAAGTTGATATCCCTTTATTGAGAGTCCTGGTGGAGGCTAAACTTGATGAGGCATAATGCATTCAAATAAGGTTCGATCTACTTAACCTTATAGAGGAGAAGCCTTGACAATGTTATGTCACAGTCATCTCTATCCGAGGTGTCTTAAGAAGGCATTTGACAAGAAGGTTTGAACTTGAGAGTTCCAAGAAGGTGACCTCGTGTTGAAGAAGATTCTGCCGATTCACAAAGATTCACAGGGAAAATGGAAACCTAATTACGAAGGACCATACATTGTGGTAAGATCCTTTTATGGAGGAGCTCTGATCCTCGTAACTATGTATGGTGACGAATTTCCACTCCTAGTGAACTCTGATGCAATCAAAAGATATTTTGCCTTAAAAGTGGAATACAAAAACCTGCTAAGTCGAAAACTTGAAAATGCGACTTAGGCAAAAACTAGGGATAAAATCAAAAGAGTATGACTCGTTAAGTCGAAAACTCAAAAGGGTGACTTAGACAAAAATGGGTATTCCGGTGGGCAGAAAACCCGAAAGGTCAGTCCAGGAAAAAGTTAGGGATTTTTCCAAGGCAAAGATTACGGTTCGTGAATCCATGTTACCATGGAAAGCTCCAGAAGAAAAGAATAGATTCATATGCTCTCCTCCGAAGCAATGTGTTGATATATTCAGAGACATGAGAACTATAGTAGTATTGTAATTCAATGGAAACTCAACCTTTCCCCTTTCCATTTTACTTCTTTCTTGCACAGCAATTACCTCTTCAAGGAATTGCATCCTTATGTACTATTAACCATTTACGAGTCAAATCAATGAAAGATTATTTTCTCATAAAAAATATGCCCAATTGTTTTTACTTTATCTGCTTGTTTGCAAAATATCATTATTTTTTATAAACGCGACATTAAAACTTTGGTCAACAATAAAAGCATTTAAAAATAACAGTAAATTGTTTTTGATTTTCGGAATGTATGAAAGGAGATCGACAGTCCCCAATATTTCCCTCGTCACATAAAGACATGAAATCATTTGCAGGTTGACATGCCCCTATCAACATGACAAGCAAGTTCTCTCAAGAACTTGCTAATACGCAGCTTATCAGCAATGAATCCAACTTGAGGCACCAAGGGCATCCACGTCTTATTACCGATCATAGCATTTTCAAATTCTGAGTGTTGGTGAAATTCTAGTTATCAGACTTTGGATGTCACACTGGTTGTTATGACATCCAATTCTGCACAGACAGGGATTATGCAGAACTTAATAGTAAGTGCAGTAAATAACACAAGTAATTGTTCACCCAGTTCAGTCCAACATGACCTACATCTGGGGGCTACCAAGCCAGGGAGGAAATCCACTATTAGTAGTATCAATTCAAAGCTAAACTCACCCGTTTACAACTTATCACTTAATCCCTACCCAATGCAATTTCAATCTTAACCTAAGATCAGAGTTCCTACTCACTCCCCCTCAATCACCTCAGTGATATTAAAGACACTTTGAAGTCACACTTCAAAAACAACTCTTGATTATGCTTCACAGCTTAAATCAAGATACACGGCACTCACGCTTAAAAGCTTTGAGTGACACAACACTTACAACTCAATGAACACCCTATGCCAAAGCAATCATCTACTTGATAATGGCTTGGCTTACAAGATACGTCTAATACAAGACTCACAAAATACAGCAGTGAAGTATGATGGACACACTAACTCTTCACGCTTCAAAATCCCCGAAACTGAATGAAGGAATGCCTTCCTTTTTATATTGCAGCACCTGGGCTTTTGCACCTGTATTTTCCTGAATTTTAGGTCACACAAGTTCCCTCAAATTCAACATTTAGGTTGCTAACAAATAGGCTATTTGTTAGGTTCATTGAATGTAGCTTGATTGTTGATTTCCTGGATTTTCTCTCAGCTGTTGAATCCCTAAAGAATAGCCTGAGAAAAAGCTGAAACAGAAAACTGAACAACCTACAATTTAGCATATGCTGTCAGGCACGAATGTCACGACATTCAGCTTGACATCAAGGTCCATATGCTGAGTCTGTTTTTCCAGAAAACAGACTGTACAATTTGCTGACCTGTACATGATCAAAATGACCATACTACAGTAACAGCTTACATTAGTAAATGTCAAAGTGTCCAACTTAACATTTACACATTTGGCCTTAAGTTAGTTCTGTTATTCTCTTGAAGAACAAACTAAGTTATATGCTGAAGTATAGCAGAACACCACTCTGCCTAATCTTCACCAGCTACTGTTAATGATGAATGTCACAACATCCAGTTTGACATTCAGTCAGTAGGCCTTATGCCAGGTCTGGTTCTTCCTTGATAACCAGACTGCAAATGAATACTAAGTTCTAACAGAACTTCTGTTCCTTAGTATCTGTTGACAGGTATGAATGTCACAGCATTCAATAATCCTGTGTTAGTCAGTCCTGCAGTAACTACAATGTAGTCACATATACATGTCATGACATCAGTCAAGACATTAGTGTTTTACCATATAATGCAGCCAATTTAAACACCTACAAACTCCCCCTTTGGCAAATTTTTGGCTAAAACACTTTGATCCCCATAACAGAGTTCATAGCAGCGGAATAATACTAGCTAATACACTCAGAGTGGCAGCACACTCACACACATGGAAGTTAAATAAAAACTTCACATAGCAGCACACACATATTAGAAGTTGCACCTAAACTTCAACATCAACTGCAGGGGGGGGGGGATCTTCAGATCTGTCATGAGAGTCTGTTGTGGAGACCCACTCTGTTTGTCAGGGGTATTGGTGATTATTACTCCCCCTTTTTGTCACAAATGTTGCCAAAGCCAACAACATAGTCAGAGCACAATGACAGAGATCCAGACTTGGTTTTACTTCACAGTTTCAACCAAGTTAACATCCACTTGATCTTGCTTCACAGCTTCGATCAAGTGATCACCCACTTTTGCTTTACAGTAGGTACCACCATATCAGATGCCATGATTTTGTTTCTGACATCCAGAACCACTCCTGCATGAACAGCATCCTTGAACTCCTGCAGGTACAGAGCCCTTCTCTCTGTTGGGTGTCTCCTTACCCTCTTGTATACACCCTTGTTGCAAGCATCATAGCTATGATCTGTTGACCAATCATAGCCTAGTACAAATTGTTTAATAGGCAGAGATATTAAACAATTTATCCCAAACATCAGTGGTTGCTATAAGGTCTCAGAGAGACATATTCCCAGTTTGCTCCTTAAGTTTTCAAACTGAGTAGCATCCAGAGCCTTTGTAAATATGTCAGCCAGTTGAAGATCCGTGGCTACATGTTCCAAAGTGATCACCTTGTCTTCCACCAGATCTCTGATGAAGTGGTGCCTAATGTCAATATGTTTGGTCCTGCTGTGTTGGATGGGATTCTTGGAGATGTTGATGGCACTGAGATTATCACAGAACAATGTCATGACATTTTGAGTGACATTGTACTCAGTGAGCATTTGTTTCATCCAAACCAGTTGGGAGCAACTGCTTCCAGCAGCTATGTATTCAGCCTCTGCAGTGGACAGAGAGACACAGTTCTGCTTCTTGCTGAACCACGATATGAGGTTTTCTCCTAAGAAGAAACATCCACCTGATGTGCTTTTTCTGTCATCAGCACTTCCAGCCCAATCAGCATCACAGTATCCAGATAGGACAGGCTCAGACCCATGTGAGTACAGCATCCCATAGTCACACGTCCCATTGATGTACTTGAGAATCCTTTTGACTTGATTCAAGTGGCTCACCTTGGGCTCTGCTTGGTATCTGGCACACACTCCAACTGCATAAGAAATGTCAGGTCTACTTGCAGTTAGATACAGCAGACTACCTATCATGCTTCTGTACAGGCATTGATCAACACTAGGCCCTCCATCATCTTTGGTTAGCTTCAGATGAGTAGGAGCTGGAGTCCTCTTGTGCCTGGCATGATCCATACCAAACTTCTTAACTATGTTCTTGGCATACTTGCTTTGGGAGAGAAACATAGAGTCCTCCATTTGGTTTACTTGCATTCCAAGGAAATAGGTCAGTTCTCCCACTAGACTCATTTCAAACTCAGATTGCATCTGGTGCACAAATTTTTTTAACCATTTGTTCTGACATTCCACCAAAGACAATATCATCAACATAGATTTGAGCTATCATGATTTTGCCTTCTTCATCCTTCACAAACAAGGTTTTATCTATGCCACCCTTTCTGTATCCATTTGAGGTCAGAAATTCAGTTAACCTTTCATACCAAGCTCTGGGTGCTTGCTTCAACCCATACAAGGCTTTCTTCAACTTGTATACATGCTCAGGTTGGTTAGGATCACAGAACCCTTTGGGTTGTTCCACATAGACTTCTTCATTCAGGTAGCCATTCAAGAATGCACTCTTCACATCCATTTGGAATAGCTTAAACTTCAGGATGCATGCTACCCCCAACAGCAATCTGATGGACTCAAGTCTAGCCACAGGAGCAAATGTCTCATCAAAGTCTACTCCTTCAACTTGAGTGTATCCTTGAGCTACTAGTCTTGCTTTATTTCTAGTAATTACTCCTTTCTCATCAGATTTGTTTTTGTAGATCCACTTGGTACCAATGATGTTGGACCCTTCAGGTCTTGGAACCAGCTCCCATACTTCATGCCTTGTGAACTGCTCGAGTTCCTCTTGCATGGCAATGATCCAGTATTCATCAGTCAGGGCTTCTTTCACATTCTTTGGTTCAACCTTGGAAACAAAGCAGGAATTTGAGTTTATTCCTCTTGACCTGGTAGTTACGCCACTGGTGGGATCCCCTATGATAAGATCCTTAGGTTGGTCTTTCTGAATTCTGATAGATGGCACTTTGGTGGGTGCTTCTACTTCACATTCAGGAGGAGGTTCCTGTACTTCTTCAGGCTTGACTGGACTGTCAGTTGGACTATCAAGGAATGTTTCAACATCCTCCATGACATCGATTCCTTCCTCTTTATCATCCACAATAACATTTATGGACTCCATCAGGACATTGGTCCTGTAGTTGAACACTCTATAGGCTCTGCTGTTAGTGGAGTATCCCAGAAATACGCCTTCATCACTTTTGGGATCTAGCTTCCTTCTCTGTTCACGATCTATGAGAATGTAGCATTTACTTCCAAAAATATGAAAGTACTTCACAGTGGGTTTTCTACCCTTCCATATTTCATACAGAGTGGAGGAGGTTCCTTTTCTCAAGGTGACTCTGTTGTGAACATAGCACGCGGTATTCATTGCTTCAGCCCAAAAGTGCATAGGGAGCTTCTTTGCATGAATCATTGCTCTGGCAGATTCTTGAATAGTTCTATTTTTTCTTTCAACTATTCCATTCTGCTGAGGAGTTATAGGGGAGGAGAACTCATGGCTTATTCCTTCAGATGAGCAAAACTCATCAAACTTGGAATTCTTGAATTCAGTACCATGATCACTTCTAATCCGGACCACACAACTGTCCTTTTCCCTTTGAAGTCTTATGCACAGATCTTTGAAGACATCAAATGTATCTGACTTCTCTCTGATGAAGCTTATCCACGTGTATCTGGAATGGTCATCAACCACCACGTAGGCATACTTCTTCCCACCAAGACTTTCAACCTGCATAGGTCCCATTAGGTCCATGTGCAGCAGTTCCAGAACTCTGGAGGTTGTGGAATGTCCCAGCTTTGGGTGTGACATCTTGGTTTGCTTGCCCACTTGGCATTCTCCACAGACTCTTCCTTCATCAATCAGAAGCTTTGGCATTCCTCTGACTGCTTCCTTGGATATGATCTTCTTCATTCCCCGTAAGTGGAGATGTCCAAGTCTTCTATGCCACAGCTTCACCTCCTGTTCTTCCTTGGCTGAGGAGCATGTTGTGGAAAAGTTAGAGAGATCAGGTTCCCACAGGTAGCAGTTGTCTTTGGACCTGGTTCCTCTCATAACTTCCTGATTGTCACCATTTGTCACAATGCACAGCTCCTTAGTAAACTGAACATGAAAACCTTGATCACACAGCTGACTTATGCTGATGAGGTTTGCAGTTAGTCCTCTTACTAACAGCACATTGTTCAGTTTTGGCACTCCAGAACAGTCCAGTTTGCCCACACCTCTGATTTTTCCTTTGGCACCATCACCAAAAGTCACATAGCTGGTGGTGTGAGGTTGAATGTCTACCAGTAGATTTTCCATACCAGTCATATGTCTTGAGCATCCACTGTCAAAGTACCAGTCTTCTCTGGAAGAAGCCCTTAGGGCAGTGTGTGCTATCCTAGCATACCATTGTTGCTTCTTAATGGGAACACATCGCTTACGTGTTTTATGCTTAGGTCTGACATGTGAGGCTCTGTTAGGGAAGCCATGAATCCAGTAGCAGAAGGCTTTTATATGTCCAAGCCTGCCACAGTGGTGACACCTCCAATTCTGGTATATTCTATTCTGATGATCATTCATCCTCGCTCCTCGATGTTGAGACATTGGCTTTGACATCTGCTTGAACTTCTGAACTCTAGCCTTTGGGCGTTTGTGTTCAGCTCTTTTTCCAAATCCTAGCCCAGATTTGGTTCCAGACTGCTGTCCCACCTTTAGAATTTCTTCCAAGGTGTCAGTTCCCTTATTCATCATTCTGATGGATTTGGTCATCTGATTCAGCTTGGAGGTCAGCAGGGCTATCTCATCATTTAGCCCCTCTATGGCAGACAGTTGCTTCTGTCTCTCATCTTCCAGTTCCTTGATGAGTTTCTTCTGCTTTTCTCCTTGTGCACGCACTTCTGCACTGGTGGTACACAGCTTCTTATATGCTGCAGCAAGTTCATCAAATGTCAGCTCATCTGCACTTGTGTCATCTTCAGAGACACACACACTGGTTAGTGCAGTGACATGTTTGGCAGATTCTCCTTCAGATTCACTTTCAGAATCTCCTTCAGACCATGTGATAGCTAGCCCCTTATTTTGCAATTTGAGGTAAGTAGGGCATTCAGCTCTGACGTGTCCATACCCTTCACAGCCATGACACTGGATTCCCTTCCCATGGTTGAACTTCTCCTCAGAAGCTGATCTTTTCTTAATGTCAGTCGGGATGTTCTTGACATTAGTTCTACCTCTTTGATCAATCTTCTTCATGAACTTGTTGAATTGCCTCCCAAGCATGGCTAAGGCTTCTGATATACTTTCATCACCTCCTGTATATCCTTCTTCTGACTCCTCTTCAGCATTTGATACAAAGGCTATGCTTTTCTTCTTCTCAGCATACTCACCTAAGCCCATTTCAAAGGTTTGGAGAGAACCAATGAGCTCATCTACCTTCATATTGCTGATGTCCTGAGCCTCCTCTATGGCAGTGACCTTCATAGCAAACCTCTTAGGCAAGGACCTGAGAATCTTTCTTACAAGTTTCTCTTCAGTCATTTTCTCACCTAGTCCACCAGAGGTGTTTGCAATTTCAAGAATATTCATGTGAAAGTCATGAATAGTCTCCTCCTCTTTCATCCTCAGATTTTCAAACTTGGTTGTCAACATCTGAAGTTTGGACATCTTCACCTTGGAAGTACCTTCATGAGTTACCTTGAGGGTATCCCAAACTTCCTTAGCTAGTTCACAATGGTGCACCAGCCTGAAGATGTTCTTAGTGATTCCATTGAACAGTGCATTCAAGGCTTTGGAGTTTCCAAGAGCTAATGCCTCTTGTTCCTTGTCCCAATCTTCTTCGGGAATCTGCACACTGACTCCATCTTCATCAGTCCTCGTTGGATGTTCCCATCCCTTGTTGACAGCTCTCCAGACTTTGCTGTCTAGAGACCTTAAGAAGGCTATCATGCGAGGCTTCCAGTCATCATAATTAGATCCATCCAACATGGGTGGTCTGTTTGAGTGTCCTAAATCCTTGTCCATGGTACTAGAAAGTAACTTCCCTAGATCTCACCCAGAACTTCACAGGTAGGGTGCCTGCTCTGATGCCAATTGAAATTCTAGTTATCAGACTTTGGATGTCACACTGGTTGTTATGACATCCAATTCTGCACAGACAGGGATTATGCAGAACTTAATAGTAAGTGCAGTAAATAACACAAGTAATTGTTCACCCAGTTCAGTCCAACATGACCTACATCTGGGGGCTACCAAGCCAGGGAGGAAATCCACTATTAGTAGTATCAATTCAAAGCTAAACTCACCCGTTTACAACTTATCACTTAATCCCTACCCAATGCAATTTCAATCTTAACCTAAGATCAGAGTTCCTACTCACTCCCCCTCAATCACCTCAGTGATATTAAAGACACTTTGAAGTCACACTTCAAAAACAACTCTTGATTATGCTTCACAGCTTAAATCAAGATACACGGCACTCACGCTTAAAAGCTTTGAGTGACACAACACTTACAACTCAATGAACACCCTATGCCAAAGCAATCATCTACTTGATAATGGCTTGGCTTACAAGATACGTCTAATACAAGACTCACAAAATACAGCAGTGAAGTATGATGGACACACTAACTCTTCACGCTTCAAAATCCCCGAAACTGAATGAAGGAATGCCTTCCTTTTTATATTGCAGCACCTGGGCTTTTGCACCTGTATTTTCCTGAATTTTAGGTCACACAAGTTCCCTCAAATTCAACATTTAGGTTGCTAACAAATAGGCTATTTGTTAGGTTCATTGAATGTAGCTTGGTTGTTGATTTCCTGGATTTTCTCTCAGCTGTTGAATCCCTAAAGAATAGCCTGAGAAAAAGCTGAAACAGAAAACTGAACAACCTACAATTTAGCATATGCTGTCAGGCACGAATGTCACGACATTCAGCTTGACATCAAGGTCCATATGCTGAGTCTGTTTTTCCAGAAAACAGACTGTACAATTTGCTGACCTGTACATGATCAAAATGACCATACTACAGTAACAGCTTACATTAGTAAATGTCAAAGTGTCCAACTTAACATTTACACATTTGGCCTTAAGTTAGTTTTGTTATTCTCTTGAAGAACAAACTAAGTTATATGCTGAAGTATAGCAGAACACCACTCTGCCTAATCTTCACCAGCTGCTGTTAATGATGAATGTCACAACATCCAGTTTGACATTCAGTCAGTAGGCCTTATGCCAGGTCTGGTTCTTCCTTGATAACCAGACTGCAAATGAATACTAAGTTCTAACAGAACTTCTGTTCCTTAGTATCTGTTGACAGGTATGAATGTCACAGCATTCAATAATCCTGTGTTAGCCAGTCCTGCAGTAACTACAATGTAGTCACATATACATGTCATGACATCAGTCAAGACATTAGTGTTTTACCATATAATGCAGCCAATTTAAACACCTACAGTTGGGAAGTTAGTCCCACTCAATTTACCAATCTCTATTAGCTTCCCAAAATAAAAGTCCACCTTGTTGGCATCTTCATAAAATCCAAATACAATTGACATTGGTACTATCATACCCCAAAATTTGCCCTCTCCTTTTTATTTTTTTATCTAACCTATGCCTTAGGATTCATCTGCACTCATTCATGCCTCATTCTATGCATCATTTATTTATGCTAATGCTTGCTAATGATCAGCATAATATCAAAAAGCTTATGAATTGCAAAAGCTAGGGTTTGCTTGTGGTTCAAGCCCTAGAGATGTGTTATGGATCATCATGTGGAATCATTGGGGGTAAACCCCTAATTTCTTGATTAATGGACCATGGATTCAAGGAAATCACAACTTGCATTCATCAGGGCATCAAAACCGTAATTCTTGGCTTCATTCCTCTGGGATCTTTATGATTGCCTCTTGAGCATTGGTTTGATCATCTAAATCCTAATTAGGGGCTCATGTGTTGGGAGCTTGTATGTGGAGCTTCATACTTGGTTTGAAGACCTTGATTAGGGGGTGTGTATCATGAAACCCTAGTCAAGGATGCTTGGTAATTGTGTGCCATCTGAGATTGACTTTTGATCATGGGATTGACTAAAACCCTAGCTCATTTAGGGAGAAGTTCTTGGCCATCTTGTCATGCATCATCTGTAACACCCCTAATTTATTTTAATATTGTATTAGCATATTATATTACTAAATGATGCAGTGTGTTATTTATTTAGTTATTGTGATGTTTTTGATGATTTTTGATGTTGTAAGGTTATTTTAATAATTTTATAATTAAGGGAATTATATATTTGGTGAGTGGAGAAATGAAATTAGGCGTTTCATTTAATTTATTGGAAATAATAAAACAATTTAGTATGTTATAATAATTATAGTAGTTAGAATAATTAAAAACAAGTTATTCTATTAAAGATTTATTTAAGTGTGACAGATATAAATATTTAATTGTATTATTTTGAAATAATTATTTAATTGGGATTAAAATAATATTACAAATGTTTTACCGTTACAGGAAAATGTTTAAGTAGTAAGTAAAACGTTTGAAAGTTTAAGTCTTGTTACCGTTAGGAAACACAACAATTATTGGGATTTTGAGAAATACGGTAGAATTGAGAAGAAATTCTGGGAAAGTCATTCTGGAGAGTGAGGGAGGAACGCATAACTTTTCAAGATTTGTGAAAGCTGCAATTATCAGGTAAGGGGGGAGATTATTTACTGTATGATGTGTTTAGTCAACGGTCAGCAGGATGATGAGGGTACCCTTCTCCTCTCATCAGCTATGATTTTTTTCATTTGATCTGTGATCTTTCATGTGAATAAATATGTGAATTTGATATTTTTGGAATCGATTCTTTCTAACTATAGGTGAGAAAATGGGATTTTCCCATTTCGTCACTTTTAATCGATTGATTATTTAATCTATATCCAAAATGGGATAATCCCATTTGGTTCTAACCCATATTTTGACGATGAAACCTACGAGGATAGAGAATTTTGATGAATTGGGTTTAAATCCTATAAATTAAAATGAAATTATTATAATATCATTTTTAATAAGTGTTTTACAATTTTTCGATCTGTATCCAAAATGGGATAATTCCATTTGGTCATGATTTGGGCTTTAACCCTATAAATTAACGATGAAATCATTATAATATAATTTTTAATCAATGTTTTATAATTTCACTGATTTTGATGTATTATATCGATAATGTAAAACTCTTTCTCATAAATTTCAGAAAATTGTATTTTTCTCAAAATGACAAATAAGTTTATTTTTTCTCAAATGACTTATTTTCCAGAATCGAGCATACTTAGAGTATGGAGTATATTTTTTATTTTAAAAAAAGAAATAAATATTTAGTCCTTCAAACGTTAAATGTTTATTTATTATATAATTTTTATATCTTAAAAATCATATTCTAATACCTCTAATAATAATAATAAGATATTTTAAAAATAATAATTATAATTATAAGTTATATTTTTCCCCCACATTAAAATATTTCTAAATCCGCCACTGGCGGCAGGGAATCAGGTTGCAACGACGGATCGGGCAACGATGATGAACTGGCAGCGGCGAATTAGGTGACGACTGACGGACAGCGTGTTTACTGTGGAAATTGGTAAACAACCGCTGGTCCTCCCTAGGCCTTAAGACTAAGGGTTACTTGCAGGATCGACCAGTTGCAACCTTAGGAAGATACGTACACATCAACGGGCTTAATATATTGCTTTAATTTCATACAAGAGAAATACAGGCATAGACAAAGCTTTTCTATATCACTATACCTAGTTTCAGGGTCATTCAACATTCGACTAAGGTAATACACATGTTTTTCAACACCTTTTTCATCCTCTTGGACTAACATACTTCCTATAATCGATTCTGAGGCTGCAATATACAGTCTCATTGGCCTATTCCTAACATGAGGGGCCAACACTGGAGGCTTAGTCAAATACTCTTTGATTTTGTTAAAAGCCTCTTGGTGCTCATCCTGCCACTTAAAATCCTCGTTCTTCAGTCGAAGTAGTGGGGAAAAAGCTTTTATTTTGCCACTTAAATTTGATATGAATCTTCTCAGGAAATTTATTTTGCCTAACAAAGATTGTAGTTCCTTTTTGGTCGACGGAGGCTTGACGTCCATAATGGCTTTTGTTTTGCTTTGGTTTACTTCAATACCCTTTTTATGCACCACAAAGCCAAGGAAGTCGCCTGCCTGCACACAAAAAGCACACTTCAATGGATTCATTTTTAATCCACATTTCCTCATCCTTAGAAAGGCCTTACGGAGATGTTCGACGTGAGTCTGTCGACCATTTGATTTTATCATAATGTCATCAATGTATACTTGCATGAAATCTTCAATAAAATCATGGAACATTGAGTTCATTACCCTCTGGTATGTTGCTCCGGCATTTTTCAAGCCAAATGGCATGACAACCCACTCATATGTCCCCAAGGCTCCTGGGCATCGAAACGCCGTCTTCGGCACGTCTTCTTCTACGATAAAAATTTGGTTATATCCAGCATAACCATCTAACATACTCAAATACTCAAAACCAGCGGCCGAATCGACCAGCATTTCCGCCACGGGCATGTCATACTCATCTTTTGGGGTGGCAACATTCAGATCTCTAAAATCAATACACTCTTAAAGACCCATTTTTCTTGATGACTGGCACAATATTGGCCAACCATTCGACATACCTCGCAGTTTGTATAAACTTGCTTTTCAGGAGTCTTTCTACTTCTGCTTTTATCTTTGCCATGATCTCTGGGGCGAAACGCCTGGGCGTCTGCTTTACTGGCTTTCTTCCAGTTTTTATTGACAGCTTCAACTCGACCAAATCCCTGCTTAGACCAGGCATTTCGTTGTAATCCCAAGCAAAACAGTCCCTAAATTCTTTTAGTATGGATATTACCTCAGACTTTAGTTCTTTATCGATGTTGGCGCTTATGTATGTTGGCCTCTTCTCGCCATTCTCGCCATTCTCGCCAAAGTCGACTTCTTCCAAGGGGTCTTTTGGTCGTATCTTCTCTTGCGCCTTTGGGTCTTTTTCAAACCCTAAAGGTTCATTGTCATAAATGCAGTCTAAACGCTCCATGTTGACGTTTCCTTTAGCCAAAACTGGCTCATCTGTGGGCTCTGGCCCAATAGCCATATAACCCTCTTTATGTAACGCATAGGCTTCGACAACCATGTTTTCTTCAGCCTCTAGAGCGGACTTTATTTTGTTCTCGGCAACGTATGCCAAAATCTTTCTTAGAGCTTATAGCTCAGTCATCATCAGTAACATCTCCCCAGCCTTTCGGCCGGATACCTGTATAGGGTGGATCATCCAGACGTTCCACATCCCAAATGAAGCCATGAGTCTCGTGCAGAGTTAGAGAAACAAAAGCTTCACTTAGATTAGCATATACATCCTCAGCTGGAAAACAAGGAGAAATGTTGGCCAACTTTCTCTCGAATTCCTTCTTGCCGACATTATTTACGTCCTCCATGAAGTACCCTTGGTCGGCTTCGATATTTTCGACCACTCCATCTTCTCTCCAAATCACCAACCTTTGGTACGCCGAAGATGGTACGGCTCCGATACCATGGAGCCATTCTCTGCCAAATAACACGTTGTAACTTGGCTTAGCATCTATCACCATAAACAGTGTCGGTCTGGTTATTGAACCCACAGTGATATTCACCATAATCAATCCCATGGTGCTTTTCGTCTTTCCTCCGTAGTCAGACAAAACCACGTTGTTAGATCTGATGTCGGTATCATACTTGCCAATCTTCCTCAGAATATGGTGCGGCATGATGTTGACAGTGGCACCACAATCGACCAAGACTTTGTTGATCGTTACACCTTCCACTTTGGCCCTTATCAACAATGGTTTCAAATGATTTTTCATGGTCATTGTGGGTCTTTCAAAAACTGCTTCTTGGCTTTCAGCAGAGCCATCGTTTAGCACAAAATAGCACCTTGGTTGGTGCAAAGCCATTTCTTCAGCGCCAGCATCATCCACCGACTCCTCCTCTTCAGTCACACATGTGTATTCTTGTGGTAGGATTGACACCACGTTGACCAAGATATCCAGACTTGCTTCAGACTCTGAATTGAAGTCATCAGTCACTTCATCAGAACATTTTTCAGTTGGTCGACGGACATACTCTCTGATCCGTTCTTTCGCTGCTGTGTCGACCTTCATAACAACCTTCTTCCCAGCATTCTCCCCACTGGCCATGCCTCTTCCATCTATTCCTCTTGCAGCCTCTCTTTCGGCCTGTTTACGCCTCTGAAAATGTCTCCATTGAGTCCTCGACATGGGGTTCTTCCCCAAATAATTTTCAGAGACATGAGTCCTTTTTTCAGACTTAAACTCATGCCTGTAATTAATTGCTAGACCTCCTCTAGCAGTAGCAACAACCCCTTGTGGGGTGTCTTGATTTTCTTGAGGCTTGATCCAAGTACCTCTAGGGACACTTGCTGACGGTACAAAGCTCTTAGGCCTCGCCTGGGTATTTCCCACAACCTTTTTTGAGCCTCTTTTGTTTTGGTATTCTCTAGTCGGCCCGTTTCTCTTGCTTTTGCCTAACTGCAGCTTCTGGAAATTTTCCGCGGCTATTTTGTCGGTGACAACACCACACCTGGGGCACAAGCACACTTATGAACCCTTGTTCTTGCAGCGATACAGGAAATCTACCAAGTCTTCATCAGCCCTTGGGTAAACTTCAGCTATATCAACATCTGGGCTTTCCCCGGTTTGCTCTAGCATGTCGGCCTCATCGTATTCGGTGATCTCGATTGGCTCCATAAATAGGGCTTCCTCCTGGCGGAGAGGATCAGCGTCGATCTTCATCCTGCGGCCAGCAAACTTCAGCCTGCCTTCTTGAATCGCTTTCTGAACCAGATCCCTGAAAAGGTAACAATTAGAGGTATTATGACCAAGATAGTTATGATACTTACAAAAACCTATTTTCTGTCTTTGTTCTAACGGTGGTATTTTAGTACCAGGTGGTACCACCATTTGGCCATCTTTGACCAACAGATCAAAAATTTCCTCACACTTTGTCACGTCAAAAGTGCAAGTTTTCGCAAGGAATTTTGGAATGTATTCGACAAGATTTTTTCCTTGTGCAGGAAGTAATGATCGACACTCGTAGGCTGATCCTGACTTTAACTCAGCCATGTCGATTTCTAAATCGGTCGATGAAGCGTAATCAGCCTCATATATTGGGTCTGTTGCATCGTATTCGACAAACGCTACTTTTTCTTTCTTAGACTTATTGTGTCTAACTTTTTCTAACCTTAGCCGTTCGAGATGTCGAACTCTATCGGCCAATTGTGACATACTTTTCACAAAAGGTTGGGTCTATTTTCTTCCTAATGGAGTAATCTAACCCGCCTGCAGCCATCTAAACAAGCTCATGTTCTGGAATTTGCGTGAAACATCTAGCCTTTAATGACCTAAATCGATTCAGATAATCGTCGATGCTCTCAACAAACCTTCTCTTGATACTAGACAATTCTGCCAAACTAATTTTAGAGTGTCCTTCGTAAAACTGTTCATGGAACTTCTTTTCTAATTTGGCCCATGAATCAATTGAACTTGGGGCCAAAGAAGTAAACCATGTGAAGGCAGCCTTAGTCAGAGAAAAGGGAAAGTTTTTTACTCTCAAACATTCATTATGAGCTAGATCTTCTGACCCTGTTAGATATCTGGAAATATGCTCTATTGTCGATTCACCAGATTCTCCCCCAAATTTAGTGTACTTAGGCACCTTCATTCCCCTGGGCGCCTCGGCTTGGAGAGTAAATTCAGCTAACGGGGAGGCGTACAGTGGCCTTTGCAACGTGGCACCCATACCATTTCTAGCCATAATCCTTTCGACAATAGTTGTGAAATTATTTTCCACTGCTAAGTCTTCTTGTCGATGTTGATCGACAATTTGATCAGCATCCTGGTGTCGGTTAACCAGTACCATCTGGTTACGTCCTACGACTCCTGATTCAACACCTTGATTTTGAAGGGGTCTAAGGATTTGTCCTTCGTGGACTGTCTCATCTTCTGCTGCCCCTATCTCCATCTGAACAAGAACAGTTTGCCTAACCACTTGTGCCGTCTATCGAGCCGGTGCCCTCAGGAAATTACACAAGCGTGTCAATTGATTTACCACCGGCCTATTTGTTTCAGCAGATTCTTGGATAACTGGATTAAAAACTGTACCCATTTGGTTGGTTAACATGTTAACCAATTCATGGTTACTATCATCCATTTGTTGTCTCAACACCGCTATGGAAGTGTTCGACAACGGCATGGTTCTTTTCTGCGTATTATTCCGAACGTTGCCCCCTTGCGCTGATCCTTGCAAGGAGGGATTTGTGTTTTGGGCGTTGTCTGAAAACAGTGCTGCACTTGATGTCGACTGATATCCTGGCATTAAGGAATATGGAATTCCATAAAGAGGATCTATGGTGCCAAAGCGAGGCACATAAGGTCTGAACGTCGTTATCGTTGATCCTGAACCCTCCGGTGGAGGCAGAGGAATTGATGTTCCAACCGCACCCGTAGTCGACGTTGTTGGGGCTGCATTTGTCATCGGTGGCAAAGTGGCAACCTGTGAGATTACTGTTTCCGTAGTGGATAAAGTTACTCGTGGTACTTCATCTGTGTTAGTATCTGACATTTTTAAAGTGTCTCGTGGCTTACTATACAGTTTGCCACTTCTAAGTTTCATGCAATTTCGCAACTGCTCTAGCACAGTCCCACTGGGCGTGCCATTTTGTTTAATATGGAAATTGGTAAACAACCGCTGGTCCTCCCTAGGCCTTAAGACTAAGGGTTACTTGCAGGATCGACTAGTTGATCCTAGGACATGTGCTAGTGCAAGTGAGGCTTGTCCAATTCGACGGGATAACTTTGTGAGGAACGACTCCTAACAAAGTACTGAACAAGCGCAAGTTTTTCCACACGAACGGTTTAAACGATGCTATAGCCTATAGGTGACTCGTGACCGACAACGCTACAACCTTCAAAATATGTACACGACGAACACGCTTTTGGTAAACTCTATTATCGTAATAGAATCAGTGTCGACAGCGTAAACGACAACGTGAAATGATAACTTAAAAATAAATGAAATTAAGATAAAATGTTCAACGGGAACAATTGAAAAGTAAGGAAGTTGCATTGAAATAAATGTGGTGATTCACGTACATAGCACTCTAAAAAACTCTTGCTTCCTCGCGCTGGGAATGGGAAGTTTCTTACAAGTGGTTTGTTAGTACAAGGTGAACACCTCTAGCCCCTTGTGGGATATTCTATTTATACTAAACTAAAGGAACTGCTCATAAGCTAAAACTCCTAAAAACTAGCAGATGTCATGTCACACGATCTGCAAACCGTCATACCCACGTCTTGCAAACTGCTCCAGATTCTGGCGCGCTGATTCTTCTTGTAACCGCTGGTCATTTTCCAATTTCAAATTTCTCCTGCCCAGACGTTTAGGGCGACACTGTCTTTTACGCATTTGGCATGAAATAAAATTCTTTAAGTCCCAAACTTCACTTTAGTCGACGGAATGGCCTGTCGACCAAGCAGGCTTCTCCTGTCGGCTTCATCCCTTGACTTGTGTTTTTTCCACTCTTGCTTGCCTCAAACACCTCTTCATCCTTTGATGGGGTATAACCCCCAAATTCACAGGACTCTATCACTAACTACGCTTTCAACATGCCTTAGAGACTTTTCGTGGTAACACATCGGCTCATGGGCATTTTTGTAATTTTGTTGCTTTTGTCATTTTGAGTTTGGAGGCCATCCAATTGATTTTTTTAAAGTTGAAATGGTGATAAAATAGTCCCAAAATAATTAAATATACCTTTTATAAAATATTATAAAAATATTAGTATATTTAACTCACTTTTAGAAATATAATTAATTAAATAATTTTGGGTGTGAGAAAAGTGAATATATTGTTTAATAAACAAAATTTTAGGTGATTTAAATTTTGGTGGCCCTTATTAGATAATTTGTGGTTCGTGAATGGAACATATTTTGGTGATATCCTTTGGGATACTTTTGGTGTTTATGAGTATTATTATACATAGTTTTTGTGAATTATGATGTTTGTCCATGAAATGCATATTCGTGATTCATATTACCATGCATTCATGTATCTCAGAGTTTAAGTGGGACTTCGGTCGATTTTGGTAGCCTCAGATCCATTGGTGGGGATCGTTGGTCTTGGTGGAAAAGACCAGGGGTGAGCCTCAGATCCATTGGTGGGGATCGTTGGTCTAGGTGGGAAGGACCAGTGACTAGTGGAATAAGATCAGTAACATTCATTTGATTCCACAATATATTTTTGGTACTACATGCATATAGGTGATGGAGTTGGTGGATCATAGCATTACATTTTGTTGTGACGTGTGTTTGGGATTATATTTGATTGATATATACCATTTATGTATGATTATTGTGTTTCTTTAATGTCATTCTGTTGCTAAAATTTCATCGTTATTACATGTAAATGTATTCTCACCCTTTTTCTCTTTATTTGATGTTGTCTATACGACTTGGGTACAAGTGATCAACATGAGGGATATGATCGTGAGTACTATGAGACAACATGATGCCTCTCAACATTTTACTATATTATTTTTCCATTTAGTCGAATAAAATGCTCTGAACTGTAACACAAGGGTTTCAGGAGGTTGTGTTTCCTTATGTATTGGATTTTATTACTCTTATGGATTTTATTGTTGGAGATGTTTTATTCAGACCATTACATGTTTATCTTTACTTCTGTTGTAGTTTTTAATAAATACATGTTACTTATTGAGTTTTTGTGATGAAGTAACATCCTAGAAAGTAGTTTCTTTTATAAATAAATTGTTTTGGGGTTAAGGGTGTTACATCACCAACCATTAAACTTACCTTTGTGCATGATATTCATTCACCTAACTTACATGTCCATGATAACACGAAATTATATCACATTTTAGGACTTAATTCAATTAAATTATATTATTATTTACTTTAAATTATTTCATTTTATCAGATATTACGCGGTATTTCCTTCCTATTTATCTCAGGTATCTATTTGAAGCAAAAGTAAAAAAAGGAAGAAAAGGAGGTGTAAAAAGAAGTTTCTGGAAACAAATAGCAAAAGCCAAGCCCAGCCCAAAGAAGGCACAGGCGTTGTGCCTGTGACGAGCGTCACAGAGGTTGTGACGAGCGTCACGCTATATGCACTTGTGTGACGAGCGTCACACATGGTGTGACGGACGTCACACCATTCCCCTATATTTGAGGCACAAGGAACGCTTCAGAGACGTTGAGAGAGAGTTGAGCCCTATTTCCACGCCCAACTATTCTGCACGTTGAAGACTTTTTGACGCGGAAGCAGTTGCAGGAGGTGGCATATAAATAGTAGCTTTTTGGAAAGCTCAGGGTTCCACGCCTTTCTCTAGATTTTTGCCGTTTTCGTATTCTTTCTTTTTCCAGCAGCTTAGGCATATTTTTACAGTATTACTTTGACAAATTTTTATATTGTTTTCCTTTTGCAATTCTATTTTCTTTTCCAGCTCTTAATTAATTTTTCGCACAATAGTTTCTACACCGGAAACTATTGTGTAACTTTTACCGGATCTAACCTTACGTTAGAATCTAGTTTTTTTTTTATTCCTTCGTTTTATTTTTCTGCCTGATTGAAGAACTCAAGAACAAATCCAACCGGTCTATGGTGGAGTGTTCAAGACTGCTATTTAATTATTTAGGTTCTTTATTTATTTGTTGAATTTATATATGCTTGTTTTTATTATTAATTTTTGCTGCTTGCTTGTGATGAATCTGTTTATGCATGTTATTTATTTAAGTCTGTTTAGCATGTCTGGCTGATTTATTTAGGTATCGGTATGTAAAGTAAGCGGAATGAAGGAATCAAAACTAAGTTGGTTTAATTAAGTTTAAAATTAAAATCACTCTTTTTACGGTCTCAATTTACAGGTTTAATAACAAAGTTTTTGTACGAGAGTAAAAGACATAAAGAAGTTAAAATCAATAGAGCGAGAGTTTGAGGTTTTGACTGGACAATGTAAATTGAACATTAATTCTAGATCAGGGCGAGAGCAATTTTTAGAGTTAATTAAATTCTAACCTTTTTCAAAAAGTATTTTTAAAGATTGAATGTGAGGGCAAGAGTTAAGCATTTGAGTTTAATTATATAACCTGAGTCAACAGAGCGAGAGTTTGAGATAAGGGTGTTTAAACGATTAGTGTTTTCTTAAAAAGAGTTTCTACGGATTCTACTGTTTTCAAAAAGTGGTTTTTGACTTAACTATAAGTGACAGCTACGTTAATATAAAATCATAGTTTATTCAACAGAGCGAGAGTTTGAGATAAAACTTTTAACCAATAGCGTCAACTGAAAAGATTTACTTTAAAACCAAGAAACCAATAAAGAATTGATTCCCTAATTACGACGAATTACATACCGATATCCGCTTATTAGATATTAATTTTAGATCTTATTTTAGTTTTAGCTTTCTCCCCCAAACAATCAAAGTATTACCTGCCTTAGCTT
Organism: Lathyrus oleraceus; assembly: GCF_024323335.1. Taxonomy (NCBI): domain Eukaryota; kingdom Viridiplantae; phylum Streptophyta; class Magnoliopsida; order Fabales; family Fabaceae; genus Lathyrus; species Lathyrus oleraceus. The sequence continues at coordinate 217,592,364 of NC_066584.1, forward strand.
TACGAAGTAACCTTAGATAACGGTATATCGATTCATAAGTCCTTGTGGGATCGATATCTTTTTAAACTACGCGATAGAACTGTGCACTTGCAGTTTATACCCCAAATTCGACTCATAAAGTCGCGATCAAGTTTTTGGCGCCGTTGCCGGGGACTTTTATTTAATCGATATCGTAACTCTTCTGTTACGCTGTAGAGACTAAGGCTTTTCTTCTTCTTTTCTTTCTTTCGTTGATTTGTATGCCACACACTCGCTCTCAAGGCGAACCGCTCTACTTACGAATCAACGATATCGAACTATATCTCTGAGTCTTACGACGAATTCGGGAATATCGTGCTGCAAACAATCTACCTCCTGTAGAACTTCCTGATTTCAAAAATATTTTCCCTTCGATACCCGAGATGGCAGAACCAGCTCGTGCTCTTAGAGATTACGCCGCTCCATCGCAAGATGAACCGCATTCAAGTATTGCTCCGCCCGCAATCGAAGCAAACAACTTTGAACTCAAACCTTCACTGTTGCAGGCAGTGCAACAGAACCAATTCTCTGGGAATCCTACCGAGGATCCTAACCTTCATTTATCCGTATTTGTCCAATACGCTGATACTGTTAAAGCTAATGGTGTCACTTCAGAGGCAATTCGACTTCGTCTTTTTCCTTTCTCACTAAGAGATAGCGCTAGAAGATGGCTTCAATCTCTTCCTTCCAACTCAGTCACCACATGGAACGAGTTGAAGAAAGTTTTTCTCGCTCGATATTTTCCGCCAAGCAAAACAGCTATGTTAAGAGCCCAAATAAATGGATTTAAACAGAAAGATAACGAGTCTCTTTTTGAAGCATGGGAAAGATACAAAGACATGATGAGACTTTGTCCACACCATGGTTTAGAAGACTGGTTAGTAATTCATACATTCTATAATGGTCTCCTGTACAACACGAGGTTAACAATAGATGCCGCCGCCGGTGGCGCGCTAATGAACAAACCTTATGCAGACGCTTACCAACTTATCGAAAGCATGGCTCAAAACCACTATCAGTGGGGAACCGAACGAACAATGGTGGAAAAACCTCAAACGAAAACTGGCATGTACGAGATAAGTAACCTTGATCATGTTAATGCAAAAGTGGATGCTCTGGTCCAGAAAATTGAAAGTTTAAATGTATCACCTCCAGCCACAGTAGTTGCCATAACTCAGAATTGCAAAGTCTGTGGAATCCAAGGTCACACTCCTGCAGATTGTCAACTCCTAACGGGAATCCAAGCGGAGCAAGTAAACTATGCTCAAGGAAGCCCCTATTCGCATACCTATAACTCAAATTGGAAGAATCATCCAAATTTTTCATATAAGAATAATAATGCTCTATACGCACCTGGACAATCTCCAAATCAAGCCCCAGCTATACCTCCGGGATATCAGAAGCCGACCCCATCTACACCTAACAATAACGCCCCTAGGAAATCCAACTTGGAAATCATGATGGAGAACTTTATAGCTTCTCAACAGCAAACCAATAAAGATTTCTTAAACCAGAATGTACACACTGGCGAACAAATTAAACAACTAGCAAGTAAAGTAGATGCCCTGGCTACTCATAACAAAATGCTGGAAACGCAAATATCACAAGTAGCTCAACAACAAGCGCCTACTGCTGCCCCAACTGGTACATTTCCTGGCCAACCCCAACCTAACCCAAGAAGCCACGCTCATGCAATTATACTGAGAAGTGGAACGGAAGTGGAAGGACCGTCTGACCCAAGGATAGAAAACCAAAACTCTGAAAGGTCAACTGAGGAAAGTGAACCTAAGGAAAAGGCAGAGAGTAATAAGGAAACCGTAGAAAAGAAGGAACCTTATGTACCTCCACCACCTTATAAACCACCTATCCCTTACCCTCAAAGGCTTGTTAAAACCAAAGATGCGGGCCAATTTAAAAAATTTGTCGACCTACTAAAACAATTAAACGTCACAATTCCGTTTACAGAAGCTATTACGCAAATGCCCTCATATGCCAAGTTTTTAAAAGAAATTCTTTCTAATAAAAGGAAACTTGAAGATAGCGAAACCGTTACACTTACTGCTGAATGTAGCGCTATAATACAGAATATGCCTCCTAAACTTAAAGACCCAGGTAGTTTCTCTATACCTTGTCACATAGGAAAATTTGTCATAGACAAAGCCTTATGCGATTTAGGAGCCGGTATTAGTGTTATGCCTTTATCCATATGCAAGAGACTTGAAATGGGAGAATTAAGACCTACTAAAATGTCTGTGCAACTAGCAGATCGTTCCGTAAAATATCCTGTAGGAATTCTTGAAAATGTTCTAGTGCGCATAGGTCAATTCTACATTCCAACTGATTTTATAATTATGGATATTAGAGAAGATGAAGTTACACCCATTATACTGGGTAGACCGTTCTTAGCAACCGCCGGTGCAATCATAGACGTAAAACGAGGACGACTCACTTTCGAAGTAGGAGAAGAGAAAATTGAGTTCATCCTTTCCCAATTTTTGAAAGCACCTGCAATAGAAGATACATGTTACTTCATGGATATCATCGATGAATGCATAAAAGAAACGGAGTTAGAAAAAGACAAATCATCTGACTACCTTGTAGAAGAAAAACTTAACCAATGTTTAGCAATAACACCGGACCCTACGCAATGCCTCAAGAAACCAACCCTAGACCTGAAAACACTTCCCAAGAATCTGAGATATGAATTCCTAGACTTAGAGCTTGAACGACCAGTGATAGTTAATGCTGACCTAGGAACACTCGAAACAGAAAAACTCCTGCATATCTTAAGAAAATATCCAACCGCACTAGGTTACAACATCACCGATCTTAAAGGAATAAGTCCTTCTATTTGTATGCACCGCATCATGTTAGAAGAAGACTGTAAAACTTCTAGGGAACACCAGAGAAGACTAAACCCGATCCTAAGTGAGGTAGTGAAGAAGGAAATAACCAAGTTATTAGAGGCAGGTATCATATATCCTATATCTGATAGCAAATGGGTTAGTCCTGTACACGTAGTACCAAAGAAAGGAGGCATAACAGTCATTGAAAACGAAAAAGGAGAAACTATAACCAAACGAATCGAATCGGGATGGAGAATGTGCATTGACTATAGGAAACTAAACAAAGCAACCCGAAAAGATCATTTCCCTTTACCATTCATTGACCAAATGTTAGAACGATTAGCAAAACATTCACATTTCTGCTATCTAGACGGTTACTCAGGTTTCTTTCAAATACCAATTCACCCTGATGACCAAGAAAAGACAACGTTCACGTGCCCTTTTGGTACCTTCGCTTATAGACGAATGTCGTTTGGCTTGTGTAATGCTCCTGCAACTTTCCAAAGATGCATGATGGCAATATTCGCCGATTTTCTAGAAAACATCATGGAAGTATTTATGGATGACTTTTCCGTATGCGGACAAAGCTTTGAAGAATGTCTTGAAAACCTAGAGAAAGTTCTAGAGCGATGTGTAAAAGTAAACCTAGTACTTAATTGGGAAAAATGCCACTTTATGGTACAAGAAGGAATTGTTTTAGGACACATCATCTCAAACAGAGGAATTGAAGTAGACAAGGCCAAAATAGAGGTAATCGAAAACCTTCAACCTCCGAAGACTGTGAGAGAAGTACGAAGCTTCTTAGGACATGCCGGTTTTTACCGACGATTCATTAAAGACTTCTCTAAAATAACTAAACCGTTGACCGGATTATTGATGAAAGATGCTGAATTCATATTCGACAATAAATGTTTAGAAGCATTTCAAACGCTTAAACAAGCACTGATCTCCGCACCCATAATGCAGACACCAGATTGGAATGAACCATTCGAAATAATGTGTGATGCCAGCGATTACGCTGTAGGTGCTGTCTTAGGACAACGAAAAGATAAAAAGCTTCATGTTATATATTACGCAAGTAGAACTCTAGATGAAGCACAAATGAATTACGCCACAACCGAGAAAGAACTTCTAGCAGTAGTGTTTGCGCTAGATAAATTTCGTTCTTACTTAGTCGGAGCGAAAATAATCATCTACACTGACCACGCTGCTATCAAATACCTCTTAACTAAAAAGGATGCAAAACCTAGACTCCTAAGATGGATCCTGTTACTACAAGAGTTCAATTTGGAAATCAAGGACAAGAAAGGAACTAAAAACGTAGTAGCAGATCACCTCTCTAGACTTGAGAACCTTGAACCTGAAAGAACAGCAATTAACGATGATTTCTCGTACGATAAGCTTATAGCTACTTTAGAAGAAAATAACGCTGATAAACAGGTAGAAACTACCTTAGCAATATCTGTTACATCGTGGTACGCTGACCTCGTCAATTATTTAGCTGCCGGAATAGTTCCATCTACCTTATCGTACTAACAGAAGAAACGATTCTTCTATGATATAAAACAATATTACTGGGATGACCCCTTACTTTTTAAAAGAGGTCCCGATGGTATTTTCCGTCGGTGTATACCCGAAGAAGAGGTAGAAAGTATAATCCAACACTGTCACTCCGCTCCTTATGGTGGACACGCAAGTACATCCAAGACCTGCTCTAAAATCCTACAAGCTGGTTTTTATTGGCCAAGTATATGGAAGGATGTACATGCAACTATTAAGAAATGTGACAGATGTCAACGCCAAGGAAACATATCTAGACGTGACGAGATGCCACAAAAGGGCATTTTGGAAGTCGAGATTTTCGACGTGTGGGGAATAGACTTCATGGGACCTTTTCCATCCTCTTTCGGCAACAAATACATACTCGTAGCAGTTGACTACGTATCAAAATGGATTGAAGCTATAGCTTCTCCAACAAACGACACACGAGTAGTAACTAGACTCTTTAAGAATATAATATTTCCAAGGTTTGGTGTCCCAAGAATAGTTGTCAGTGATGGTGGATCGCATTTCATATCCAAAGCACTCGAAAAACTACTGCTTAAGTATGGCGTAAGACATAGAGTAGCGACACCTTACCACCCTCAAACCAGTGGGCAAGTGGAAGTATCTAACAGAGAGATCAAACAGATACTAGAAAAAACAGTCGCCACTTCAAGGAAAGACTGGTCATTGAAATTACCAGAAGCTTTATGGGCATACCGAACTGCTTACAAAACACCCATAGGAACAACCCCATTTAAGCTAATTTATGGAAAATCCTGTCACCTCCCGGTAGAATTAGAACATAAAGCCTATTGGGCTATTAAAAATCTAAAGTTAAACTATAAAGCCGCCGATGAAAAGAGAATCCTTGATATAAGCGAATTAGAGGAACTCAGAAGAGATGCTTACGAAAATGCCAGAATCTACAAAGAAAGAACAAAACAATGGCATGACAAGCGCATATCAAGGAAAGTCTTCAAACAAGGCGATACAGTCCTTTTATTTAACTCCAGACTAAAGTTATTTCCGGGAAAACTACGATCTAGATGGTCAGGTCCTTTTCAAATCACTAATGTTTTTCCCAGTGGAGCAGTAGAAATTAAAGGTAAATCTATGGAACCATTTACCGTAAACGGGCAACGTCTAAAACATTATCACTATGCAGAAAACAATGAAGATTCGCAAGTCTTGCACTTAGACGAAATGCCTCTAGAAATCATAGATTATAATTGATTGTTTTTATGTCGAGCTTGCGACATTAAACAAAGCGCTTAGTGGGAGACAACCCACAAATTATTTTATTATTCTATTATTATTATTTTTATTTCTTCCTTAATTATTCTTTTAATTTCTGTTTAATATTCATTCTTAATTTATTTTAATTTATTAAAAACTTTTCTCTTCTTTCGGCATTTGGCCAAATCCTGACTAAAACTATTGTTTTTCTTTTCTCTAGCTAACGCTAACCTGATGGGACATATTGATCGTATGGGTATCAAATTCAGAGGAACAGCTCAGAAACAAAAGTTTGAGGAACTAGCCACGAGAGAGATGCTACCTAGCCTGTATGCTGATGACTGGGCAATGACTGCCCTTGGACTAAGACAAAGTGTCCTGTATTTGCTGAATCAGATAGGGTGGGAAACCGCTCCTATCCGTAGACAGTTTGTCACTTACCGGAGACTGACTCTAGAATTCCTTAGTTCTCTGATCTATCTACCCAGCCATGGAAAAGGAATAAGCAGAGGTTTTATACAGTTCAGAATGTTTAACATGGAGTACCAATTTAATATTCAAGATTTTACCAACCTTTTAGGCTTCCCTACATCCTTTGACACATTCACAGTGAGCCAAGAGGAACTTTTAGAATATAGAGAACTTGAACACTTTTGGGGTAACTTGACTGGAAATGACGATCCCGAGGAACATGAGTTTCTCTCTGGAAACATACATAACCCGGCCTTTCGCTATTTCCATAAGATCCTGACCCACACCTTATTTGGGAAGAAGCCAAACAGTACCACAGTTTCACGTGATGAACTCTTCATCATATTTTGTGCTTCCCAAAACCGTCCAGTAAACGGTGCCACTTTTATGTTAGCAAATTTGGACCACCTTATCCAAGATGAGCGAGCACCAATCCGAATAGGCGGTTTGATAACTATGATAGGTAATGCTATTGGATTACGTCAGCCTATACTCGACTTAAGCCCTTTTTATGGCATTACTACTATGAGTATACCCTTCCTCTTCAACACTTTGTTTATAGCAAACCTAGGGTCTGATGAGTTTGAGCTTATTATTGATAACCAAGTTCTTTGCCTATTCACCATGCCCGATCCTAGGACTAGTGTTCACAACCGCAACAACTGGCTCTACAATCTGAACGAAACCCCCTCTCCTGCTAGATCCACTGAATCCATCCAGGACTATGAGATTTGTGATGACTATGAGACTTATGATGACCAGATTCGTTATGCTGAATCAGATCCTCAGACACCATCTGGATATCATGATATTGACCCTCCTCCTCAACCTGCTCAGACCGAAGAATCGGCAATACCCGACCTTAGACATCATATGCCCGGAACTGATTATAACACTGCCATGGAAGCTTTGATGTCAGAACAAGATGCCCTCAGAGAAGAGTTCACTAGCTTGAGGCACGAATTTCTGGGATACATGAACAGTATGACAAACCAGTTTCACGAGTTGCTATACCGTGTTAACTCCTTTGCTCCTCCGGCCAGAGATCGTGCAGATGGATAGAATTTATTTGTTTTTCTTAGTTATTTAGTCTTAAGCTAGATTAATTCGTTAATGTTATTTCAAATTATATTCGCATTTGTTTCCCTTTCGCACTTTTTGTTTTTTTTCCATTGTTACATTATGATTATTTTATTGAAGCTATTTATTCATTTTATTATGTAATATCTATTATGCTCTCTACTGTTGCTGCCTACATGACTTATTAAAGAACAATATATATATGCATCATTGTGCAAAGTAGAATGACGTGCAGGAAAATTAAATAGCAAAATAAAATAATCAAAAGCAAAACAAAATAATAAAAGAAAAATATATTACCAAAGTAACTATGAAGAACGCTAGCTGAAGCCTTGCCAAAAAGACTGTGTGACGAGCGTCACACAATCTATGACGAACGGCACGCCAAGTACTTGTGACGCCCGTCATGCATCTGTAACGAGCGTAACACCCTCCAGACTAGGTGAACGTTACAGTGCCGTTGGAGACGAACGTTACACCCTTCAACTTTTTATCTTCCCCATTTATTCACATTTACCCACATTTATTTACTTTTCAACCACCTCCTTTCCAATTTCCAAATTTCTTTCCTATAAATACCCACCAAACCTCCCTTCATTCACCACAAACCATTCTCTAATATCAAATACATTTCTTTTCTTTCCAAATTATTCCTTCAAATTCATTCATCACTATGGCGGAAAACCAGAATTTCGGAAATATCATCTTCCGATCCGAAGATGAAAATTATCAAAGGGAGCAATTCGAGCGTTTCCAACAGCGAGGCGTCGTCTCCACCAGGTATCCCGATTCAACTTGTTTACAACAATTAGGATTACTCCAAGGTATCGAGTGGATGCTCCGCCTTGCCGACTTAACCTTCCTTTGCACTCATAATCAACCCACCTACCCCTCCCTAACCTTAGAATTCTTAAGTTCATACGACTACACCACTCCCGCCGGTGAGGACGAATTCTTAACCGGTACCGCAACCTTCCGTATGTTCAACACTGAGTACTCCTTAACCCAAAACCAATTGAGTACCATGCTACAATTTCCCATAGAAGGTCAGGTACACCCCAGAATACCTCCAAACTCAAACTGGAACACAGTTGCCGTTTTCGATCTTTTCAAGCGAATTTCCGGTATTGATGCCAACAACTGGGAAGAGCTCCTTCTTTCCCACATACATAACCCAACTATCCGGTACTTTATCCGCATCTTGCAAAACACCGTTTTTGGAAGACCGAACAACAGCAAGGTCAACTCAAAGGAGTTATTCTTCCTCCATTGCGTCTTCGAACCGGATACTAAGGTAAACGCCGCCTCCTTTCTATTTCATCATATCCGCACCTTATGTGCTAGAGGCCGACAACCTTTTATAATTGGTGGATTAATCACCACCATAGCACTTGGCTTAAACCTAGGGGACCGACTCCAAACTTTAGAATCTTTACCTCCCCTATTTATGGATATAGGCTACTGTCGGTCCAGCCGCCTAATAAAGAACCGAATAGGCGGAAAATATTACCTTATGGTGAATAACCAGGCCGTCCCAAGCGTTGTTCTCCCCAACATTTCCCTAACCGATGTCACCAATCCCAACCGCCACCTCTATGATTTGAATGCTCCCGAAGCTACCGAGCCTTCGCATACAAACCCGTCTACAGACGAGTTCGAAGAAATGGAGCAAGGTGATAACGCTCCCGCACAACAATCAGTTCCGCTCAACCCTTCCGATACTGCAGTTGGCCCATCCTCCCGACGTCGTCGACGAAGAAGGCCTGCAACCAACGACGACATCATGGATGCTATTGATGGTATGCAAGCACAGAATGTCGAGATGATCAAATGATGCGTCAAATGCAACAACAGCAGGAAGAGAGGAATACCATAACCAATCAGCGGTTCACTGAGTTGTTTAGCAGGTTCGACAACTTAGACTTACGTCAGCGATCACCAGGCCCAAGAACAAGAGGCGGAAGGCAACCTTAACTTTCCTTTTTCCTTTCTATTTCATATTTCATTTCATTTCCTTAAAACATTGGGGACAATGTTTATTTTAAGTATGGGGGGGAAAATCATGTTCTTTCTATCCTCCACTTTCCTTTTCAAGTATGTTATTTTCCCTTTCATTGTTATTTCCCCTTTCATTGTTATTTCCCTTTCTTATGAAAAAAAAAGAAAAAAAAATTATTATAATATATATTTACTTTAAGTCAAGTCCCTAGTGTGAAAAATTCTTATTATCTATTCCCCTCAATTTTCTTGAGCCATAACAGAAATTCAACACACCCGATAAGTATAAAGGTTGCTTATTTTATAAAACTTGAGTGAAATCAAAAACAAAAATTATTACCATAACAACGCTCTGAGAACCTCAGCACGTTAGATCAGGATAAGCACCTATTATATCAAGTCCATGGACTTTTAACCTTATAGTAACCCCAAGTAGTTTATACGAGAAGTCAGCACCATCTTAATAGCAAACTACGTGGAGAGCCGATGAATATAAGTGAATGATTCCCAAAGTAACATAAAAAAATATATATCAGGAAATGCACTAATTAAGTTAGGTGATCCTTACCAGATCATTTAATCTAAAGGTTGCAGATCATACAAAAGCATAATACGAGAGATCCATTATGAGTTGGTTCAGTAGGTATCTGGTACTGAACTTGGTAGGGCGGACTACGGTCCGATCCCCCGCAATTTGCAATGGACTGAATAACGAAGTTATCCGACTTATGTACCAGAACTTCTAGCTAAAAAGGGATCAGAATCACTAACCGGTTACTCCACTATGTGCGCGAAAAGATAAATGGCTTAATGTGATTTCGCTAGAATGAAAACGGGTGAAATAAAGTAAAGGAACTAGGACAGCTATAAGGGCATTACTTGAACTGGTTTGCATAAGGTGAGGTCATCTGAGGTTGTGGCGGTGGTTGTCAATGTCAAGATTAAACTCAAGTCACTTCTAAACAAAGTTTACATGCAACCTAATACGAATCGATGCGTGTTTTGAAATTTCACCTGGCTAAAATTTTTAAGTTCTATACCGTATTTTGCTTGAGGACAAGCAAAGATCTAAGTATGGGGGAGTTTGATAACACGAAATTATATCACATTTTAGGACTTAATTCAATTAAATTATATTATTATTTACTTTAAATTATTTCATTTTATCAGATATTACGCGGTATTTCCTTCCTATTTATCTCAGGTATCTATTTGAAGCAAAAGTAAAAAAAGGAAGAAAAGGAGGTGTAAAAAGAAGTTTCTGGAAACAAATAGCAAAAGCCAAGCCCAGCCCAAAGAAGGCACAGGCGTTGTGCCTGTGACGAGCGTCACAGAGGTTGTGACGAGCGTCACGCTATATGCACTTGTGTGACGAGCGTCACACATGGTGTGACGGACGTCACACCATTCCCCTATATTTGAGGCACAAGGAACGCTTCAGAGACGTTGAGAGAGAGTTGAGCCCTATTTCCACGCCCAACTATTCTGCACGTTGAAGACTTTTTGATGCGGAAGCAGTTGCAGGAGGTGGCATATAAATAGTAGCTTTTTGGAAAGCTCAGGGTTCCACGCCTTTTTCCCGATTTTTGCCGTTTTCGTATTCTTTCTTTTTCCAGCAGCTTAGGCATATTTTTACAGTATTACTTTGACAAATTTTTATATTGTTTTCCTTTTGCAATTCTATTTTCTTTTCCAGCTCTTAATTAATTTTTCGCACAATAGTTTCTACACCGGAAACTATTGTGTACCTTTTACCAGATCTAACCTTACGTTAGAATCTAGTTTTTTTTTATTCCTTCGTTTTATTTTTCTGCCTGATTGAAGAACTCAAGAACAAATCCAACCGGTCTGTGGTGGAGTGTTCAAGACTGCTATTTAATTATTCAGGTTCTTTATTTATTTGTTGAATTTATATATGCTTGTTTTTATTATTAATTTTTGCTGCTTGCCTGTGATGAATCTGTTTATGCATGTTATTTATTTAAGTCTGTTTAGCATGTCTGGCTGATTTATTTAGGTATCGGTATGTAAAGTAAGCGGAATGAAGGAATCAAAACTAAGTTGGTTTAATTAAGTTTAAAATTAAAATCACTCTTTTTACGGTCTCAATTTACAGGTTTAATAACAAAGTTTTTGTACGAGAGTAAAAGACATAAAGAAGTTAAAATCAATAGAGCGAGAGTTTGAGGTTTTGACTGGACAATGTAAATTGGACATTAATTCTAGATCAGGGCGAGAGCAATTTTTAGAGTTAATTAAATTCTAACCTTTTTCAAAAAGTATTTTTAAAGATTGAATGTGAGGGCGAGAGTTAAGCATTTGAGTTTAATTATATAACCTAAGTCAACAGAGCGAGAGTTTGAGATAAGGGTGTTTAAACGATTAGTGTTTTCTTAAAAAGAGTTTCTACGGATTCTACTGTTTTCAAGAAGTGGTTTTTGACTTAACTATAAGTGACAGCTACGTTAATATAAAATCATAGTTTATTCAACAGAGCGAGAGTTTGAGATAAAACTTTTAACCAATAGCGTCAACTGAAAAGATTTACTTTAAAACCAAGAAACCAATAAAGAATTGATTCCCTAATTACGACGAATTACATACCGATATCCGCTTATTAGATATTAATTTTAGATCTTATTTTAGTTTTAGCTTTCTCCCCCAAACAATCAAAGTATTACCTGCCTTAGCTTTACGAAGTAACCTTAGATAACGGTATATCGATTCATAAGTCCCTGTGGGATCGATATCTTTTAAAACTACGCGATAGAACTGTGCACTTACAGTTTGTACCCCAAATTTGACTCATAAAGTCGCGATCAGTCCACTTGTTGGTGATTTCATCTGGATTAAGGTCTTTGTTTGCATCCATTCTTATGTTGTTTTCAAGCTCTTAAGTTTTATTCATGGTCATTATTTCCATCCATATGGGGATGTCAAGATCAATAGTCTTTGGTCTTTGATTCTGGGGTCATTAGTCTTTGGTCTTTGGTCCATTAAAATTCAATCAAGTCTTCATTCATGGCACATTCAAGCTTTCTAGGTCTTAGTTCTTGTGCATGGTTCATTGTCCACAATCATTTTCTATACAATACTATATCATTTTCATTGCAATTAATACAAATTCATTCAAACCTCATTTTAATTCATCTTATTCATTTCATTACAAGAGTGTCCATACAAATATCACAAAGTTGGCCAAAATTTGATGTAGTTGACTTTTTATCAACAATTGACCTTTTGGTCAACCATTTAACCAAAGTCAACTGACTATTCCTTGACCCCCTAAGACCTATCACCTTTCATCTTGCTAGGTTTCATCATAAAAAAACATGTTTTCATTTGAAATTTCTTCATGTCCATGGCTTGGTCCATGACTAGGTCCATGTCCAGATCACACCACCAAATGGACCACCATTTGGACCAGGTCACGGACTAGGTCATGGACTACCACATGAACCATGACCTTTTTTTAAACTAACTGACTTTAAACCGTCTTTCTAACTATGTTCACACAATCATAAATCAGTGCCATGAATTCAATACCATTCAAACTTGTCAATTCAATTAATAGAAAACCATTTCCATAACATTCATCCAATTAACACTTTCCCTTCAAATATTTAAATTCAATTCAAAATTCCATACAAATCAATACAAAACCATTTCCATTTATAAACCAATTCAATGAGAATTCCATACAAGTTCAATAAACATTCATTATAATTCATTACTTTACAATCTTACAAAACCAAATCTACAAAGTCCAACCATCAATACCAAGTCAGCTTCAACTCAAAACATTGCCTTGCATTTCTTTAACAAGAACTTGGCCTTGCAAATTGCAACTCAGAACCTTTGCCCTCCACTAAACACCAACCATGACATGCACATTTGAACCACCAAATCACCCTGCAAATTGCAAACCGATTCACCAAGCCATTTCCCAAACTCAAAGCCACCACCTTATAACTAATACAATAGCCTTGTAGAAACTCAATAACATTTTGCCTGGAATTTTCAACAGACATTCAATTGAGGCCCACCATAAGCCACAGAGGCAATGCAGATAGAATCAAAAACTTATTAACTGATTTCCAACTAACTCAAATTCATCGATAACCTCTCTAAAATAAACTTTGCATTTGTAACTGACTTTGAATTTCGATCACATTTCATTTGGCATTTGATAACAGAAATCAAAAACCTTATAAGAACCTTCACAAGTCATTAATAAAAGCTCTCCTTTATTTCATAAATTTTAGAAACCACAATTTAACTCTCTTTCTCTCTGTCTCTCTCTCTCTCTCTGTCTCTCTCTCTCTCTCTCTCTCTCTCTCCCTCTACCTTTCTTCATTCATCATAATAATATAAAACACACAAAACTCTCAATCACTCATCAGTACTACACTATTCAAACCAGAGAATTCAATTCTTCAAGAATCACTCATCAACAAAGAATAGAAATAGAAGAAGAATGGATTGAAGCAGGGCAAATCAAAACAAAGTAGAGAGAAATTCAATACCTATTTGCATCAAATCTTGAAATTCAATACCTATTTGCATCAAATCTTGAATTCGGTGAAGATCGACACATTCCTAAATTTGAGAAAGAAATTAGGAATAATTCAGATCGACTATGATTAGCGTATGTTCGACAACATGGATTATATGGGGTATGTTATGATATAATCCAAGTTGTGTAGCCCAAGCCTAGAGTTAATTATGGTTTAGGATTTGTTACTTAGTATACAAGTTAGTTGTATATAAATAGACATATTTTGTAATTTAGTTTGTACAATCATAATTAAATAATATCAATCATTATTTTCATTCTCTCTCATTCTTTCTCTTCTCAGTAAAAGTACTTAACAAGGATATCCCATGCCTCTTTCTTCGATTCAACATGAGAGATCTTGTCAAAATTCACTGAATCTACTTCTGATTGAATGCAATATGCAGCCTTCCAGACTTTCTTCTTCGCCTCCTTGTTCGGGAGTCTTTGAGCATCAATTGCATTCTCAGCACACTCAAGTACACCATTAGTAACCACTTCTAGGGTTTCATGAAATCCGAACAAGGAACTCATCTTCTTGCTCCATCAGTTCCAATTTTTACCATCAAGAATTGGAAGAGAACTCGGAATTCCATTAGTATCATTCATCTTTGCAGCATTTGATTAACAACCCACGATCACCGATGTATGATTCATGAAAACACAATCAAGAATCTAACCAGAGCTCTAAATACTAATTTATTGATGCGTGATACACTTTTAATGAGGAGATAAAGAATGACATATAATGAAAATAAGAATTGATCACTACTACAAATAATACTTTTTATGACGAAGCTTTCACCTCGAACATGCTAAAAACTGAGAGTATAGTTCATGATAGCTTCAAGGTAACAACCTGTTACCTCAATTTTGCATTAAACCGAGGGAATATATCTATAAGGGAGCGCTATTTTATTTTTAATATAACTTATTACCCCAGTTTTCCCGAGGGAATATAAATATTAGGGAGGTCATTTCGAATCCCAGTTACTTCATTTTTATATTTTGTTTCAATGGTTTAATTAGTATTTCTCACTTGCACCTTTCCAGATTCCATTTTTTCTTTTTTCTTCATTTTTTTTCTAAGTTAGACAATAAGACGATTGAAAAGCAAAAGAAAAATTTCATTGATAATCAATTACATATTACAAAAAAAAATAGGACAGTAGATAACTATTCCACATATTCAAACTTCTGACTCCACTCAACTTCAATAGTTAATCATGCTCTTTTTACCCTTTTAATTATCCTTAATTGAGAGAAAAGTTCAGAAAGAACTCTTTCATATGGTATGAGGAAAGTTATTTCCTCGCGAGAGGTCACAACCATTTCCATTAAGAAGTTACAAATAGGAAGAAGAAGATTAATTTTGACGTTGTGGATAAGGAAGTACAAAAGATGCTTGTCATTTGAAGTAAGTGTTCTAGTTGTTTCTCTCTGGACGGATATTTGACACTAGAAGTTGATGCCAAACTTTTGCAATTGGGATGAGATTAGCGGGACCGGTGAGCTTATTGTAGTTGACATAAATTAGAAGAAAGTGGATTGAGAAGAAATTGTTGAATCTATAATGTTCAACACAACTACCTTTCTCTTCACACTTTATTGTCTGAGCAATAAGTGATGAAGTAATGATGATAGGAAAGCCATATACATTGAACTGTATTGTCTGACCAAATTGCCTAACGAAGGCATTTAACCAAAAATGTGTTACGAAACTAGTGTATATGAGTCCATGAAGCATGTCAAAGTAACCTTTCAACTTTTGTTTGGAAATAGTTTTCATTAGATCAAAATCTTTGTCTTTCAACTCATCGAAATCAATAAACTTTTCATTGATAACGAACAAAATATTTTCATCTCCGTTGAAGATTTTTGTAGACATTTTTTGAATAAAAAGAAAATACTTTTAAACTAGATTTGAAGACGCAAAGAAATGAAAATGAAATGAACCTGAATAGTATATAAATAAATTTAAAAAGAGGAAATGAAACAATCAGAGAAAATCATATGTCTCCTTGAAGATCCAAAAGATACATTACATTTTGAATAAGGATAATCATTACTATTCTAGTGATATGTTTCCAAGACACGATGTTTTATTCTTTTAAATATAGAAACCACATATTACTTCGATTTTTTCCTATAACTGAGGGGGAAAACTAAATATTACCAACAATCTAGGAACATTTCTTTTTATTTTATTTGTAATTTTTAAATTAATGATCTACTCCTTCGTATATATTTAATAACCGATGGATTAATATCATATTTTACTATAAAAATTCAAGAGGTATGTGACACTTGGGTTGAAACATGTTTTTTTTATGTAGCGTGTTTATTCAGTTTCTTCACCGTCCTTAAACAAATCTTTATCTTCTATTTAATGAGTATCAATGCTCAAGACACTGCCATTAGTGATTCTCGTGAAACCTAAAATCTTCATTATAAAAACATTTTGAATATTAAAATTTGATAGTAGTGAATCCACACGAAACTCAAACGTTGTTGTGAAACCATCTATGTTTAATCATAGTGCAATGAGATTTTACAAAGTAAAAGTATTAATGTGATAGATTGCAGAGTATAAAAAATTTAGATTTATTTAATATGTGAATGGTGAGTGTATATTTACTTTGCCAAAGGTTTATGTGATGGATTGTAAGCGCAAAAAAAAAAATAATGGTTCAAAGGTTTGTGTTCTAACATAAACTCTTAACTAAATATTTATTTTATTTGTGTAATTTTTATTTTGTTTTATATCAAATATTTGATCTTCCTCAAGATCAACGAAACGAGGATCCCCAACATTTGCTCTTCTGCAAGATATCTAACATTTGTTCTTCACTGATAACGATGACGGTGAAGAACATCATTTTTACTTTAATATTCTGTGTAAACAATATAATGAATATATATATATATATATATATATATATATATATATATATATATATATATATATATATATATATATATATATATATATATATATATATATATCAGTTTTGTTATTAAACCGAGAGGTATATGGTGTTAGTTTGAAAAATATAAAAAAATTATTGTTGGGCTTCGAACCCATGACCATAAAACTAACCCCTCAGTTATTTTTAAATCGAGGACTAAAGTTTCCATTTTTTATGTCATCTTTCATTAGCTCGACATTGTAATCGAAGTGAAATTCATTTTGCGTCCGACATGACATGTGCTATTTGTAATAGTAAATATTATTAAATTATAATTGTACAAATTAAATTACAAAATATGTCTATTTATATATATCTAACTTGTATATTAAACAATAAACTCTAAACTATAATTAATTTTGAACTTAGACTATCCAACTTGAATTATATCACAACATATAATAGTGGACACAAATCCTCTAATTGTCATCTCTAATTTTACCTCTACATATCCAAATGAACTTTGGTATTTTTCTTTTGATTATTAAAAATGTTTTTAATCTTATAATAGTGTAAACTTTTTTATACCTAAAACTAAATTATATGTTAGTCCAAGTCGACAAGACATACAATTACAATATTGACGAATTTTCCTGAGCCGATATGACATGTCAAGTGAAGACAAACTCAAGCGAACTTCATTCAGCCAAATCTTTCTTAAAATTAGTGGAATTTAGGGCCCGTTTGTTTTGATTTTTTTTAAAAATGATTTTTATAGTGTTACATATTTTAGTGTAAAAAAAAATTATAAAGAAACTTTTCATAAAAGCTTTAAATGAAAATTTGGTTTGAATAGTTATTCTTAAAATGTTATTTTAGGTATTTCATCATTTTATCGAAATTTTTTTTGAATATCAAATTTTCAAAAAATTACTTAATTTTGAAGCTATTTCAAATAGCTTTTCATAAAAATCATTTTTAAAATACAATTTTTTGAAAAAATTGTGATTTTGACTATGTTTTGATCTTCAATAATGTATATTTATATTATAGAATGAATAATTCAATCTTTTAATTTAGAAAAAATAAATTTAGAAAAACTTATAATATTTTGAAAAATATTTTTGTAGAATCTATTTTAAAAAATACAAAAGAAAAAATCCATTTTTTTTAAAGTTAAATGAAACTGGTGAGTAGACTCAATCAAAATCAATTCATTGAACATTACAATTAAATTATGTTTTAATAGTACCACCAACTAAAGAGGTTGAAGATTACATACTCATGATATAAAGAAACTTAGGCATAAGAGATAAGGTCAATGTAACAAAATATGGAAGACACTTAGTCAAACATGAGATAGCGTGTATCCTTAACAGAAAGAGCATTAATGTATTACCATGCGAATTGTTTGACTTATGGCGGACACATTATTGAAGTTTTCTGTGACTTAACTGTGCACTATCGAAAGGTTAAGGTGGAACCGTTTGACAAAGAACATGCCATATGGAACAACAATTGAAACGGCATTATCACACCACAAATGCTACTATTTATATACTCTTTCAAATGAGCTATTTAAAAATATTTATTGAAATTGGATTGTTTTATATATAAAACATAAAACCTTTAACAATAATAATGGATTATTAATACGTTCAAACATATCAAACTTTCGTTAAATTTAACATTTATTAAATTCATCAAAATAAAGATATGTAGATCAAAAAATAATTAAAATAAAATTTCATTGGATTTAACATTTATATTAAATTCCATTAAAATTAAGATGGGTAGAACAAATGATAATCAAAATAAATGAGTTTAGATAATAAAAATAATTTAAAATTAGTGATATTAAATCTACATAAATAAGAGAAGACAAAAGACAAGAATCCAATGAATTTTGTTTATCGAGTTCGATCAAACTCATTTATTATATGAGAGAATAATTTTCCGATTCACTATACTCACAAGAATTGTTATAAAATATTACAAATGGGTTACAAGAAAATAATAACCTGAGTTTCCAATAGCAAACCCTTTTTTATTTTTACCGTTCACACTCTTTCTAACTCCCTATATATGAATCACACAAGTACAAGATATTTAGAAGTGTTTCTTAATTTATTTAGATACCCTCAAAGATCGCATAGAAATTCCCAAAACACAATCATAAGAATTTCTACCTTTGTCTCTCTAAGTTTTTCTATGATTGTCACTTTGTCTATATTTCTTTCAAACTACGTTTTGAAGATTGTAATATATATATATATATATATATATATATATATATATATATATATATATATATATATATATATGATCATGAGAAGGAGTATCAATATTGGGTTAAGAGCAATACATAAGTGAGATAGACACCAGATATTCACCTAAAATTTTAAGGTGATAGGTGTGTGAGTTCTTCCACTTATAAATGCGCAATTCTTCACATTTATAACTAATGTGAGACTCTAATTTACAATTGACTTATTATTTTTAACACTCCTCCTCAAAAGTGTTTTCAATCTTATAATAATGTAACCTTTTTTTTACCAAAAAGTAAATTATATGTTAGTCAAAATTGGCAATACATGCGATTAAAAGATAGAGGAATTTCCCTTAGTCGACATAAGAAATATTAAAAAGAGAAACACGATTGAACATTAGTCACCCAAATCTTTCTTAAATTTATTGGAGTCTATCATATGATTGTCTAGACTTTATACTCAATCAAAGTCAGGTAGAACTGGACAATTGAACATTGCAATCATATTTTTTTTATAGTGCCACCAAGGGAGAATTACATAACCATGATATGAAGAAACTTATTCACAAGAGATAAGGTCAATGTAACATGCTACGAAATGGTATAGACTAAGTCGAACATGAGGCACCATGTATCCTCGACAGAAAGAGAAGAAAGAGCATTCATGCATTACACACGAAAAATAACAGATGATACAATATTTCAGTGGGTTACGATTCTAAGTTCGGTAGGAGTGTTTTCTTTATAGATATTACAACTTGTAAATCATTTAGAAATATTCAATCAAAAACAAAGAATTTTTAAACATTTTATCTCTTATACTTTATTTTTATTTTTAAACATTTTGTAGTTTAGTATCTCAAAATTTCCACACACGATACCTAACAATCATTAGAGTAGTTTAGAAACCCTTAACTAAGGAAAAAGCTCTTCTCTTAGCGTAATAACTTGAAGAAAATGGAATAATTATTCATAGCTATTAGGAGATCCTTCAACAAACATTCTTGTTCGATAAAGAATATGGTTTAACCAATGGGACACTATGATCGGTATCATTGAAAAACACACTCACCAGATGAAGAATACACGTGTCGTACACATTTCCCATCTAAGAATAGCCTTAGAATCATGGATGAACCATCATATATGAGAAGGTAGTCAATAAAGAATTAATGGACCTCTACAAATAGTGAAATGTCAACATTTATGAACACTCTCACTATTTTTGGAGGTTCACTTATTGATCCACTTAAGGAATTAGAGGTTTAATGACTAAATCTTTTATTAGACAATAATTGGAGACCAAAAGAGCTTGTTCTAGAGAATATTTTATCATGTCTACCATATAAAGAGTTCAAGGGAATCAAGGTAGGGTGGAAATTTCTACTCAAAACCAACCGATCAATACAATGGCATGGCCTAACCCATTTTAGGTGATTCTTATATAAAAAGTACCTTTTACTTTTTATAACTCCCAACCTAGTCTCTTTTCCATGGCTAAGCATGGAGGTATCTAGCATAAATGATACATACAATCAAATAAATATTTAATTTAGATAGATACTATCGCAACTGGAAAATGATAGAATCACCACCATCTTTTATTCGTTCCTAAGGAACAGGGAAATAATGAGAAAATATAATAATTAAGGGTGAGATGATAGGTTCAGGAGTCAGTTAAGTAAGGGGAAGGTATTATGCACCCCTTACTTCCATTATACTCAATTTGATCCTCCTTCAATTCTAGGGTTAGTGTGTGTTTACGAATGTTTGCTTAATTATTGATTAATTATTAATTATTTATCGTATTTATAAAAATATATTATTTAAACAGATGAGAGACCCAAAAAGATATTTTATAATCGTATTCGCTAGAGTTTACAACTATATGCCTACGTACCTTCACATTAGGTGAAGAATCAGAGTATCGTAGTTCTTGTAGAAAATAATTGTTTGTTTTTTTCGTTTTTATCCCTTGAAAATTCTCACGCATCGGGACGGAGAAATGATTGATTTTTAAAATGCCTCAATACACTAAGGTAGACGACTTACAGTTTGAAATGTGTTGAATTTGATTGTATCCCTTGATGGTTTGTGAAAATAATATTTAATTTATTTTTTAAGAAAAATAAATTAGTGATTACATTAGAATGTTGGATATAGTCTTTATCCCAATTTTATCACTTGAAAACCCTAGTATTTTATCGCTTAAATTATCTTTGACTTTTATCTTGTTTTGATTGCAACAATAAAATTTAATTTGCTTAAGATAATTAAATAATGCAACATGACTTATCAATTATCCTGATTTTATCCCTAACTTCTATTCCTTAAAATCCTAAATTTATCCCATATTCCTCAATTTAATTATCCATAATTTTATCCCCAATTAATTAAATATGACTAGTATAAATAATTAATCGTAACAATCACAAAACCATAAATAAACAGATTAAATCATAAATTAAATAAAATCATGAATTTAGATATTTAGAGAAAAACTAATTATTTTAAATGAATTAATCCTAATATTAAATAGATAACTTCCTAAATTAATTAGTTAATTAATTAATTAATTAAAATAAGCAGGGTGTATTTTAATAAGAATTAGCAATTGGGCTTAAAACAAGGGGTTGGACTAGCAATAGATAAATTAGGGTCCAAAAATCCACATCAAGTCAATCCTAATTATTAATAACTTAAATAAATAAAATAAAATAAAAAATAAAAAAACTTACTACAAGGAGGTCCGACGAGACGACATTGGTCATCCGGTGATTTCACTTTCTATTTCTTCTTTCTTGTTCCTGTAACTATTTTTGTGATGTTGTTTTGCTTTTTGATTCAGATTTTGAATTAATTTTTTTTAGTGTATGATTATGTTTTATATTTACAGTGAAAGCATGATTTATGTAATTGAAATCAGGATTTTATTTTGAATTTATTGTTGTTCTATTGAAATAAAATTTTACAGGTTATTGTTGTGTTAATGTTGTTCTATTTCAATGAAAAGATTGTATTGTTTTTTTTTTCCAATTTACAATATACTATAAGTTCATATAGTATGTCGTGTATAAACTTATAAATAAATAAAATAGTATCTTACTAATGGAGTTCATCTAACAAGATGAATTAGACTTTCAAAATCTGGAAAATCCATATTAAAATTTAGATTAAGAAAGTTATTCATATGTGATAGTACTTTAAATAATACTAATAAAAATCCCATCAAAATGATGCCTAAAAAAATTGAATCAAGTTGTGTCAGTGTACCTTCAATTAACACGAAAAAAGAACTTGTCCAATTTTCTGAGTCAATTATCAAACGGTAGATAAGTGTCTAATTTATAGTTATAGATAAAGCTAACAAAAGCCTCGCTTTTTAATTATATATATATATATATATATATATATATATATATATATATATATATATATATATATATATATATATATATATATATATATATATATATATATATATATATATATTATAACAACTACAAAATTGTATATTTTTTTTGAATAAGATCTTAAAAATAATCGCATTCTTTTTAGTGACAAATGGAATATTAAAATATAATATTAAATCATAATTAATAATAAAAATGGAATATCAAGATTATCACCTCTATAAATGTTAAAATTGTAACTGTGTGTGAGAAATTATGATTAATTAGTATTATTTACGATGAGATAAATGATTAGTAAAGATTATTAGTAACTTATTAGTAAAAAAGTATAATTACAAATAAAAAAGAAAAAAACCCATAAATAATCATCACGTGGTTTTGAAAAAAAAAGAACAAACGAGAGAGAAAACAATTTATTTAAAAGAAAAAATTAAGACTCTGAAAAATATTTGGGACTCTGTAAAAAAACTCGGTGTGAAAGTCTCTCTTAATTAGTATCTAATTATTATCCCCCAAATAATGAGAAAATGAGTCATATTTATAGGACATATTAGGTCACTATAAATATCAATGAATTAATTGTGACAAAATGACCTCTCCGTTGTAACTTCTTACAAGTGTTCTTCTACCAATTGGGGCAATGTATTTGGTTGAAATAGAATAAAACCATAATACTAATATGTTAAAGAGAGTTAATTATATTAATAATATTAAAACCTCTATAATTTCATCCATTTATATTTTTATTGAGTAAATACTATCCCTAATTAATTGATCTTTTCTAATAAATAAGACACATTATCTTGATTACTAACCCTACTAATTTTTCTAAAAATTAATAGTAATACCCTTTTTAGCATGCTCCTACAAATTATATATTTGTTTTCAAAAATCTAAATAACACCCCTAAACTAAAATTAACTCCTAAGAGAAACTAAAAAATCAAAATGGTCTCCCTTTGAATTTTAGGTCATTTGACCAGATGACTCGTATGCTCTGGATGTGTTAGTGTCAGTTGAAAATGAAAATGAAAAGGTGGTCAAAATTTGGGGTACGACAGCTGCCCCTATTTAATCAGCTTCTAACTGAGAGGATGATGACGATGAGCCTTCATCTTCTCATGGTGGAAGATGATTAAATATAGAGAGGGACCCTAATTTTGACCATGTAGTCAATGGATTATGGGAATGCACAAGGATTAAACAATCATTGATGCTTGATCGGAAAAATAGCAAGTGTACTATTTTTACCGATGTAGTAATAAGGAGTTTTATTTCCAAGTATCGATCTCAAGGATTGCGTAGGAATTACTTTTTTTATCACCTAACCTCTGGTATGTTCTTACTTAAGTCCTTAAGGAAGAAACTATTAAACTACCAATTCTCACTCAAATGTCCATTCAATTAATAATTGGTTTTAATCATACAAAATATCAAGGTTTACGGTGATTTACGAAAGTTACTAGTCCTAGATGATGCATTCATAAACCCAATTGTGTGAAAACCCTACCAATCACAATCCTGTTATTGGAAGTCATAGATCAATTTGTATTTGTCCGATACAAAAGCATAATAACATCACACAGTTGAATTGAAATACGTAACATAGTAATTAAGAAATCATAGGTTCAAATTCATAACATGTGATAACATCAGGACCACCCCCTAGCATCAGGGGGTTTAGCCTCTCATAGTACTTAAAGAACTCATAAAGTAAAGATTAAACATTACAATGAATTAGGAGAGTTTGATCTTCAATGGTCGATACCCTTGAATCTCGCCGTCTTCAAATCCGTCGTATTCGCTATCTTCTCCAATGCAATGCGTTCGTTCGTCTCTCAAAAGGTCCCTTCTTCTTTCTCTTCCAAGCCTTCTTATAGCTTCAGATGACTCTCTTCCAAGCTAAAGGTCCAAACTACCCTTAATGAGCAGAATCGGTTCACATAGCAAAAATTAGGTTTTCCAAGCTGCGTTCAATCAACACGGCCGTGTGGTGGTACACGGGTGGCCGTGTTGTTCTTCAACATTAATTATTTTCAGCATAAGTTACAGTGGCAACAACACGGGCCGTGTCCCTACACACGGGTGCCCGTGTTAATGCACTATTTTAATCAACACGGCCGTGTGGTGGCACACGGGTGGCCGTGTTGATCTCTGTTTTTTGCTCCCTCTCTGCTCTGCTTGATCAACAACACAGGCAGTGTTGTGGCACACGGGTGCCCGTGTTGACCTGCTGTTTTCTCATATTTTTGTCCTTCAGAGTGTCCAGAACTTCACCATTCTTGCTTTTAAACCTGTAATAATAACACTACCAAACGAAGCATAAACGAGATCTTTTTGACATAAACTCGTAATCAAATGCAATGCAATACCAAACCAACAAAACATGCTAATTGACTCAAATGCAACTAAAAACAACCATAAATCTTACCAAGGTGATGAAATATGTCGGATTAGCGGCGGGAATTCAATGGAAATGGTGACCGATCAATGCTCTATTGGCATCCATACCAACCTTTGATGGAACCCTAATAATAATACCATGGCGAATAATTTCATCCCATCCGGGTGAAATTTGCATATAATTCCTATGATCGTCCGATCATGTTACTGAAATTGGATAGGACTCTAACGATCCTCCAGTCGCTGTTTGATAAATCCTTAGTAGAACCCATGATAAAACTCATAATAAAATCCTTGGAAAAACTCTTGATGAAACCCATGATACAACTTCTGATGGAATCCATGATGATAAAATCTTGGTGAAACCCTTTGACAAATTTTTGATGGAACCCCTTGGTTAATCCTTGATGACCAGTTTCAACATCTCCGGGTGACACTTTCCTATGATTCCTATGATCATCCGATCATGTCCCTGGATTCAGGTAGAACTTTAGTGATACCACAATCACTCTAGCTGAGACTCCTCTGGTGATACTCTGGTGAAACCCCTTGATAAATTTATGGTAGACCCCCTTGATGAAACCCTTTGATGAAACTTCAGATAGAATCCCTAAATGAAACCCTAGATAAAACCTTTTGATGAAATCCCTTGATAGAAATATGGTGAAATCCCTTGATGGAACCCCTTGATGAAACTCCTGATAGAATCCTTTGATGAAACCCCCGATAAAATCCTTGGTGAAACCCTGTGATAAAACCCTGATGAAACCCCTCTGATAAAAATCTGATGAAATCCCTAATGAAACCCTTAATGGTACCTTTGATGAAACCTCTTGATGAAACCCTTTTTGATCAATTTTAACCCTTCTGGGTGAAACTTGCATACGATTCCCATGATCATCCAATCATTTTACGAGAATCGGGTAGTAGTCTACTGATACCCCGATCACTCTGGATGAAACCCCTTGGTAAAATTCTGGCAGAATCCCTTGATGGAATCTTTCGATGACATTCCTGATAAACCTTTTTGATAAAATCCCTTAACAAAACCCTTTTGATAAAATCCCTTGATAAAATTTTGGTGAAATCCTTTGATAGAAAATTTTGGTGAAACCCTTTGATAAACCCATGATGAAACCCATTGATAATAACATTTTGTTGAAACTTCTTGGTAAAACCCTGGTGAACCCTTGATGGATAATGCTCTAATGAAAACCCCTTGATTGAACCCCTTTGATAAAACTCCTTTGATAAAATCCCTTAGTAAAATCCCTTGTCAAACCTGGTATATGGAACATGTCTCGTATGTGGGATATGTTAATAAGCTGGAGATGTGAGAGGTGAATACCCACTCAATAATTGATAACGGTCATTCAGGATGACCGATTACTGGATATATTCCTTTGACGACTCATAGTGAGTGAGTTTTCTTGGGAAGTCCTATATTGAAAAGTCTTTGTGGATATGTTACTTACTGGGGAAGACTAATAAGCATTCCTACTTAGGGAGTTGTACTGGTATAGCTAGGGATTGGACTTAGATCGTCATCGGTATAAGAACCGATAACTCATTATTGGCAAGAAAATTGATGTAAGACCCGAAATATCAGAAGGAAATAACAGCAGTATAAGAATCGTAAAACAAGATGACAAACGGTGTAAGAGCCAAAGTGAAAAAACAAACGGTATAAGAATTGAAGTGAAGGTATGCCGAAGGTGTAAGAATCGAAGTGACTGGATGACAACTGTGTAAGAACCATAAATAGGATATTATCATGGATAATACTAGAGCAAGAACTTCTGCTGGGGAGTTCTCTAAGAACAATGGAGTAAAAAGAAGACTGATAGAAGAAGTCGATGCCTCTACTGGGGAAGACTGGTGTCATATAAGATGACTGTCTACTGGGGAACAGGCTTCCAAGCAAGGTTCCCTAAGGAGCATGAGCGTCGAGGAAATTCCTAAAAAATCCTTGCAAGGATCTAGTGAAGGAATTGTATACCATTAGGGCATACAGGGGACAATGCTGCTAAGTATTTTCTTCTTGGAGAATGAGTTCCAAGGATAGTTGCTAGGGAATTGTACTTAAGATCGACTTACTAAGGTGTACAGCGAGGAAAGAGACGGGGAGAAGCTTGGACGGAGATCTATTGCTGATTTAGCTGGGGATTGATACAGACTCTCATGATGAGTTCCGAGTCTCAACCTATGTTATGTTATGCATGTTTAGAGTTTGTATGGTGTAATGCTCCATATTTATGGGTATGCTATGCGTGATATGATGTATTAATGCGATGATTGATGCATGCAATGTATTAGTCTTGGGTTGCGCCGCTGAAGATTGGCCCATTTGTAGGTATTGAGTGCCAAGCAAGGTAGGGCTTTTGTGAGATGCCAATCAAAGTTGGGCTTTTGGGGTGAATGCCAAATGAGGTTGGGCTTTTTGGATGTAGGTGCCAAGTGAGGTTGGACTTTTTGGATTTAAGTGCCAAGTGAGATTAGACTTTTGTAGATGTTAGATTCATGTTATAGGAATGTGCTAGATGAATGAGATGATATGCATGGTTTGACGCTAGAGCGCAACGACATGATTAATGCATGCCAATGATTTGAATGTTTCAACAAGTGCCCATGTGGTGAGTCGGGAACTGTCAAGGCTTAGAGAGGTTGCTTGCATTACAAGGCTATTTGTCTAAAAATGGTATTGGGGTATCGGGCTAACATGACTTCCCGATATTCATTGATTACTTGATGATTGTTGATGCATGAAAGAGCTCGAATATGCATCTTGAAAGTATTGAGAGGGATTTTCCCTGCAGTAACCTATAGTTGCCCTAGCCTGTTGGGTCTTTGAAGAAATTCTCTTCAATATGAATTTGAAGCGGCTTATCCATACCATGCACTTGAGACGACCTTCCGTAGTGTTAGCCTTGGAATGATTCATCCTTGACTAATCGGCCATTGGAATGATTTTCCCTTGATAAACTATTCTTTTGAAGTGGTCTCTTTTGATCAAGCCTTGTGGCGGTTTGCCCAAGATTGTTAGAGCCTTAGATGGTATTGCCCTTATTTGTAGGCCTTCTTGGAAGAGTTTCCTGAAAAGAAACTTGGGTCCCACCATGCTTTGGTATGACTTTGATATGGACTGCCCCAGTGTATGAATCTTGAAAAGTATGCCCTTGATTAGATGACTTTCAGAGTGGTCGGCCTTACTATGCCCCTGAGTTGGTATGCTCTAGTATGAGAGTCTTGAAAGAAGATGCCTCTGATCATTAGGGTCATAGAGGTGATTCAAGACCAGTGGGTCAAATCTTGGGATGCTTTGCCCCTAGTTAGTAGGATCTTCATATAATTTTCCCATGATCATTAGGATTTGCCTCTGATTAGTAGAACCTTTTATGTGCTTTTCCCCTAGTGTCTTGAAATGGTTCGCCTTTGATCAGACCATTGCTGAAATTTCCTTGATGCTAAGTATTGATTTGTGAGAAAAATGTTCTTTTTGAAAAGAAATTCTAACGTCATGCTCATGCAAGTTTTTGAAGTCTAAATTTGTTATGGAAAACAAATATGGTGTATACAGATGGTATCTGTCCATGAGGTTGACACAAATGAAGATGTGAAAATGTGGTTAGTGATGATTTAACCAATATTCTGAGTCAGTTTAATGCAAATTTTGCTGAGTATGCATTCATAGTTAACCTAGCTTCAGTTAGGACTTTTAAATGTTATAACGTGGCCTGGTTCACGATTTATGAAACAAAAGGATTATAAAGCTCAAATTTTAATTGAGACCCACCCTTCTTCTTGATGATCTTCATTCCTAAATCCAATTAATTTAATAAATGCATTTAGTCTCTATCATACCCTTAAATTTTCCATACCCCATATCATCTTCTTAAGCTCTAAACCTTAAGCATACACCCCATACATATAATCTCATATGCATTTGTACTTAATGACCACAATAATCCACAAGCCCAAGGCATGGGATTCATATGCAAATCCCCAAGATCCTCTGATCATGTTAGGGTTTGCCCAAGCCACCTTAACCCTAATCTCGTCCTCAAGCATACCACAAAGCTAAGAGGATCACTCAATACATCTCACTCACTCCCAAGTCCAATTTGGGTAGTGAGTCCCCTTTGAAGAAGCTTCAAGATTCATCTGGTCACTCAAGGACCAAACACTAGCTCTTGACCTCATCTGGCTTGTACAAGTCATGATTCACCATGGATCTTGACCATGCCATTGAGGACCCATCAAATCCAAAGTTTTTTCATACCCCACACCCTTTAAACATCTCAATTTGATCCTTACATCTCAAACCCTAATTCATTTGGCTTTGGTTATTGATGAAACTCGTGGCTTAAGAAACCCTAATTTAGGGATTCTTCAACCATTGACTGTAAGACCCCAATTTTGACCCTAAGATCCCTCATGGCATCATAACATTGCATTTGCATTGCCTCAAGGATCTTTAGCATCTTGGTTCTCTTTGCCTTTGGGTGGGACTCCTTGTGATTGGTTTGAGATCACCAAGCATGCTTGAATCATACATCATTGTTTCTCTTACTTTTGTTTACTAACCAAAAGCACAAAAATGTGTCACTAACATCTTTTGTTTGAAGCTTGAGTATCATCCAAGACACTTTGTGGGTTCTATTTAGATGATCAGTCAACACAAGGGAATGGCTTGAGATACTTCCAACAGGTTCAAATGGGGTCTATTCGTCAGTCAAAACGTTAATCTTGAAGGAGCAAAAGTTTGTTCATGAGCTGTCATGCTCGCTAGGCGAGCAGAATGGGTCGCTTAGAGAGTCCTAAGAAAAGCCACCAGAATCACCTACGCTCAGAGGAATTTCTTGAACTATCATGCTCTCTAGGCGAAGCCCACGTGTTTAAAAAAAAACGAAAAACGAAAAAAAAAAACGAAAAAATAAATAAAATAAATAAATAAAATATATCAGAATTTTTTTGGACTTGGACCTCTCTCATTTGAGCCCACAGGTTCACAAAAATCAGGTTATAAATTCAGAGTTTCAGTGAAACAAAAGGCCATTCTATTCCTATTACCCTGGCAGGGAAAAAGATAGTGAGAGAAGAGCTAACAGAGTCAGAGCAACCTCCAGAGACTGAAGGGAACTCATCGGCAAAGAACCAATTCCCTCTCATATAAACCCTAAGAGTGTTTTGCAAACCCAACCGGGCAATTCAATTTCATTCGATCTCTCCAATCAGGTTTGCCTTATTCCCATTACTTTATGCTTTTAATTTGAATACTCTGAATGCATGAGGTATTATGGGTGAATTTGATACCCTTTTGATGCATGTGTTTGACAAGAGGTTTAGGCCTCCTACCCTTGGTTGCTTTTTGTGAATTTTAATGGCATGATTCATGTGGTTACATTTTGATTTGGGAGCAACTCTTGATTACCCTATCTTGTTTCTCTAACCTGTTTGTTGAGTTTTGTTTTGTGAGGGCTCATATGACTCTTGCAGAGATGGCTTGCCTGGTGTTCCACTTTATTTGTGGGATACCACCTGGAGGTTTATTCCGATTACCTGTACTGACTCACTTTCTTTGATGGTGCTAGCTTGAGAGATCTCTGGGTTTCTTATCTCTTTAATTGCTGTTACTTCGGATCTTTATCCGTACGGTAGATCTCTCGATCCCTTTACTTTTCCCGCATGTTACCGATTTCTTAGGTTTCGTATAGCCTCTCGTGGCATGTCATTTAAGGTAGCGCGGTTCCTTCATCTAGGACTGCCTTTTTGCATGAGCATCCCTAAACACCCCAAACTCATTGATTTTTCTTCTCCTAAGAACATGTTATCTCCTTCTACTACAGGCGAGTAAGTCTCCAAAGGTCGAGCATCTGGTAGATTGCGTAGTAATGTCGTTCACCCCAAAACACAACCCTTACCCCATAGGTGGTTGAACTACGTTTTGCTCTGATTTTCATCCCAGATGAGATACGTAGGCATAAGACGCGATGTCTTACCGAGCACACTCCTCTTTAACCCATAGGTAGCCGAGCTACGAAGACTCTGATTCTCAGATTCAAATGAGATACGTATGTAGTGGATGCGACGTCCGTGCGAGTCATTTTCTTTTGACCCTTCTTTTAGTAAGTAGTACATTAGATAAACATACACGCTTTTCTCATCCCTTCAATCATGTTTGCACAAATAAATTTTCAAAAAAAAAAAACAACAACCTTTGCAACAAATGTGAAAAGGGCTCCCTAGGAGTACCTAGGATGTTTTGGGTGCCTAATACCTTCCCATTTCATAACCAACCCCCTTACCCAGATCTCTGACATTTTTACTAGTTTTTGATTCGATAAAACTTTTAGGTTTTTGTTCGCTTTCTAACCATTCCTTTGGATAAATAGAAGTGCGGTGGCGACTCGACTTGGATGATTTACCTTGGATTTAGTAAATATCTCTAATGGTAACGAATACTCCGCTACAGAAAAATGGCGACTCTGCTGGGGATCGAAACATCCTAGTGGGTTTTGCCTACTTTTCATATTTGTTGTATTGTATTGTATATTTTTTTGTGTGACATATTTTTGTGCAATTTGGGATTACTGTATTGTATGTAATGATTGAATTGTTTGAATATTAATTCCTTGTATGCTTGGTGATCTTTGTGAGATGAGTTCTATACCCGGACTCGAGTGCACTTAGGTTAGGAGAATGGCATAGTCTTGTTGACTTGTGTGGAGTTATTCCTTAGCAAGTTGACTTGCAAGTCCATTCACTTGGTGGAGGTTATGTTGGGATCAATAATGTCACACAAGTAAGTTGTGGTTAGACATTACTCTTTCCAATATAGACCTTAGAAGCCAAGGACCTTAGTTTACCAAGCCCATCTTGGCCTATTCTTAGGATGTAGTGCGAAAGTCGTTCAAGTGTAAGATTTGATACGATTGTTACGCGATACTACACTCATAAGAGTCTCTCTTGAGAATATTTTCGGAATACGAGTAGTCGTTTCTCCAATAATATCCGAAAGATGGGATGATGACTATGGGAACCTCTTGTAGAACATGTTTGGCAGGTTTAAACCCTAGTACACTCCCTTTTGGGTGGTTCTTAACCTAACTCCATGCTCGTGACTTACAACAAACCCTTGATTCATGGTTGATCCGTTCATGAATCCTTAATATCAATGGAACTTGGGTGTTGATAAGGTGGAAACCATAATCCACCAAAATGGATGATTGATATTAAGGATAACATGATCCATCCCATGACCTTTGTTCGGTGTGCTTTGCTTGATCCTTGAGTGTGATTGTTGCATTCATGCACCCATTTGCATTCATATCATCAAAATAAATAAGAAAATTTTCAAGGAACTTAAGGGGTTTATTTGCAAAATTTTCAGACATGGAAAGACAAAGAAGGAATACAAAGAAGTACAGCTTCAGGCAACCAGATTTGAAAGAGTTAAGGAATCTGACATCTTATGTATCAGATCCCTTGGGTTTCAAGGCTCGTTTTGGGAAGCTTCTTCCTTTTCTGACTACTCAGGTGGATGAAGGATTGGTGAGTGTATTGGTGCAGTTTTATGATCCCTTGTACCGTTGCTTCACGTTTCCGGATTTCCAGCTTTTGCCTACACTTGAGGAGTATGCCTACCTTGTGGGTATACCTATTCTAGACCAGTTTCCGTTCAGTGGCTTGGAGAGTATTCCTACTTCTCAAGAGATAGAAGACATGTTACACATAGATGAATCTCTGGTTGGTGCTCATATGACTACCAAAGGAGGAATTCAAGGTCTCCCTTCTGAGTTCCTCATTGCTCAAGCTACTATGTATGGGAAGGCCATGAGTGAGGACGCCTTTGAGGCCATATTTTTACTTCTCATCTATGGGCTAGTGTTATTCCCCAACATCGACAAGTTTGTGGATGTGAATGCTATTAGGATTTTCTCTACTCTTAATCCCGTTCCGACTCTGTTGGGCGATACCTACTTCTCTTTGCATATGAGGAATGCAAAGGGTGGTGGCGCCATTGTGTGTTGTTTGCCTCTGTTGTATAAGTGGTTTATTTCTCACTTACCTCAGACGATCGCTTTCAAGGAGAACAAGGAATGTCTACGGTGGTCCACGAGACTTATGTCTCTCACTAATGATGATATATCTTGGTATAACCATGTGTATGATGGTGTGCAGATTATTGACTCTTGTGGCGAATTCTCCAGTGTACCTCTTCTTGGTACATGTGGTGGGATTAACTACAATCCTGTTTTGGCACGTCGGCAGCTTGGGTTCCCCTTAAAGGATAAGCCCAATAACATTCTGTTAGAGGGTGTATTCTTTCAGGATGGTAAAGATCCCCAAGGCTTGAAAGCTAGGATGGTCCGCGCTTGGCGCAAGATTCATAGGAAAGGAAGGAAAGAGTTGGGTCCTAAGAATTGCATCGCTTTGGAGCCTTACACTGTTTGGGTTAGGAAGAGGGCGTCTGAGTATCTCATGCCTTACGAGTATCCGAGACCTACACCTATGATTATGGCTGGGCCTTCAACCCTCCCTAATCAAGGAGTAGAGGAGTTGCGAGACGAAGACCGTTCACGTGCCTGGATCCGTGAACATGAAGAGTTGCTTCAGCAAATTAAGGAGAAGGATGCGTTGATTGAGTTTCTTGAGCATCAGGTTATTGATGACCCTGATGATGTATGGACTTCTCTACTTCCTCAGTCTTCTAAGTTCTGGAAGAGGAGGTATGATCGACTCGCCAAAGAGAAGGCTGATATGGAGGCAGCCTACGAGAGGGAGGTGAAGAGGCTTCGCGCATCTTATCTTCCTGTGTCCCGAGCTTTAGATGATTGTTTCTAGGGATCCATAAGACGATTATTTTCCTTTTCTCTTGTATATGATTGACGATGCTGCACTTCTTTTCCCTGATATTATTTGATGAGATATTTCCATATGTGATAAAATGCTTAATATTTCCAGAATTTGCAAATAAAACTCTAAAGTTCATTTGAAATAAAAAACAAATCATATGCACAAACATTGCATGCATCATATGCATAAGCAGGTTTTGTTTCCGGTCCCTTGCCATGTGGTCTAACTCTGTGTCCTTCATTTATTTTGAAGACAAGCTGACTCACCGGTACTACACTAGAGCCAATATTTCAAGACCATGGATTCACGAGGCAGGCGCCGTGACGTCCACCCTACACCAGAAATTGAAATTCGTGAAAAACAAGAAGCTGGTGGTGGTAGGGGGAGAAAGGGCTCTCCTGGTTAGCCATTTGTCTTCCTTCTCTTATATAGATGCTGAGGTTGAAGTTGGAACTCCTTTCCAAGCTTTATCTATTGCTGAGCCTATTGAGAAGAGAACTCCTTCATTTGCTTCCTACAAAGATGCAAAGTTGGCCATTGAGCGTGGTGCAACCACTGGTTTAGGAAAAATGATTGAGTTAGAAGACAACGAGTCCTGGGCTGGCATAGGTTTTTCTTCTGGTACTTTCAACAAGCAAGGGTTATTCAAGAGTGGAGGTTTCATCCACAATGGTCTAGATGAGGAGGCTGCTG
The DNA here is from genome assembly GCF_024323335.1 of Lathyrus oleraceus. Classification (NCBI taxonomy): domain Eukaryota; kingdom Viridiplantae; phylum Streptophyta; class Magnoliopsida; order Fabales; family Fabaceae; genus Lathyrus; species Lathyrus oleraceus. Next base: position 217,626,655 of record NC_066584.1, read on the forward strand.
CCGTTTTAGAAGAAGATGCAGAGGATTCTGGCAATTTCATCATCCCTGGAGGGGTCTGCAACAATTGGGTCGCTGTGGATATTCCAACAGTTGTCCACAAGTCAACGTAATGATCACTTTGTTTAAAAACATTTCTCCCATGCCAAAAGGAGGAGTGATAACATTGTTGGAAACATAAATTCAATGATAGTTTCATTCAATAAATTCATGCTAAATGTTTGTTTTTCTAAATTATTTTCCCTTTTTGCTTTTTGCATGAAATTGGTGATCACATAAAACCCTAAAAAATAGAATAAAATCGATCTTTTCATATGCATGATGATTTGCCTTGTTTGAATTCTAAATCTTTTCATATCCAAATCATTATGCAGGTTGATTTCTAAACCCATTGAACATAATGACCCAACACCATCTCCCAATTTTGAATTCCCTGTATTTGAGGCGGAAGAAGATGATGTTGAAGAGATTCCAGACGAGATTACCCGTCTACTTGAGCATGAAGAGAAGATCATTCATTCGCATCTTGAGAATCTGGAAACAGTCAACTTGGGGTCTGAAGATTGTGTGCGAGAGGTAAAGATTGGGGCACTTCTGGAAGAATCTGTTAAGAAGGGGTTGATTAAGTTGTTACGAGAATATGTTGACGTCTTTGCTTGGTCATATGAAGACATGCCTGGTCTAGATACTGATATTGTGCAACATTTTCTACCTTTAAAACCTGAGTGCATGCCTGTGAAGCAGAAACTCAGAAGAACTCATCCTGATATAGCAGTGAAGATCAAAGAGGAAGTTCAGAAGCAAATTGATGCGGGGTTCCTGGTGACTTCTATATATCCTCAATGGGTGGCCAATATTGTGCCCGTGCCTAAGAAAGATGGAAAAGTCCGAATGTGTGTGGACTATAGAGACTTGAATAAAGCTAGTCCGAAAGATGATTTCCCTCTATCACATATTGATATGTTGGTAGACAATACAACTAAATTCAATGTCTTCTCGTTTATGGATGGATTTTCCGGATATAATCAGATTAAGATGGCACCTGAGGATATGGAGAAGACAACATTCATTACACCTTGGGGAACATTCTGTTATCGAGTGATGCCATTCGGTTTGAAGAACGCCGGAGCCACGTATCAACGAGCTATGACCACCTTGTTTCATGATATGATGCACAAGGAGATTGAGGTATATGTTGACGATATGATCGCTAAGTCAAGATAAGGAGGCTGTACTCCCAGTAGAGGTGGAGATCCCATCAATGAGAGTCTTGATGGAGGCCAAGTTGACTGATGCTGAATGGGTTTAGAGTTGTTATGACCAGCTGAACTTGATAGAAGAGAAGAGATTGACTGCCATGTGCCATGGTCAGTTATATCAGCAAAGAATGAAGAAAGCTTTTGATAACAAGGTCAAGCCTCGTGTGTTCCGAGAAGGTGACCTTGTGCTCAAGAAATTTTTGTCTTTCGCGCCCGATTCCAGGGGCATGTGGACTCCAAACTACGAAGGTCCATATGTTATTAAGAGAGCCTTTTCAGGCGGTGCTTTGATACTTACAACTATGGATGGGGAGGATTTCACTCGTCCTGTGAATTCAGATGCAATCAAGAAATACTTCGCCTAAAAAAATAAAAACTAAATAGCTCGCTAAGTTGAAAACCCAAAAGGGCGGCTTAGGCAAAAATGAGCGTCTCAGTGGATTGAAAACCCGAAAGGGCGGTCCAGGCAAAAGTTAGAGACATAAAAAATGAATATAGGTATCCCGCTAGATTGAGTACCTCATCCTGGGACAATCTAGGAAAAAATTAGGGATTTGGCAAGTAACTGCATCCTGACAAGACTTTGTTCTACAACTGTCATCCGTCAGAAATCCTTGCTCATTATTAGCCAAAGCTTAAAATACATCGGATTCAGAATTGGTGGAGAAATGGTCATTATGTTCAATGTAGCCCTTTTCCAATATATATCACCAATTTCAAATTTGTAAAGATCTATGGAGTCTTGCCATTCGCAGACTACTATTCTATCAAATAAATTTGAGCCTTTTATCCAATTATTGGCACTCTTATCTGTTTCTATTCAACAAATGTTTTGCATGTTTTGATTAAGAAAATATCATTGTTTTAAACGATCAAATTTTTTATAATTTGTTTTTAAACAAAGTGAACATTCACAATGACGAAAGGATACTTAGGAGATCCTCAGTGCTCTCCCAAGGGTGGTACGATCCCCAACAGGGTAAGATTTTTGTCCATATTCCTGACATGACTGTATCTCCTCCCTCCGGAACCCCTTGTGGTTTATCCTACCAAGTGGATTGCTTGTTGAGAGTCCCCTCTCTTCCCTTCAGCAGAGTAGCAATCTTTCTTCCTCAGCAGCTTGGATCTCTTTGGGCAAGAGCGGTATTTGGTGGTTGATCCCGATAAATCCTTTATCTCCTCGGATAGATTCCCCAGTAGAGTTGTTGGTGTGGTGGACTTTGTCTGTGATAACTCTCGTCCCCAGCTGGAATGATTGATGATTCATCCCCTGCAGAGTTCTTTGCTTCCTGGTATCTCTGATCCCCAGCAGATTGGATACTCTCCGGTGAACTTGGCTTTCTCTCTTGAGATGTAGTACCGGGTGGTTGATTCCTGGACCTGGTTGTGTTAGATATGTCTGTCTGTCAGCATACATCATACATAAACCACGCGCATACATGCATAATTATAATATTCAGATATTCATGTTGCATTCTTTGCCATATATCGTTGTTCGCTGTCTCCTGCTATTTGGTGATATACTTCCCCAAGCAGACGTGTGTGTCTGATCTCTTCTTATAGAGTCAGCTCCATAGGCAGAAAGCGTCTATCCTTTCTTCCATATTCCCCACCGGGTTATATCCTCGTGGATATTGATTGTTTTTGTTCCTTCCCAACACATATACTGGGATGGTTTTCCCCATTGAGTTATATCCTCACCGGGACAAGTCTTGATTTGGTGTGCCTATCTAGTTTGATCCTAGATCGGTCTCTTGAGACTCTTTTCCTGTTTCCCCGTGGTAAATGAATAATTGCTCAATAATTAGTAATTATTATCCCCGGAGGAGTCTGTGTTTCCCTACCCTCATACTGGTAGTTGTAAACCCTATTTCTTCCCTTTTTGCAGAGTAACTATTTTTGCTCATCTTTAATTGGTGACAGTTATCTTCATCCAATATTCGATGATGATATCCCCCCATCTACTTGGATAATTGCCCTGATTACGCAATTTATCCCCAGCGGGTCATCTCTCGTCTACCTTGTTGTTGTTGGTAACGATTGTTTCTCCCCTGAATTGGTCATCATTATATACCTAGTTTCGGTATCCCGATGCCTTTTCTTTTTGGTCGATTTATCCTTTATTAACCCAGTAACCGGTTGTGGATAATCGTCAATGCGAGTATATTATCTACGTTCTGACGGTAATAGATAGTATACCTCATGCACTCTCGGGTCTGAAGCCTTTTGTTCTTCCCCAGTTGAGTAAGATCCGTATCCCCTTTGTGGAATCGAATATCCATCCTGTAATCGAGTTTGCTTTTAGCCCTCTTTTGGATGATGAGTGTTTTGGGAATATTCCCCAATTCACGCCTTGGTTGGTCACCTATTATATGCCCAGTAACCGGTATCCCTGGTGTTCCTTCCTCTCTGCTCCCTATTATGACTTTTTGTCCCCTGTGGAGTAAGAATCCCTGAGTTGAAGTATACCTTTTAGGTTTTCCTCAGACATTTTGAAGTTTTGATATCTCTCACCCTTATACCGGTCTTGGATATTCATCTCTTCCTGAGCATGTTGTATCTCTCACCCTCATACCTGACATTCAGATCACATGTCTCCTTGAGCTTATTACCCAGTAACCGGTAATACCTCGTCCCGCTGCTTCCCCAGGAGTGTCCTTGTGAACATCCCCAGCGAAGTCCCTTAGTGGATTGTTTTCATCCGGATTTTATCCGAAGTATCCGCTGTGGATAGTTTTTGCTGTATTGGCATATTCCCCAATACATGCATCTTCGAGTCAGCTCGAGTCTTTCCATTGGATCTTTTCCCTTTGGAATTCTTTTCCCCACGCTTTGAGTCGTGACCTGCTCGCGCATTTTTATCCCTTTTCTATCCCCAGGAGAGTCCCTAGGGTCTTGGTCCCATGGAGTGAATTGCTCATATGGATTATCAGTGACTTCTGATTTCTTTGCTTTTGTGGACACATATCTCCACAGAGTGCTACCATTTTTCATACCTACATTTGCATCATGAGGTCTCTTAGGGACCAAAATTCGTCTCTTTGTTATTATTTAAGCCCATTCTACCCCGTCGAGACGAAGATTTTAACCTTCACTTCTCCGGCTAGAATGACCTTAAATAGGGGCATCTGTAAGACCCCAATTTTGACCCTAAGATCCCTCATGGCATCATAATATTGCATTTGCATTGCCTCAAGGATCTTTAGCATCTTGGTTCCCTTTGCCTTTGGGTGGGACTCCTTGTGATTGGTTTGAGATCACCAAGCATGCTTGAATCATACATCATTGTTTCTCTTACTTTTGTTTACTAACCAAAAGCACAAAAATGTGTCACTAACATCTTTTGTTTAAGGCTTGAGTATCATCCAAGACACTTTGTGGGTTCTATTTAGATGATCAGTCAACACAAGGGAATGACTTGAGATACTTCCAACAGGTTCAAATGGGGTCTATTCGTCAGTCAAAACGTTAATCTTGAAGGAGCAAAAGTTTGTTCATGAGCTGTCATGCTCGCTAGGCGAGCAGAATGGGTCGCTTAGCGAGTCCCAAGAAAAGCCACCAGAATCACCTACGCTCAGAGGAATTTCTTGAACTGTCATGCTCGCTAGGCGAAGCCCACGTGTTTAAAAAAAAAACGAAAAACGAAAAACGAAAAAAAAAAAACGAAAAAATAAATAAATAAAATAAATAAAATAAATAAATAAATAAATAAAATATATCAGAAATTTTTTGGACTTGGGCCTCTCTCATTTGAGCCCACAGGTTCACAAAAATCAGGTTATAAATTCAGAGTTTCAGTGAAACAAAAGGCCATTCTATTCCTATTACCCTGACAGGGAAAAAGATAGTGAGAGAAGAGATAACAGAGTTCAGAGCAACCTCCAGAGACTGAAGGGAACTCATCGGCAAAGAACCAATTCCCTCTCATATAAACCCTAAGAGTGTTTTGCAAACCCAATCGGGCAATTCAATTTCATTCGATCTCTCCAATCAGGTTTGCCTTATTCCCATTACTTTATGCTTTTAATTTGAATGCTCTGAATGCATGAGGTATTATGGGTGAATTTGATACCCTTTTGATGCATGTGTTTGACAAGAGGTTTAGGTCTCCTACCCTTGGTTGCTTTTTGTGAGCTTTTTGTGAATTTTAATGGCATGATTCATGTGGTTACATTTTGATTTGGGGGCAACTCTTGATTACCCTATCTTGTTTCTCTAACCTGTTTGTTGAGTTTTGTTTTGTGAGGGCTCATATGACTCTTGCAGAGATGGCTTGCCTGGTGTTCCACTTTATTTGTGGGATACCACTTGGAGGTTTATTCCGATTACCTGTACTGACTCACTTTCTTTGATGGTGCTAGCTTGAGAGATCTCTGGGTTTCTTATCTCTTTAATTGCTGTTACTTCGGATCTTTATCCGTACGATAGATATCTCGATCCCTTTACTTTTCCCGCATGTTACCGATTTCTTAGGTTTCGTATAGCCTCTCGTGGCATGTCATTTAAGGTAGCGCGGTTCCTTCATCTAGGACTGCCTTTTTGCATGAGCATCCCTAAACACCCTAAACTCATTGATTTTTCTTCTCCTAAGAACATGTTATCTCCTTCTACTACAGGCGAGTAAGTCTCCAAAGGTCGAGCATCCGGTAGATTGCGTAGTAACGTCGTTCACCCCAAAACACAACCCTTACCCCATAGGTGGTTGAACTACGTTTTGCTCTGATTTTCATCCCAGATGAGATACGTAGGCATAAGACGCGATGTCTTAGCGAGCACACTCCTCTTTAACCCATAGGTAGCCGAGCTACGAAGACTCTGATTCTCAGATTCAGATGAGATACGTATGCAGTGGATGCGCCATGGCAGCTCTTAAAAAGATAGGAGAGGAGTGTGAGTCAGTCGAGTCGAGAGACGTCCGTGCGAGTCATTTTCTTTTGACCCTTCTTTTAGTAAGTAGTACATTAGATAAACATACACGCTTTTCTCATCCCTTCAATCATGTTTGCACAAATAATTTTTTTTAAAAAAAAACAACAACCTTTGCAACAAATGTGAAAAGGGCTCCCTAGGAGTACCTAGGATGTTTTGGGTGCCTAATACCTTCCCATTGCATAACCAACCTCCTTACCCAGATCTCTGACATTTTTACTAGTTTTTGATTCGATAAAACTTTTAGGTTTTTGTTCGCTTTCTAACCATTCCTTTGGATAAATAGAAGTGCTGTGGCGACTCGACTTGGATGATTTACCTTGGATTTAGTCAATATCTCTAATGGTAACGAATACCCCGCTACATTGACCTCGATCATTTTAGACTATCCAATCACCATACCATTCATTCAACATCATTTTATTTCCCTTACAATCAAAATCTACCATTTAAACATCCATTCAACCCATGTTACAAGTAGTTGGTTTGTTCATGATTTTTCAACTTTCCATGACTTGATCCATCCACCAATTTGATCTAAAATCATTCCACAATGATACAAAAATCATTTCCCATCATTGCATGATCATTTAAACTAAAAAAATCCATCATTGTTCCTTGGAAATCAAGAAATCACAAAATCCCTAAATTAGGTCATGTTGGTTGGTCACATTTTGGTAAAAATGGCCCATGGGAAGTTCCAAAGACCATAACTTTCTCATTTTTCATTCTTTTTGAATTCCACTTCAATAAAAATTTCCTAAATAACTTCTTATCTAACTTTGTTTCAAGGTCCAAGACCTAATTCATTGAGGAAGGGGTTCAATTTTGCAATTGACCAAGCTGATCCAACATGCCTACCATGCCCTAAAATTGTGTCATGACTACTACTTTGACACATTTCCATTTCCAAACCACAAACCCTTTTGACTTGGATCTTTTTGCATTCAATTAATATCATGGCAAGTAACAAATGGACCAAAATTGAGACAAAATGCATGAGCCAATTTTATTTGGCCTTGGTTCAAACATGAGTGTTCATCCTGATCTGCAAAACCAACCACATCAGTCAGATTTGGTAAATTGATCCACCAAGTCCTTAAACCTTTTAAATATATTTCGTTTTGATCCCTAACACATTACATATCATAGTGTGACACGTTTATAAGTCAACTTGCAAGCCAAAACCTCACAAATGAAGGAAATCGATCCCATGTGCAAAAATCAGGTTTTGCCCAAAATGGAAAAAAGCAAATTTTGCAGCAAGCCTTGTCAATGCCCTTGGTTGTTCCAAATCAATGAAAGGGACCAAAACTAACTTGTCTATGGTGCAAACAAGCTCAGAACTCAGCCTCACTTGTTCCCCATGACCCACCTCGAGCTTGCTTGGAGCCACTCTTCATTTCTGATCAAACCACTTCGTTCTCCCTCCAAAACCATCCACATACTTTTCCTATAAATAGGTAAAGACATTCCATCAAAAAACCAAGCTTGAAAGCCCCCCAAACCTCTGCTGAACTTTTCACTTAGAGCTTCAAAAATAGAACATCGTGTTTTGAGTTTCAGTGAGTTTCAACTTCAAACAACCACCTAGAAACCTTCACCAACCATCATTCAAGCTTTCCAAACACCTAACTCCCCTTCCCCATGCCTCACCTGAGCTAAGCCATACCATCGAAAATCATCATTGAGTTACTTCTGATCATGTAGTTTTCTCCTCCCCCATCATCCAAACAAGTTACCATCCCCCTCGGAATGATCCTCTGATCATTTCCCCTAAGTTTCCAGCTTTTATTAGTTAGCACTTAGAATTTAATTTTTGAGCTAGGTGAACTGTATTTATCAGAATCATGGTAAAATACTCTCCACTCAGAGCCAACAATGGCTCATGAGTGTGGATAATAATTTATTGTTGATCATACAAGCTATCTTGATGTTTGATCTGATTGAAAACCTATTTTTTTGGAGTTTAATTTTGAGTGGTCGAAGGTTGAAGATGACCGTTTCGCGCATTTTTGGAATTTGAATCAAAGTCGTGTCTTGTCGTGATGGGTTGGTTAGTGTGCAAATCTCTTTTTTTAACTTGTTTTAATATTTTATTGTTTCGGTGTGTTTGGTTATCACCATTGAGCTTGTGGCCCAGTGGGAGAGGGGGTTGATCCCCCAATGACCCCAAGGTCAGGGGTTTAACCCCCAGTGTGTGCATTCTGTCTATTTATTTTTTATTTCACTTTCATTTTATTTTATTTTATCCAATTTTATTACCAACTTTGATTTATTTTTTACACTCTTTTATTTTATTATTTTGCAAATATGTTGAACATAAACTCCCATTATTTTTGTCTCTAGAATTTATTGGCGACTTGTTTTATTTCATTTGGATATTTTTTGAGGGATTATGAAGTCTTGAACTCATGGACTAATAAAACCAACTTAAGTCATGACTTGTTTGGTTTAGGGTTGAGTAAAACCTTCCATACTTCAAACCTACCATTGGATGATCATGTGTTCATCCATGGTACTTTGAAGCATGGATAGGTTGCCCCTACTTCAAATAACTTGGTCATTTGACTTGTGGATGAAGTCTTAATTATGCACTTGTTAACTTATGGATTCATCTGATACATTATGTTTCCTTTTGGTTTATACTAACCCACTAACCCTTTACTAACTTGTTGATATTATGCCTTGTCCATATAATTTGTTAACCTAACAACTCAATCAATCATAACTGTTAACTTTGGGTTGTATAGTCTTACTTTTGTCAATATATTGATAGATGGACTTGAGGTTGAATAACTTTCATTGTTACAAATCTATGATAAGTTGATCCATTAATCATCTTCCATACTTTTTATCAATTATATGTTATCCCTTGATGTGCCATATTTTGAATCTATTGACCTATGGATAGATAATCCCCAAGTGTTGGTCCATTTGTCCATAACCCTAACTTTACTAACTTTTGATTACTACTAACCTTTTGTTATTGTTATTATTCATTGTCATTTACTTTCATGTCATTTACATTTAAGTACTCATCATCATCATTATCATTGTATAAATTTCATCATGCATGTTTATCATCTTGTCTTTACTATATTGTCATCATACACTTAAAAACAACAAAAACATGATAAAATTATAAGAACAAATACAATTCATGGAACTTAATCAACTTGGACTTAAAGTATCTCATCCTAGGACCTTTTCTTGGAGGCCTTTTCCATTACTCTTTTGTGATAATTTGTTTCAAACTTTGGGTTTCATCTGTACTTACATACCTGTTGTAAGAATGTCATCATGGCACCACCTTAGGGGGACATGTTTGTAAGACCATTATCTTTTGTTTAACATAGGTTACTTTTGCACACACAAGGCTTTCTCTTGGGCTACTTTACAATGATATCCTTTATCTTTCTGGTTGGTTACTTTGCATTCATGTTGCATAAGCCAAATTTCTTAATCAAATAAACAAACCCTTTATCCAACGTCAAATGGATTTTTCTTAATCAAATCAAAAACACTTAATAAATACGATTAGTATTGTGCACCACGAGCCTTAAGCAGTAGAGAATGAGTGAGAATGGAGTATTCCTACCCCCACTCTGATTATTTTGGATGCGAGACGCTTGATTTGTTGTCTAGAATATTCACCTCTGCCCATAGACTTTAGTACAATCTAATCACAAACTCTTTTCATAAACCCTTATTCAAGGTAAAATCAATACAACCCATCAAACCTAATTTTTTGTGCCCTAGGGAACCCATCTCGAAAACCCTTTTCTCAAATGTAAAATCAATAAACATATAAATATTTTCTACTCCTAACTACGGAGCTCTGATTCCACATCCCCGATGAGTGATGCGTAGGTACGAGGGCCACAATCCCTGGCGAGCACCATAATAAAAAAACAAAACCCCTCTCTTTCACATAAATTCTTTTAAAAAATAAAATAATGACGAGATAAATTCCCACATACGTAAATAATTCAAATGGTTCCCATGGAGTACCATGGACGTGAGGGGTACTAATACCTTCCCCTTGCGTAATTGACTTATGAACCCTAATCTCAATTTCGAGACTGATTCCTTATCCTTTTTTAACGCTTCCCATGCACTTATCTTTTCGAGGGTTTTATCGACTATTTCCCCTCGCCTCTCCAATGGAGGCACTATAGAGGTAAAATTTTTGAGATTAACCTATTGATTAACTTAACTCGCAAAGCAAGAGTCGTCACCGCACTTTTATTATTTTCAAAGGAAAAGGGAAAAAGTACGAACAAAACCCAAAAAAGTTTTAAAACAAAACTAACAAAAAGAGAACAAGGGCCCGAGGGTTAGTTATGTAAAGGGAAGATATTAGCATCCTAAACATCCATGGTACTCCATGAGAACCTCTTTGAAAATATGCACATTTTAGCTTGATAAAGATGGGGTTTGTTAAAAGATCGGAGTAATGGGAAAATAAGCATTTTTATTATGATTTGGTGTTTTCCAAGACTTTAAAGTCTCATGCCTACGTACCAACAAAGTGCAATGGAGGATCAAAACCCCATAGTTCGTGGTAAAAATAACAAAAGGAGTTTGTTTTGATTCATTTTTATGAAAAAAGAAATTTTGTCATTTGAAGGAGAATACTTAACTAGTCACCCACAAGTATGAGAAGTTTGCATCATCATGAGAAGGACTCCAACTTGGATAGGGATCAACAAGTATGTCACTAGCTCCCAGAGATGGAAAATGATTATCATTAATACTATGGATATAGGAGAATTATAACTCAACCATGGAAATGACTCATGTCTAATTCCTTGAGAAAAGTTTTAAAAAGGAAAAGTACACAAAGTGCATAAAATGGTTTGAATGAGTTAGGCATTTTTTAGTCTTTTGAAACTAGTCTAAGTATGCTTAAGATGGATTGGAATTCATTGGAAAAAGGTTTTAAAAATCACTTGACATAAGTCAAGGTTTATTGAGAAAATGGTTTAAGTTTGAAAATAAAAAGGTTTTGAAAAAGAGAGGAGATTTTGAAAATTAAAGAAAGGGAGGAGAAAGAGAGATTATCCTAAAGTATAAAGTAAAAGCTAGGGAGGAAAGATCTAACTAAGAGACATCAAGCTTTATGACATAAGTCAAATAAGAATTTCCCTCCTTTGGATTAAGCCTCAAGCAAGCAAAATAAGCAAATAGTAATCCATGTGTCAGATAAAATCAAAGTAACCAATCCAAGTCTTCAAAAGGAAATCTCAAGTCAAAGGTATCAGATGAATTCCAAGGTCTAAATTCACAAGTCCCAAAGAAAAGGTCAAGATCATAATTCTAAGTTCGTAACTCCACAAAGATGCCAAGGATAGTAACCACAAGTCCATGAATCAAGATAACCAAGTTCTTTTTAGGGGTTTTTCTTTTATTAATGTCTTTTACAAGGGAAATGAAAGTCCAAATGGACAAAGAACAAATAATAAGCCACAAAACAATATGATATGAGATGCTAAAATAAAAACACAAAATAAATAATAAGAAATAGAAGCATACAATAAATGACATCTAAATAAAGCTAATATAATAAGATGTTAGTAAATGTTAGTGAAAGATGAAAAGATATTTCAGTCATTTTTTGGAGAACACTCAACTATCCACTAATCAGCATAAAAATATGAACCTATACATCATTTGTGAGAAGGGTTCCAACTTGGATAAAATCAACAAGTATGCCACTAGCTCTCACAAATGGAAAAGGAGCAACATTTTCACATAATACCATGAGGAATAGGAGACCTACAATCTCAATTATGAAAATGCCATTGCCTTTGGGATAAAATTAGTGCTATGTTAAGCAATCATAATTGGACTTATATAGAAGTTGTAACACCCCGATAAAATATGATAATTATTTAATTTAAGTTAATAAGAATATTTATTAATTTAATTAAATAATTGGAATATTATTTGGAATTATTATTATTGGAATAATAAGTTGGAATATATATAAAGAGTTCCATTTGGTAAAAAGGGTTTTTCACGTGAAAACCAGAGAAGCGACAGAAAGTGAGAAAAGGGCAAGGAGGAAGAGCAAGAGAACGAGGGTTGAAGAAGGGAAAAGCTTGAAGCTAAAGGATTTGCCGGATTAACTCAGGTAAGGGGGGTTTATCGTCGATTAATGGGTATTATGGGATAACATGTAGTGGGTAGTGATAAACCATGGATTTGACTCTGATTAGAATGATGTATGCTGAAAAATTGTGAAATATTGGATGAACGAAATACGGATTTTAATTGGAGAAATTCGTAGGAATTAGATGTAATAATGGTAGGAATTGTGAAATCGAATAGGGTATGATTCGTGTTAGATGATATGAACGATTACTGTGTAAAATTGGATTGTAGGAGGTTGGATCTGAGGAATCTCGTGGTAGAGAAAACCATAGCAGATCTGGAAATCTGGTTTCTGGTCATACGCGTATGACACTAGGCAATACGCGTATGAGATGGCCTGGTACGCGTATGGCACTAGGCATTACGCGTATGGATGAGGGAGATGATGTTTTGAACGTGGTTTGGTCTCTGTTGGTACGCGTATGGGGAAGTGGTACGCGTAGCATACGCGTATGAGATAGGTGGTACGCGTATGGGATTGGCTGAGAATTGGGCCATACGCGTATGGGACTAGGCAGTACGCGTATGGGCAGGATTGTGATTTTTCTGTGCTGTTGTTGTGCAGTTTTTGGTTGTTCAGCTGAGTAATGTAATTTAGCTGATGTATGATAGAGTAGGGATCATTTCCCGTTGTTTTGAGCAGTATAGGTATTAGTAGAGTGTGCTAATGCTGTAATTGATTATGTGGTATGACATGATATGATTATGTGGTAAATATGTTGATGATGTACGATGGTATGCATAATGTTGTGAATGTATCTATCATGTATGAAACTATGAATGGACTGTTATGGCTTAGAGTGTGAGCATATGTCCATTGTGGATGATTGTTGATGTTTGCATGACTAAGTGATTTAGCTTGCATATTGTGGCCTTTATGGTGGTAGCTAATTCCCATGGTGAGGAATTAGTGAGTTAGTATTGTGGATTATTGTTGATGTTTGCATGCTAGGTGATTAGCGTGCATAGCATAGCCCTTGGGGTGGTAGCTAATTCCCATGGTGAGGAATTAGTGAGTGAGTCACTAGGTCTCAAATGAGTGGGACTAGTGAGCTTGGTAGCCGTACCTGGATTTGGTCGGTGAGGTTGAACTATGAGTTCACGAATAGTCGGTACCGCATGCATGGAGTCTCATTGCATAAAATATGTATGGCGTATAATATGAATGGATGTATTCCAATATTATACGTGTGTTTTGTGTTGGGTTGAGTATGATTATGATTTTGAGTTGATGTTGCCGTTGCTGAATGTGTGATCTGATTTGGGTGATGAAATGTGTTAAATTACTTAGCATTACATGATATTTTATAATGCTTATTATATCGATTGAGGAACTCACCCTTACAACTATGTTTTCAGGTAACGAGCAGTGATTGAGTAGAAGCTAGTCCTTGGAGTCTAGTGTAGTTCCTTAGTGGGTCATGCTCTGATAGATGTAACATCGGGACGGGATGTTTTACCTTGTTGAATAATTTTACATGTAATGTGTTACATGTTTTGCATGATTGATTTGATTTCTATCCGCTGCGTATTGTGCAAATGCTTTATGTTTTGATTTAATAAAAGAGCATGACAGGATATTTTGGAAAACGGTGTGAAGTGATTGTGTGACACCCTTAATTGCACCTTTACTCTGATGTATATAATTGTTGTTTAAATTAAATATTTGGGGTATTTTAGAAGGGTGTTACATTAGTGGTATCAGAGCATAGTCGGTCGAGTCGAGTCGTAATTATTCTGTTCCCCTGTACGGGATAGGTGTTGTGTAACCCTATCAGTACTTATTGTTTAGCTTGTTGGGTTTTCAGAATAGAATGGCTGGAAGAGGTAGAGACGATGCTGCGATTGCTGAGGCTCTGGGTATGCTAGCTGGAGTACTTGGAGGGAATCCGAATGTTGTAGGAATGGGAGCTGCTCGTCAACTGAGTGAGTTCCAGAAGAACAATCCTCCAATGTTCAAGGGAGCATACGATCCAGATGGTGCTCAGAAGTGGTTGAAGGAGATTGAGAGGATCTTCCGAGTGACTGAGTGTGCCGAAAACCAGAAGGTCAGGTTCGGTACACATATGCTGTCAGAGGAAGCAGATGATTGGTGGGTTGCTACCCGCACTGAGTTGGAAGCTGCTGGGAATGCTGAGATCACTTGGGCGGTGTTCAGAGAGAGATTCCTGAGGAAGTACTTTCCGGAGGATGTCAGAGGAAAGAAAGAGATAGAGTTCTTAGAATTGAAGCAGGGCAACCGGTCTGTTACTGAGTATGCTGCTAAGTTCACAGAGCTGTCGAAGTATTACACTCCCTATAACGAGGCTACTGAGGAATTTTCAAAATGTGTGAAGTTTGAGAACGGGTTACGTCCCGAGATCAAGCAGGCTATTGGGTATCAGCGGATCAGAGTGTTTTCTGACTTGGTTGACTGTTGCAGGATTTTTGAACAGGATACCAAGGCCAGAGCAGAGAGCTATCAACAGAGGGTTGATAGGAAAGGCAAGAATCAGAATGATCGTGGGAAACCGTATGCAGCTGGCAAAGGTTTCCAGAGACAGAGTGGGATGAGGAGACCTAGTGGGGGAGATTCCAGTGCCCCTGCTAAGTGTTACAGATGTGGTCAGGCTGGACATCGTTTCCATGAGTGTACCAGTAATGAGAAGAAGTGTTTCAAGTGTGGAAAAGGTGGTCACTTGGCTGCAGAGTGCCGGTTGAAGACTGTGACTTGTTTCAACTGTGGAGAAGTGGGTCATATCAGTCCACAGTGTCCTAAGCCGAAGAGAGAGAACCAGTCGGGAGGCAAGGTCTTTGCTTTATCGGGTTCTGAGGCTTCTGCAGATGATCGTTTGATCCGAGGTACGTGTTATATTAATGGCTTTCCTCTTGTAGCTATTATTGACACAAGTGCGACTCATTCCTTTATATCTTTGGATTGTGCTGTGAAACTTAAACTAGAGATATCTGAGATGCATGGTAGTATGGTGATTGATACTCCTGCGAAGGGTTCAGTGACTACTACTTCAGTTTGTTTAAATTGTCCTTTGAGTATTTTTGGTAGAGACTTTGGGATGGACCTCGTGTGTCTTCCTCTAGTGCAGATTGATGTTATCCTGGGTATGAACTGGTTGGTGTCTAACCGAGTTTATATCAACTGTTTTGATAAGACTGTGATCTTTCCTGAGATTGAGGAAGGAAAGAGTTTGTTTCTATCAGCAAGGCAGGTGAATGAGGCAGTAGCAGATGGGGCAGAGTTGTTTATGCTGTTAGCGACTTTGGAGGCTAAAGATAAACTGGTGATTTGCGATCTAGCCGTAGTGTGTGATTTTCCTGATGTGTTTCCTGAAGAAGTGAATGAATTGCCGCCAGAGCGTGAAGTTGAGTTCTCGATTGATTTGGTACCTGGTACTAGGCCAATATCGATGGCTCCGTACCGTATGTCTGCTGTTGAGTTAACTGAATTGAAGAGTCAGTTGGAAGATCTGTTGGATAAGAAATTTATTCGTCCGAGTGTGTCGCCGTGGGGTGCACCAGTGTTATTGGTTAAGAAGAAAGAAGGTACTATGAGGTTGTGTGTGGACTACAGGCAACTGAATAAGGTGACGATCAAGAATCGGTATCCTTTGCCGAGGATTGATGATTTGATGGATCAGTTGGTGGGTGCGAGTGTGTTCAGTAAAATCGATTTGAGATCTGGGTATCATCAGATACGTGTGAAAACTGAGGATATTCAGAAGACTGCTTTCAGAACAAGGTATGGACATTATGAATATTCTGTAATGCCTTTTGGTGTGACTAATGCGCCTGGAGTATTTATGGAGTATATGAATAGGATTTTCCATCCGTATCTAGACCAGTTTGTTGTGGTGTTTATTGACGATATTTTGGTGTATTCGAAATCTGAAGAAGAGCATGCTGAGCATTTGAGAATGGTTTTAAGAGTTCTACGAGAAAAGAAGTTATTTGCTAAACTGTCTAAATGTGAATTTTGGTTAGAAGAGGTTAGTTTTCTTGGTCATGTGATTTCAAGAGGTGGTGTTGCTGTTGATCCTTCTAAGATAGAAGCGGTGTCTAAGTGGGAAGCTCCGAAGTCAGTTTCTGAGATAAGGAGTTTTCTTGGACTTGCAGGTTATTATAGGAAATTCATTGAGGGATTTTCTAAGTTGGCGTTACCGTTGACGATGCTGACTAGAAAGGGGCAAGCGTTTGTTTGGGACTCAAAATGTGAAGAAGGTTTCCAAGAGTTAAAGAGAAGGTTAACTACTGCTCCTATTCTGATATTACCGAGTCCGTCAGAACCATTTGAGGTTTACTGTGATGCTTCATTGTTGGGTTTAGGTGGTGTTTTGATGCAGAATAAGCAGGTTGTAGCTTATGCTTCGAGACAACTGAAGGTTCATGAGAGGAACTATCCGACGCACGATTTAGAGTTGGCAGCTGTAGTATTTGTCCTGAAGTTATGGAGGCATTACTTGTACGGGTCAAGATTTGAGGTTTTCAGTGACCATAAAAGTTTAAAGTATTTGTTTGACCAGAAAGAGCTGAATATGAGGCAGAGGAGATGGTTAGAGTTTCTGAAGGATTATGACTTTGGTTTGAATTACCATCCGGGTAAAGCAAACGTAGTGGCTGATGCATTGAGTCGGAAATCATTGCATATGTCTATGTTAATGGTTAAGGAATTGGATTTAATTGAGCAGTTTAGAGACTTGAGTTTGGTGTGTGAGAGTACTCACAATAGTGTTAAATTGGGAATGTTGAAGTTAACGAGTAGTATTCTGGGTGAGATCAGAGAGGGTCAGAAATCCGATGTGCTTTTGGTTGATAAGTTGACTCTAGTGAATCAAGGTCAAGGTGGTGAATTCAGAGTTGATGAGAATGGTGTTTTGAAATTTGGTAATCGGGTGTGTATTCCGGATGTTACCGAACTTAAGAAGAGTATTCTTGAGGAAGGACATCGTAGTGGCCTGAGTATTCATCCTGGAGCTACGAAGATGTATCATGATTTGAAAAAGTTATTTTGGTGGCCGGGAATGAAAAGAGAAATTGCAAGTTTTGTTTATTCTTGTTTGACTTGTCAGAAGTCAAAGATTGAGCATCAGAAGCCGTCTGGACTAATGCAACCGTTGGCTATTCCAGAGTGGAAGTGGGATAGTATCAGTATGGATTTTGTTTCTGGTTTACCGAGGACAATTAAGAATTTTGAAGCTATTTGGGTGATTGTTGATAGATTGACAAAATCGGCTCATTTCATTCCGATCAGAATGGATTATCCGTTAGAGAGATTAGCTGAGTTGTATATTGAGAAAATTGTAAGTTTGCATGGTATTCCGTCGAGTATTGTTTCGGACAGAGATCCTAGATTTACATCGAAGTTCTGGGAAGGTTTGCAGAGGGCTTTGGGAACTAAACTGAGATTGAGTTCTGCATATCATCCGCAGACTGATGGTCAGACTGAGAGGACGATTCAGTCGCTAGAGGATCTTTTGAGGGCTTGTGTTTTGGAAAAGGGAGGTGCTTGGGATTGTTATTTACCTTTGATTGAGTTTACCTACAACAATAGTTTTCATTCGAGCATTGGTATGGCACCGTTTGAAGCTTTGTATGGTAGGAGATGTCGGACACCTTTATGTTGGTATGAGTCCGGTGAGAGTGCTGTGATTGGACCGGAGATTGTGCAACAAACTACGGAAAAGATTAAGATGATTCAGGAGAAGATGAGGATTGCTCAGAGTCGTCAGAAGAGTTATCACGACAAGAGAAGGAAGTCACTTGAGTTTCAAGAGGGAGATCATGTGTTTCTTCGTGTCACTCCGATAACGGGGGTTGGTCGAGCTTTGAAGTCGAAGAAGTTGACACCTCGATTTATTGGTCCTTATCAGATTTTGGAGAGGATAGGAGAGGTAGCCTATCGTATCGCTTTACCGCCGTCACTTGCGAATTTGCATGAGGTTTTTCATGTGTCTCAGTTGAGGAGGTACATTCATGATCCGTCGCATGTGGTCCAAGTAGATGATGTCCAGGTGAGAGATAACCTGACTGTTGAAACATCACCTATGAGGATTGAGGATCGAGAGTTGAAGCAGTTGCGGGGTAAAGAGATTGCTTTGGTGAAGGTAGCTTGGGGAGGACCAGCAGGTGGCAATGTAACTTGGGAACTTGAGAGTCAGATGAAGGAGTCTTATCCGGAGTTATTCGCTTGAGGTATGTTTTCGAGGACGAAAACTCTTTTAGTGGGGGAGAGTTGTAACACCCCGATAAAATATGATAATTATTTAATTTAAGTTAATAAGAATATTTATTAATTTAATTAAATAATTGGAATATTATTTGGAATTATTATTATTGGAATAATAAGTTGGAATATATATAAAGAGTTCCATTTGGTAAAAAGGGTTTTTCACGTGAAAACCAGAGAAGCGACAGAAAGTGAGAAAAGGGCAAGGAGGAAGAGCAAGAGAACGAGGGTTGAAGAAGGGAAAAGCTTGAAGCTAAAGGATTTGCCGGATTAACTCAGGTAAGGGGGGTTTATCGTCGATTAATGGGTATTATGGGATAACATGTAGTGGGTAGTGATAAACCATGGATTTGACTCTGATTAGAATGATGTATGCTGAAAAATTGTGAAATATTGGATGAACGAAATACGGGTTTTAATTGGAGAAATTCGTAGGAATTAGATGTAATAATGGTAGGAATTGTGAAATCGAATAGGGTATGATTCGTGTTAGATGATATGAACGATTACTGTGTAAAATTGGATTGTAGGAGGTTGGATCTGAGGAATCTCGTGGTAGAGAAAACCATAGCAGATCTGGAAATCTGGTTTCTGGTCATACGCGTATGACACTAGGCAATACGCGTATGAGATGGCCTGGTACGCGTATGGCACTAGGCATTACGCGTATGGATGAAGGAGATGATGTTTTGAACGTGGTTTGATCTCTGTTGGTACGCGTATGGGGAAGTGGTACGCGTAGCATACGCGTATGAGATAGGTGGTACGCGTATGGGATTGGCTGAGAATTGGGCCATACGCGTATGAGACTAGGCAGTACGCGTATGGGCAGGATTGTGATTTTTCTGTGTTGTTATTGTGCAGTTTTTGGTTGTTCAGCTGAGTAATGTAATTTAGCTGATGTATGATAGAGTAGGGATCATTTCCCGTTGTTTTGAGCAGTATAGGTATTAGTAGAGTGTGCTAATGCTGTAATTGATTATGTGGTATGACATGATATGATTATGTGGTAAATATGTTGATGATGTACGATGGTATGCATAATGTTGTGAATGTATCTATCATGTATGAAACTATGAATGGACTGTTATGGCTTAGAGTGTGAGCATATGTCCATTGTGGATGATTGTTGATGTTTGCATGACTAAGTGATTTAGCTTGCATATTGTGGCCTTTATGGTGGTAGCTAATTCCCATGGTGAGGAATTAGTGAGTTAGTATTGTGGATTATTGTTGATGTTTGCATGCTAGGTGATTAGCGTGCATAGCATAGCCCTTGGGGTGGTAGCTAATTCCCATGGTGAGGAATTAGTGAGTGAGTCACTAGGTCTCAAATGAGTGGGACTAGTGAGCTTGGTAGCCGTACCTGGATTTGGTCGGTGAGGTTGAACTATGAGTTCACGAATAGTCGGTACCGCATGCATGGAGTCTCATTGCATAAAATATGTATGGCGTATAATATGAATGGATGTATTCCAATATTATACGTGTGTTTTGTGTTGGGTTGAGTATGATTATGATTTTGAGTTGATGTTGCCGTTGCTGAATGTGTGATCTGATTTGGGTGATGAAATGTGTTAAATTACTTAGCATTACATGATATTTTATAATGCTTATTATATCGATTGAGGAACTCACCCTTACAACTATGTTTTCAGGTAACGAGCAGTGATTGAGTAGAAGCTAGTCCTTGGAGTCTAGTGTAGTTCCTTAGTGGGTCATGCTCTGATAGATGTAACATCGGGACGGGATGTTTTACCTTGTTGAATAATTTTACATGTAATGTGTTACATGTTTTGCATGATTGATTTGATTTCTATCCGCTACGTATTGTGCAAATGCTTTATGTTTTGATTTAATAAAAGAGCATGACAGGATATTTTGGAAAACGGTGTGAAGTGATTGTGTGACACCCTTAATTGCACCATTACTCTGATGTATATAATTGTTGTCAGATAAAATCAAAGTAACCAATCCAAGTCTTCAAAAGGAAATCTCAAGTCAAAGGTATCAGATGAATTCCAAGGTCTCAATTCACAAGTCCCAAAGAAAAGGTCAAGATCATAATTCTAAGTTCGTAACTCCACAAAGATGCCAAGGATAGTAACCACAAGTCCATGAATCAAGATAACCAAGTTCTTTTTAGGGGTTTTTCTTTTATTAATGTCTTTTACAAGGGAAATGAAAGTCCAAATGGACAAAGAACAAATAATAAGCCACAAAACAATATGATATGAGATGCTAAAATAAAAACACAAAATAAATAATAAGAAATAGAAGCATACAATAAATGACATCAAAATAAAGCTAATATAATAAGATGTTAGTAAATGTTAGTGAAAGATGAAAAGATATTTCAGTCATTTTTTGGAGAACACTCAACTATCCACTAATCAGCATAAAAATATGAACCTATACATCATTTGTGAGAAGGGTTCCAACTTGGATAAAATCAACAAGTATGCCACTAGCTCTCACAAATGGAAAAGGAGCAACATTTTCACATAATACCATGAGGAATAGGAGACCTACAATCTCAATTATGAAAATGCCATTGCCTTTGGGATAAAATTAGTGCTATGTTAAGCAATCATAATTGGACTTATATAGAAGTCACAACTATCTGAGGTCGATCAATAATAATATTTGTGTTAATACAAGCTAGAGAAATGGTATGTAAATCATACTCCTAAAGTTATGCCACAAAAGAAAAGAAAAAGAAAGGGGATGATCAAGCACAAAGGCTAAGAGGATGGTCCATTACTTCAATCCATATTTCATGACACTTAGGAAAAACTTATGCATCGATCCAAAGTACCTTAAATGATTCATGATCATCTAGAAGGTATATTTGAAATGATGAAAGTTCATCAACTACCAATCGACACATCATGAACAAGATGGACACAATCCATCCAATTAATCAAAGGGGAAAATAAGGAGATGAAGAAGAAAGAAACAAGATAAGTCACACCCAAATTGAACCGTAGTTTTGATCAAGTCATCATCAAAATCAATCATCCATTTTGGTGGATTAGGGTTTTCACCCCATCAACACCCAAGATCCATTCAGTTTGATGAGACTTGAAGTCAAAATCATCATGATCCAAGGCCAACAGAAGTCCACAAGGTCAAAAAAATTTAAAATGCAATTAAATGAAATAAAAATGCATTAAAGATATTTTTAAATGATTTTTAAAATGGAAATAAAATGGAAAATCCACAAATTCCTTCAAAACACTAAATAAATGGCCAAGAAAATTATGGAAGGTTGGAAATGAAATGAGAAACATATAATAAATTTTTTAGAATTTTAAAATGCAGAAAAGTATTTTTAAACTAATTAAAACAAAGGATAAAATAGAAAATTCATGAAAAATAGAAAATCAATAAAATTAAATGTGAAAAAATAAAAATTAGATGAAGAAAAATAAAATAGAATTTTAGAAATTATTTTGGGATTTTTTGGATAAAAAATAAAATTACTACGAATTTTTAAAGAAAAAGAAATTTAAAATAAGAAAAGAAAAAGAATTAAATTAAAAAAAAAACCAGGAGTGTTAGACCACGCCTCATTAATTGACATGGCAAATCCAACACTTCAAATGATTAGAAACACGATGGAACACACTGCAATCAGAACACAGGATCCAATTTGAATTTAACCAATCAAAATATTTCAAAATGCCAACATGTCTGGTCCAAACTTAGACCACCTAAGAAAGACTTTGGTCGTCTTCTCCGGTGAACTCTCACCAGAGTTTCATCGTTTGGTAACTTCAAGACACGAGACCATCCAAATTGTGATCCTCTTCTCATCATCCTAAATTCAACCTTATGCCTCAAATTCATTTATGTGAACTGAGTAAAGGGAATTTCAAAGAAGTTTCAGAAACAAGCAAGCCACGAAAAATTAAATTAAATGAGGAACACGATCAATCAAGACCAAATAAGTTAGGGGAAAGCATCAGAGAGTGAATGACTACATAGTGGTAAGTTGTTTGAGTTCAAATGATGCTCAGAACTACCTTGTCCAGATGGTGATCAGAAGTTGATGAAGCTCGATCTGGTTGGAGCAATTCAACAGGTCTCAAAGCTTAGGAATTGCTGAAAAAGTTTTAGAGGGTGTCGATGGAGCTAATAGAATCAAGAAAATGGATTGAAACAAATTGAAACTTAAAATACGATAGTTGAATTTTCTGGAAAAATTTCTAGTTGCAGCAGGGGTTTCATGGCTCTCAAAAGCTTGCAAATGAAAGAAATAACTTCCTCTATTTATAGGGAATGTGATTGGATCCAAATACGTGTGGAATGATGCTGAATTCATGCAAAACAAATTTGATCCAAGTGTGTGAAAAGTGTGACTTTAAACTCATCAAAACTCAGCCAAATGATGCATTTTAAGTGATAATTAAGTTCTGGAGGTTTGTTAAAACATGTTTAGGATCAAAACACTTGCTAATTTGGCTTGGAATTGAGTTTAGTCATGACCAAATTTCGGGCAATGGTGATTTCTTCAGCTTCAAGTCACCATGTTCAACTCAATGGGGCATCCTATTCAAGAGGCTTTTTGATCCATTCTTTTTGCAATGTGTTAACATCATGACCAAGATCACAATGTGCCAAGAAAGATTGCATTTGGATGTTTGAGGACAAAGTTATGGTGTCTTGAAGCTGGCATAAAATACTGGTTCCATAACTTAGAAAAATTTGAGTGCTTCATGGCTGAAAATGACCTATAGTGTCCCAATGAATTCCATAGCCTTTCAAGCATAATTTGACCTTGGTCATTGAAGCAAACTTGTAGAGGGTATCACCAATGGCATTGTGAAAAAAGAGTAAGCTTCATATGTTACAAATTAAAGAAGTTATGATCTTTGAAAGTTGGCAAAAAGTCACTTGAAAATAGGTGAAATTTTCACTAAGTCCACAAATGACCTATAATATCTCCAAAGTTTTATAATCCTCCAAGCATAATTGGCTCCTATCATGTAAAGAGAAGTCGTAGAGGATGTTGATAAGAGTCATATGCAAAAAGGGGAATTCAAAAATGTTGAGAATTGAGGGAGTTGTGATCCTTGGAACTTTGAATTTAACTTGTTGACTTTTAGGTCAAACCTCTTGGAACAAGCTTGTGTATTTGGACTTTCCTTGCATTCCAAAGAACATGGGTGATCATATGTACTCAAAATATGGTGTCCTTGATGATTTCTTGATTAGATT
Organism: Lathyrus oleraceus; assembly: GCF_024323335.1. Lineage (NCBI taxonomy): Eukaryota > Viridiplantae > Streptophyta > Magnoliopsida > Fabales > Fabaceae > Lathyrus > Lathyrus oleraceus. Next base: position 217,650,442 of record NC_066584.1, read on the forward strand.
TCTCAAATCTTGAAGTTACTTGTTGTAGAAGGCATGGAAATAAACATATGAACCTTAGACTTTTCTTGAGAAGTAAGCTACCAAACTTTGAGATGCTTTTGACTTGAGGAGCCCTACCTTGCATAATAAACTTAAGGGAAACAAGACATATTTTAGGTAATTGATTAGTGGTTAGATAAGAAATAAATCAAATGATCATTAAAGATAAAACAAAAAAACAATGAGGTGCTTGGTGATCTCTGCAAGAAGCAAACCCAAAGATGGTAAAGGGAAGGGCCAAGATGTAACCTTGTTTGTATGCAAAAGATACAAATGAGGTGTGGGATCTTAGGGTTAAAAATTAGGGTATAACATATGACCCTATTTAAGTTTCTTCAATTTGGGGATATGAAGATTGAAATCTTCGTCTCGACAAGATTGGAGAGACTTAAATATTAAAGACCCAGTTTTTGGCCCTAAGATACCGCAGGATGTTTATGATATGATATGAATGCAAATAAGAATATCTGTGGGAGTATAGCGCCATAAGAGACAAAGAACCGTTAGAGACGAGAGGAGACTGAAGTTTTACAGGGGAAAGACAAATTCCAAAGAGGTACCCAGATGGGACAGACAAAATTCCGCAGGGGGAAAAGGAAAAGCTCGAAAGTAATCGATGCATGGTTAGATAACGAACTAAATACCCAAAGGGGAAGACTTAATAATATAAGACTTTGCCGGGGAAAAGAAAACATCAATAGGCAAAAATTCTGACTCCAATAGGAGAAGAATATTGCCTACTATCAGTCGAGTGATAACTTAACAAAGGTAATAAGCTCAAACATAATGATTACCAACTACCAACCAAATGATAGCTTAACAAAGGTAAACAATCAGAGGTAACAAGAATATTACCTACTATCAGCCGAGTGATAACTTAACAAAGGTAATAAGCTCCAACCGAATGATTACCAACTACCAGCCAAGTGATAACTTAACAAAGGTAACCAATCAAAGGTAAAAGGAATATTACCTACTATCAGCCGAGTGATAGCTTAACAAATGTAATAAGCTCAAACAAAATGATTACCAACTATCAACCAAGTGATAGCTTAACAAAGGTAACCAATCAAAGGTAAAACGAATATTACCTACTATCAGCCGAGTGATAGCTTAACAAAGGTAATAAGCTCAAACAGAATGATTACCAACTACCAGCCAAATGATAGCTTAACAAAGGTAACCAATCAGAGGTAAAAGGAATATTACCTACTATCAGCCGAGTGGTAGCTTAACAAAGGTAATAAGCTCAAACATAATGATTACCAACTACCAGCCAAGTGATAGCTTAACAAAGGTAACCAATCAGAGGGGGAACAAAGTTCAACCCATGAATGAACTGGGGAGAACTGGTCAAAAATAGACTTCAATCCAATGAGAAAATAAACTCAATTAAGGATTGATTCCATCCAGATAATGAACTGGAGGGGAAAACTGAAACAAAATCTTCCACGAGGATCAGACTTAGTAGGGGATTAGAAAGGATAAACTCTTTCTGCTTAAGGTCAACACTCTGTTGGAGAGAGGACGCACACACTCTACGGGGAGAAAAGTTCCAGAGAATGGTGAGGAATTATTGAAAAAGTGCAAAATGCACAAATAAACATCATGATGCCATGCACATGCGTATGATTATGATGACAAAACAAACACAAAGACGCGAGATTGATAACATAGTATAACCAGATACTCGACTAATATCAACAAGATAAAGATGTTGGCAGAGGTTCATAAGAGATTACACTACTCTTGCAATCTGATGCTGGGGAGACTATAGTAAGAGAAAATCAGGCCTGGGGAAGTCACTAAATACCACTCTTCAGGATCTTACCGTCCTTGGGATTGCCATTAACATTCCTCTTTTGTATTCACAAGTCGAGGAAAATACATATCTTTTTTTTCGTAAATTTTCAAGAATATGATTGTTTAAATGTATTTTTTTGTTTCAAACATGATCATAAAAAAAATGAAATTTCGTAAACTGAAATAAAATAAGAATAGCGAACAAATGGGAAAAAGGCTCATATTTTATTGATAGAATGGTAGTCCGCAAATGGCGTGACTCCATTGATCCTTACAAAGTTGGAAAATAATCTAGGCTTTGGTCCTTTTTCAGGAAACGGTTCATCGCAATCTTTAGCTTTCAAGTACATAACATCTTCATCAAGGAATTCAAACCTGATGGATTGATAATCATCGACCGGTTGGTGAGCCAAATGATCTGCAAGAATACTTCCTTTAATTGCTTTCTGAGTTCGGTACTCAATGTCATATTTAGATAATAACATCTTCCAACGAGCTATCATTCATGTCAAAGAAGGCTTTTCAAAGATATACTTGATTGGATCCATTTCGGATATCAACCAAGTGGTATGATTGATCATATACTGGCATAAACGTTTGGCAGCCCATGCTAAACCACAACAAGTCTTTTCAAGCATGGAATACTGTGACTCACAGTCTGTAAAATTCTTACTCAGATAGTAGATGGCATGCTCCTTTCTACCAGTCTCATCTTGCTGTCCAAGCACACAGACCATGCATTCTTCTAATACAGTCAAATACATAAGCAAAGGTCTTCCTTCCACTGGAGGAGACAAGATAGGAGGTTCAAGCAAATACTCCTTGATGTTGTAAAAAGGTTTTTGGAAATCTTCTATCCAAACACAAATTTGATCTTTTCGAAGAAGCTTGAAAAATTGTCCCACACGTGGTAGTCATGTGAGATATGAATCTGGATATATAATTCAGACTCCTGAGGAACCCTCTGACTTGCTTTTTTGTCTTCGGCGCTAGAATCTCTTGAATTAAAGGAGAATAGCGATCCAAAACGCAGTGGGAATTAATTTTTTTCTCCTTTAGTGATCCTTACGAATGGGCATGATCAGTGGTAGAATCGTTACCTCTTGTGGCGATTGAAACCTTTGATGCAGATCTAAGGAGTGATCACGAACGTTGAATGGTAACAACGCCTCTACTCAGTCCACACGAACGGATTCCTTCAATCTCAGTGCTAGCTGCTACGAATGAAGGCTTTGAGTGAGAGAGACAGAAACAAAATTTCAATTGCACAAATGCTTCTGCACAAGGGTTCTATTTATAGAACCACTTGTATGTGCTGTAAGCTAAAAATCTCACTTAAGTGTATGTGGACCATATCTTATGATATACCAAAATCACTTAAGCACGTGGTACCTTATCATATTTCGTATTCTACTTAAGTGCACCATACCTTACGATGTTCTACAATTCACTTAAGTGCACCGTACCTTACGGTGTTCCTTATTTACTCTATCTCTCATCAATACGTCCTTTTGTGCGTGACCCTGTAGGTTCTCATGACATTGGTAGTTATATTAAATCACGTATTTAACATAATAAACAGTGAGCGGTATCTAGCAACACATCATTGCTACCCAAGACATGAAAATGTCATGTGATATGACTAATCCTTTTGTGATAATACTTATGTGTACAATTGCCCTTTTGCCCTTATGTCTATATTGAACACAAGGCATAGACCGTGTCATCCTTGTCTAGTTCAATATTGGGCCCTTAGACATTTATCTTGTTACGCAGGATGGGAAAATTCCATCTAGGTCACTCATGTCCCTCAACATGCTTCGTGGAGTACCCATCAACTGTATTTATGGTCATCTAGTTATGGACAATGTTTGATTAGCAATAAGCACTCGACTCTACATCTAAGATCCATAGTGGTTTCAGGTCGAAGGGTGGTATACACCACTATCACCATGAGAATAACTTATGACACTTTGCATAAAATTCTATATAGTATTCTCATAGCGGTTCAATCCAGTATAAATATTACTTTTAATATTCATACCCATGTTTAAGACTTGATAACTCCTTATCCATGATCCATGAGATGTGATCATCAGTCTATATACATAATAGTCTTAATGCTTTAATGTTATCCCATTTTACAACAAAGCTCGACTATAGATACTTTAAGAATAATGTCCTAATGTTTAATGGGATCTCATGATTAAGTCACACTTGATACATTAAACGGACTAGCTATTCTAGGGACTTTATTAAACAAACATAATAAAGAAAAAGCCTTTTATTATTAATAAATAATTCGATACAAGTACCAAAAGTATTGGACTTTAGGGCTTACACCAACATGAATAGCTCTAACTTTATCAGGATCTACTTCAATACCTTTTTGGCTGATAATGAAATCCAACAACTTTCTTGAACAGACACCGAAAGTACATTTATTAGGATTCAACCGGAGTTTAAACTTTCTCAACTGCTGAAACAACTTCAACAAATACTCAACACGGTCTTCTTAAATCTTTGACTTAGTAATCATATCATCAACATAAACTTCTATCTCTTTGTGCATCATGTCATGGAAAAAAGTAGTCATGGCTCTTTGGTACGTTGCACCATCATTCTTTAAACCGAAGGGCATCACTCTATAGAAAAATGTTCTCTAGGGTGTAATAAATGTTGTTTTTTCTATGTCTTCGGGTGCCATCTTAATCTGATTATAATCGAAGAATCCGCCCATAAGGAGAAAAGGTTGAACTTAGTCACGTTGTCTACCAACATGTCAATGTGTGGCAGAGGAAAATCATCTTTCAGACTGGATTTGTTTAAGTCTCTGTAATCAACACACACCTGAACTTTACCATCCTTATTTGGAATGGGTACAATGTTAGCCACCCATAGAGGATACTCGGCAATAACAAGGAATCGAACACCAATCTTCTTTTGTACTTCTTCTTTATTCTTGACAACCATATCGGGGTGAGTTCTTCTCAACTTCTGCTTAACTGGAGGACGCTCTGGCTTTAACGATAATTGATGCTCCACAATATTGGTACCAAGACCTACCATATCTTGATAAGACCAAGTGAACACATCCACATAATCTCTAAGAAGCTCTACCATCCTCTTAACATCTGGATAAAGCAGCTTCCCAATCTTGACTTCTTACTTGTTATCTTCAGAACCCAAATTAATCACTTCGAACGACTCTTTATGAAGATAAATGGTCTTATCTTCATTCTTAAGCAAACGAGAAATCTCATCGGGAATCTATTCATCACCCTCTTCTTCCATTTCAAACACAGGAAATTCAAAGTTTAGAGAGGGCATATGGTCATTGTTTTCAATGGGTTTAACAATTAATCTGCACAATGATTGTATGCTTAATTGTAGAATATGAACAAATAAACACATATTTTGATGCAAATATAAAAGTGATTATTATTTTGTTTTTTATGTTACCATTTTCCAGAATAAGCAAAAAGGAAAAACATAATAATGGATAAAAGAAATAACATTTTATTAATTATAATGAAATTTGAAACAAAGCCCATGTAGATTCATTTTCACCTTGGGCATAGTGGAAGGATTTTGAAAATAACAAAAAACAAACATATTACTTTGACAAGTGAATAACATAAGGAACAACAAAAACAATCCAATTATGGCACACCGATCCATGTGTCACAAAGTCTGGCACTTGTTGCTCTTCATCGTCTTCTAAGATTGCAGCAACAAACTGATCTTTGGTATGAATAAAGCCAGCAATATGAAACACTTCCTGCATTCGATTCAAATCTATTCGAGTTGCACCAGGTGAAAAACCCAAACCAGTTCTACTCTTGTTCTCGCTAAGCTCAACAATTTGTCCCCGTCTAGGAGATTGACCATTCTCCACCACAGACTGGACGTCTTTCAAGGATGACATGGATTCACCCTTTTTTCTAGCATCAATATTGTCAATATTGAAACAATGTTCCCTCAGCTTCGTCGGTATCTATATATGAAAACGAGGAGACATGACTTACTAACATGGCCTATTCACCACTCACAATCACCAACTTCCTATTCTTCACAAACTTCTATTTCTGGTGTAGAGTTGATGTAACTGCCCCAGCCTCATGAATCCACGAAAGTCCTAAGAGACAACCGTATGCAGGATGAATATCCATCACTTGAAAAGTGATCTGAAATAAGCACAGATCTATCTTTATCGGGAGATCAACCTCTCCAATTATAGTCTTCCTTGAGCCATCGAAGGCTTTCACAACAACTCCACTGAATCTCACCGGAGCACCTTGGTAAGCAAGTTTAGACAACGTAGACTTGGGCAGAACATTCAAAGAGGATCAAGTATCCACCAACACATTGGATAGGGCATCTTCTTGACAATTCATAGAGATATGCAAGGCCAAATTGTGATTCCTGCCTTTCTCAGGAAACTCTTCATCACTGAAGCTCAAATGGTTACATGCGGTAATATTGGCCATAATGCCATCAAACTGATCTATTGTCACGTCATGGTCCACATAGGCTTGCTCTAGGACTTTCTGCAAAGATTCTCGGTGCGCTTACGAATTCATCAGTAAAGATAGTATGGATATCTTGGACGAGGTGTGCAACAACTGGTCCACCATATTGAAATCACTCTTCTTAATCAATTTCAACACTTCATCTTGATCAACATTCTGATTCCTAATACTAGATTGGATGGCTTGTATAATAGGAGTTTTTTCTTCTGAATTTGACTTCTCTATCACCATATCCTCAGTCCTCTTAGGAGCTGCAACAACAAATATCCGACCACTTCGGGTTACACCGCATACATCAACGATGTTCACAACAGACGGAAAAGCAGGAATAGGCACTTCTTTTCCGTCTTCTACCATAATAGCCTGATACTTGTAATGCATGACTTTATCAGACTCGTAAGGCGCAGGGCCTGCCAAACGAATAACCAACGGAGAAACATCAGTCTTTTGACCATCAAATGCAATCACAACCGGTTATGAGAGATTAAAACAGGGAACTATGAGGTTCACCTCATGCTCATCTTCATTTTTATCCCTCGTAACTTGAATAAGGTTCTGATCCAACATCTCTTGCAAGTCTCTTTTCACAATAGCACATCCTCGGGGATCTCTAGAGCAAACTTGGTAAGAAGCATGGTCATTCTCATAATAGCTCAACTCATATAAAGTAGCATGCATTTCAACCAAGGACCTCCTGATTAGATTGATGTCAAAAACTCGATACTTTCCTAGACATCCTCCGACTATATACACAATTGCATGGAAGTGGATTAGCTTGCACATTGGGATTGGAATCTTCAAATGCCAAAATACCACTTTGCATTAACCTTCTTACCTCAGCCTTCAAAGTGAAAAAATTCGGAATATCATGTCCAGGCGTTCCTTGGTGGAATGCACAATGTTGGCCAACTTTATACCACCATGGGAGCTCTTTCGGAATAGCCGGTGGAGCCCTTGTTTGCACCAAATTCTTCTAAATTAAAGCTGGAAACAACTCTGCATAAGTCATTCGAATGGAGTCAAACTGTACATGTCTCTGGGTATGATTTTGTTGATTCGGTTGATTCGCACGTTGTTGGAAACACGGTTGATAACTCGGTACTGCTTGAGCGACTAGAGCAGAATTAATCACTGGAGTTACAGACGCCGCATAATGCTGATGTTGACTGTTCCTTGGAAGTATTTTACGCCTCTCTTGCGAGATAACGTTTGCATCGTGTTCCTTCTTCTTGGGTAAACCATTCCCATATCTTTTAGACCCATCAGATGAACCACCTTCCGTCAACCGTCCTTCACAGACACCTTCTTCTAACCTCAAACCCATATTCACCATTTCAGTAAAGTCACTAGGCGCACTTGTTTTCACTCAATATCTTCAAAAACAACTTCGTCATTTCCTTCTCCTCCAACAGAGGACCAACCCGTGCAGCAATCTCGCGCCACCTCTGCGTGTATTCCTTGAAGGTCTCTTTATCTTTACGGGATATAGCAGAGAGTTGATCCCTGTCCAGTGCCATGTCGACATTGTATTTGTACTGGAGAACAAAGGCCTCACCTAGGTCATTGAATGTTTGGATCTCAGTACTGTCTAACCCCATATACCACTTTAGAGCAGCCCTAGTCAAACTGTCTTGAAAGTAATGGATCAACAATTGATGATTGTCAATCTGAGTCAACATCTTACGAGCGTACATCACAAGATGGCTCAGAGGACAAGAGTTACCTTTGTACTTTTCAAAATCCAGAACCTTGAACTTGTGCAGAATGTTCACATTAGGGACTAAACACAAATCATGAACATTTTTCCCAAACAAATCTTTTCCCCTCAATGTTTGAATCTCTTTCAGCATAGCCTGAAACTGATCTTGGAACTCATCCATTCTCTCATAGACACCAACAGTCTCGCTTTGGTCAACATGGAAAACAGGTTCTTCAACATAAGGAACAACATGAACCACATGAGGTGGTACTGACATCATAGGTTAAGCCACCTAAATAGCAGGTTGGTCCCCCTCAGGCACAAAGTTGGGAGGCATGCCCCAAGGGAAACCAGAAGGCATGTGGTGCTGTGGAGCACTGACGAGAGCGACAGAGATGGGCGTAAAGACAATCTCAGAAATCATGGTCCTCTAAAGTAGAGTCGAAGGAGGAGGTGGAGGCTGATTCTGAGCAGCCGAAAAGCTTCGATCATAGTAGTAAGCCTTTCGTAACCGTCCCTCAAAGTTGTCACCTCTTCACGAAGCTCGCAATTCTCTTTCTCTAGGTGTTCCATTTTTCTCAATTGATTAGCTCGAGTATTGTACTGGTGAGACAACTTGTCTGAATGAAGACCAAGAAAGGAATAAGACTCCTGGCGAACTTGCTCAAAGCAAGACCAAGATGCAACATGATGCATGATATGCAAATGTAAATGTTATATTGTTTATTTTCCAAGGAACTTTAAGACATAAGTTGCAAACTTAATAATAACACATTCCAATGTACTAAAAATCTCATTTTATTAATAATAAAAGGATTACAATCGGAAATAGAATTTCAATGATCATAAGCGGAAAGAAACTAGACCGATGGAATCATCTCCGATGAC